>NW_026137864.1:1314806-1972210 GCF_019393585.1 Leptopilina boulardi
AAACTATTGCATAGTTCTATATTCATATACTGTATTGGTGTTCGCGTTCTTCAAATTCATTTTATATTTGACTTTTATTTTTTTGAAAAAGGAAAGGTGTCGAGATGTTGTTTTTCCTATATTTTGAGGAGACTGAAAAAGCCTATACTTGTATATTTCGATTTTACTTTAGACACGCTCTTGACTTCTTGGACCTGAATCTCTATTTAAAATCTATTTATATGTCCTAGTTCAGAATAGGTCAGTTTTTCTTTTGCTTTGATTCATTGATTTCTTTTTATTCCCCCTTTGCAAGACATATCATCACCACCACCATCATCATTCTATTAAGTTGAATTTATTATTACTATCTTACAGGTTGATATATATTTTATTTCAGTCATTTTTCATTGCATGGGAAAATTATTTACTATATGATTTTTACTTTATAAATTTAAATTAGTGAGAATTTGTTTAGTAATATTTTATTTTAAGAAATTTACTAAAATTTTTTTACTAAAGTAACTAAAAATTAATTGAAATTTTGGGGCGCATGATTATCCGATAAAAATAATTAGTTCGAATTTTCATTTTCAACAATTTTTTTTATATTAGATATAATTATTTTTTAAACGCATTTTTACTTAACAGAATTCTTATATATCGAATTTTTATTATACATAATTCTTAAAAAACCAAATTTTTATTTGTCCAAAATTGCTAATGTCCGAAGAAACAATTGACAGAACGATTTAGCCGCGATTTTTAAAATTGACCAATCAGAAATTATTAAGAAAATCGTGATTGGTCGAATTTAAAAAATCACGACGAAATGTTTTTGTATAGGTTATGTTTCTTTGGTGATTTGCAATTTTGAATAAATGAAAATTCGACGTTTTAAAAATTCTATCAAATAACAAATTTGTACCAAATAATAAATTTAATTAAATTCTACTAAATTAAAATTCGATTAAATTAGAATTTTAAAAAAAGGAAAAATTGTGTAATAAAAAGAAATTCTGTAAAATAGAAAATCTACCAAATAAAAATTATCTAAAAATTTTGTAGAGTAAAAATTCCTTTTTAAAATTAATTTTAAACGAATTTTATCAAATGCTAAATCGAAAAAAGAAAATTCGTTACAAAAATAATTAATATATGTAGTATAGAATTCTTTAAAATGAAAATTGCAACTACTGATTTTTATGGGATGCGTCGACAAAATAAATAATAATGACAATTATTAATTTCTACCTTCCGTGGATCGAATTTTAATTTTTTTTCAATTTACAATTTGGAAGAAAACTTTTTAAAAAATGTAATAAAAAATAATTCTACTACATAAGAATAAGCGAATAAGAATATATATATATATATATATATATATATATATATATATATAGATATTGTCAAGATATTTAAATGAATTGATCTTCTCTATTTTATGGTGACTCAACTATGAATTGACCCAATTAGACGCATAGTAATTATCACATATTTCATTAAAACGATATAAAGTGTAGTTTACAAAATTATTTTCCCAGCGTGAATTCGTTATTCAATGTTATATGATCGATAAGTGAGATAATGAATCATGGCAATGAAACAGGTCCATTCACTCCGCGCGCGATGTGTTATTTGTTGTTTTATTGCCTTCCCACTTGCGGGATAAAATGATTCGCCTCTTATCTACGATATCTGACAAGAGGAAAAATTTCAAACGCATGTATGTCAGAATTACTGTAATTTGCTTCCAGACTTGCTTTATTATACATATATATATGTATATATACGATATATATGTGTGTAAGCGGTTTGTTAACGCATTTTATACACTGTGGCAATCGTTCTTTTTATAGATGTGAACATATGTAAATCGTTGCATCGTTTCTCATTTCTCCTCTTGTGCGTTTATGTACTTTCATAATTTTCAATATAATTTACGTTTCCTAAAGAATTATATGGGAACGATTTTTTTTTACTGTACTGTCAACTGGGGTAATTATACCCACAAAAACTTTATTTTTTCACTTAACACATTATTAAAATTTAGAATTTAAAAAAAATTTAACTATTGCATTAATTCAGGCCTCGGATTATACGACTTTTTTCGACTTATTTTAATAAAATGCGACTTTTTCGACTTTTTTACATTTTAAAAAAATTTTTTTAAATAAAATACGTTTTTTTAGTATAAAATGCAGATCTTCTTCAGATATTCTTTATTTTAATTATTTAACAAATTTTTTTTAACTAAAATTCTTCACTAAATTAATTATTTTAAATAATTTTAATGAAATTCATCACAAATTCAATTATTTCAAATTATTTTTCAATTTAAATATTTTATGAGATTTAACAAATTGTTTAAAACTTAAAAAAAAAATCAAATAAAATTACCAAAAAATTTTAATTCAAAATCACAAATCAATTCAAAATCTTTTAAAATTCAGTTATTTTCAAAAATTTTAATTTAAAATCAACTAAAATTCAATTATTTTCCAAAATTGCAATTCAAAATCTTTTAAAATTCAATTATTTTCAAAAATTTCAATTTAATATCAACTAAAATTCAATTATTTTCCAAAATTGCAATTCAAAATCTTTTAAAATTCAGTTATTTTCAAAATTTTCAATTTAACATCAACTAAAATTCAATTATTATCAAAAATTTCAATTCAAAATTAATTATTATTAAAATTTTCAATTAAAAATCAACTAAAATTAAATTATTATCCAAAATTTCAATTGAAATTTAATTATATTCAAAAATTTGAATTTAAAAGCTTCTAAAATTTAATTATTTCTAAAATCCTCCTGAAATTCAATTATTTTTAACTATTTTTATAATATTCTTCGAAAATTCAATTATCTAAAATCATTTTGTAATTAAAAATATTTTTAAGTTCAATTTTTGTAATTACTGATAAATTCTTCAATTATTTTCAAAAATTTCAATTTAATATCAACTAAAATTCAATTATTTTCCAAACTTGCAATTCAAAATCTTTTAAAATTCAGTTATTTTCAAAATTTTCAATTTAAAATCTTTTAAAATTCAATTATTTTCCAAATTTTCAATTTAACATCAACTAAAATTCAATTATTATCAAAAATTTCAATTCAAAATTAATTATTATTAAAATTTTCAATTAAAAATCAACTAAAATTAAATTATTATCCAAAATTTCAATTGAAATTTAATTATATTCAAAAATTTGAATTTAAAAGCTTCTAAAATTTAATTATTATCTAAAATTTCAATGGAAAATTAATCATCTTTGAAAATTCAGTTGCTTTTAAAATATGTTATCTAAAATTATTTGATAAATTATTTTTAGTTCTGTAAAATTTAATTATTGTCTGAAATAATTAACTTTTGAAATTCAGTTATTTGTTAAAATTTCAACTTTAACCCTTTTCAAAATTATTATTATTTAAAAATCTAAAATTTTTTTGTTAAAATAAAAAATATCGACTTTTTTGGGAATATAAATCGACTAAAACGACTTTTTTTGTGCCTTTAAGTCGATCCGAGGCCTGCATTATGTTGCTGTGGACGTTCCTTTTGAAAAGTTACTATAAATTGAGAGACAAAAAATTTTTTATTTGACGGAGTTACAGAAATTTAAATTTGTGGGTATATTAGTCCAGTGATTGGGGCTATTATACACATTAGTTTGTTTATTTAGAAAATAGCCTAAACATTATTTTAATTATTTTATTTTTATGGTTAAAAGAATCCACAAAAAAAAAATTTTGATTAAAAAAAAATAATATAGAAAATCGATTTGATGAAAATTCTGCAAAATACCAAGTCGAAGAAATAAAAATTTGTCTCAAAAATAATTATGACAAATAAAATTGCATAAAATTAAAATTCTAACACATGACTTTTGTGAAATGAATTTGGTTCATAGTTAAAATTTTTACTAATTCAGATTTTGAAAGTTCATTGAACTTTTATTTAACCGAACTTAAATTTTTTTTTAAATTTAAATATTGTGTTAACAGTATAAAGAGAAAAATAATTTGCAAAAGTATAATACTTTCAATTGTAATAAAGATAAAGAGGTGTAACATTTTTATAAACGAATATAAAGGAATCGCGAGTATCATTTTCTAGATTAAATCGAGAAACTTTAATGAGTTTCGATTACAATTTCATTTTTTTTTTTCCTCATTATTATTAGCTCGAAATATCGTTTGGTATTGAGTGGCTCGTGCCGGCACGAGTCAATTCTGATCTAATTTCAATTTCTTCAAATTTCACGAGTGTAAATTTATCTCTTTTTTTTATGATAAATATATTGCTATTTAAAATTTCATTCTAAACATAAAAGTGATGAAAAATGTGTTTTTTTTTCTTTCTTTCTTTTAAATTGTTTATATTTAGACTTGATGGACAACAACTGTTATATAACTAACATCATTAATATTTCATCATTATTATTTTAAGCTATAATAGGGAAGAGTATATATTTCAAATTTTTTTTTTTTTTATCGCTTTCTCTATTTTTATGACTCGGGGGTTGAGAGAGTCAGTCTTCTAAATAATTTATATTTTCAAAAATTCCAAAAGATTCAATGTCAATAAGGTTTCCACTTATTTCTCGTTTTTTTTTTCTCTTTTTTTTTTTACTACTTCTTCATCGTCTCACAATAATTTTCAGAACTGAAATCATAAAAAAAAGGTCGGAACATCTGTTTTAAACTTATGCCGGGGTTTAGATTTAGGACTTGGACTTTAGAATTAGATTTTAGAGCTTAGAAAGAGATAGAGAGAAAGAGCCCGAGTTTAATTTCAGTGGGTATAAATGGGGCGTAGAGGAAGACCTGAACTTATGCCTTCACTTTGCCTTATTACAAAACTGCCAGTAGTATAATTTTTACAAGACTCTTCTCTCGTGAAAATTCACATCTGTGTGCATTTATCTTTTCTCTCGGAAATATAATTTACGATCGCAGATTACAATCGAAAATTTTCACAACTCTCCAAAAACCAGATGACGGTTTACTACGCTTAAGTCATTATTGAGAACTAAAGTCACGTCTCAACAAATTTTATATTTAAAGAAATTTTTTATTTGTCAAATTTTTATTATATATTTTAATAAGCATCATAATGATTTTTATTTTTTGATAGAAAATTGGAATTTAGATATTGGACTTTTTAAATTCATAGAAAACAACAACTATTTTTTAACTGAATGGAAAAAAACAACATATGCGACGCTCCACGAGAGAAGGGACCTAACGTGCTTTTGACTTAAGGTTCGCTTTTACCGTGCAATGACACAATGAATGAACCTTAAGTCAAAAGCACGTTAGGTCCCTTCTCTCGTGGAGCGTCACATATTTATTATATTTGACATAACTTCAAAAAAACTTCAAAATACGTCCCCAAAATTTTTAAATTAAATAAAATTCCAATCTATAAGTCTTAACATGTTTGTGGTATCGCTGAAGTTAAATCTGAAATCTATTTAATTCAATCACGTGAGGCTTTTGAAACAAATTCAAAAAATCCCAAAATTTGACACAAAAATTTTGAAATAAAAAACTGATTTATAAGTCTTACCATGTTTAGTTTATGTTTTTAAGGTCGCTGAAATCAAATCAGAAGTCTATTTAACACCATAACGTCAGGCTTTTGACATAGCTTTAAAAATAAATTTTTTAAATTAAATTTAAGGGATTTTTTTGAGATTATGTCAAAAGCCTGATGTGATGGTGTTAAATAGACTTCAGATTCGGCTTTAGCGATCCCAAGAACATAAAGTAGACATGGCAAGACTTACAAATCCAAATTTTACTTAATTTTAAAAATGTCAGGATGAATTTTGAGGTTTTTTGAGGTTATGTCAAATACCTGACGTGATTGGGTTAAACTGACTTCAGATTTGACTTCAGCGACACCAAAAACATAGTCATGTTTTGATCTCGAGCTCAGAACATGAATTTTTTTTGTGTACCTGTGTTATGATTTTAATAAGATTTTTTATTATTTTGTTATAAAAAATTATCAAATCAATTAGAAATATTGTAAAACGAAAAAAAATTGGTGCTGTTGGTAAAAATTTTAAAAAAATTTAAAATTAGCAAAAAATTGTAAAATATAATTTAATTATACACAAGAACATAAAATACATATATATATATATATATATAAAGACGAAATATTATCAGCAACATTGATCAGGTATAAAATATTTTTTTTCCTGATAAGAAAATTTTTTACCGTTTTCTTAAAGAAAAGTCTTATATATATATATATATTTATTTGAGATATATGAATATTTCAAGTTGAAAATAAGTGGGTTCAAGATACATATACATATATATTGAAGCGACGCGGCACGTGCCTGGCCACAAAGAGAGACAAGCAGCATCCGCAGCCATCTGTTGCTTTCTGACATTTTTATTTGAAAGATCCAAGCAGCCTGCCGTTTAGGCGATACCTAATTAAGCGTCCGTCTGCTTATGGACCGAGTGTCGTCTTTCTTTCTTATTATGCTACGTATGGCGGGTATAACCGTTTCACGTGTACAACCATTTTTTTTTACTTTTTTTTTTTTTTTTTTTTTGGTACAGATACTCAATACATAATCCCCCCCCCCTTTCCTCTTTCATGCCCGCTTAAACCTCTTAAATACCTCTCTGTTCCTTCCAGTTCGATTGTTTGCGGTTTAATGCACGCATTCTCTTACTCGAGTTCCAAATTGCGAAGCAGGTATCACAATTTATGTCAAACTGAAATTGTGTACTTACAGTGAAAAAAAAAAAAAAATTTATTTGATTCAAATAATTGATTATTAAATAAATATTTATTTAATTATTTGAGTAAATTAAATGGTATTTTTTTGAAATACAGAAATTATATTGGTCTAAATATAGTTTATTTAATTTAAATAAAAATTATTTGGTTCAAGTAAATATTTATTTAAGATAATAGTCAAGTAACTGATTACATTTGAATCAAATACATTTTTTTTCAGCAAAATTTTGATTTACTTCAGAATCATAAAACAAAACTATACTTTTCTGAAGAATTTTCATGCGTGTTAAATACGAATCTGACTCTAAAAATGCAAAAATATGTTTTTTGACCATATTTTAGGGCATGTAACATCAAGAGATAATTTATCAAAAAAGTTGTTACAGCATTTAAAAGTACCATTCTTACCCTTTAAAATGCATTTTTAAACTTTAAAAAATTTTTATTTGGCTAATTTTAGATTTATCAGTAACGATTTTTAAGCGAATTTGGATAATTGTAAAAAATTCATTCGCCCATATTGGATCCGCCATTTTGAATTTTTGAAAATCAAGCTTATATTCGTAATCAGCGACACCAAAAACCACCGAGTAACAGTTTTGAAAATTTAAAATTTATTTAAATTTACTAAAAATATTAAATATTATTTTGATTAAATTTATATTTAATAAATAATTTTTAAATTTGAACAGCACAAATTTATTTATATTTTAATATAAACAAAAACTATATTTTAATTTGCATTAGTAAACTAAATTTGCATCTATTCTGCAATTGAAAAATTAATTAGGGACCGAATAAGTTTTTAAAGATTAATTTTACCCAATTTCTTTAAATAAAATTTTTTATTTCATTTTAAAGAATTTGTTTCTAAGATGCACCACGGATGACGTCCTTCTAACCTATATGATCTTAATTTTGGGGTAATGTCAAATTTTTTCTATAACTTTGACCAAATTTTGAGGTTATGTTCGCCTACACTCCTATTACTTTCAACGTAAAATTAAGGTTACGTTCTCCTTCGACGTATGACCTTTAAAATTTTAAAGGGAGGGTCATATCTTGACTGCTGATAATAATTTTAAGGTTATGTCCGTCTCTACTCCATCAAAAAATTTGGTTTTTGAAATATGTCCTTGATTTTTGAAGTTATGTTCGTTTTAATCTATGATTATGTCGTTTGACCTTGAGGATTGATTTTATGTTAATTTTTAACTTATGTTTTTGATATAGATAGTACAATATCTGAAATTTTCGAGACAAATTCTGAACGGTACGCGAGTTTTAAATTCACGGAGGTGAATTCACGAGTTGAACAGTAGGCGAGTACCTACTGTGAGCTCCCGCGTAGCGTCGAAATTCTCGCCTTGCGTTCATTCTTGAATCAGCGGCAGCGATATCTTTTTATAATATAGTATAATGATATATATCTTTCTATATTATAAAAAGATTTCGCCACCGCCGCCGCCGCTGTTTCAGAAATTTTGACCTAGGAGGAGGGGGTGTCCCCCCCTCCTAAATTTTGAGGTTATGTTCGTTTCAAGGCTCTGAATATAGCCGCAAGTCCCCCCTCCCTCCTCTAATTTCCTCTCCTCCGCCCGAAATGACATAAATTTTGAGGTTATGTTCGTTTCAAGTCTCTGAATATAGCCGCAAGCCCCCCTCCCTCCTCTCATTTTCCCTCCTCCGCCAAAAATGACCTAAATTTTGAGGTTATGTTTGTTTTAAGACTCTGAATAAAGCAGAAAGTCATTCCACCTTCCCTTATCTCTCTCCGTATTTCCCGCCAAAAGTGACATAAATTTTGAGGTTATGAAAATTTCAAGACTTTCAATATAGCCGCAAGTGGAGGTGGAGTTCCCGCCAAAAATGACTTGAATTTAAAGGTTATGTTCGTTTCAAGACTTTTTAATAATTTATTGGTTTTTAGTCAATTTCATTGAAATTATTTTTAAAAATAATTTCTTAATGTCGATTTTAATTTATTTAATTATTTATTTATTATTAATTTAATTAATTTATTAATTAAAATTTAATAATTTTAATTTTAATAATATTTATTCTGATTTCAATGAATTTGTAATAATAATTCTTTGAAATAGGTGGTTCATTTGGAAAAATAAGATCAATGGAAAAAAAAATTATTAAAACAGGGGGGTTTATATATATATATATATATATATATATTTCAAATCGGTAATTTCTATACTATACTGAGAAACAAAAATTTGATATCCTAAAATTTTACAACCGAAATACAAAATCAATTAGTTCTTAACAGATGTTAAAAAAAAAGAAAAAAAAATTCCACGATAGGTATTTTGTTTCATTTTAGGAATTTAGGATTTATTTTAAAGTATAGGTATAACGTTTGGTGCATTGCAGAAATAAATGTGAGAAGCATGAAAAAGAAAACTTCCCCCTTAAAAGCAATTAGTTACAAATCAGTACTAGTTCAAATTTCAATTTAGCAGAATTTCTATAACTAAACAAATTTTATAAATTAAAATTTTTAATATGAAATAATAATAAATAAAGAAAAAATTGCAAAATTTATAATTATTCTAAACAAATGAAAAAAAAAAAAAACATTGCAAAAATCATTTGAGTATAAATTGTGAATTAGTTAAGAACAAACTATTAAATGACAATTCTTTTATAGTACATATAATAATACTTACAAATGATCTATATAAAAGAAAGAAACTGCAAGTGAATAATATCCTATGAATAATTGAATCGTTTCAAGAGCTATTTCAATAACTGACTTTATATATATATATATATATGTAAAAATAATGAAGTGCGCGCAGAAATGATGAAATCATTTTTCCTTAATTGAAACCCTAAAGGGCAGTTAAAGAAGCACACTCAAACGAGAGAGAGAGAGAAAAGGAGATCGTTAATGGATCACGTTGCAAAGTGCAGCAGGCATAACAAAGTTCATTGCGCTCTCAAGACTGGCACTGCCTTTTTATATATATATATATACTATATATTAACTTTACTCTCGGAAATGACGTTTCTCAACGTCGATAACCCCCGCCGGCCGTGAAAGTTGCAAACATTACGTTTCGAGCGTTTGGGGACACACGCGATCTGATATCCTTTTATATATATATACGATTCATGAATATTAAAAACCTTCCCGAGACATTGCAATATGCAAATCTGGAAGCCAAAATATGTAATTTATACATTTTTTAATTAATCATATATATGTTGACAATATTTCATCAATAGACTATTATATGTTTATAAGCTTCCATTCACAAAACTCATTCGCGCGCCTCTTTCAACATATATATATTGTATAAAAGATAGCAATTTATATTCATCTGAAAAAAATATCATTCATTGAGGTTATGTTTTCTCTACATTTTAAGAGATATAGTCAGAAGTAAAAAAAATATTTTTAGGACAATTTAGAACAAGTTTAGAATAATTTTTTTCAAATATAAAAAATACAACCGTTAATTTTATCACACTGAGAAAAAATGTTTAGTCAGAGCAATTAAAATTTGATTGGGTCAACAAAAAAAATTTTGTAGGTATTTAAGCAACCAAACTATTTGTTTGCGGTCAACCAAAAAATTTGGTTGAGTGTTTTTTGTTGGCATAACAAAAATGTTTGGTTGATCAAACTAACAGTTTTTTTTTTATATATAAAATTAAAAATTTTATTATACCTAGATACAGATACGGATTCAGCGACCCCAAAAATCTTAGTATACCCATTAATTCATTCAAATCGAAATATGTTCAGTATTTTTTTGGGACGAATGTATACATGTTCCAAAAATCATTAGTTAGAATTTTCATTTTATGGAATTTCATTTGTTATAATTATTTTTGAGCTAAATTTTTATTTGTTCGAATTAGTATTTTGCAGAATTTTCATCAAAACGATTTTCTATATTACAGAACTTTTGTATAATCAAAAATTCATTTCACAGAATTTTTATTTGATCGAATTTTCATTTAACATAATAGACATTTAAAAAAATTTTTATTGGGTAGAATTTAATTGCATAGAATTTTCTTTCAGATGAATTTTCATTTGTTCCAATTATTATTTCACATAATTTCCATATAACTGATTTTAACAGAATTTCTAATTGATAGAATTTTCATTTGTCCGAAATTGCAAATGGCCGAACAAATAATCGACAGAAAGATTTCGGTGCGATTTTTAAAATCAACCAATCAAAAATTATACACAAAATTGTGATTGGTTGATTTTAAAAATCGCGCCGAAATCTTTCTGTCAATTTTTTGTTCGGTCATTGGCAATTTCGGACAAATGAAAATTCTATCAATTATAGAAATTCTGTTAAATGATTTTTCGCTTAAGTAAAAATTCTGTAGTATAAAAAATCGGTTATATGGAAATTATATCAAATAATAATTCGAACAAATGAAAATTTTATGCAATGAAATTCTATCCAATAAAAATTCTTTAAAATGCCTATTATATTAAATGAAAATTCAAGAAAATAAAATGTTGAAAATATTGTGTAAATTCCAAAGAAATTGCAATTTTATTACTCAAAAACGATATTTTTAAACCCAAAATGGACAGATGTCAAAATTTTTGAAAATCAATTTTTTTGTTGTATTTTTTTTTGTGTAAGTTTAAGGCAACAAAGAATTATCATAAAATTTACAAAAATGTTTGACAAAATAGGGTGAACCGGGGTAAATCCGAACGCTTTTAGTAAGTTTCAACAACAACATAAGTTTTTTCTTTAAAAAAAAAATACTTCCGGTATTCTGGTGCATGAAGTTGTTACTTTACTTCCATAGAACAATTTTATGGGGTAGCAAAAATTTTTGATAAATTACAATCGCAGGAAACTTAGCGTTCGTATTTACCTCGATACTTTGCAACTTTCCTAAAATACCGGGGTAAATACGAACGCCACTGTATTTCAGAAAAATCTTAGGGAAAATCAATTTAAAGTATTGCAATTGTTAAACTTATATAAAAACTCAAAAAAATACGATAATAAACCTATTATGTAATAATGCATCATATATAAATACAAAAATCAAACAGGTTAAAAATTACAATGCATTACACAATTAAAACCTTCAATAACTTTATCAAATCATAACGGATTTTTGCAAAACTTGGTACAGAAAGTATTTTGGAGTGATTGAATGTAAATACAAAAAGAAAAGTCAAATTTTTTAAATTCAAAATGGCGGACTTTCCTAAAACTTATTTTTAAAAATGATCAAATTTGCTAACTCCAAATTCGTAATCAGCGACCCTGAAACCCCCCGAGTAACAATTTTCGAGCGAATCCAATGAATTTTTTAATTCTCGTCCGCCATTTTGAATTTTGAAAAACTGACTTTAAATTGGTAATTAGCGACGCCAAAAACCGTAGAATACCAAATTTTATTAAGATCCTGAAAAAGTTTTTTCAACAAACCATTTGGCAAAAAAATTGAAACACTCCTTCGAGAGAACAGAGATTAAGTTTCTGCTTATTAATTACTAACGAGGATACGTATAGAAAGGAAAACTTTTTTCTATGTACTTTTATAATGTTAAAATAATAGTGTAATGAAATAAAAACAATTTTGTGTGGCTCTGATGTAAAAAAAAATTATTGAAAATACCGTTCGGATTTACCCCGGTTTTCCAATTTTCCTGGGTAAATACGAACGGTCTGATATTATTAATAAAATTTTACAGAAGGCAAAAATGAAAAATAGTTTCTGTTCTAGTATTCATAACAAACAATTATAAATAATAAAATAAATTTTTAGCTTCTTTTTCTTCAAATACGAGACAAAATACTGAAAGAGTGTTATCTTTGATTTTCAATCTTTTTTGCAATACTCGTTTTTTTTGTTTATGCTGTTGCTAATTAATAAACGAAAAATGGGATAATACTTAGAATCTCTTGAAGAGGATTTAAGGTAAATATTCTCATATCGAACTTATTTTTAAAAATTTTAATTAAGCTGAAATAATTAGCGTTCGGATTTACCCCCCGTTCGGATTTACCCCGGCTGACCCTAATCTTGTTTTTTAAAATTGCATTCTTTTTTTAGCTTTGACATATTGAAAAATAATATTTTGCATTTTTTTTGTGCTAGTCGAGCAGGATACAGCACAAAAATTGATTTTCAAAAAATTTTGATATTTGTCCATTCTAAGGTTAAAAATATTACATGGAGAAAAATGAAAAAACAAATAAAGTAACTTTTATTACTTTAAAAGTAAAACCGGAACTGTCCGCAGTTTCTGCACATTTCTATAAATTTTTACTACAGAAATAGAGTAAAAAATTTACTCCGAACATAGTGAAATTTACTACTGAAATAGTAAAATTTACTCCTGAAATGCGCAGAAACTGCTGATAATTCTGGATTTAAAAGTAAAGTAAAAGTTACTTTATTTGTTTTTCCATTTTTCTCCGTATATTTTTAAGTATTAAAATTTATTTTTTTAAAATCTTTTTTGTAGATTTTATTGGTGTTACATTACTATTTGGACAATGATTTGATTGGAATTAAAATTAATCATAAATTTTGAGCGTAAAACTTTTTTTTTCAAATTTTGACTATTTTTAATTTTTTTAAAAAATTTTTTGCAGCACAATTTAGCACAAAAATTGTTTGTTTTTTTTTTGAAAAAATAAAATGGCGTTGCCAAATTCTCGGACGTGTATTTGATTCATTATTAAATGATACCAAATTTTATTATATATACTCTCTAAATCTTAAATAGTATAAATGTTTACTAATTTAAATTAGTGACTCACTTTTCGCGCTTTAGAATTAGTTAAATTTTACTAATTGTTAATAAAAGTTACTAATAATTAGTAAAATTTTACTAATCTAGAAGCAAAAATTGAGTCACTAATTCAAATTAGTAAACATTTTTACTAACTCAGATTTAGAGATTAGTAAATTTCCTAAAAGTTTATTAAATATTAGTATCTCTTATATGGAAATTTCACTTTTTTACAATATTTTCCACGACTTGAAAATAGTTTTACAAAATTTGAAAATGCTTTTATAAAATTTCATATTTATTTTCTTTCCGTGTATAAATTGTAAAAATTTATTAAAATTAGCTAAAAACTTGTGATTTTTGTCTGAACTAAAATTAAAATGTTAAAAAATAATTTGTTAAAAAAAATATTTCATTTTAAATCTACATAGTTTTTCTGTAAAATGCAATAACAAGGTCTTGTCAAATTGGTTGCAATTAATTTTAATAATAATTTTGTTTGCATTAAGTTGTTTAAAAAAAAAAAAATTTCTCAGTTTTGAAATTATATTAACGTGTACCATTCCTCCTTAATAAAGCCCCTAATAAAAATGCGTATATTATAGTGTTCCGATGTCTTTCCACTAAATCAGATTCAAATATAGCGTTAATGAGGAAAAAAAAGGAAGAAGAAGAAGAAGAGGTTTTCTCTTGAAAAAGAAACATGTGCGCGGCCGTCTCTCTAGAGTAATAAAAAAAAAATCTTTTTCAAGCTGCAAAGCATTTATTACGTGCGACCATTCACTTCTTAGATTTTGATCTTGCATGGAAGAGCATGTACGCATGTGGATTTCGCGCATCTGTCGTAGGAGAGACTTCGCGACTACCGGGTGATGCCTCGTCGAAAAAAAAAATATATATACATTAAAGCCGGTGGCGTCTCGTCGCGAAGATTCAAGACGGATTTGCCTCTGAAAATGAGAGAGAGAGAGAGAAAAAAGAAGGAGAGAGAGAGAGAGAATGGAAAGTAAGAAGAAGCTGCGTGTATTGAGAAAAATAAGCAAAAAAAAAAAGGTGCGGTTTTTCGAGAATACAACATACGGCATCTGTGAAAATTTGGTACGGAATTTTGCTGTGACGGGGGTGGTTCTTTTTGGTATATATGGAAGAAAGAAAAATACGAGAAGAATGCACGCGGTGGCTGTGCGCGTGGAAAGAAGAGGGGGTGGAAAAGATACGAAATAAGAAACTGCTTGCAGTCGGTGGTTCTCTTGTATGTATATATATATATATATATAGTGGCAGATGTTCGACTCGGTTGGCGCGTGCCCGCTGCCACTTGGCTGCAAACTCGAGCCATCTGCCCCTCCTCAACCTTCTCCTCCTGCACCTCAGCTATATGGTGCGAGGCAGTGATATGGAATTACTATCGCAAATTCAAAGCGTCCTGCTTGCCACTTTCGAACTTGAAACGTGCCCTTCGTGCCTTCCTTCTTTGTTACTCGCGCGCGCATACACTCTCCACCATCAAAAGACTAAGAGTTGTTATTTTTCAAAGTCTTTGTCGAAAAAAAAGATGAAGAACAGAGGAAATTAGAAGCACTTTTACCTGTTCGACAAAATTAAACTGTGACAACATTTTTCGTCGTTATTTTTTTTTCTCTTAATTTCTTAGTTTTTCCTAGTAAATTTTTTTTTTTTTTTTTGATTTTGTTTTTTTTTTTTTGACAATTATATAAACTCTCTACACTCTGCAAAAAGAAGTATCTTATTTTAAGATGTTTTGGTAGCGTTCTCAAGACGCTAATGTCTTTAATGTCTTAAAAATGCTACCAAAACATCTTAAAAATAAGATACTACTTTTTGCAGTGTAAATCTGAATTATTGTAAAGTTGTACACTAATTGAAATTATTAGAAATTTTAACTAATTTTTAGTAAAATATTACACTGTTAGAGTTAGCACCGAAGACCGGGTTATTTCGCTCACTAAGTTAAAGATATAGCTTTTAACCTGTTAAAGCTTTACGCATCTTTACTTTACGCGCATATATGTATGCAACTTAAAAAAAATGATTAAAAACATCTTAAATCATTCTCAAACTGGTTACTCAGGGGTTTTTGGGGTCGCTGATTACGAATCCATCCCTAGTAGAAATTTGTCATGGAAGCACTAGAAATACTCTAGTAACTGGCCAGTTTTTCTCGTGGACGCTGATTATAGACAAACTAGACAATTACTGTAAAGTGACTTGACCAACAGTCTTAGAAAATATTCAAGTTGAACTTGAAATTGGCTAAATTCAACTTTTGTCCAGTCTTTCGTGGCAGCAGCGCTGCAGTACATGTCTAATAACTAGACAAAAAAGTGCTAGAAATCTGTGTTCATGTAACTATTATATTATTTCATTATTTTCTTAAATAATAAAATTCTAATTAATTCAGATAAATATAAATTAACATAATTTATTATTTTAATATAATAAATAAATAAAATCTATATTCACATGTTTTCTGAATATATTAGTATGTTTTTCTTTTTTATAAATTAAATTATTCTATTATCTATTATTGGCATTTTATTTATTGTTCCATTTATATATCATATATTTTTTTATTAAGAAAGTTTATTCTCAATTGATATTGAAAAAAATGTGTAATTTAGAAAACCTAACCTATAAATTCTATCCTTTGATATTAAAAAACAATAAAAATTACTGTTTTCGTTGAGTTTTTCACTTAGAAAACAATAAATAATAATTTTAATAGTAATTATTTTTAAAAAATGTCAAAATGCAATAAAAAAAATATGCCTTGTTACATAGATAGGTTATATTTTATTTCTCTTTTTATTTTTTTAAATTAAAATGTTTTATGTCTTAAATTTTTAAAATCTTTTTAAATAAAATACACTACCGTCCGAAATTGTGCGAACGCTTACACCGCGAGTCATTGAAAAACATACTCGCGTGAAAATAAAGATAACTCTGAGAGAAATTAACGTAGAGACTTTTCCCTTATAGCGTTGGAAAGCTTATTAAATTTCGAAAAAAATGATACCTATTTGAAAGAGATTGCTTAAATAGGTTTAAATATATCTTGTTACAAAGTTGAAAAAATAATTGTAATTTTTTGCTTATTTCCTACCTTGACTTTAACCTCTTGCATGGTCCAGGAAAATCGACGAAAAAAATTGTCCTTTAACATAATTATTCCTTGAAATCTAAGCTTTCCATTGATTCCAAGAACAATAAAAAATGTTGACGGGTTTGCCAGTAATTGAAAAAAAAGGACGAGCGTGCACGAAAAAAAATTCGACCGTCAATCGCTCGATTTTCCCGTCTCGCTGCCTCTTTCGTTTGTGCGCCAGGGCCGAAACAGAGGATTTTGATTAGACGCTTTCCGGGCACCATTAATTTAATTATTTTTGCCTTTTTGTGAACATAAATTATTATTTGTATAACGCGAAAGATATCATAATTGTGTTATAAGTTAATTATACAGTTATTAAAATTAAATAAATGTAATAAAAATTATATATTTTATTATTAAAAAATTCAATTTGACCAACGAGGTTTTTGATTCTTAATAATAAATTGTTTAAGGATTATAAATATATTTTAATTTTTACAAAACTTTAATTGTATAATTATTTTATTTATGATTGATTAAAAAATTAATATCTCTATGTATGTGAAATATTTTAATAATGAAATATATAAGTTTTATTACATTTATTTAATTTTAATAACTGTATAATTAACTTATAACACAATTATGATATCTTTCGCGTTATACAAATAATAATTTATGTTCACAAAAAGGCAAAAATAATTAAATTAATGGTGCCCGGAAAGCGCCTAATCAAAATCCTCTGTTTCGGCCCTGGCGCACGAACGAAAGAGGCAACGAGACGGGAAAATCGAGCGATTGACGGTCGAATTTTTTTTCGTGCACGCTCGTCCTTTTTTTTCAATTACTGGCAAACCCGTCAACATTTTTTATTGTTCTTGGAATCAATGGAAAGCTTAGATTTCAAAGAATAATTGTGTTAAAGGACAATTTTTTTCGTCGATTTTCCTGGACCATGCAAGAGGTTAAAGTCAAGGTAGGAAATAAGCAAAAAATTACAATTATTTTTTCAACTTTGTAACATGATATATTTAAACCTATTTAAGCAATCTCATTCAAATAGGTATCATATTTTTCGAAATTTAATAAGCTTTCCAACGCTATGAGGGAAAAGTCTCTAGGTTAATTTATCTCAGAGTTATCTTTATTTTCACGCGAGTATGTTTTTCAATGACTCGGGGTGTAAGCGTTCGCACAATTTCGGACGGTAGTGTATATAATTTTAATAATAGGTGGATTAATAGCTAAATTAAAAAAAAATTTAAATTGTAAAATATTAAAATTAAGTTGTAAAAAATTAAAAATTAAATTTAAATTTTTAGAAAATTTAAAATATCTATTGTTTAATACACTAATGGTTCAATGAAATTTGTGCTGATTAAAATTGTTATTTCAAGTGTAAATTTATTTTTCAGTAAATTATAAAAAATTAAAATTCTAAAATATGTATTTTAGCAGATAATAGTAAAAATATTTTTATAAAGCATGCAATTTTTAGCTACAGCACTGAACTAAAATATATCTGCTATATTTTTCGTTTGATGGATATCGTTAGTATAGCAGATTCGCTCCCCGTTACCCCCGAGATTTGTCGTTGAAATTGCGTTCTCTTCGTGTTTAAAAGTTGATAATAATAATTGTATAATAAATTACTAATACAAAAATATTTCTTTCAGTCGTCATTACAGTGCAATCAAAAAGTGGATGTTTCAGTGTACCAGAAAATATTTGTGATCCTTTTACACAAGTAAAATTTTTTTTTTAAATTAAAAATTAAACAGTATTGACAAATATTATGCTTTTAACAATTTACTATACATTATATTTTCTTGAAATAATTTAGATTATAATTTAAAAAAATTAATGTAATTATATAATTTATTATTGTATAATTAGTTTCTTACATTAAATCTTAATATTAGACAAATTTTGAGAATATTTAAAAGAAATAATTTGTCTAGTTTTTCTAACGGACCGTTGATCAGAATTTATCAAGTTGGGCTAGACAATAACTAGACGAAAAAAGCGTGACATTCCATTCGAGTAATTAGCCAGTTGCAGTGTTAAGTTACTAGACAGCTTCTAGCGTGCCACGATAATTACTGGGACAAATTTCTACTAGGGCGCAATGTCAGCTTTTCAAAATTTAAAATGGCGGAAAATTATTCAAAATTGATCAGATTTGCACTGAAACTCGTTATTCAGGGGTTGTCAAAATCGCTGATTACGAATCTGGCATCAGTTTTTCAAAATTCAAAATGGCGGATCCAATATGGTGGATGACAAAATTCAAAATTGGTCGGATTCACTTAAAACTTATTATTACTCGATGGTTTTTAGGGACATTTTGAATTTTGAAAAATTGATATCAGATTCGTAATCAGTGATCCTGATAAACCTCGAGTAACAGCAGGTTTCAAGCCATTCCGATTAATTTTTAATTTTGTCGTTCGCCATATTGGATCCGCCATTTTGATTTTTGAAAAACTCAAGTCCAAATTCGTAATAAGCGACCCCGCAAACCTTAAAAATACTAAATTACAAAAAAAAAACCATTAAAATTTTTTTCAACACACTTTTGGCCCAAACAGTGAAAATCTTGTCTATACAGCCAAGGGGTTAAAATAAAATTTAATATATTACCAAGTTAAAATGTTGAATTTTTTAATAGACGTATCAAAATTTTGTTTAAAGATAATTTGATGTCAAAAATAAAAAAAAGTCAAATACTAACTATGAATTAAATATAGGATTTTACTATAAATAAAATTAGAAAAATAATTTGTTTTCTCAATTTATTATAGTAAAATTCAACTGATTAATGCATAACTAAAAGTCAAAAACTAAAATTGAAATTAGTTAAAATTTTTTAATAATTTAGATTTTTAATTATTCAATTTTATTAATTTTTTTTTTTTATTTATCAATCTTTAAAAAATTATTTTTTAATTTAGGGAAACTATACGAATTAAGCAGAATTTTGATAGAAATTCGTAATTTAAACAAAATAATACAAACATATATGAACATTATATAAATATAAAAATTTTTAGCTTTTATTTTTCGTTTTTTAAATTTAATAAAAAGGAGGCAATTTTTATGTAAATAATATAACTTTTTTCGGTTTAAAAGATATCTGGACTTATATATACAAAGTTTAAACTAAAATTATCCAAAATGAAATAATGTTTTAATTTATGAAATAATTTATGAATACTTAAATTCATATCAGTATGTTTTAGAAAAATTTTCTTACAAAATGTTCAATTTTACAAAAAAATTCCAATTTTTAAAAATGAAAATTGATTGATTTAATTTAATTTTTTTTTTTTTTTTTTGTAAAATTTAGAGTTTAGCAAAGGTTTTAAGTTTCAATAAATCGTCATAATTCATTCATAAATTATAATAGCGCAAAAATCATAAATGTTTATTTGACAAAAATTTGAGAGATTGAACTTTGCATAATGATGAGGATCATATTTTTTACTCGAGTCTTATATTTCAAAGTGTTGGAAATTTAACGTATATGTGTCTTGTATTACAAAAAGCAAGCGAAAATTTTTTTTTTAATACAAACTTAGTTTATATGTTATTTCCGCTTTGTATACGCGTGAGTATTGCGTAATAAATATTACCTGCGGATAAAGCAATATTTATCCATTTATTTACCATTCAGGAAAATTTAGTGAATTTATTATTTTTCAGTTATAGGCAATTGACTGAAATGATTTAATTTTGTAAAAGTTTTAATTGCTTCAGTCAAAATCTTTCACTATTAAAAAAATACTGAAACTTTTTTCAGTATTTCAGATGAAGTTTATTTTTTCCCTGGTTCTATTGAGAAAAAAAAAATTATATTGATTTTTTTCCATGCGTTAAATTTTAATTTTCAACGGAATATATTTTTCCATAACGGATATATATATAGTTGATGTATTTTTTTTTTCGGAAAAATCTGTAATTTCAGGAAGATTGACAGACATGTCTGACGCAGATTAACCCTCAGAGAGTAAAAACAGCTGTGAAAGACATACAGACGGGGCTAATTTAGCTTAGGCTAATTTTTAAAATATATATTGCAAGAGAGGGTGAAAAAGGCAATTATTTTTTTTTTTTTCTCGAAAAATTTGAAAACCTAACGAATTTTACTTCCCCAATATATGATGTATGTGTATGTATATTCTAGAGTCCGATTTCAAGCTGTTCAGTGAAGTTTAAAGACTCGAGAGATGATTGCATGCAATTATTCCTCGATGAGAATCACTAGGGGGGTTTTATAACAAATCGCAAGTCAAGTAAGAATCCGTATGAGGGAGGTTCAAGAGGGTCTTCCTTGTCCTCGAGTTTATTGTTGACGCCATTTTTCAGCCAGATGTACTCGCATATATACATATATATAACACACGTGAGGAATCAGATTTCGAATAAAATTGATCCACGGAAGAAGACTTCTTCCTGTTTTGCTGTATTTTTTGAAAGATATAATTTTTTTTTTTTTTGAAAGTGTACTTGCTCTTAATCTGAATTAATAAAAAAATTAACTGGAATTAGTGGCGCGCTTTTTGTTTTTGAATTAGTTAAATTCAATTTAATTTAAAATTAAATTAAATTTGTTGGTAATAATTTTTGTTTTACTATTAGTTTACTAATTTAAAAATATACGCACTAATGTATAATTTTTTTTTTTTAACCATAAGAATCAGATTTTTAATTTTCCGAAGCATTTTGACATGCTGAATCCCAGCACTTCAGGGTTTTCGAAATATTCTAACCTAAAAGTACAAATCAAATAATGATTTTTTATTTATACAATATGTTTAAGAAGGAATCGAATATTATTAAAAAAAATTGGCTTAAAGATATCATAAATTGAATGAGCTACAAGCTTTCAAAGTTGCCCTTTGTCAAAATCATGCAAAAAACCATGTATTTTTAATCTTTAAAAATCTGTAACAAATACAAAAAATTTTTTGGTTATTTGCAATTCTGTATAGGAACGTATTGATTTCATGTTGTCTTAATATTCTACGATTTTTTTACCCAAGTTATAAGCTTTCAAACACAGGGGTCTATACTTTTTGGACCGATAGTAGTTTGACCATGTACTTGGGGTTATGCAACTTCCAAATTTTTTTTCAAAAAGGTCCTTATAGCATTTACAAGTACAATTTTTACCCTTTAAAATGCATTTGGAAACTTTAGAAAATCTTTATTTGGCTCCAAGTTATCGTCATTTGAATTTTTGAAGCATTTATCTGATACTATATTCAATTTACGAATATTGGAACACCCTAGTAGAAATTTGTCCCAGTAATTATCGTGGCACGCTAGAAGCTGTCTAGTAACTTAACACTGCAACTGGCTAATTACTCGAATGGAATGTCACGCTTTTTTCGTCTAGTTATTGTCTAGCCCAACTTGATAAATTCTGATCAACGGTCCGTTAGAAAAACTAGACAAATTATTTCTTTTAAATATTCTCAAAATTTGTCTAATATTAAGATTTAATGTAAGAAACTAATTATACAATAATAAATTATATAATTTCATTAATTTTTTTAAATTATAATCTAAATTATTTGAAGAAAATATAATGTATAGTAAATTGTTAAAAGCATAATATTTGTCAATACTGTTTAATTTTTAATTTAAAAAAAAAATTTTACTTGTGTAAAAGGATCACAAATATTTTCTGGTACACTGAAATATCCACTTTTTGATTGCACTGTAATGACGACTGAAACAAATATTTTTGTATTAGTAATTTATTATACAATTATTATTATCAACTTTTAAACACGAAGAGAACGCAATTTCAACGAAAAATCTCGGGGGTAACGGGGAGCGAATCTGCTATACTAACGATATCCATCAAACGAAAAATATAGCAGATATATTTTAGTTCAGTGCTGTAGCTAGAAATTGCATGCTTTATATAAATATTTTTACTATTATCTGCCAAAATACATATTTTAGAATTTTAATTTTTTATAATTTACTGAAAAATAAATTTACACTTGAAATAACAATTTTAATCAGCACAAATTTCATTGAACCATTAGTGTATTAAACAATAGATATTTTAAATTTTCTAAAAATTTAAATTTAATTTTTAATTTTAATATTTTACAATTTAAAATTTTTTTTAATTTAGCTATTAATCCACCTATTATTAAAATTATATATTTTATTTAAAAAGATTTTAAAAATTTAAGGCATAAAAACATTTTAATTTAAAAAAATAAAAAGAGAAATAAAATATAACCTATCTATGTAACAAGGCATATTTTTTTTATTGCATTTTGACATTTTTTAAAAATAATTACTATTAAAATTATTATTTATTGTTTTCTAAGTGAAGAACTCAACGAAAACAGTAATTTTTATTGTTTTTTAATATCAAAGGATAGAATTTATAGGTTAGGTTTTATAAATTACACATTTTTTTTCAATATCAATTGAGAATAAACTTTCTTAATAAAAAAATATATGATATATAAATGGAACAATAAATAAAATGCCAATAATAGATAATAGAATAATTTAATTTATAAAAAAGAAAAACATACTAATATATTCAGAAAACATGTGAACATAGATTTTATTTATTTATTATATTAAAATAATAAATTATGTTAATTTATATTTATCTGAATTAATTAGAATTTTATTATTTAAGAAAATAATGAAATAATATAATAGTTACATGAACACAGATTTCTAGCACTTTTTTGTCTAGTTATTAGACATGTACTGCAGCGCTGCTGCCACGAAAGAAGACGAAAGTATAATTTCTAGAGACACTAGACAATGCCATTCAAGCAACTGAACAAAAGTTGAATCTAGATAATTTCAAGTTCAACTTGAATGTTTTCTAAGACTGTTGGTCAAGTAACTTTACAGTAATTTTCTAGTTTATCTAGAATCAGCGTCCACGAAAAAACTGGCCAGTTACTAGAGTATTTCTAGTGCTTCCATGACAAATTTCTACTAGGGCATTGACGAAATTCAGAAAATTTAAATGACGATAACTTGGAGCCAAATAAAGATTTTTTAAAGTTTCAAAATACCGTAAAATGGAGTAAAGTCGGCGTTTGGGGGTAAAGTCGGCCGGCGCTTTAAATCATTTTAAAGTTTAACTATTACTTTTTTCCAGAAGAAATCCGAGTTTTATTAAAAATGTAGTTAGAATTAATGTAAATTAATAAATGAAATACAATATTTAAGTGTTTAAAGCGCCGGCCGACTTTACCCGCAAACGCCGACTTTACCCCATTTTACGGTACATTTTAAAGGATAAGAATAGTACTTGCAGATGCTGTAACAACCTTTTTTAAAAAAAAATGATCTCTTGATGTTAGATGACCCCAACTAAGGACAAAAAAACGTCTTTTTTGCACTTTTAGGTTAGAATATCTCAAAAACCTGACGTGCTTGGTCGATTATTCTAAAATCAGATTCGGATTCATCACATGAAAATGCTTTGGAAAAGTATACTACGGTTCTTATTGTTCAAAAGTAGGCCAAAATTTTATCGGCTTATGTAATTAATCTTGTATTTTTACTTTTATACATTCTT
Organism: Leptopilina boulardi; assembly: GCF_019393585.1. Lineage (NCBI taxonomy): Eukaryota > Metazoa > Arthropoda > Insecta > Hymenoptera > Figitidae > Leptopilina > Leptopilina boulardi. The sequence continues at coordinate 1,339,006 of NW_026137864.1, forward strand.
GAAAAATCCAAATCAATAGTAGAAACGATGAAGCGTATTGTCCAAAAGAAAAATTTGTATAATCAAAATTCTATTACATAAAAATTCTAACCAATGAATTTTAAACCCTATTTTGCGTTTATCTTTCTTCTTTTTCTTTTATTCGAAATTATTGGATTGTCTCTCGGGTTTGTTTTTCGAGTATACAAATATAGAGCCACGTATTGCAGGTGTCAATGACTGGTTTAGGAGTGCAGAAGAGTCTGTGATTCGAAAAGTGCACCCCAAAAAGTCTGGCTGGTGTGCGTCAGTGGTTGGTGGTGGTGCTTATAGGAGGTAAAGGATCAGGCATTTCAGGGGTCGCTTAATCTCCAGCGGTGAAAGCGGCATAAAGCCATAGCCCAGGGAATCTTATTCTGTGCTTCTTTAACATCTGGCACACTGGCAGTCCAAACATGCCTTTGTCATATATACATATAGCTATATCGGCCTATCCTTCCGTAAGTAAATGGCTCTACCTGACGTCAGTACCAAAAATGCCGGCTGCACGTCAATCCTCAAAATTTTGATTGTAAAAAAATACCTTTGGAAATTTTCTCCAATCTGGTCGACGTATGTTTTCCAAATGCGAAGAAATTATATACCTTTAGGTTTATATTGCTTATCCTTGTACCATTTTGGCTAAATTATATATTTTTTTGTTTGACAAAAATTGATTTCTGTTCAATTTTTCAAGGTTATCTTTTATAGTTCGGTGCTGGACTTTATATTCATCTATTATTTCCTCTTTTCAATGTTTGGGTTTTCCTTATTACCTGCGCGTGTGTAATTTTGTCAGACAATTGACGATTTTCTGAAATTTTCACATTTTATTTCATTTTCAGAATCATAAAATTTTCCGGAACACGTGTTTTCTTGTCATACAAAAAAAAAAAAATTATTTTGTTTTATTAAACTAGGTTTTGTGTTTAATAAAATTTATTAATGATAAATTTAATTCTCTAGGAAACCTTTTTTTGAGGATGAAGGCCCTAACATAACTTCAAAACTGAAAAATGTTTTTTAACGTAAACAAAAATTTAATAAAAATTATAATGGTAAATAATTTTAAAAGATATTACGCATTAATCGGAAAAAATTATGTTGAGTTAAAATGTTTTTGTAAATATAATTATTTTTTTTTTTAAATTTTGTCTTTTTTAGAACAGAAAAAAATTGCAATTTTTATAAACAGTAATTTAATTTATTCAGTGAAACATTCTTTACAATCGTAAAAAAAAATTATAATTGTTAAATGTATGTTTGTTAAAAAATTAAAAACAATACAAATTTTCGATTGCGTTAAAATTCATTTTACAGTTTTTAGGTTATGTTAGGGTCTTCATCTTCCTTAAGGGCAGGTCAAAGTATAACCAATTTTTACATAGAACTTCAAATGGGAAAATTACATCGACTTTGACCTGCCCTTAAAGATAAAATAGAAATTTTATTAAAAAAAACAAAAAATGTTGTTTTTTCTACACCCAGAGAAAAGATTTCTTTGATTTAAAGAAACCAATTTCTTTGACTTGTTTTCTTTCATTCAAAATAAAATTTTCTATGAAACAAAAAGGAACCTATTAGTTTCAAAAAAAATTTCTTTGATTCAAAGAAATTTGTTCATTAAATCAAAGAAATTCTAACATTAATATATAAGGTCAAAGAAACATTTCTTTGAATTAAATAAAAAATTTCTTTGAAACGAAGATATTTTTTTTTTGAATCAAAGATAATTTGTTTGAAACAAATATAAATTTTCTTTGTACAAAAAAAAAAAAAAAATTTGTCAAAGAAATTGATTTCTTTGAAATCAAAGAAGTCTTTTTTCTGGATGTATATATAGTTATGATTAATCAGTAAATTCATTCACGAATTCAAATTAGTAGAAATTTTTACTAATTGTTAGTAAAATATTACTATTTTATTTACCTAGTAAAATTTTTATACAAATAAAGCTTTTGTGAAAAATGACTAAAAATTAGTAGAATAAAGTAAAAATCAATCGTTTTTACTGATTAATTATAATAATTTTTTACATAATTTCATTTTATTTGAATTTTTCAAGTTAATAAAATAATTTCGATTTCAAAACGTATTAATACTATATAATATTATTTAATATATAAAGTATAAATATATATATATAAAAGTTTTGCTGACAAAATTTTCGAAGGTTCTAAATATGAATATGCAAGTCAGAACGGATAATTGGATTCAGAAAAAATTTATCCTCTTTTTTTCGGCTCCTAAAAATATTCTTTGGTCGGCTAGTTGCTAGTAAAATTGATTTCACGATAAGATAAGCATTTTTCGCTTCGTTTGGTCTTCGACGTTCCATTTTGAAACACACACATGGTTTTTTGAAAGAAAGAAAAAAAAATTAAGAAAACATATCTACCAATTAAAATTTGTAAAACAAGAAGAATGTGACATAATGTATCGGAATATGTTAAAACGAAATTATTATTTTTTTAAAAATATATTATTATTTTTTTTTTAAATTAAAAAAGAGAAACGTGGGATTTCTAGTTTTTAATTGAAGACAAGACATTAATGACGTCAAATAACAAAATCACTGTCAAAATTAACATTTTATTAACATCTTAATTGACATTGCTTACAATGTATGTATATACAATTTTTTTTTTTTTTTTTTTGATAATATTCTGTTAAATTTAGTATATTATGTTAAATTTAATTGGTATTGAATAGAATATTGAAAATAATTTTTGTTTTTTCTCAATTTTATTTTGAATATTACACGGAAAATTTTTTTTTTTTACCTAAAACAGCGAAAATTTTCACTAGAATAGCGAATGATTTAATTGAAACAAGTAAAATTTTTGCTAGTATAGTGAAACATTTCACTGTTCCAGGTAAATCTTTTTTTTTCTATATATTTTGACATTTTTGTGGTATGAAATATTCACTTGGATCAAATAATATTTACTTGAATTAAATAAATTGTATTTAAACTAATAATTTCTGTATTTGAAACATAAATACAATTTATTTAATTCAAGTAAAAATCATTTGGTCCAAGTAAATATTTATTTGATAAGTTAAGTAACCAATTATTTGAATCAAATAAATTGCGTTTTTTTTCAGTTTAATTCGGACATATTTTAGAATATTTCATGAAAATGAAATCTTGCACCATTTTAAAATTTATTTGTTATGTAGATTGTTAAGAATTTTACACTTAAATTCAGTATGTAATATTCTAATTTTAAAAATATTACATACTGAATTTAATTATATAAAATATTCTAAAATAGATCCCAAGTATATATATATATATATATTCTAAATATCAGAACACATTTTTGGTTGTATTATTTTTTTTCGAAATTATATTTTAAAAAAAGAAGTTCGTGTTTGATTAAAAATATAAATATATATTTAAAAATGGAAATTATAAAATGATTGGTATAATTTTTGCCATTTGCAAAGTAGCGTTTTTTTATATTATATGTGTTTGTAACTTTGTCTTAAAAATGTCAAGTCTGATAAGCACCTTTCAATACACACATATATATATATATATATATGCAGGCAGGATATTTATACGGAACAGTTTTGATTCCTTAGAATTGAAGGTTTCAAATTAACGAAGTGGATAAGGGAACCGGCAGGTGTCGTGTGGTCGAGAGTGCCCATTCCTCGCCTTCCTTAATTTCTTGTCCAACCTGAAACACACTTTATACACAAAAGTTATACATATATATATATATTCTCTCCATATCACCCTGCGTGCTTCTATATATACATATATACACAGCATGAATTTTAAGATGAAATAAGACGATATCCACTTGATTAAAATAAGGAAGAAGTTCGAAATAATTAAAATATTTTTGTAAACCTGTTTTCACCGATATATTCAATTTAAATTCGAACAGAACTACCTCAATTTTATTTCATATATATATACATATGGACGATTGAAATATGACCCTTATATAAATTTCTTTTTACTCAAGACTCAATTGAACTTATTTCTCGACTTACACTGAGAAAAAAAATTTAGCGTTTGTAACAAAATTGTTTGGTTAGGCAATTTTGGTTCTTGTAACCAAATTTTGGTTGGCTGAAACCAAAGTCGTAGGGTTATCTCAACCAAACATTTGCTTAGGCCAACAAAATTATTTGATTGAACATTTTTAAATTCCAACCAAAATTTAGTTACGACAACAAAATAATTTGGTTAACACAACAAAATAGTTTGGTGTAAAAAACCAAATGATCGTTTGTTGTCCTAACGAAAATTTGGTTGCGACAACCAAATAATTTGATTCGCTCTTAGCTCATAGCTTAAAAGAACAATTATTAGTTTCAATCTCTCACAAGGATAGGTAGTCCAGTGGTCAGAGCTCTCGACCTTCAGTTTTAAAACAGGGTTTCGATCCCAGGCGGAGATGAGATTTTTTAAAGTCCACAAATATTTCAATTGGATAAATATAAATTCAATGTTAAATTGATAATAAATAAATAATGAAATAAATAAAAAAGATATAAAGAAAAGAAATAAGGTAGAATAAAATTTTTAATTTTACAAAAAAAAAACTGTTTATATTTGATCAACCAAACATTTTTGTTGACCTAACAAAAAAAATTTGATTGAGCTAACCAAACATTTTTGTTATACCAACAAAAAACACTGAACCAAATTTTTTGGTTGACCCAAACAAATAGTTTGATTGCTTAAATAACAACAAAATTTTTTTGTTGGCCCAACCAAATTTTGGTTGCTCTGACTAAACATTTTTCTCAGTGTACTCACCTCAAAAAAAGTATTCTGAAATTTAGTGCTTGGCATCTAATTACGAACGTAATAAGTTTTCGTGTATTCTCAAAGATTTGTTTTAGCCAAATTCTTTTTAAAAAAATTATATTATTTAATTTTAAAGAATTTGTTTCCAAGGTGCACCACGGATAACGTTCTTTTCTAACCTATGACCCTAATTTTGAGGTTATATCAGTATTTTTTTCTATCACTTTGATCAAAAATTTTAGGTTATGTTCACCTCCACGCCTATGACATTTGACGTAAATTTGAGGTTCTCCTTTGACCTACACTGAAAAAAAAATTTATTTGATTCAAATACCGGTGTATTTGGCTATTAACAAATAAATATTTACTTGAATCAAATATATAATATTTGAATCAAATATATAATATTTGTATCAAATATTTCAGTATTTGAAGCAAATATCATTTATTTGATTCAAATAAGAAATATTTCGATTCAAGTAAATATTTATTTGATAATAACCAAATACACCGGTATTTGAATCAAATAAATTTTTTTTTTAGTGTATGACCTTTGATATTTTAAGAGAGAAGGTCATCTCTTGACCTCTGATACTAATTTTGAGGTTATGTGCGTCTCAATTCCGTTAAAAACTTTGGTTTTTGACATATCACCTTGATTTTTGAGGTTATGTTTGACAAATTCTGAACGGTATGCGAGTTGAATGATAGGCGAGTACAGTGTGCGTAGCGTCGAAATTCTCACCTAGCGTTCATTCTTGAATCAGCGGCGGCGATATAATTATTATTTATAATATAGTAATGACGCGCCAACTCCCATTGTTTTTCACTGTAATGATTAATTTTTTAAAGGCTTGCTAGTATTAAAATTATTAAAATTTTATCTAAATTTTGAGGTTATGTTCGTTTCTTGGTTAGGGCTGATTACGAATCTGATATCAGTTTTTTAAAATTCAAGATGGCGGATCCATTATGGCGGAAAATTTTTTAAAATTGATCGGATTCGACTGAAGCTCGTTACTCAGGGGTTTTCGGGGTCGCTGATTCCGAATGTGACATCAGATTTTCAAAATTCAAAATGTCGGATCCAATATGACGGACGACTATCTGAAAATCTAATGCAATTCGCTCGAAACTCGTTACTCGGGGGTTTTTGGGGTCGCTGATTACGAATGAGACATCATACCCATTTTTACGAGAATTACATTATATTTTCAAATTGTCGTCTGCCATATTAGATCCGCCATTTTGAATTTTAAAAAACTAACATGGAATTCGTAATCAGCGACCCCAAAAACCCCCGAGTACCCATTTTCAAGCGAATTGCATTATATTTTCAAATTGTCGTCCGCCATATTGGATCCGCTATTTCGAATTTTGAAAAACCGATCTTAGGTTCGTAATCAGCGACCCTGAAAACCTTAAGATACCAAGTTTCATAAAAATTCATTAAAATTTTTTTCAACACACTTTTGGCCCAAATAGTGGAAATCTCGTCGACAGTCAAGGGGTTAAAGTTATGTTTGTCGAACATAGCCTCAAACCCAATGGTCCCTTGACCTATGTCCTCGAATTTTGAGGTTTTGTTTGAACTAAGGCTTTAAATCCTATGGTAACCTATGTCCTAGAATTTTGAGGTTATGTTTGATTCATGACCTTGAGACCTAGGACCTTGAATTTTGAGGTTATGTTCCTTTTAATACAAATATAGGTAGATATATGGGTCGTTTCACGTCAATTCGCCGGTGGGTTTTGAGGTTATAATCAGAACTAAAATACTAATATAGGTCGCATATTGTAAATTACTGATATTTTTTTTTTCAAATGTTTAAATTATCAAAACATCTAATTTCTAAAAGTTTGAAAGTTTAGTAGGATTTACTAAATTTCGAATTTCCAAAAAAATGGAAATGGTGAAATTTCAAATATTCGAATGAAATGATTCAAATTATCGAATTATCAGAAAATCGAATAATAAATTAATATAGGTACAAAATTTTTTTAAAACTAATCACAAAATTTTGTAGAATTTTTTAATTTGATTAATTTTAAGTTATACTTTTAGTATAGGTATTCTTTTTCTGTTGCCCCCTTTTTTTTGTATATTAAAAAAATAAACTAAAGTTAAACAAACATGAAATACTTATAATACCTATATATATATGTCAATTGTAGCGTAACTAACAGTGAATGTTATTTTACGAAAATAAATTATTGTTCCTCTTTTGAGTTGACAAAACGATGTAGCATGATGAGAGGGGGGGGGAGGGGGGGTATAGTCATTCATTTGAACAATTGGTTCTCTCTCATGATTTTGAATTTGTGACCCATGACGGACGAATTGTCGTTCACATTACAGCGTTTGTTGTGCAATGCACTTTCGATACGCGCGTACGTGTTACACACGATTTATGATTTTGTCAGTTTACAATTCTCTCCATACGAGGCTCCATGTAAAAAAAAAAATACTATTTTTTTTTTTTTTTATACAAAACGGTAAAATTGTAAAACCTTTTTTTTCATTTTCTTTTTTTTTTTTGAAATTTTCCGGAAAAGCCACTTTCTGTAAACGACAGCTGTTGATATACCCTTGGCGCGGAAATCCTCTATTGCCCCAAACTTTTTTTTTTTTTACTCCAATAATAAAAAAAAGGAAATAAAAAAAAAAAAAACAAATGCCTTAAGACGAGGAAATGGGGTGAAAAAAGTGCGATAAAAAATTGAGGCGCACGAATTACCCTCGTGGGTATAATATGTATTCTGGAATTAGTAAAAGGTGGAACACATCAAATCGATCAGTATCAGAGAGACGCTTTTTTTTCTCATCCTTTTCTTTTGATTGACTTTTCGATCCTATATATATATATATATATATACACACAGGTATAATCCATAGACCTCGACCTAGGTAAAGTGAAATTCGTTTGATTAATCCTAGAAGTCAAACTTCCGCTACTTTCTGAATGAATCACACTTATACACACACACACACATATATACATTGTATTGGATCCCCTGCTGCTCTGAATATACCTTTATTACGACAAATCATTCATGGTCCAAGGATAAGCGGATTAAATATTGCATAAACGAAATTTATATATACGAATATACGATACAAACCCAATATATACCCAAGGGATTTTATGGGTTTGAGGCTTTTTGTCGATTATACATATATTCAAAAACGATATATGCATGTGCAAAAATTCTATTTTTCGTATTTCAATTGTAAACTAATTTGAGGATTGAGAATTTTTTTTTTTTATTGTCGTTCCGAGTGATGAATATATATAGGGATTTTTTATGCGAACCCTTTTTTTAAATGGGAGATTTAACATCTTTGTTAGTGATGGCAAATTTTTATGAATTGCAATGAATATGTGACATTTGTGTGAAAAAAAGGCTTTAGTCAATATGGTAAGGGTTTATATATTGGTAATAAAAGTGTAAATTTTTATGCAACTTTTTTTTTTTTAAATTGAATTTTTTTATTGAATTTTTAATAAATAATTCTCTCTATATTATAAAAAGATTTCGCCGCTATCTCCAGTATGGGTCATTCTATGTCAAGTGTAGCCAATTCATGTTTTTGACAAGATTAGGTTAGGAATGGGTCATTCCATATCAAGTGTAACCAACCATTGTACAAACCATGTCAAAAACATGGGTTGGTTACACTTGATATGAAATGACCCATATATATACATATGTCACAAAAAGATATCGACGCCAACGCCGCCGCTCTTTCAAGACTCTGAATATAGCCGCAAGTCCCCCTTCCACTCCACTGTAAAAAAAACAAAAGTTTTTGAAGGAATTGAGACAGACATAACCTCAAAATTAGTATCAGAAGTCAATTGATGACACTGCCCCTTAAAATATGAAAGGCCATAGGTCAAAGGAGAACATGGCCTCAAATTTACGTCAAAGATCATAGGCATGGAGGCGAACATAACCTCAAAATTTGGTTAAAGTCATAGAAAAAATACTGACATAACCTCAAAATTAAAGTCATATGTTAGAAGGACGTCATCAGTGATGCATCTTAGAAACAAATTCTTTAAAATGAAATAATAAATTTTTTTTAAAGAATTTGCCTAAAATTAATCTTTGAATATATGTATATATGAAAAATTATTCCGTTCTTAATTAATTTTTTAATTGCAGAATAGATGAAAATTTAGTTTACGGATGCAAGTTAAAATATAGTTTATGTTCATATTGAAATATAAATAAATTTCTGCTGTACAAATTTAAAAAGTTTTTATTAAATAATGTAAATTTAATCGAAATTATATATAATATTTTTAGTTCTGATTTTAACCTCAAACCCAAAGGTGAATTGACGTGGAATGACCCATATATCTACCTATTTTATTATTAAAACGAACATAACCTCAAAATTCATAGTCCTAGGTCTCCAGGGGGGATACACAGATCACACATAACCTTAAAATTCAAGTGCATAGAGTTCTAGGATTCAAGGTCAGAGATCAAACATAACCTCAAAATTCTAGGACATAGTTTACCAGGATTTAAAGCCGTAGTTCAAATATAACCTCAAAATTCAAGGACATAGGTCAAGGGGACCATTGGGTTTTGAGGCTATGTCCGACAAACCTAACTTTAAATTTCCCTAATCAAGAAACGAACATAACCTCAAAATTTAGATAAAATTTTAATAATTTTAATACTTGCAAGCCTTTAAAAAATTAATCATATTACAGTGAAAAATAATGAAGGTTGGCGTAGCCCCCCTAGTAAATAATAAATACTAAAATGTAAATGCCAGATATAAAAATGTATTTGTTAAAAAAAATCACATTTTTAAAAATTCTTAAATATAATTTATATTTATTTTTTCTTTTAAATGTTATTGAAAAGAAACAAAATTGTCCGCGACAAGAAATAGTACCTGTAAGCTCTCTAAAATCTTAGGTTATGTTAGTTATAGTTTATACCTCAATAAAAAGTTGGTTTTTATTGAGACAAAATCAAAAATAGATTTTAGTAAATATTTTGAATGTAATAAAGACATAAACATTAATGGTTTGTATAAAAAGTTGATCCTCTTTGTGTATTTTTATTTTAAAAATCAAAAAACATAACCTAAAGTTTTTTTTGGAGTTTAGGTACCTTTTGTCGCGGAGCGGCGTCAGCGTCACATACACAAAGTAATTTTTATGATTCCGGACCCCCTAAAAAATTTTTTTTTAATCTCATTTTTTTCGTTTTTTAAACAAAAAAAAAATGTGGAATCAAATAAAAAATTTAGGGGGTCCAGAACATAAAAATAAGTGTATAATCAGAAATTTTCTATATTTTCTATTCTTGTATTAAAATGTCATATAGGTAAATTACACTTGGAATCGTTCATATATAAAATGCTGAATATTGTTTGAAGATTTGTATCTTATTTTTGTTCCTCCTTTGTATTTATAATCAAGTAACTTTTGAACAGTGTATATGAAAACGAGTATAACACGTCTTATTCTTGATGTTCTAGTTATTCATTATAAGAATGCGAGAGTGCGATGTACGACCGTTGCATTTATATTTGTGGGTCGAAGTTGAAGGGAAGGAATCAAATAAGCAACTACATATATATATATAAGAAAAGGAAGCTTGCAGGAAAGAAAAATAAAATGAAGGAGAAAGAGAATCATGGCAAAGAAGACCTTGCAGCGATTCAAAAGATTCACTCCAGGTCTTTTTAGTTGTCTCGCAGCTGTCCTTTTTCACCCTCTGCCTCCCTCAATATCTCTCCCCTAGATTTTTTTTTCTTTTCTTTAAGTCTTCAAGCAAAAGTTGAAAGTCTCGAGAAGGTATAGAATAAATTTTTAGGGTAAGAAATATACATACGTTTATATATTCCTCATGCGTATATATATATATATATATATATACGTAGTTCGAAGAAAATGTGTCAGAAAGTGATTTGATGTATGTAGGGGTACAATTTTTCTTTAAACCTTGGCCTAGGGTAAAATTGTTTTGTTGACTCTGTTTGATGCTCTCTCTCTCTCTCTCCCCTTTTTATATAGAAACGAATCTATTACGTAATTCATCCATTTTTCTTTTCTATTCATTCTGTTTCAACAGTTGTGAAAATATAAGTGCATTCATTTGTTGAAATAGAATTTTCCGGATTTTGAATTTTTTTTTTTTTAATAAACCATTTTTCTGAAGAATTTTTAGACCCTCAGCCGGGGCTATTGTGCACTGAAAAAAAACTAGTAGATTTGACTACTTTTTAACTACTCTGCCTAGTACAATAGGTTCTCAATTAAATTTAAAAAGTTGTATTAACTATAAAAAAGTAGTTAAAATAATAGGGAGTTTGCATTAAAATTTTTTTTAATTTTAATCGATAGATTAGGTCTAATTTATATAACAAATTTTTTTTTAAATAATTTTTTAATCAAAAATAAGCATATAATTAAATAATAATAGTTTATATTATTTTAAAACATCGAAAACGGTCCGGAAAGAGCCGAGTCTTACCGAACAGAATGTGACGTATGTAGTGCCCAAATATTGCTGCTGTCATGAACTGTTTGTGAATAACCTAATGGAACGAAAGTTTTTTCTGGAAATTTTTATGAAATGGAGAAAATCAAGAGATATAAAACGTGTTTTGTGCCAAATTGTCTTAGTACAACAATTAAAACACCCGGAAAATTGTTTTTTACTGTGCCACAGAAAGAAGATATTAGGAGACAATGGTTTCAAGTTGCAAAACGAAATGATAATAATATGTTATCGATGAATTCAAAATTTTTTTTTTGTCAAGATCACTTCAATGTGAATATTTACATTGAAATAATTTAAAATTAAACTAGTTATAAATTATATTTTTAGACATGCAAAGTTAAAAAAACTTTCAAATGTCACTATATAATGTAAATAAAAGTAGTCAACATAACCTAAAAATAAAAAATTTTAAACCTCAAAATATTTTTATCACTTATTCATTGTAGTTGAAGGATGATATGGATAATTACAATAATAATACAATAATAATTACAATAATAAATAAACACAATAAATCACTTATTTTTACTTAAAAAAAATAAAATAATTTGAAAACAGCGAACGCATATATTAGTAAACACAGATCACACATGGATCATGTAGCAGACGATGCGACAGTAGACACTTATGACGTCACGTCCCAGCACCAATAAAAATCGTTTTCTTTCAGTATAAATAGTTTCAACTTTTAAATAAAAATTTTAATATGTAAAATTTAAAAAAAATTAAAACTTTCAACACTAATATATTTTAAAATACCTATATTTACGATTTTATAAAAAAAAAACGTAACATTTTTTTTATGCAAACTCCCTATTAAGAATGTAGTTGGCAGAACGAGATTTTGTATACTGAGAAAAATATGCTATTGAATCAATAGCATTTCTGCCAAAGGTATAAAAATTATTGGCTATAGAATCTATAAAATATTTTACAAATTTTATAGCATATTCTTTTTTTGAGTCAATAATAATTTTTATACCTTTGGCAGAAATGCTGTTGATTTAATAGCATATTTTTCTCAGTGTAGTTGTTTCAGTTACTACATTTTTTAGTAAACTGAACTGCTAATTATTAATTACATAAAAAATAGTTCAGTTAATTACACACACAAAATTAAACTAACTAAAAAAGTAGTTACTTTAACTATACTTTCCAGTCAACTATCCAACAGTAGTTGAAGATTTCAGCTAAATTTTTTTCAGTGTGGTACGAAAATCGCAAATATTTTTTTGTTCTATGCTTAAGATTATAATTATTTATTTATATATTTTGCATATGATAAAAATCGCTAATATGATTCATATTGCTTCCTTAAAAATTTTTTTTATATATTTTCCGTAAAAGTTCTAAAATTTATAGGAAAATGTTTTAAACTATTTAGTTGTGTTATGAACATTCTTTGAAAGATTTACTTTAAGTTTTATTGAAAACTTTTTTTTTTTTTTATCTGAGTTATATAAACTCAAAATTTGTACCATAATAGCCCCGTGATTGGGGGTATTTGTTTTTTTCTTCATAAAATAAAGTAAAACTTTTTTTCTCCGATTTGAGGACGTTTGTCCACGAAAATTTGGACCTTCAGAAAAAAAATTAATTGAAATTTAAATAATTAAAATAATTTTTTTATTAATTGATACTTTCTGAAAGAAGAAATATCAATTTTCAAGAAAAAAAATTTATAGCCCACAAAATTTATGTGTCTTTACACATTTTGGATAGGATAAAAATTTTCTGTCCTATCGCTTCTATATAGAATTTTTTAAAAATGATTTTTTTTTTAAATTCTGTAGAAGCGTAATGACTGAAAATTTTTATCCTATCCAAAATTTAAAGAAATAAATTTTGTAGGCTATAAATTTTTTTTCTTGAAAATTGATATTTCTTCTGTCAGAAAGTATTAATTAATAATATTATTTTAATTAATTAAATTTCAATTAATTTTTTTTCTGAAGGTCCGAATTTTTGTGGACTAACGTTCTTAAGCAATTTTGACTAAATTTTCCAAAAAAACAATTGTTAAAAAGTTTGCCCACGGCGAGGAAAAATGGAAAAACGAATTAAGTTAACTTTTACTACTTTAAAAATAAAACCGAAACTTTCCGCAGTTTCTGGTAATTTTTACTCCAGAAATAGTAAAATTTACTCCTGAAATAGTAAAAATTAATCCAGAAATAGTAAAAATTAATCCAGAAATAGTAAAAATTAATCCAGAAATAGTAAATTTTAGTATTTCTGAAGTAAAATTTTTCAAAAATGCCCAGAAACTGCGGACAGTTACGGTTTTATTTTTAAAGTAGTAAAAGTTACTTTATTCGTTTTTCCATTTTTCTCCATGTGAAAAAAATTTATTATTACAGAAAATACATTACAATTTCTTAATTTTTTTTTTAGGTCAGGAATGATATTTTAAAAAAATGTTAAGTTAACACATTTTAGTTTAATTAAATAACTTCATATACGGACCATAAATTAAGTTTTTTATTTTGACCTAATTCTCAAAAATTCGAATTTCATAAAGTCAAATTTGTTACTTTATACATAGTTTTCAAAATCCGTTAGAAGAAATTCAAAAACATTAAAATCCGTCTTTTGATGATATATTGTTTACCTGAAAAATTGCATAATGAAAAGATAAAGGGGGAGAAGATTTTTGCCTAAGAGATATGGTCAGATTGAAAAAAAAAAAAAAAAGAAGGTTGAAAGCTGGTGTTTGTGTGTATATGTGAAGACGACAGATTGCCTGCTGCCGCACTTTCTGCCGCTACACGACTGACTCCTTGGGAATCAGAGATTTTGGGCCAGAAGGTCTGCTTTTATCGAAAGTAGAGGGTTGCCGAAAAAAATATAATAGAAAATCTGGTTTTATGGGATACCTTCTTATTATACATATATAGATATGTATATTTTTTTTTCTTACATTTATTTACAATTCAGTAGGAAGTTCGTTATTTTATTAATAAGATATTCTTCTCTTTTTGAATATATATAATATTTAAAATATATGTAAAAAGATCTATTTTTTGATAATATATTTATTTGTGTATAGATATATAAATGCGATAAATAACGGTTATAGATAGAATATAACCCCTTTTCAGGATACTTTTGATTGTACAATTAGACACCCGGAAGAGTACTTCTTCCGTTCCGTCTGGTATGCGATCGCTTTTCAAACATTAACTTTTTGTTTCCATCTGTTGTTACTGGAAAAAAAAAGAATTTCTTTTTTTTTGGCAGAGGTATAGTTCATGTTGAAGGGAAAAAAACGAGTTTTAATTATTCTCTTTGAATTCCAAGAAGGTCGAATACCTTCATTAGGAACACCTTAATTTTTATCGTTTAAAAAGCTTATATTTCCCTCTTTACCAACTGTTTAATTCAACAGATCGAAAAATAAAAGAAAAAACAAAATTGGAAACAAAAATTTGGAAATGAAATTTTTCATTAACCCTTTTTTGCAGCCAGGAGCTGAACCTTTTTTTGAGTTGTTGTCGCAAATTAATTTTTTTCTTTTAAATGAAAAAAAAAATTAATTTGACAATAACTCGAAAAAAGGATCAGCTACGATTTTGGTCTTGATAATTTTTTAAGCTCTAAATAAATAACATAAATGAAATATCCAACTACCCGATTTCGTCACCATTTCTATACAAAACCCAAATCTATACTTGGCTTGAAATAAATTTTCACATTTTTTTTTCCCAATATTTCATCAATAATTTTTCTGATAATTTGTTTTGCAAAGAGAAAAAAGATTTTTGGAAATATTGCGAGAAAAACAGAATCATTCTTCTTCTTCTTCTTCTTCTTCTTTGCGCGCAATTAAGGTATAAATACATACCATGTACGCGCACGGCTAGGAGAAAGAAGTTATAATCCATAGCCATCGCAGACACGTTATATGAAAGAGCTGGCAATTGCTATCGTAAATTACAGTTGGGTATGTGCAATTTTTGGATGCAAACACTTATATAGTAAAGAAGTTATTGTTCGAAGAGAGAAAGAAGAGACTTGTGGGTCTGTAGGTGGGGTCGCGTCGAGGCGAAAAAGGAAAAAAAAAAAAAAAAGGAAGAAGGAAAGAAAGGTTCCTTTTATAACTATGGTGAGCATGGTCTTCAGGTGTCGACTATATACACCCATCCTCATAGTGTGTTATACCGAGGAGAATCTGAATATTTCGTTCCTATACACGGACTTTAATGACAATGACAAATACCTGCACCTTCGACTAAAAGAACGTCTGCGACATGCCGTTATTTCCCTCTCTCTTTCTCTCTCTCTCTCTCTCTCTCTCTCTCTCTCGCTTGCTCACAATCATGTAGCATTCTCTACATTTCATGAATTAACCATTCCACGACAAAAAAAAAAAAAAAAAAAATCCGCGGTCCTGGGAAAACGGTTTGAATTCGAGTTTGTCCTCCCTTTATATATATACGGATTTATACAGAGGTATCTGAATTGTCAAATGGTTCCAACAAATTATTCCATTCGAAATAAACAATCAATATACGAGGCGTGCTGATTCGAGTGAATTATAATTGTCTCTTATATTGGACAATTTTTATTTTCCTTTTTTTTTGAATATTAATGCTTATTCCGTTTTTAAATTGAATTGTAGCATTTTATTCATAGATGGGGAAAAAATTTGATTTGAACTTTTTTCAACTTTCTTTTTAAAAATATTTAAAAAAATTTTTTATTCATTCTCAAATTTAATTCCATGTTATTTGTTTAATTGAAGTATTAAGAAAAATTTATGTTTAGATCTGAATGAATTTTTTAAAATTTAACCTCAAATTTGGATTCAGCTGACCCAATATGGCGGAAAATTTTAAAATTGATTCTATTTGTTCAAAATTCGATACTCGGGGGTTTTTGAGGTCGCTGAATCCATATTTGAGGTCAGATTTAAAAAATTCTAAATGGCAGGCTTAATATGGCGGAAAATATCAAAATTAATTCGATTCATTGAAATTTCGATACTTGGGTTTTTTTTTTTGGGGGGGGGGGGGGTTATATGAATCTAAATTTTCAATTTGTTAAATCTGACTTTAAATTTGGATTCAGCGACACAAAAACACCGAAAATTAAAAGGCATTAAAATAAGCTGCAACGCTTATTATTTTAATCAAATTTTGCTTATTTTAATCCATTTTAGAATTAAAATAAGCAAAATTGGATTAAAATAATAAGTGTTGCAGCTTATTTTAATACCTTAAAATTTTCTGTGAAAATTAAGTTTTTATCATTTTCAAAAAATCGCGCGCTTTATATTGTGGTTATCCTTGCGTCCGCTAGGTGGTGAAGTCGTAGTTAGTGGGGGGGTTTTCGGGGTCGCTGATTACGAATCTGATGTTGTTAGTTGTCTAAAATTCAAAAGGCGGACGATTTTCAAGCCAATTAAATCATTTTTTATAAAAGTCGTCCGTCATTTTGGATCCGCCATTTTGAATTTCGGAAAACTAACATCAGATTCGTAATCAGTGATCCCGAAAACCTCCGAGTAACGATTTTTAAGCCAATTGATGAACAATAAAAAATATTTTTGTCATTTATTTTTAAGCGATTTTTTATTTAAAAAAAAAACCCTTATTATTTATTGGTTAATATGACCAAAACACCCTTATTCAACCTTTGATCATCAAAAATATCATTTTTCTTTGGCCGAAAATTAGTTTCAATTACTTGAATGAAAATTTCAAGGAGGACGCAAACATGCCTTATAGACCCTCCTCCTTTTATAAAACCAGAAAAATGTAAGCATTTTTGCATCAGCATAACGCAAAGGATCACAGAAAATTAAAAGGCATTAAAATAAGCTGCAACGTTTATTATTTTAATCCAATTTTGCTTATTTTTTTATACCAAAATGGATTAAAATAAGCAAAATTGGATTAAAATAATAAGGCGTTGCAGCTTATTTTAATGCCTTTTAATTTTCTGTGATTAAATAATAAAAATCATACTTTTCTTTTAAAGCGCCCAGCGAATATTTATATTTTTGATCTTAAAATTTTTTGTAAGAACTTTGCAAAAAGAAGTATCTTAATATGTTTTGGTAGTCATTTTTAATATGTTTTGGTAGTATCTTTTTAGTTATTTAAAATATCTTAGTTTAAGATGTTAATAGTATCTTCGTCAAAGTGCTTTACATATTTTTGATGAAAAAAATTTTGAGGTTAACTATGGCCTCTTATGTAAGATGCTTAATGTATTTTATATTTTAGTAACTTCAAATTCTGACGTATATATATATATATCACACACATTGGTGAAAAATATGGTACCAATTTAAAAAGCCTTTTAAAAAAATGGACAACGCTGAACAGGCTACTGGCTATTGCACTATCAAAGAAGCTTTTTCTCCTAAGTTGTAGAAACAATAACGTCTTTCCACAACACATAATTGCCTTCAAAAAACGCTTAAATGTTGTTACTTTTCAAAGTAAGTCTTGCAAAAAAAATTTTTCCAAACTAAACCAATCATACCTAAAAAAAACTTCTTAACATTGAAATTGATGATATTCATCTGCATGTCTCGTTTCTAAAAACGTCTCTGAATAAAACTAAAGAAAATATTTCAAATTCAAATTTCGATATGTTACATCGAGAAAAATTTTTTGTATTTTCCCGGAGAAAGTTTGTTCGTGTTCTAAACTTTAACAACATTATTCATAAAAAGAAACTTATTGCTCTAACCAAAAAACAATTAACTGAATCTCAATTTAATCGAGAAAAATGGTTCAAAAATCTGACTGATTTAGAAATTCCTCCAAATGTTATTGAAGTGGCATCTTTGGGTCCTAATTTTAGTTTTGCAAAAGACATTACAAAAAATGATATCATAAATTCTATAAAAAATTTAGAGTCCGCCTTAACTAACCTTGATATTGACGAAAGCTCCAAAAACTCCTTACGCGGAAAATTTTCTAACGTTCTTGCAAATAATATTAAAAATACAAACCTCCCCACAAATCAAGATAGATCTTTCTCAAGAAAATTACAAAGTACTAAAATTTTCTTAAAAAACAATCCTGATGTTTTCTTCACACCAGCTGATAAAGGTAATGTCACAGTCCTTATCAAAAAATCTGATTATAATCAGAAAATGATGAACTTATTTTCCGATGCGTCCACGTACGAACTAGTTAGAAAGAATCCTCTTATCAAACTTGTAAAAGAGACATCCACCATTTTAAAGTACCTGAATGACAATGAATTTCTTGACAAGATTTACCATCCAAATCAATTGACCTTGACTGATACAGTTTTAGCAAAAGCGTATGGACTTCCAAAAATACATAAAGAAAATGTTCCTCTTCGTCCAATTATTTCCTTAATAAATAGTCCGACTCATATTCTCGCCAAAATATTATATAATTCATTAAAAGATTGTGTTTCTCTACCACTTTCACACATTAATAATAGTTTGGAATTAAAAAATAAATTAAGTAATGTTACCATTGATGATAGCTATACTTTTCTTTCACTTGATGTAACTTCCATGTTCACTAATGTCTCTTGCGATTTAGTTATTCAGAGTTTGGACCGTCGTATGCGCTCTATATAAACCAAAAGAGTAAGATTCCTTTTTGTGATATCATCGACTGTGTAAAATTCGTTTTTGAAAACACGTTTTTTTCTCATGATGGCAAATTTTATAGACAGATCTATGGAACTCCGATGGGTTCTCCAATTTCGGCTTTTGCTTCGGATATTGTTATGGATGATCTGGAAACTGATTGTTTAAAAATCTTAAAGGAAGAACACAATTGTGTCCCACTATTCTATTATCGATATGTGGATGACACAGTTTTAGCTGTTAAAAAAGAACATGTCGCACTCGTTTTTGATACTTTTAACTCTTATAATAAAAAATTACAGTTTACTTTAGAGAAAGAACAAAATAATTCTATAAAATTCCTTGATCTCAAACTAATTAAATATAATAATAAAATCATCACAGACTGGTATCAAAAACCGACTTCTTCTGATAGACTCATCAATTATTTTTCAGATCATCCAATTCAACAAAAAAAGAACATTGTGTATAATTTGGTTGACAGGGCGATTTTATTGTCCAATAAAAAATTTCATTTTGACAATTTAAAGAAGATAAAAACTATCTTAAAAAACAATAATTATACTCCAGACTTTATCAATAAACATATTAAAATTCGAATGAATAAATCAAAAATTTCAAATAATAACAACAACAATCAAAATAGTGCTAATATTTATCGTCAAATTCCGAAGGTTTCTTTACCGTTTAATGAAAAATCTTTTTTTAAATTGTCAAGTATTCTGAACGAATTTCATTTTGCTTCAATTCCCCTTATAAATAAAAACTGTAATTCCATCATTCGATTAGGTAAGGATGTAACTAAAAAATGGGATAGAACTAATGTCGTGTATAAGTTTAATTGTAAGGATTGTCCTGTGACATATATAGGCGAGACAAAACGATCTTTGATAACTCGCATAAAAGAACACAAAAAAGTGAATGAAAATTCTGTTGTTTACCGACATCGCATCGAATATAATCATGAATTTAATTGGGAAAATGCAAGGGTTTTGGACAATGAATCTAATTATAAAAAAAGACGTATATCTGAAATGATTCATATAAAAACAAATCATTCCACAATTAATAGAAAGGAAGACATATTCACTCTAAATAAAACTTTTTTTCCTCTTCTCAGACGTTTGGACTCGTGTCTATAAAGAAAAACAGACCTTTTGCACCTCTGGTTAAACGGTGTTGACATCCCAGGTCATTGACTTTTCTCTTATATAATTTTTGACTTGTATATTTGAGTAA
The DNA here is from genome assembly GCF_019393585.1 of Leptopilina boulardi. Taxonomy (NCBI): domain Eukaryota; kingdom Metazoa; phylum Arthropoda; class Insecta; order Hymenoptera; family Figitidae; genus Leptopilina; species Leptopilina boulardi. The sequence continues at coordinate 1,359,159 of NW_026137864.1, forward strand.
ATTTCAAATTTAACTCAGTTGACACTAAACTGTCGTGTAGAAATGTCTTCCTTACTTTTAATTATTTTCAATCGAAGTTTTAATCATATTTGTGGATTTTTTTTTAAAATGTGTGGAATTTTTTTAATAATGACATGTTGAAATGTGTATTAATTTTTAACGAATTAGGTAGGATTATTTAATTTAATTTTTAATCGATATTTAAAAATAGCGCTTTAGACATGTATAAATATTAAGGTTTTTTTTGTGTTTAATAAATCTAGCCTGATGAGGTTGGCAAACCTGAGCCAACGAAACGTCGCTATATTGACGATACACTTTTGAATTTATTCAAAAAAAATTTTTTACCTTCCCACGATCATTTAATTTTATCAACAACTATTAATAAGATACTTTACAAAATATCTTTTTTTAACGTGGAAGATACTATTTTTCCATATTACATCTTATTGTAAGATACCATATAAGTCACTTATTTTTGCAGTGAAGTGAGAGAATAATAAACCTAAAAAAATTCTCACATAATATAAAAAACACTGTGTCAATTAAAGTTGCATTAGACACACGCGGTTAGGAAAAACTGATTCTTATAGTAACCTTGATTTAATAAAAAAAAAAAAAATTCATTTGATTTTCTGAAATGATTTTGGCACCTTGCTGCGTGTATATAATAATAAAAAATATTAGACCATACAATATATATCTGACGGAGGGAATAAAAACATTAAAACATGTGCACCACGTGTTGATTTGATGCTGGTGCAATTTGAGTGTGGCTATGCTGTTCATTTATATATATATCTATATATAAAAAGCAGAAGGTGCTCGACGCCAAGTTCCAATATATATACGAGATGAAGTGAGACAGCTTGAACACGGCTAAAAGCCAGAGACGAAGAAACACATATATAGGAGATAGGGCGAGTTGAAATGGTCAGAATTGAAAGCAAAAGGGCGAGGTAGAGGTGCAGGACTTGCAGATGGTGGAAATCTCGGGGAATATATATATATAAAAGCCAAAAGGAGGGAAGGCAGAATGAAGAAGGCTTTTTTTTCGGTGAGCTGCAAGGGGGTCAGAGAAGGTGGGTAACACCAGGCATCAAAAAATTTCTTAGTGTTAGTGTTGACGCTGATGGTGGTTGTTGGATGCAACAGATGCCATGTTTCCCTTGGCACATGTGCTTATTGCATTTGTGTGCGTCACGATCTGTATATATATGCTAAAAGAAAAAAAAAAGGGGGGAAAAAAAATAAATTGACTAGTAACCTTACTCCAATCATCGATGTGTCCTTCTCCATTCGACTCGACATACTCTATTTATCTCTGCCGCTAGCCCAATAGCCGTTTAACCCCAAAAAGAAACCCTTTTCTTCGCCCTACATTTTAGTCTCTCCACCCTCGTTGTATAGGTGTATATATATATGGTTATACTTTATATAATTTCCAACACTCTATCGAACTATTCATCTAACAGTCGCACCCCATATTTATCGTGTCGTTCTGTATTTATATATATATATATATATATATATGTTTATGCATTAGTATACGTACGCCCTAGAAACGTACAGGTGCAATTTTGACCTTGCGTCGAGACGAAACAGTAGTTCTCTGTCGAAATTTTCGAGAAATATATATATATATATATATATAATTCTTTTATCTTACATCATTTATCTACTATTTTTTTTTCACATCCTAATTGATATTAAATTTGACCTTAGGTATTTTTTTAAAGAAATTTTATTGTATTAATCGAGGTATTAATATATGTTATTTATTATTATATTATATATTATTATTCACTATTATTTGTATAATAGTAATTTATATGTAATTATTTTTTGCCCTTTTTGTCTAATTGGTAAAAAAAAAAAAACCATCGACAATGAATTAGAAAATTATAGGATCATATTGTTAAAAAATTAAATTTTAAATAAAGGACCTAACACAGAAAATAAATTTGAAAAAAAGTTTATGTCAAATTTTTTTTATACTTTGCAGTTTTGTAGCTTACAATCTCCTAAAGAAAAAATCTTAATGACAAAACCCTCGAAAATCAAATATTTTTGCTATACACTATGTATGTTGAGCTCGAGCCTTGAGCAAACTTTGCAGAATTTTATTTTATTTTTCTCATTTTTTTTTTTTTTTAAGTCTGAACAGCTAAAAATATTTGATTTTCTAGGGTTTTGCCAATTAAGATTTTTTCTTTAGAAATTTATAAGCTATAAAAAACTGCAAAGTATAAAAAAATTTGATCCAAACTTTTTTTCGATGTATTTTGTGCGAGCAGGTCCTTTAAGTTATTGTATAAATTTTTTTACTTTTCACTGAGAGAAATGGAAATGTTACCCAAAGAAGTAAAATATGTTAGCTTTTGGATTGTAGTCACTACTATCAAATATTGTAAAAATTAAATGTGAGCGCATGCGCTGATTGTGGTGTATACTTCGCCTATTCAATTGCGGTCCTTGCACTGAAAAAAAATTCTAGTTAGAATAACCAGAATTCTGGTTAGGGTATATTTAACATTTTGATTCTGGTTAGGTTAACCAGAATTCTGGTTATTTTAACGAGAATTCTAATTAATTCAACTAGAATTCTGGTTAACATAACTAGAAAGTAATGTTAAATATAGCCTAACCAGAATTTTTTTTCAGTGTGTGTTTTCACGCACGTGTTTATATATAGTGAAAAAAGTTGTGAATAAAAAATGGACGAGTTTGTTAAAAATTTATTAATGTCGTGGAATATGGAATCTTTGATTCCATCTTTTGGAGGTAGGTTTATTATTTTGATTGAATTAGCGAAGACTGAAGTGTGAACGTGTTTATAACCTCAAAACAATTTTGCGTTGTTTAGACGGTGAAATTGATGAAGAATCGATTTACTTACTGGACAATGATACAATATCACTCATTATACCAAAACCAGGACCTCGCTTAAATTTTTTTAAAAAATTTCAAAATTACAAAAATCAAGTAAGTTTTTTTTTTCGTTTGTATAAATGTACATGTGTTTATTGAAATTTTTTTTGGAAAAAAAACTTTATCATCTTTTTTCTTACTTTTTTTAAACTTAAAAATTAGTAAAATGATACAAATTCAATTGACTCTGTGAAAAAAATATACCGTTTGATAAATATATTTATGTTTAAGCAAGTCCTTTTTATAGATGGAGTGAAAAAATAGACATACTCTTTTTAATTAATTTTAATTTTTTTTTAACTTTTTAATTTTTTATTAATTTTAATATTATTTAAATGATTTGCCATTTCCTAAAAAAGCGTATTAATTAAAAAATTTAAATCTCACAATTTACATTTTAGTTTTGTTAAAATCATTATATTAATAGTGTATATCTTTGATAGTACTGATAGCTATCACTGATCGTATAACATTTTTAACATCAAAGATTGTAAATTGTACAATCAAATTTCGATAATAATCTGATAGTAAATACTACAATATATATCGCTGTCTGTATATATTTAGCACTAAATATGGTTGCCCTTAACATCATTATGTTACCCAGTAGCATAAATTTCTCTCCGTGATAGAATTTTCTTTCAGATGAATTTTCATTTATTCGAATTATTATTTGATATAATTTCCATATAATCGATATTTTCATACTACAGAATTTTTACTTAACGGCATGTGGAAGAAACCCACGTGACCTAGTATATAGGAAAATGTGTTTTGCAATATTCCAACTTTTCTCTAAAATGAAAACAGATTTTAAGCTAAAATTTTGAGGGTTGATATAGATTTGGGTACAATGCACCGCGCTGTTCTCCTGAAAAAACTTAATTTTCCGTTAAATTCTTTTAAAAACTAAGTCTAAAAAGTTAAATTTTAAACGAAAATGACAACAAAGATGGCGGCGCATACACAGACGTTGCTTGAGTGTGTCAGTGCTCAAGTAAACAGCGCCAATTCGAGCTAGTGATCGCTGAATCAACTATGATATTTTATACATTATTTTACTATTTATTGCTTTATTTTTATTATTTTTACTTTAAGTGAAGAACAGCCCTATGATGCTTTGCACCCTACTTTATCAAGTCTTGAATATTTTAAACCGAAATCATTATTTATTTCAGAGAAAGTTAAAATCCACAAAAAAAACGTCCTTTGCCCACATGGCCTTAACCGAAAAATCATTTAACAGAATTTCTAATTGATAGAATTTTCATTTGTCCATAATTGCAAGTGACCGAACAAACAATCGACAGAAAGATTTCGACGCGATTTTTAAAAACAACCAATTAAAAATTATTCATAAAATTTTAATAGTTTGATTTTAAAAATCGCGCCGAATTCTTTCTGTCGGTTGTTTGTTCGGTCATTTAAAATTTTTTTTTTTATCTCATTTTTTTCGTTGTTTAAACAAAAAAAAATTGGAATAAAAAAAAAAAATTTTAATGGATCCGTAACATAAAAATCACCTTGTATAAATTTCAATTCGAAAATTCACCATTTTTAAACTGATATTCATATTATTTCCATTTTAATTTGAATATAAGTTTAGAAATGATAAATTTTTGAATTGAAATTTTTTATATATAATATTATATATCGACGAGAATTGAGGATAAACCTTTAAATCATAACAAAAATTGATGAACTTTTTTTGCAAATTAAAAAATCAATTAGACCTTTTCTGTATATATATATACATATACTTGTCTCGTGTGCATATATGTATATAAGGCTTTCACGTGAAATGAAATATTTAAACACACCACACACCGTTAAATCACGACCTGGAAAAAAAACTTGATAAATCTCGGCAGAAAAAAATCACAGCTGTGAAAAAAAGTGCGACCCATATTTTTAAAACTTTCACCACGTTCGAATGTCTACCAGTCTGTGCATCTGCAGGATGTACGTAATTACAAGTAATATAATTTACATTCTGATTTTAATATCAGATCGATAAAGATCGTTGATCGCGAAGGATATATATATATGTATATATTGTTCTGACAGATATGCTCTCTAAAACTGAATCAGTAGAAATTTGACTAATTCAATCAGTACTTTTCATTTTAACTGAAGTTTCAGTTATTTTTTGAAATTTACTAATATAATTAGTGAATATGCAAGCAATAGAAAATATAACTTATATAAATTAGTAATTTGTATATAACATAACCTTTAAAATTAATTATTAAATCAGTAGATTTTGTGGACGCCGACAAATATTTATATTACTGATTCAATTAGTAATTGATATTTTCACAGAAAATTAAAAAGCATTAAAATAAGCTGCAACGCTTCTTATTTTAATCTAATTTTGCTTATTTTAATACCAAAATGGATTAAAATAAGCAAAATTGGATTAAAATAAGAAGCGTTGCAGCTTATTTTAATACCTTTTAATTTTCTGTGTTACTAATAGAATCAGTAAATTTCTACTAATTGGCAGTTGCTCAATTCTCGCTATGGCAATTAGTAGATTTCTACTGCTAATCAGTAAAATATGACTGATTCAGATTTAGAGAGTATATGCTTCTTTAAATAATAAACAAATTTTTATTAAGTGACAAGCTAAGTTGAACTGATTTTTTTTTTTATTTTGTATAAAGAAGAGATTTACTCTTTATATAATATATATTCTATGAAATAAATATATAAACATATTGTATCAAATATATATATAAACACATTGCGTATATGTGAAATGCATTTTGTAAATTTTTTGTTGTGCAGCTGCATTACCTGAAGGCAAATGTAGAAAAAGCAAAAGTTTGTATAAGAATAGTTTAGTTAGAGAGATCATATAAGATAATCCCTAAATGAAAGCATTCAGGGACATGTTATGTTTGCTCCGTTTGTAACTGCAAGCCAAACCTATGAGCTTTAAAAAAGAAACTTTAAATCGAGCACGAGTCCGGTGATAATTTCTTTCGACAACATTTGAGGACAATGTTGCAGCTGTGAAAGCAAAAGTTTATTTTTTAACGTGCCGCAAAACTAAGCCTTAAAGCAATATATGGAAGGAGATTCCCTTTTATTATACGTATATATATAGTTTATACAGTGTGAATGTAATTTATTATAAATTCACATGGATTATTATATATACGTTTCTGCGTGACGGTTGCGATGTTGAAGGGATTTTGTATTTTGAAAATTGTAAAAATTACTATTATTTTTGGGGAGACGTATGATTATTTTCTAAAAATCAATAGTGAGAATTTTCATTTTTTTGGAAATTTATGTCATAATTATTTTTGAGCCGAATTTTTATTTGTTCGAATTAGTATATAGTTTGCAGAATTTTCATCAAAACGATTTTCTATATTACACAATTTTAGTATAACCGAAAATTCACTTTACAGAATTTTTATTTGTTGAAATTTTTATTTGTCAGAATTTTTATTTTCTCGAATTTTCATTTAACATAATATAGGCATTTTAAAGAATTTTTATTGGGTATAGAATTTCATTGCATAGAATTTTCATTTTATTCATTCAGATGAATTATCATTTGTTCGAATTATTATTTGATATAATTTCCATATAACCGATTTTTTATACTACAGAATTTTTTACTTAAGCGAAAAATCATTTAACAGAATTTCTATATAATTGATAGAATTTTCATTTCTCCGAAATTGACAATGGCCGAATAAAAAATCGACAGAAAGACTTCGACGCGATTTTTAAAATCAACTAATCAAAAATTATCCATAAAATTGTGATTGGTTGATTTTAAAAATCGCGCTGAAATTTTTCTGTCGATTATGTGTTCGGACATTTGTAATTTCGGACAAATGAAAATTCTATCTATTAGAAATTCTGTTAAATGATTTTTTGGTTAAGTAAAAATTCTGTAGTATAAAAAATCGGTTATATGGAAATTATATCAAATCATAATTCGAACAACTGCGAAAATTCATCTGAAAGAATAAAATGAAAATTCTATGCAATGAAATTCAATGCAATAAAAATTCTTTAAAATGCCTATTATATTAAATGAAAATTCGAACAAATAAAAATTCTGTGAAGTGAATTTTCGGTTATATAAAAGTTTTGTAATATAGAAAATCGTTTTAATGACAAATTCTGCAAAATACTAATTTGAACAAATGGAAATTTGTCTCAAAAATAATTATGATAAATGAAATTCCATGAAATGAAAATTCTAACTTTTTTTTAAATGAATTTTTACTTAACAAAATTTTTTGGTACCGAAGTTTTTTATTTAACTGAATTTCTATTAAACAGAACTTTGATATTTAACTGAATTTTGATTCAAGAGAATTGTCATTCGAACAAACTATTATTTAACAGAAATTCTATAACTAGGACAATTTAAAAATCAGATATAATTTTTTTTATTTTTCATCGAAGCTCCATTTGATCAAATTGTCATTTCAAAAGAACATTTAAAACGTCAAATTTTCATTTAACCGAAATTGCAAATAACCGAAACATTTCGACGCAAATTTTAAAGTTGACCAATCAAAAATTATTAAGAAAATTGTGATTAGTCAATTTTAAAATTTGCGCCGAAATGTTTCTGTCGTTTGTTTATTTGGTCATTTGCACGGAGAAAAATGGAAAAACAAATAAAGTAACTTTTACTATAATTTAAAAGTAAAACCGAAACTGTCCGCAGTTTCTGCGCATTTCTGTCAATTTTTACTCCAAAAATAGTAAGATTTACTATTTCTGGAATAATTTTTACTATTTCAGAACTAAATTTTACTATTTTTGGAGTAAAAATTGCCAGAAATGCACAGAAACTCCGAAAAGTTTCGGTTTTACTTTTAAAGTATAGTAAAAATTACTTTATTTGTTTTTCCATTATTCTCCGTGTGCAATTTTGATCCAGTGATCGTGGTTTTTTCTTGTCAAGTGTTTTTTATTTATTTGTGAAAAATTGTCCGTCTTATTTGTAAATAAAATGGTTTTATTTTATAACTATATAAATACTTTGGTTCGTGTGGAGGAATTAGAATAACTTTTCATAAGTGAGAATTGATATTTTTTAAAATGTGAATAATTTTCTTAATAATTAATTTAAGTGAATAAAAATCAGAAAAAATTTATGTTTAATTTTTTAATGTATAGTCAAATATAATACTGTGGAACCTTGATTATCCGAACCCCTGTTATCCGTACCTTCTGCGGTTATCCGTACCTTCTGCGGTTATCCGAACCGTAAAACATTTTATCCGAACTTTCTTTGTCTTTTTATTTTATTAATGTATTTATATCTTAATTATTATTTAATTCAATATTTAATTTAATATAAATATTTATGTCCATTTAAAATATTAAATTAAATATAAACTGAAAAAAAATTATTTGATTAATACTGACCGAGTACTATGGTTTGCCAATACTGTCTCAATAATACTGGTACAGTTTTGGAAAATACTGGCATGCGGTATTGGTTTGCAGTATTGGAACAGTACAGAATTTAATCCATATCAGCACTGAACCAATACTGGTAAGCCAACTGTCGGACAGCCAGTATTGGTGCATGATTGCGCCTGTTGTCAATATCGGCGTTTGACAGAAATTTTTGCTTGGGAATAAATAGTTCTTTTAGCTAAAAAGTATATACAGGGTGTTCCAAAAGTATGGAAACTTGCAAATATCTCGAAAAGTACGAATTTTCGTAAAAAATGTTCCATACAAAAGTTGTTCCAAACAAAAAGATCTACATTGTTGAAACCAAAAAATTGGGCCCCGGGCCCAATATTGGGCCCTACAATGAAAAAAGTAGTTTTCTTAAATGAGACCACTAATTTTGAATATCAAATTCGTAATCCCCATGAAATTCTGCGTTCAGACATGTGGTATAAGTGCCCAAAATATTGGGCCCAATCCAAGATATCGGGCCCAACATTTTTCAACAAACAAAAAAAAATTTTTTTTAATCGTATATTTGGGGGTTTTTGGGGTCACAGGATTACAAAATTCAAAGCTACTTTTCAAATTGGGCACAGAGCCCAATGTAGGATTCCGCGGCCCAATGTAAGGCCCACAGTAAAAAGATTAGTTGTCTAAAATAAAACCCACTAATTTTTAGTATCCATTTCGTAATCGTCATGAAATTCTGGATTTAGTTTTGTAGTACAAATGCCAAAAATATTGGGCCCAATGTCTAGGATTGGGCTCAAAATTTGTTGACATAATCATAATCATTGTGAAATTATAGTCTCAAACTTGTGGTACAAATTACAAAAATATTGGATCCAATCCCAGACCTTGAGCCCAACATTCAACATTTTTCTATACAAATCAATTTATTTCTTTGTCAATAAATTTTGGGCCCAATCCTAGACATTGGGCCCAATATTTTTGGCATTTGTACTACAAAACTAAATCCAGAATTTCATAACGATTACAAAATGGATACTAAAAATTAGTGGGTTTTATTTTAGACAACTAATTTTTTTACTGTGAGCCTTACATTGGGCCGCGGAATCCTACATTGGGCTCTGTGCTCAATTTGAAAAGTAGCTTTGAATTTTGTAATCCTGTGACCTAAAAAACCCCCACAGATACGATTTTTTAAATTTATTTCTTTGTCGAAAAATATTGGGCCCGATATCTTGGATTGGGCCCAATATTTTGGACACTTATACCACATGTCTGAACGCAGAATTTCATGCGGATTACGAATTTGATATTCAAAATTGGTGGTCTCATTTAAGAAAACTACTTTTTTCATTGTAAGGCCCAACATTGGGCCCGGGGCCCAATTTTTTGGTTTCAACAATGTAGATCTTTTTGTTTGGAACAACTTTTGTATTGAACATTTTTTACGAAAATTCGTACTTTTCGAGATATTTGCAAGTTTCCATACTTTTGGAACACCTTGTATATAGCTTCCACATATCCCGAGTAGAAATCCCCAAGGTATGCCTAAAATGATAATTGGCCCTAAGCTGGTCCTAACTTGGCAGAAAATGTTAATATTTCCTAATTTGGTCCTAACTTGGTCCTGCTTTTACAAGCCATTTTAGTTATATCGGAGTATTTTGGCATTATTAGTTATAATTAATAATATAATTATAATAATAAAATAATTATAATAATAAAATAATTATAAAATAATAAAAAAATATAAATATACCATAGTTTTTTAAAAATTTTAATTAATTATTAATTAGATTTATATTAAACAAAATGAGAAGGGTTACATTTAATTTGAATTTTTTTGCCCCTACTTTTTCAACCCTAGCAGACGAAACGGACGAAACTATAAGCAGAAGTTATTTAGAGGTTAAGTTCTTGTGTAAAAAGTGCAATGTAATTCTGCTTGTTTATTGATTTATTATTATTATTATTATTTATTATTATTGATTACATTTTTTTTTTATTATATACACCCAGAAAAAAGGGATTGTTTATTTGAAAAAGTCAGTTGCTTTGATTTGTTTTGTATCATTCGAAACAAATTTCCTTTTAAACAAAAAGTTTTTCTAAAATTTACATAAAGTTTCTTTGATTGAAATAAGTTGAAAAATTTAAAAGAATAAAAATTTCAATCAAAGAAGTTTCAATACTAATATAAAATCAAAAAAAATATCTTTGATTAAAAAAATTAAAATTTTTCTGAAACAAAGATAATTTTTTTCAAAGAAACTTTCTATAATTTAAAAAAAAAAAGATTTTATATCGAAGAGAACTATAGTATGGAAGAAACAGATTTATTTAAATCATAGGGTGCAAGCTAAACCTTTGTAAAAGTCCAGTTATATTTAAATGTTTATTTTTTTAAAAAATCTACGAATATTTGATTGTTAATACATTATTTATGTACATATATGGTAATATATATATTATATATGCGTAAAGAAACAAAGATTTTATAAGTAAGTTTTTGTATATATATGTATGTACTAAAAGTAAGCAAATATATTAATTTCAATATAATATACAAAATTATGTTATCAAAATTTATTAACAAATAATTAATCCTATTAAAATTATGTGAATTTTAAAAAAGCTGGTCCTATCTAGGACCTAAAAAGGACCCTTATATTGGTCCTAAATAGGCACCCAAATTAGGACCAGGCTAAAATCGCATCACCAACCATTTTAGGACCAAGTTAGACTGCCAAGATAGGACCTAGATAATAAAACGGCAAACTAGATGGGACCAAGTTAGGACCATTTTTCAATTTCCACACGGGATATATTTATATATTTGATTTTTATATATCCACCCCTCAATTTTTATTTCCCTTTTTACTGATTTATTTATATTTTATTATATATATATTTCAGATCTCCGAGTAGGTGGATTGATGCGAAGAAGAAAGATCGAGGGTATATATCGGCTCCACGCACACTACACATATGGATCCGCCCTTCGCTGGTATGTAATATTTTATACTTGATCTTATATTAAAACGATCAAACCTGCATTAAGGAAAAGGAAGAGGGGGATAAAGGATCATGGAGGTTGTTTTTGGAAGTAAATGCGGCGGGCGTGAACACTCTTATAGTACGGGGCATCGTTCACAATAAAAGTAGCACTTTTTCTATACTTTTATAATATATATAAATATATAACTTTCAAAAAGAAGTAAATCCGTCTTTCGCACCCGAATCAAAAAGAGATTGAGTCGGCGAGAGTTTAACAGAACACGGCTATATTTAAGTAAGATATTTATATCTCAAAATCCAATATACACTCACACCTATTATTAAATTTTCTTATATATATATATATATAATATTATTATAATAAGAAAATAAAAGGTGTGATCAAATTTATATATATTTCAGTTCAAATTCATTAGATGGGTTTATATCTTTTTGTGAAATTATGGCCCGTGCATTAGGGAAAAAAGAAATATAATTTTCACACTATATATTTATAGATTTCTATACATAATTACTATATTAACAAGGTGAAAATTTTTTCCATTTAATTTCTTTATTAAACAATCGATTGATTTATGTATAACGGATAAATTTTCAAAATCTTAAAATAGGATTTCATAAAATATTCAAAAATTAAAATAATTGCCGAACGTTGAAGTAACGGATTATTATTTTAATCAAATAATTTTTTTTTTTTTGTAACATAAATTTTGGGTCGGGGAGGATGGGGCAAGGATAGTTAGTGACTCTATTGGCTATACGGGTTCTTCAAAAAGGGCACTATTCTTCATATATACTTGTTTTAACACCAAAAGACGTCAAGAAAAATTTGATCTTGATGCGATATCATTTATGGAAGCTACGTGTTTATTTGTAAAAATCCTGTTTTTTCTAAAATTTCTCAGTTCTGTTTAAAACACTGTTTCAAATATTAACTGTTTTAAATATTTATTTATGTACAAATAATTTTTTTGGTAGTGCTTTGAAGTGTTTTGAAGTGTTTTTATCCAATGAAATTAAAAAAACCCAAAATTTAATGTCTTTTTTTTGATTATTTTTCGTAAAAAGAATTTTGATATAACTATATTCTTGCCCCAATAGTGGGGCAAGGATAGTTAAATTTTTTTTTTAATTTTCCGCTAATATCTCGAAGGCATTGCAATACACAGTAAAATAATGTATTACAAAATTGTAGCTAATAAATAAACAGGCTTTCGAACGATACTAATATTCTTTTTCCGATGCCTGTTGAATTTTAGCTATTAGATCAAAAAATGTCTTACCTAACTATCCTTACCCCATCCTCCCCTATTATTTTGACATAAAATAATTTGTAACAATATTATTGTACAACCGGTGATAATGTTAATTTGTAGAAAAATTCAAATTCAAATGAAACAACTGAAAATTAAAAGTTAATTTATTCTTAAAAATAAGAATAAGATAAAAATAGTGCATATTTTGGATTTTATAATAATTTTGAAATTTAACATCATCATCGGTTGTACAATATAACAATTGTTACGAAAAATTTTGTGTCAAAATAATATCGACCCTAAATCTTAATTCGAATAAACATTGAAAAAAAAAAATTATTCAATTCAAATACTCAGTTACTTGACTATTATAACAAATAAATATTTATTTGAAGCACATAATTTTTATTTGAATTAAATAAACTGTATTTGAATCAATAATTTCTGCAGCAATAAAGTTTACTAACTAAATATGAGCTTTTTTTTTACTATAATAATTTTATGAAATTAGTGAATCTTTTTTTTCAAATACTTTAACAATGAAACTTGACAATTTTTTTTTTGAAGTTCAGAAATATAAAGATTATTGAGAATAAAAAAGGAATTATGTATTAGCAAAAAAGGGAGGAGCTTTAATGAAAATGCGTTTGATCAGCGCAAATTGAATTATAAAAGGAAATTGGTTGTTGGTGGAGGGCTCATGGTGTGAAGGTGACGAACAAGATTAAAAGCGAATTTATAGAGAAAATACAATTATCTTTATCGAGAGAAAGACAAATTGAAAAAATATTATATATCTCAAAAACAAACAAAAAATTTCATTTTTATTTTATTTAGAGGTATTAAGGAGAGTGGCGGGTCAACATAACCTCAAAAACCTGTCAAAACTAAAAAAAAATTTTTAACGCAAACAAAAATATAATAAATATTAATTTCAAACAATTTTAAAAGATCTAGAATTTAATCCTTTCGAAAAAAATTATTTTTTTCCAAAATATTTTGTCAATAATTATTTTTTTAACATTTAGTTTTTTTTCCTTTAAATCAGACAAAAATTGCAATTTTTAACAAATTTTTATAAACAAAAGCTCATTTTACTCAGTGAAACATTCTCTACAATTGTTACATTTTTTATATTTTAATAAGTATGTTCTTAATAAGTTATTTAATAAATAAAATTTTAATTGTTTATAACTTTTTAAGAACATACTCGAACAAAAATGTATAATATTATTTTTTATTTATTACTAGGATAGAGAAAAATGCATTTTAAAATTACTCGGCTTCGGACGACGTTAGATTTAAAAAAAAACCATAATTTTCTTAAATTTTTATCAAATCAAAAAATACGTATTTTTTTCATAAAAATTTAAGAAAAAAAAATGCTCAAGTCGAATAAAAAAAAATTTTTGAACTAAAATCTCACGTAGAGTGCCTCATGTAGTGTTTAATTTTTTGCATTACAACTGCGCGAGCACGTTTTCAAGGGATCACGGAATCGAGATATCGTGTGATACACCACAATGATATAGTATACATCTAACTATGTATAGAAATTCCATGTAATGCAAAGTATCAGGGTTTCAATTGAATAGTTCGCGATTTCCCTTTTAGGTTGCGGTGTGTCACGCTGGCACGGATCGGAAGAGCGAGAAAATGATAGCGCACGCGCCCGCGCAAGCGAAACATCATTCGAGCTAATTAGACGCGAAGCGATGTTCGTTTTGTTTTATAAGTGTACACATAGATATAGTGAGAAATCGATTTCTTTCGGTAAAAACAAGAACTATGTACTAGGCTTTCTAATAATGTTCATATTATATATATATATATATATATATATATAGATTTCTGGATTCCTCCACGCTTTGAAGATCTTTCCTATATATATGCGCGGTGAACTTTCATTTGCCTCAAATAAAATTAATTACCCGATATACTTTGGTATAATTATAATATAAAATTTTGCATATCAACATTTTTCGAAAGTTTGTATATATATATATATATAACATATTTGACTATAGGATTCCTTTTTATCGTTTTTAGAATGTTTCATGTCTGCGAAAAAATGTTCTGAAACATTTTAAGCACATAGATATTCAAATAATGTTCTAGAACATTATTTGGCAGACATGAAACGTTCTTAAAACGTTTTTAAAACGAACATGGTTTTTTGCCTACTGGTAATTTTGAGGTTATGTTAGCCGATTTTAACCTCAAACCTCTTTTCACCTAGAAATTGAAGTATTTTTAAGGTTATGCCAGTTAACCTCAAAATTAGGTGATAAGAAAAGATCAAATGTTAAGGGCTTAGGTTTAAAAAACGCTGGGTTTGAGATTAAAATCGGCTAACATAACCTCAATATTAGGTCAATTTCTAAGTCTCAACTTTAAATCCAGCGACCTATTGACTTAGAAATTAACCTAATTTTGAGGTTATGTTAGCCGATTTTAATCTCAAACCCTGTAGACCTATGTCCTTAACATTTGACGTTGAAATATATAAGGATGTTTGCTTCTTGATCCTTACTTATCACCTAATTTTGAGGTTATGTTTTCAGGTTTTTTTAAATGAATTTTTCGAATCGAAAAACACAAATGTTTTTAAAAAGCTGATTCTTTTTGTGTATTTTCACTTTAAAAATTACAAACATAACCTAAATTTTTTTTTATCATAAGGTCTCTTTTCTCGTGGAGCGTCACATATATATATATATGATATCTCCTTTCTGGTTATTTTAATCTTCTTTTTCTCTTTTTCCATAATATTAGAATTTTTTTGCCTGGTGAAAATTTTTTTTTTCATTCTTTCGATTCTTGACAATATCTACACTGGTGGATCTGCGTTTTTTCTGATTATGTCATGTCATTAATTTTAGTTGACAGTTTTCGTTATATGTTATTTCTTATACATATATATATATATATATAGAAGTTTTTTTTCCCTTCTTTTTGATTGTAAGTTTCCTGTTTTATTTTTCGTCGTGTACTTTCTTTTACTATTCTCTTGAGAGGAAACGACCCTTATTTCTGGTTAGTGTCATATTTTTTTTTTGTTTTTATTAAAATGAAATAAAACACATAATCGTCGGCGACTTTATTTTACAGAAAGGATTATAATAATGGAGTAAAATTAAAGTTAAAATGAAAAAAAAAATTAATTACAAATTTGAAAATATTTTAAACAATGATGATATTTATAAATTATTTTATAGCTACTAATTTTAAGGAAGTAGAAAGACAAAATTAATTTTTTTTTTTCAGCACCGTTAATAGCCGAAGCTGTTTTGGAACAAAAATCGAAATTTTTCTATTCCATGTTTAATCAAAATATAAAAACTTTATAGAAAAATGTTTTTAAATTTGTAATTACCGTTAACCGGGGCTATTGTACAAAAAAAAAAAAAACGATATTTTTTACTCAGTGCTTTACTAAAATTAAGAAATTAAGTAATAAAAAATATCAGTTCTTATCCTTTAAGTTAGATGTCAAAAAAAATTGTTAGCAAATAAGTTATAGAGAAATTTGATGTGGTGAGTATAATAGCCCCAACTGCGGGGCTATTATACCCAACAAAGTTTATTTATTTATTAAAAAAGGTAAAATTTATATTAAAAATAACATTTTTTAAAATAAACGTTATGAACGTATACTAGTTTCTAACCAAATAATACCAAAAATTAGTATGGACCATACTAATTTTTGGTATTATTTGGTTAGAAACTAGTACGTTCATACGACTAAATAGTACAAAAATACAGTTATCCTCATTTTGAATCAAATTATATTAATTTTTGAAACAAAAAGTCTTTCAGTGCATGCGCCCTACACCCTGAAAAAAAAGTTTTCTTTGATTCAAAGAAATCAATTTCTTTGACAAATCTTTCTTTAATACAAAGAAACTTTACTTGTTTCAAACAAATTATATATTTGATTCAAAAAAAAAAAAAAAAAAAATTATCTTCGTTTCAAAGAAATTTTTTAATTAATTCAAAAATAAATATTTCTTTGACCCCATATATTAAAATGGGTATCTGAGTATAATAGCCCCTAGGTGTGTAGAATATAGCCACGGTTGGCGGTATTTTACAAATCGTCGTAAATGTTATTTTTACTTCAATATTTTTACTCAAAGAGTTTTTGACTCGCAGATTATAAATTAGAAGATTGAAATTTCAAAATAGAAACTAGTAGATTCAATAGGTGTCAAATTTTAATATTTTAAAATAAATATTTTACAATAATAATAATAATAATAATAATAATAATTTTACCATAGTAGACCTAGTTGACGGGTATTTGTGTTAATTCAAACGAAAAAAAAAACTTTTCTTGATGCAATCACGAATTTTTCTCAAAATAATCAGAGTGGAAAATTCTAAAATCTTATTGTGTGTTGTGTGAGCGTGCACCATCATAAAAAAGAGAGTATCGAGAAAGGGTTAAAAATTATTATTAACAGGAAAGTGCAATAGGGACAAATAGAAAGGGTTTTTTTTATATATAGATGAGTGAAGGAAGATTTGGAATATTTCTAAAGGAATTGAAAGGGTTGGTATGAATATATATATATGTATAGAAGAAAGAGAAAAAAAACTTCATTGTTACAAAGCGTTCAGGCGTGGGAGCAAAATTTTGCAGTAAAGATCATCTTTCAAAAAGGCAGCTGATGCACCCTTCAATATATATGCGTATAAACTATATAAAAAAAAAAAGCCGCGTATATATAACTTCTTCCGTGTCTTCGTTTTGATCCTGAAGCACATCTTCCAGATTCAACCCTGCTTCTTTTCCTCTCGTTTTCTGCTCCTGTTTTTGGTTTCTGTATATTATATGCTCAGACACACACAGCAGAAGTTCGACGAGGGTCTTGATGTGAGGCAGGTGGGAGGATGATAGCCTCTACCATTCAGTATACAAAGTATATATATGTACTTTCAATGTAGACGCACATGGATGCTAAACTACCGAAAATAACAAGTTACATGGTTACGCTGAATTTATGAATCTTTTTAAACACTGGACCGTGAAATTATATACATATTTTTTTTCTGAGAAAAGACAAAGTACGATATATATATATATATATATATATATATATATATATATATATATATATATATATATATATATATATATATATGTAGTAAATTAATAACTTTGCTTCCCAATATATATATATATTATTCAAAATGTGTATACCATATTATTTTTTTTTAAATGTCAATATGTTAACAGATTTTTAAATGATTTGAATTTTTAAATGCCCCAGAATTTTTAAATCACTGAATCCTTCATTTGCTCGAATTTTTATTTGCACTAATTATTATTATTATTTGATACATTTCTTAAAACGACGAATTTCCATTTTGTCACTTCCCTGAAGTTGGCTTCGACGCTTAGCGTCGAAAATTATTTTTCGTCGAATCATAAATTTCAAATTATTTATTATTTTTTTTTTTAATTTTTCAATCCAAATAGTATCTTGAAAAATACTTCTCAAGGCATTATGAATGATTCCAAAACCTTTTTTTAAAAAATGTTTTGATATTTTTGGTTCCATAAAAAATAATTTTCGACGCTGAGCGTCGACGCCAACTTCACATTGAAAAAAAAGATTTATTTGATTCAAATATCCGTTTATTTGGTTATTATCAAATAAATATTTACTTGAATCAAATATTTCATTATTTGAAGCAAATACCATTTATTTCATTCAAATAAGAAATATTTGATTCAAGTAAATATTTATTTGATAATAACCAAATACACCGATATTTGAATCAAATATACATTTTTTTTCAGTGCATGGAGGTATTTTGTCAAATTTTAATTTAAAAAATGATAATTTATCTAAAAAATATTATTAATAATAATAATAGTAATAATAAAATAAGTAGGGTCAACCGGGGTAAATCCAAACGCTTTTAGTAAGTTTCAACAATAACATAAGTTTTTTCTTTAAAAAAAAAAATACTTCCGGTATTCTGGTGCATGAAGTTGTTACTTTACTTCCATAGAACAATTTTATGGGGTAGAAAAAATTTTTGATAAATTACAATCACAGGAAACTTAGCGTTCGTATTTACCTCGATACTTTGCAACTTTCCTAAAATACCGGGGTAAATACGAACGCCACTGTATTTCAGAAAAATCTTAGGGAAAATAAATTTAAAGTATTGCAATTGTTAAACTTATATAAAAACTCAAAAAAAATACGATAATAAACCTATTATGTAATAATGCATCATATATAAATACAAAAATCAAACAGGTTAAAAATTAAAATGCATTACACAATTAAAACCTTCAATAACTTTATCAAATCATAACGGATTTTTGCAAAACTTGCTACAGAAAGTATTTTGGAGTGATTGAATGTAAATACAAAAATAAAAGTGAAATTTTTTAAATTCAAAATGGCGGACTTTCCTAAAACTTATTTTTAAAAATGATCAAATTTGCTAACCCTGAAACCCCCCGAGTAACAATTTTCGAGCGAATCCAATGAATTTTTTAATTCTCGTCCGCCATATTGAATTTTGAAAAATTAACTTCAAATTGGTAATTAGCGACCCCAAAAACCGTAGAATACCAAATTTTATTAAGATCCTGAAAAACTTTTTTCAACAAACCATTTGGCAAAAAAATTGAAACACTCCTTCGAGAGAACAGAGATTAAGTTTCTGCTTATTAATTACTAACGAGGATACGTATAGAAAGAAAAACTTTTTTCTATGTACTTTTATAATGTTAAAATAATAGTGTAATGAAATAATAACAATTTTGTGTGGCTCTGATGTAAAAAAAAATTATTGAAAATACCGTTCGGATTTACCCCGGTTTTCCAATTTTCCTGAGTAAATACGAACGGTCTGATATTATTAATAAAATTTTACAGAAGGCAAAAATCAAATATAGTTTCTGTTCTAGTATTCATAACAAACAATTATAAATAATAAAATGAATTTTTAGCTTCTTTTTCTTCAAATACGAGACAAAATACTGAAAGAGTGTCATCTTTTGATTTTCAATCTTTTTTGCAATACTCGTTATCTTTGTTTATGCTGTTGCTAATTAACAAACGAAAAATGGGATAATACTTAGAATCTCTTGAAGAGGATCTGAGGTAAAAATTCTCATATCGAACTTATTTTTAAAAATTTTAATTAAGCTGAAATAATTAGCGTTCGGATTTACCCCGGCTGACCATAATAAAAATTCATGTGTCCCAGTGAAAAGAATAAAAAAAAAGAAATTTTCTAAATGCAACTAAATTTTTTTTTTAAATCACGAAGAAAAATCAAAGAAAAAAATGATTGAAATTCATTGATTCCACATTATGAAATCGTATATTCTCCATCTGTCCGAAATGGGGTCTTACTATGTGTATACCAAATTCTGACTATATATATGTATAATTCCTCTTCTTCTTCATCTTCCTCTCTCTCTCTCTCTCTCTCTCTCTTGGAACAGGGCCTAATGTTTGTTGTTTTTAGTACGAAAATAGTACTTCATTCAGCCTTCTAAATCAAGGGCACATGTTATGTGTTTAACTATGAGAGCTCCCACACCACAAAGCCAAATTCGAATCAGGTAGTAAGGTGGTTTTTAGAGGATGGTGGTGGATTCATATACATATATATATATATAATATGTACGTGAAGCGTGGGAAGTTGTGGCAGCTGAAGCTAGACGGCTGCTGCGGCTCCTTGCACCGGCTTATAGCATCCTGGCACTTGGTGAAACTTTTTAAAACTTCTTTTTTTTCTATTCCACATTTCGTGTTGAGAAGGAAGGGTGGGGGGAGGGGGGTGGTATAGATCATGGAATAGATTCAAGTTTTTTCCTTATGCTAAAATCATAGCCAGTGGGCAAAATTTTTTTTTTCTTTCCATCTATAAGAGAAAAATCATAATCAGCTCAGGGGAAAAGGAAAAGTATAAAGGAAAGAGAAAAAAGTAGAAAAAAAAACAATTTTTTTTTAAATTTTAATAATATGCTTGTTAGAAATTTAGAAATTATAAAAGTATTCCAAGAGAATGTTGTTGATTCATCCGATCTTTTGGTTCCACCGTATCTGTTTTAGAAAAACTTAACTCAGATTTGTAATCAGCGACCTTGAAAATCCCCGAGTGACAAAGTTTTAGAAAAAGATGATAATTTTTGTTTAAATTTCCGCCGTCATATTGGATCCGACATTTTGAATTTTTAAAAACTGTCATCTGATTTATAATCTGCGAATTGCAAATTTTTTTTACTTATTGTAACTGCAGTTTTAATATAACACATGCATACATGGTTTTTTTTATTTTCGATTTCGTAGTGATTTCCAAACGCCGCGTACTTCACGGGGGTTACATGCGGGTCAAAAAGGCCAAAAAATTTAAGTCTTCTTATAATTTTTTTTTTTCATATGATCAATAAATAATTTTATTTGAGAACTTAGTTACATTAAAGTACATTATAAAATAAGTAAGTTACATTGAAAAAAGGGTTTTGTATTGACAATCAAACGTTTTGTTGGTATTTAAGCAACCAAATTTTTTTTTTTTTGGTTGAATTAACAAAATTTTAATTGTCTCAATCAAAATTTGTTTGATGCAACCAAAATTAGTAAAAAAGGATTTTTGTTGTCCTAACTAAAGTTATTGATTGGGACAACCAAAATTTTGTTGATTCAACGAAAAAAATTTGTTTGCTTAAATACCAACCAAACAATAAAAAAATGTATAAATTTAAAGTGATTCACGTTTGAAGGTATATTGGCATAATTATTATTATATTATCTTTATTTTTGAAGGCACATGATTTAATTAGGTCTTAATTTATTCGTTTTTTCATCAGCAATAAACTCGTTAAAAAAAAATTTGAATTGCTTTACCGCTGAAAGCACAAAATGAAAAAATCTCTGTAACTTCCAGTTATTGAAAAATGTGATTAACACTTTTTGAATTGTTGCCATTTGGATTTAATTAAGGGCACATGTTTTTTTCGGATTGTAATATATTTTTCATCATCAAAAGTTTCATTTATCATGAATTTTAGATGATTTCCTCTTACGCTGAAAAAAATATGCTCATGAAAGTCGAAAAAGTTATACCACACAGTAACAAAAGTCGAACTTGATCTTTTAAGCTCTTAAATGATTTTTGATTTCACAAGAGCAGTATGAAAATTATGATTTTATTAGCTTTTTCTGTTAAATATATTATGAAAAAGATATTGATGCCAAGAAAAAATTATAATAATGTGATTAAAATAATTTAAACCAGAAGTAACATGAAATCGTATACAGTTCCGTGGATTTGCCCATATATAGATGCTGGTCGAAACAAAAAGCGTTTTCGAAAATTCTCTCCCTTTCCTATAGAGTTTTATTCAAATTATCTTAAAACTTTGGAAGATTGTTCAATTTGTCTAGATTTAACAAATTTTTCCAAAAAAAAATTTAAGTTTTGAAAATATGATTCGTTTAGAATCACAGATATGATTATTGTAACATGTTGTAGACAAGGATTTACACTAAGATTTTGTCTTATATGTGCGGATATTGACAATCTTTGCAGGGAATAGACCTTTATTGGTTTAATTATTTTCAAAAATGATTAGCTATACGATTTTGATCTTCTCAATTTTTAAAACTCCAAATACGAATGCAATGCCACTATCCAATTTTGTCACTATTTTTGCAAAATCCAAATCTATATAAAACGAGGCGTGTGTAAATAGTAAATTTGAAAAAGAAAAAAAAATATATAAATCAAAAGACATAGAAAGGTATGTAGTCGAACAGGACGTTTCGGCGACATCCTGTATACCAAAAATTGAAAGAGCGTTTTGAGCCTTTTATTATTAATTGTTCAAGTTCCTGTTCAAACAACGGTAGCATTAAATCCAGAGGAACTAATCCCTCGCGGGCATATAAACGTGAACTCGTCGCGTATTGTCCTCGATCCTCGTCTTCGTATATATATTCGTATATTGTTGCGCATGTGTGCCTACATATGTGTATGAGTATTTACTTTTGAACGCAATTCTTCAAGTGAAATATACGGGACAGGAAACCTTCGTCTCTTTCCCCTAAATCGCCCTCCTTCTTCCTCATCCTTCTTCATATATATGAGACTTTGGGCGTCAGGCCCAGAAAAGGCGCGTAACAAAAATAATAAAAAGTGCTTCCTTCCGTTCCGTCTGTGGATCCCACATCTGGTCCGATCAGGCAACTCTCATCATCTTCAATATTAAGTATATTACATATATATATATATGTGTGTGTATGTATTTCTCTTCATCGTCAGCATCTTCTTCTTCTTCTTCTTCTTTTATATACACTATTTCTTCTTTATACCTTCTGTTCATCTCTGAACACAACTTCTCACTACCAGCGTCTACCTACTGGTTCCTTCTCGACCTCTGGCGTTTTTCTTATCTTCTGAATCCAATAGTACCAAAGGTGTGCCCAGAACCCCAGGTAGAACTGTTTTTCATGAGATTAAGTAGCGAGATTCGTCCGAAATCGCTTCTAACTGATGCTCTCGGATTGTAGATGAGATGATGGAACAAAAGAAGGGAAAAAGGAAAAACAAAAGGAGAATATATATATATATATATATATAGTCGAAGAGAAATGGGATTTGTGTTTAAAAGTGATCGTTCAAAATGTATGTGTGTGTGTATATATAGCAAACGTGTAATTTCCTCTTTTTCTCGTTAACAAGATTTCACGTTAATAGACCTTCATCTCTTCTTTTAGTTTTGTCATGATACTTTTTTTTTCCCTCAACTTTATTTTTAGCTTCATTTTATTGGATGTAGGTGATAATAGTAGGCGTTTTTAACAAAAAAAAAATTGCTGATTAGAATTCCCCTTTTTTTAAAATGTATTCTAAATTATATAGTTGGATTAATTAATTAAAAATTGTAGTTATTATAGTACGCAAAATTTCTGAAGTGATCCAATTCATTTTTTACTTTTTTTTTTTTTACAATATAGTTACGATTCTTCAAAAAAAATCCAATTTTCACATTATTTTTTGCTATTGAATCACTTTGACTGAAAAAATTTTGGTGCCGCAGCTGCATCACACAGAAAAAACTTGGACTCATTTTTGTTGCAACTCATTTTCTTTTGGGTATCGAAATGAGTATGGGACAAACTTCATGTTATTCAAAATGATATTGGCTGGAATTTCAGATTTCTAAGTTGGCATCATAAGCAGAGTAATTTTGTATTTCAATTATTGTTTCTAATATTTCAACAACACCAGAAAGATTATTTTGACCAGTACGAATATTTAGAAGTTTTTAAATAAAAATTATTTATTATTATTTACGTAGATAATAATTAATTTCATACCCGAGTAGAAATTTGTAATGGCGCTAGCTCGCGGCGCGAGACTCCATAAGCGATAACATGGCATCTAGCGCTTCCATCCTAGCGCCATTACAAATTTCTACTCGGGAAGTTTTTAAATTTACCGCTATTATTTAAGTTGGCAGTACCGTTCATGTTTTTGTGCAAAATTATTCGTTATTTCACAATATTTTTCCATTTTTCTTTTTCTCAAAATGAAACTTGCCTGTTTCATTTTGATACTTTTACCTTAGAACTCGAAATGAAACAACCAGTTTCATTTTTGTTGCGAATCAAATTGAGTATAGAATCTATATACTCAATTTGAATTCAGGTTTTTTCTGTGCAAACGAAAAATTTCTATATTCAGTTAACTTCACTCTATAGTCTAGTACACAGTAAAAACAAAGTCTTAAACCGTTTACACCTTAAATTAAGCCCATATCACAGAAAAAACCTGAATTCAAATTGAGTATAGATTCTATACTCAATTTGATTCGCAACAAAAATGAAACTGGTTGTCTCATTTCGAGTTCTAAGGTAAAAGTATCAAAATGAAACAGGCAAGTTTCATTTTGAGAAAAAGAAAAATGGAAAAATATTGTGGAATAACGAATAATTTTGCACAAAAACATGAAATATAATAATTACAAAGAAGTAAATAACACGCTAGACTTAATACATTTGATTAAAAATTGCTTGTAATCGCGTAATAAAATAATAAAGGAAATATGTTTTTAGGTTAGAAAAATGAAAACATGTGTTTTGACAACAGGAACGGTACTGCCAACTTAAATAATAGCGGTAAATTTAAAAACTTATGAAATTAATTATTATCTACGTAAATAATAATAAATAATTTTTATTTAAAAACTTCTAAATATTCGTACTGGTCAAAATAATCTTTCTGGTGTTGTTGAAATATTAGAAACAATAATTGAAATACAAAATTACTCTGCTTATGATGCCAACTTAGAAATCTGAAATTCCAGCCAATATCATTTTGAATAACATGAAGTTTGTCCCACACTCATTTCGATACCCAAAAGAAAATGAGTTGCAACAAAAATGAGTCCAAGTTTTTTCTGTGATATTTTGCATAAGTCTGTCCTTTTTTAATTGGTCTGACTCCGTTTACACCTTAAATTCAGCCTCAAAAATAGGCTGAAATCAAGATTTCTTTTTTAGTGTGTAAAGTTAGCATTTTTAGATGTTTTAAATCAAGACGTCAATTTGTTTTTTTGCTTAAACCCTTCATTTTGGGGTAAAAATAATGTACGTAAATTCGGTACTACGAACTCCTACCGGAAATTAAAATTTTTTTAAGAAATAAGAGTAAAGAATCAGTTTTTTTTCGAATTGCCGCTGTCCATGACATTTTAGCATAAAAATAGTTATTATAAAAAAGAAAGTGAATAAAATTCTGAGTAAATTGATAAAAAAAAAAAAAATGAACCCTGTAGCTCAAAAATTGATTGAGATATAGCTTCCGCAAAAAACCCATTTTTTTCAAGATTTTAGTCAAAATTAGGTATTTTTCAGTTTTTCCAATATAGCTTTGAAACAAATGATTTTTTGAAAAAATGACCAACAGAATAGTTAAAGCTGAGAACATTCCTGACAATTTGCAAAAAAGAACAATGCAATAGACTCTAATAGTTTCCAAAATACAGTTACAGTTTCAATAATTAAAAATAAGTTTTCCCAAAAGTTTCGCATAATTTTACCAAAAATTATTATGCATACACTGAGAGAAATGGATAGTAAGAATTTGATAGTAAAAAGAAAGATTGTACAAGGTACCATCATTGTGTTACTGACAAGAATCTACTATCAACATTTTGCTATCCAAGATGTTACCCAAAGACGTAAAATATGTTACCTTTGGATTGTAGTCACTACTATCAAATATTGTAAAAATTAAATGTGAGCGCATGCGCTGATTGTGGTGTATACTTCGCCTATTCAATTGCGGTCCTTGTGTTTTCACGCACGTGTTTACATATAGTGAAAAAAGTTGTGAATAAAAAATGGACGAGTTTGTTAAAAATTTATTAATGTCGTGGAATATGGAATCTTTGATTCCATCTTTTGGAGGTAGGTTTATTATTTTGATTGAATTAGCGAAGACTGAAGTGTGAACGTGTTTATAAGCTCAAAACAATTTTGCGTTGTTTAGACGGTGAAATTGATGAAGAATCGTTTTACTTACTGCTCTCTAAATCTGAATCAGCGAAATCCCACTGATTCTCAGTGAATAGTCACTGATTGAAATAGCTATAAGTATACCACTGGGAATCAGTGGAATTTCACTGTTTCAATCAGCGAGGAATTATTTCACTGATTTAAACAGTGAAAGTTCGCTGATCTAATTAGTAGTTTTTCACTGATTTTTCAGTGAATTAAATATTTCTTAGTTTTTTCTGTGTCAAAAGATAAAATATTAGTTTAATGAAAAATATTATATTTATTGAAACACGTACATCAATTAGGAAAACTGAACATTATTTAGTAATTATTCGTAAATTAATATTAGGAAAACGTAAGTTTAAAACGTAGAATAAAAACACAAAAATATAAAAAATGAAACATCCATTGAAAATAAATAGAAAACACATTAATCGAAGTTTCAATGACTTGTTTGATAAACTATAAAACTAATTTGACGATTCTTCGTTGATAACGTTGCACACATTGATGTGCATCGATGTAACTACACTGCGAGTTCCCGTGTGAAGATCATAAACATAATTTTCAATGAAATTATAGAAAATTTCAAATTTTAGAAGGTTTGTGTAAAAAGATTTAACTAAAATCTTTTTACACAAACCTTCTAAAATTTGAAATATTTCCTCTGGAATATTATTGTCCCTTAACTTGGTGTACAATTCTAAGGGCAATGTAGATATATTCGATAAATCCATCTTATTGAAACTATTGCTGATTCCGAGTAAAAGTGTAATCTACAAAATACAAAGCAGAAGTAATTAAAGGGAAAATCAATTGTCGGTATAGTTAAAATTATGCGCAAAAATAGTGATAAATATTAATATCGCATGAAAAATATAAGTGAGGTTATGTTTCGTGTCAAACGAAAACGAATTAGTTTTCAAATGATAATTTGAACAATTTATGAATTTTATATAATCGAAACCATCTATAAAACAAAGAAAATTTAATTAATTAATTATAATCATTACGTATTTTGTTAAATTTATTATAAAATAGTTAAAAATAACACTGTATAAACCAAAGTAATCTTTGATCAAATTTTGATATAAATTCAACTACTGTATATGAACTTATGATCCAGAAGGTAAATAATAGTGTATAATATGTACTTACTAAGTATTTAAACAATTTTTTCACTTAAAAAACGCAAATGTTGATATAACTTTTAACCTAACTTGCCCAGATTTCTCTTGCACCAAATGACGCTCTGAAATTTACTGCGTCGGCGCAGAAGCAACTTCAGTAAAGTCACTGTTTCGTCAGTGATAGTCGCTGATTCTCAGTGAAAATCTTTGTCACTGAGAAAATCAGCGAAATTTTCACTGATTCAGATTTAGAGAGTGGACAATGATACAATATCACTCATTGTACCAAAACCAGGACCTCGCTTAAATTTTTTTAAAAAATTTCAAGATTACAAAAATCAAGTAAGTTTTTTTTTCGTTTGTATAAATGTACATGTGTTTATTGAAATTTTTTTTGGAAAAAAAACTTTTTCATATTTTTTCTTACTTTTTTTAAACTTAAAAATTAGTAAAATGATACAAATTCAATTGACTCTGTGAAAAAAATATACCGCGTTTGATAAATATATTCATGTTTAAGCAAGTCCTTTTTATAGACGGAGTGAAAAAATAGACAAACTCTTTTTAATTAATTTTAATTTTTTTTTAACTTTTTAATTTTTTATTAATTTTAATATTATTTAAATGATTTGCCATTTCCTAAAAAAGCGTATTAATTAAAAAATTTAAATCTCACAATTTACATTTTAGTTTTGTTAAAATCATTATATTAATAGTGTATATCTTTGATAGTACTGATAGCTATCTCTGATCGTATAAAATTTTTAACATCAAAGATTGTAAATTGTACAATCAAATTTCGATAATAATCTGATAGTAAATACTACAATATATATCGCTGTCTGTATATTTAGCACTAAATATGGTTGCCCTTAACATCATTATGTTACCCAGTAGCATAAATTTCTCTCCGTGTATATGTACCAAAATTATATTATATTATACATAATATCCCAACCAAAAATTTCAGTATTATACCAGAGTTGACTACTGGTGCAGTACTGGTTCAGTATTGGTTGCCGAGACTGGGCAGTCTGTACTGAACCAGTACTGGTATTTTCATTGTATCCATACTGGTGCAGTACCACCCTCCTAGTACTGGCAAACCAGTACTGACAAGTAACACTACACTGTTAAAAATGTTTGTAGTTTGAATATACATAAAGTACTTAAATTTAAGAAACTGGTATATTAGAGTGTAATTCATATACAAAGTATATTAAATTTTGTCACTGAAAAAAATTCAAATAAAAAAATTGCATTTTACTCAATTTATACATGTTCTTGTGTACAAAATAAGGTTTTTATTAATAAAGCAAAGTAATTTCTTTCATGTAAATACAAGTTTAAATCAATTTACATTGTAAAAATGCATATAATTTGACATTTATAGTACTTAACCTAAATGTCACATATAAGTATTAAAATTCTTGTATTTAGAATGTTTTTTTTGAAAAATTTTCCCCTTATAAAACATTATTTGGACATAAACAACACAATAGTTAAAGAATTACGCACTGTTGTTTCAATTTCAAATAAATTTTCAATATCAAGGAAATAATGACCGTTTGGTGAAATAGGCATCTACAGCCGCCATGTTGTCACTTTAAATTTAATATACATGTATCTTAGATTTCAATACCTGTAGTGCATATTCGCTTCATACGCATGTATATTAAATCTAATACAGATTTTTCTAACAGTGTAGTTAAAATAAAGAAGAAAGTAATGCTTATTTTCAAAAATAATATATTTAATTTAAAAAAAGAAAATTAATGTAATATTTTTTATAAAAAAAAAGTTTATAGATATTAATTTTGCACTTATAAAAATCGTTATTACTTGTTGCTATAGATATACATATATATAAAGAAGTTATTTTTTTTTAACTAGCCATAAATTCAGTATAGGGGTATGTTTTAAGTGAAAAAACCACGAGTGTCAGATTGCTTTACCACAAAAGCGGAAGTAACGACGTGGGTGGGCTCACGTTTCAAAAAAACAGATATGGAACATATTTTTTAAGTTAACGATCGACGCATGACATTTTAGAATCAATTTTTAGAAATGACCGTTATTAACGTACTTTTTCGTTAATGAGGTTTACTATAACAAAATTTAAAAATACTTTTGTATGAAAGGGCATGTCCCGTTAATGATTCAATAAATTGAGTAAAATTTTTTTTTATATAAACACAATTTATAAATTAATAATTATTAATTAATTAACATATGTAATTGTTCTTTAGTTTAATTTTCATTTTATTAGTTTTATTTATTTTTTTAATTTTTATTTGGCCAAATTTTCATTTAACAGAATTCTCATTTGACAGAATTTTTCACTGAATCGAATTTTTAAAAGCCAGAATTTTTATTTCACGAAAACTTTATTTGCTAGAATTTTAATCTGTACGAATTGTCATTTAATAGAAATTTTAAAAATGTCTAATTTTTCATTTGACCAAAATTGCAAATGACCAAACAAATACATCCGACAGAAAAGTTTTGGCGGTAATAAAAATTCGATAAACAAATAAATATTAATTTAATTAAAAATTTTAAACTTGTGGATCTAAATTAGTACATATTTGTAAATTAATCAAAAAAAAATTATTGAAAATTATACTTATATTGTATATATATATATATATA
The DNA here is from genome assembly GCF_019393585.1 of Leptopilina boulardi. Classification (NCBI taxonomy): domain Eukaryota; kingdom Metazoa; phylum Arthropoda; class Insecta; order Hymenoptera; family Figitidae; genus Leptopilina; species Leptopilina boulardi. The sequence continues at coordinate 1,389,111 of NW_026137864.1, forward strand.
TATATATAGGTATATGTATATACCTATATACATTGTATTGTTTTCTTGTTGTTCGATAATGTTTCTCGTGTGTGAATACATAAAGAAGATAAAATCTCATTGTAGTGTACACTTAGTAAATACACATACTGTGCGCTATATTCACTGTGAGGTCTCGGATGTGAGAGTTTAGATACAGTACGCATGATACATTATCAGGATACTATAATCTAATATATCAATTTGATGCACGTTATATATATAGGTATATATCACATATTTTGAAACAAACATGATTTGCAAATAATGATAATACAAAACACTATAATTTCAACAATTTATGGCATTCTATATTATCTATATATATTCTGTTTTCATTTTATCTTATAATTGTTATATAAAAATGTATAAAATTAAAATCTTTTTTTTATTACTATCTGATAAAATTAAGATTTGAATCAATTTTTTTGATTTTTTTAAATTCATTTTTTTTATCTTTTCAAAATTTTAAAAACACATTTGCAATTAAAAAATTTTAAAAAATTGTCTTTTATACAGTTCGGTAAACATAAATATTTTAGGTTATGTACTTGACAAGGTTATAATAATTAATAAATGGCTTAGAAGAATCCACCAGCGCCATCATAAGGAACTAAAATAATAGCGCCAAAATTTAAAAAATGTGTATTTTTATAAATAATTAAATTAATTTCTAAATATTATTAAATACCTAATTACTTTTATTAAAAAAATTTTTTTATATTAATATAATTTTCCATAATCGTAAAATTTTTTCAACAATTTTTAAATTTAGCGCTATTATATATATAGTTTTGTGTTGCATTGTTGGTATGCCTGTATATACTTTTACGTTTTCTAACCTAAAAATTCTACTATTTAATTTAATTTTTGTAAATTACCTTCAAGAAGTATTTTTTTTAAATTAAATTGTAAATTTATTAAAAAAAGTTTTTAAAAATATTCAAAATTTTTTTAAATATTAAATATAATTTTTCACATTTAGTGACTTTATTTCAACAATTTTTAAATTTAGCGCCATTATCTGTAGCTTTGTGCTGCATGGTTGGTATACCTGATGTATCTATACTTATCATTTTATTGGATTTCTAACCTAAAAATTCTACTATTTAATTTAATTTTTGTAAATTAGCTTCAAAAAGTAATTTTTTTAAAACTAAATAGTAAAATTTTAAAAAAAAAATTCTAAAATTGTTCAACAAATTTTCATATTAATATAATTTTTCAAAATATAGTGACTTCATTTCAGAAATTTTTAAATTTAGCGCCATTATCTGTTGTTTTGTGTTACATGGTTGGTATCACTTTATAAGATTTCTAACCTAAAAATTTTTTTCACCACACTATTAAATAGTTAAAACATTTTTATAAAGTTTAGAATTTCCGGTTGACGATATTTACAAATTATGAAAAAAAAAACAAAATTTAAAATCGAAATTTGATTTTCAATTATATATATATATATACAATTTATTTTGTTAAAAGAAATTGGAATAAACATAAAAAAATAAAAAACTGGATTTCATACTAAAAAGAATGAAAGAATACAATAAAAACTTGTTATAAACCTCTGTTCATCCGCTCGTGCACATATGACGTTATTTAATTTCTAACAGAGAGGATACAATATGTTGCGCTGGCTATATATATATGTATGTCCACACAAATATATTTGATAAAAATCTGTTACATCGACCACAAAATTACAATTTTACCTGATGTGTTCCTTGTGTGGTATTTTGAAATTTTAATGTTAAAGTTGTGAGCTTTTTTTTTTTTGCTCATATAAAAAAGAAGAAAAAATATTTTCCATATGAAAAAGCCCCCAAAAAATTATGAATGAAAAATGATAAAATATATATATGTATACACATATGGGGCGCCAACCACCACTGTTTTGAGTGAATAGGGAGGGAAATGACGAGACAAAGAGAGAAGATGATGGTTTAAGTATAAGAACGAAGAGAGAGAGAGAGAATGAGGCGGAAGTGGCCCGTACAGAGAGGCTGCAACCACCTTGGCTTCCGCTATATTGAGCTCGTGACACGACCACCTTGTTTTTTTCTCTCTTCCTCACGTCCCACACACGTGTTACTCTCGACTCTCATTCCAAAGTTTCTCAATGAGCGAATACATATATATATTTATGTATATACCACTTCTATGTACCTAAAGTGGGGCCCCATGAAGTAAAAAGCCTCACTTCCTCTCCAAAAAATTTTCGGTGGTTTCTCAACCCTCCCCTTTCCTATATATATTTCGTAAACCATATTAAAATGCGGATATATAATGGAACCCCAAGTGTAGACCCTTATATATATTTTGCTAAAAAAAAAAATAGAAAATTCTTTCGGATAGAAATTTTTTCTAATTTTTTTTTTTTTTAAATGTATGTTTGAAACAAAATTGTTTGGTTATAGGCAAGTTTGGTTCTTGTAACAAAATTTTGGTTAGCTGAAACAAAGTCATAGAATTATCTCAACTAAACATTTGGTTAGGCCAACAAAATTATTTGGTTCAATATTTTTAAATTCCAATCAAAATTTGGTTATGACAACAAAATAATTTGGTTAACACAAGAAAATAGTTTGGTCCAAAAAACCAAATGATCGTTTGTTGTTCTAACCAAAATTTGGTTACGACAATCAAATAATTTAATTCGCTTTCAGCTCGTACCTTAAGAGAACAATTATATAGTTTAAATATCACACAAAGATGGGTAGTCCAGTGGTCAAAGCTCCCGACTCGCAGTTTATAAACAGAGGTTCGATCCTAGGCGGAGATGAGATTTTTCAAAGTTCACAAATATTATATTTGTTTAGTAAATTTGGAAATAATTTTCTAGAGACATTAAATGTAGATCTAAATTGCAACTTAGGTCACCCAGAAAATATATTACTTTGATTCAATAAAAATTATCTTCGTTTTAAAGAAATTTTTTATTTAATTCAAATAAATGTTTCTTTGATCCAATATCAATTGTTGAATTTTTTTGATTTAATGCACAAATTTCTTTTGTTTGAAGAAAATTTTTTTTTGAATCCAAGAAGTTAAAAAAAGTGTTTTTTACCAAAGTTATAAAAAGTTGAAGTAGTGAGTATAATAGCCTCGAAGTTGGGGCTATTATATGTACTTAGCAAAGTATAAAACTTTTATTTATAAAATATCTCCAACATTTTTTTACACAGCTTTAGCTATATAAAATTTTACAAAAATTTATATTTATTTAAAGGTAAAATTTTTGTAAAATTAATATTTTTTAGATTATGTAAACAACTAAATATAATTTCTAACAAGCTTTTAAAGTTATTTTAGGAGAATAAGTTACAAAATTTACTTAAAAAAAGGAAGTAAATATCAATGAAATTTACTTTTTTAAGGTTATGTTGTACTCAGTGAAAAAAATTATTATTTTTATGACTTTTAAGAAGTGAGTATAATTACCCAGAGAATTGTGGTTTTTTAATTTTTCGCACTCTCCTCTTAAAATTTCTTTGATTTTAAAGAAACTAATTTTTTTGACTTTTTTTTCTTTCATTTAAAATAAAATTTTCTTTGAAACAAAAAAAAAGATTTTTAGTTTCAAAAATAATTTCCGAATGAAAGAAATTTGAACATTAAATCAAAGAAATTCTAACATTGATATTAGGTCAATTTATTTGAATTAAATAAAAAATTTCTTTGAAATGAAGATAAATTTCTATTGAATCAAATATGTTTTCTTTGAAACAAATAAATTTTCTTTGTATCAAAGAAAAATTTGTCAAAAAAAAACTTTTTCTGAGTGACCTAAGTTGAAATTTCGATATACTTTAAAGTCTCTAGAAATTTCTTTCCAAATTCACTGAACAAAATTTGTATAAACTATATCGTTGCACTTCCAACAGTTTTCAATTACATATACATATATATATATATATATGTAAAATGGCATTTCTGATTTTTGAAATATTTTTTTATTTTTCGAAATTCGAGTCCTAATTATTATTTTTTTAAACTAATTTTTACAGCACAAATTAACAGAAAAATTATTTTTTTAAAAAACCAAAATTTTGTGTTGCTATAACTTTTTAGTTTGTTCGATTCTTAATTTTTACTCAAAGAATAAGACAATATTTTTTTTCTCTTCGACACTAAAATAGTTTTTTTTTCTTTTTTTGCTATAAAGATAAAGATATTATAAAGATTTACAATACATATAAATATATTTTAATAATCACAGAAAAAACCTGAATTCAAATTGAGTATAGATTCTATACTCAATTTGATTCGCAACAAAAATGAAACTGGTTGTTTCATTTCGAGTTCTAAGGTAAAAGTATCAAAATGAAACAGGCAAGTTTCATTTTGAGAAAAAGAAAAATGGAAAAATATTGTGAAATAACGAATAATTTTGCACAAAAACATGAAATATAATAATTACAAAGAAGTAAATAACACGCTAGACTTAATATATTTGATTAAAAATTGCTTGTAATCGCGTAATAAAATAATAAAGGAAATATGTTTTTAGGTTAGAAAAATGAAAACATGTGTTTTGACAAAAGGAACGGTACTGCCAACTTAAATAATAGCGGTAAATTTAAAAACTTATGAAATTAATTATTATCTACGTAAATAATAATAAATAATTTTTATTTAAAAACTTCTAAATATTCGTACTGGTCAAAATAATCTTTCTGGTGTTGTTGAAATATTAGAAACAATAATATAACAAAATTACTCTGCTTATGATGCCAACTTAGAAATCTGAAATTCCAGCCAATATCATTTTGAATAACATGAAGTTTGTCCCATACTCATTTCGATACCCAAAAGAAAATGAGTTGCAACAAAAATGAGTCCAAGTTTTTTCTGTGATGTCAAAATTCAAAATAGACCCTGTTTTGACAGAGAAAAAACTTAGTCTGAATAGAACTTTGACAAAAGCCATGTATATAACAGAAGACATCGTATTTTAGTAGTGTATAACGTCTGTCTGAATGTAATGTACAAGAAAGAGACTTGAATGATTGGTACAGCAGTGAACTTATACTATATATATATATAAGATTCATTTCCCGCATTATGACCTTAGAAGAACATTATATGAGAATGAATATTGTTCAGGGACAAGATAATAAAAAGTTCGAAGGGAACTGAAGTCATGTAAAAAGTAAATGAACAAGAGTATATTAGAAAAGAAAAAAAACGGCACCTGCTATACGGTATTTCGAGTTTTATAATATATATATATATATATATATATATATATATATATATATATATATATATATATATCTATATATCTTTTATATCCCCTTGCTGACTTCTGAGATTAGATATAGAACGAACCGATGATCGATCAAATGATTCATGTCAAAGTTGAACCACTAGGGAAGGTTCCCTCATGGATAATACGAAAAAAGAGAGAGAAAGAGATAGAAATAATATCGCGTTATATAGAGCTGATGACACATGGGAAATCAGGAAGTGGCCATTTACATTATCGTTTTTCACCACAACAGTTCCGTTTCACGCCATAAGTGTTAAACGGTCAACACATCTGTGGCCATTACTGACATATACCAGGAAGTCAATTTGTGGACCGGAAATATTTAAAAAATAAAATAAGAAAAGTGAATATTTCCTTAAATTTCAATACCATTTTTTGTTGGAATTGCTATTATTATTATTATTTTAATTCAGAACAAAAATACCAAATGTTCTTGTGATGTATATACATATACACGAAAATATTCCCAACTGTTTTTAGTATGCTGAAAAAACTACTGAAAAAAAATTTGCTACAGAAACTAAAATGTTTGCTACGCGGGGCGCATATACATATATTGATTATCCTATAAAAATCGTTAGAATTTTCATTTTCGACAATTTTAACAGATATGGTTATTTTTTAGACGAATTTTCATTTTTCGAATTAACATTTGTCAGAATTTTTTTTTTTTAAAAGAATTTTTTAATTAACAGAATTTTTAGGCACCGAATTTTTATTTGTCCGAAATTGCTAATGATCGAACAAACAATTGACTCAAAAAGATTTCGGCGCAATTTTTAAAATCCACCAATAAAGATTTTCTTTCTAATCTTTTGATTGGTGAATTTTAAAAAGCGCGGCGAAATCTTTCTGAGTCGATTGTTTATTCGGCCATTTGCAATTTCGGACCAAATAAAAATTTATTTAAATGTCTGGTGAAGCGAATTTTCAGTTTTATGAAAATTCCATAATATACAATGAAAAATCTACCAAATGATAATTTTTGAATAAATAAAAATTCGTCTCGAAAAAATTATATCGAATGTTATAAAATAGAATATAATATTATTAATTTTAAATACTCAGAATTTCCGTTTAATCGAAAAGCTTTGTCACGAATTTTAAAATTAATCAATCAGAAATAATTATAAGAAAATTGTGATTGATTAATTTTAAAATTCCCGCCAAAACTTTTCTGTTCGTTATTTGTTCGGTCATTTGCAATTTCGGTCAAATGAAAATTCGGCGTTTTCAAAATTTCCTTTGAATAAAAATTAAATTCTGTCAAATGAAGTTTCGGTGACATAAGAATTATGGCATTTTAAAAATTCGACTCAATCAAAATTCTGTGAAATTGAAAATTCTATTAAATGGAAATTTTGCTAAATTGTAATTCTTTTAAGTGAAAATTCGGTCAACTTGAAAGTCTGTTTTATAAAAGTTCGACTAAATAAAAATTCCTTTAATTATGAATTCAGTTAAATAAAAATTCTTAAACATAAAATTATTATTTTAATAACGTATTATCATATTTTTTACTTTTATAAATTTTTCACATTAAAATATAATTCTTTTTATATATTATTATAAAATATTATATATAAAATATCATATCATATAGAGTTATAACCACAAAATGAATCTTAATAATTGCCTAAATTCATATTTATTTTCAATATTTTTTATATTCAGAGACAGAATAAAATTCAAGCACGTATAATTTTTTTACATGTAAAATTGGCAATAAGAGATGTTTTTTTTTTTTTTTTTTTTTTTTTTTTTTTTTGAATGGAAAATTATATAGATATATAAACATAAATGAACAATGCATTCTTTTATATGTATTTATATATTATGATAAAAGAATTTCACTTGATGTAGGTATATTTGTGATGGAAAAATTGTAAATTACACAGTAACGAGTGAAACATGAACGTAAATATTATTATATGGTTTGTGGGGAGGTGCGACCCGTGCTGGATGGTCCCTAATTTGAAACTTAAATTCGAAGAGAGAAAAAGAGAGAGAGAGAGAGAGAAAGAGGGGGGGGGCATAATTATTAGTTGTGTGCGACGACGAAGACTCGCAGTTCTTTATTATACTTCGATTATTAGAGTCAAATGATCATTTTCCTATAATTAAGAGATAATAACTTTATTTCTCTCTTATAATATCGCAGTCACTAATGTATATATATACATTATATATATATAAAGGAATACTACTATTAAAGTTACATGTCAAAAAAAAGAATAAATTTGCTAATTACAGTTTTAAACATGTCTTAGGGAATTAAAGAAATTGCTCGTGGATTTATTGTATTATTATTAATGATAATTGAGCGGAAATTAAAAATGTAACCTGCTATAAAAATTAATTCTATATATAAACCGCGATGCTATTATGGTACGAAAATCGCAATTTTTTTGTACTATGCTTAATGAAAATTTTAAACTTTATAGAAAAATGTTTTTAAACTATTTATAGTCGAGTTGTTGACATTCTTTTGAAAATTTCCCATAAGTTTTATTAGAAAATTTTTTTTTTTTATCTCACTTATGTAAACTCAAAGTTTGTACCATAATTACTTTGTACCATACTTTTACTTTTAAAAAGTAAAATTTCTAGGTTAGAAATCTTATAAAGTGATGAATACCTTAAGATGTACCAATCATGTAACACAAAAACTATACAGTTAGTGGCGCTAAATCTAAAAATTGTTGAAATCAAGTTATTTATAGGGTCAGTTGGGGTAAATGGGGACAAAATCGCTATTTTTCACAAATTGCGTAAGTTTCTTCCTTTAAAAGGTAATATTTGCGGGTTTATTTTTTTTTAAGTTGTTATTTGTATTCCCAGGATTAATTTTATGCAGCAGAAAAAAATTTAGATAATCTTTAAACGCATGAAATTGACTGTCCCCATTTACCCCAAAAATTTGAAAACTCAGGGTAAATGGGGACAGCTTGTCATTATTAACCAAATTGACAAAAATCAAAAATTAAAGTGAATTTCTGTTATAGGAGTGATAAGGAATAAGAAAAAAATTTGGTATGATTTTTATGTCTGTTTTCTTTGAAATGCTCGACAAAATACTGAAACAGTAAGTTTGACTTTGATTTTCAAGTTTTTATGCATTGAGCGATAACTTTTTTTTATCTTGCTGCCAATTGTCAAGATAAAAGCTTGGCAATACTGAAAACCTCTTCCAGGTGATCTGAGGTTAAAATATTGACGTTGAACTTCATTTTAAAACTGAAAATTAAGCTCCAAAACCTCTTGTCCCCATTTACCCCAACTGACCCTAATTAAATAATAATTAATTAAAATAATTAATTTATTAAAATAATAAAATTATTTTTAAAAAAGTTTTAATATATTTTTTTCAATATATAAGTAACGAAATTATAAATTTTGAACATTTGTAACAATATATTATCAAAACTGACGAATCAAGAGTAATGAATCTTTAAAAGAAGTCAGTATTTTCTTTTCCATCATTGCTGTCGTTGTCCTGATGTAGTTAAATATATATCGTTCGCGGTAGAACGGTAAATGTTCTATCAAAATGCTATCTTGAACCTTCTGTAGGTCGTTAATTTCACCACTTAAAGGGTTTAGGAATTTATAGTATAAACGTATAAAACGTATATGTAAAAGATTTTTCCGCTGATTATAATGATGCTTCATTATATATATATATATATATATATATATATATATATATATACTGAAAAAAAATTTATTTGATTCGAATAATCGGTTACCTGTCTATTATCAAATAAATAATTTTTATTTTTATTTTATTTAAATCAAATAAACTATGTAATTAAACCATAATAATTTTTGTAATTGAAAAAAAATAAAATTTACTTGCCTTAAATAAAATAATTATTTAGTTAAAGGAAATATTTATTGTTTAGACAAATATTCATTTTCTCAAATTGGCATTTGACAGAATTTCCATTTAAACAAATATTTATACATTACATAATTTTTAGGTGTCGAATTTTTATTTGTCAGAATTCTTATTTTACAGACTTTCTCTTTATTCAACTTTTTTTTTATTATTTAAAATAATTCTAAAACCGAATTTTAATTTATCATAATTCTCAATCAACAAAATTTAAAATGATTCGAATTTTTAATTGTCAGAATTTTCTATTTAATGAACCTAATAATTCATTTGATTCGAATTTTTATTTGTCCGAATTGAAACGAGATAGAATTTTTAAAACGGCGAATTTTCTATATTGACCGAAATTACAAATAACCGAAAAAACATATAATAATATAATACATCCACACGAAAAAAAGGAGAATTTTTATCCCAAAATCTGTATAAAAATTAACTGCAACAATTTTTATCCTATAGTTGAGGGAGCCACCGTCAATATAAATTAACATTGAGTAAAATTACCCGCAGTAAAAATTTTAGTAAATATTTTTCAATTTAGAGAAAAGGTGTGAAAATATGAAATATTGATATAAAAAGTATACAAAGTATATTTCAATTTTAAATAAATGTTTTTTAAATCGTAGAAATAAAGATTTACACACTCTATACATATGATATAATAAAAAAGTAATAACTTTAAACTCTACACGAACAAATTCTACCCATTTTTATTAATTTTATGTACAATGTAACAATATAAAATTAAAAAAAAAATGTGTAGAATTTGTTCGTGTCGAGTTTAAAGTTATTACTTTTTAATTTTATCATGTGCAGAAGTTTGACTATAATCAATTTATAATGATGTCGAATTTAACAATTTTTTATTTAATTTTTAATTTATAAGAAAAATTAAACAGTGTTCAATTTTAAAGTGTAGAATGTACAGTCTAGTCATATATATACACGGAGAAAAAGAAAAAGTAATTTTTACTACTTTCAGAGTAAAACTGGACCAACTCGAAGTTTCTGCGCATCTCTGGCAATTTTTACTCCAAAAATAGTAAAATTTATTATTTCTGTAGTAAATTTTACTGTTTCCGTAGTAAGTTTTACTATTTCTAGAGTAAATTTTACTATTTTTGGAGTAAAAATTGCCAGAGATGCGCAGAAACTTCGAGTTGGTCCAGTTTTACTCTGAAAGTAGTAAAAGTTACTTTATAAAAGAAATCTTTTTTCTCCGTGTATATATATATGGGAAAAAGAAATCGCCCCCAAGTTTTTATTAATATACTAAATTTTTTTCTCTTCATTTTTCGAAGTCAACATAGTTAACAGTTCCAGAGATTAGCCCATATATGTATTTTTTTTCGTGTAGAAATTTTGAAAAAAATCATGAAACACTCTGATGGAATTTGTAGAATAAATAAAATACTTAATTGTCATTCTGCAAGTAATGGTAATGATGTACCATTAAAACGTTTTCAGAATTCTTGAAAAAAAGATAGTAAGTGCTACAAAAGAAAATTGAATTGCTATGCACGCGGGAATGATTTGTTTCTTCAAGAGAGAGAGAGAGAGAGAAAAAAAAAGTATATATATGACTTTTTTTGGGAAAAATCTGAACAACGAGGCGCCACGTCTCATACTTAATTGATGAAGATCAAAACCGAATTGATTGTCCCTCACATATATGCGGTATAGGTAAATGACTCTTGCGTTAGAATGACAGCGGCAGTTAACGTGATTTTAACATAACAATGAACGTTCGTCATAGCCATATACATTTATTGTTCTCGGTTTCCCACACGCGGCATATGAACGTGACGCGAATCCATCTCGCTAATGGGAGTGCGCGAGCACATAAAATATATATATGTACGTCTATAATCTACATCTATGCACAAAGCTGACTATATACTTTATGGCACTCAATGTTTCTTGAATAATTCTAAACAATCATGCTATTCATCTACAAAACATCCAATTGTCCCTATTTGTCTCTTCTCTTTTATATTATATATATATATATATATATATATATATATATATATTATTCACCTTGAAAATATATTCAAGTTAGAAAAATTATAAATTTCATCACAAAAGCGTCAATGGATCATTAGCCGCGCGGTGTGTCTTCACATGTATATTTATTTTCATTGGTATTTTTATTATTTCATTTTCTTCGGATGGAAAATTATCAATTCATTGCAATTATCATGGTATTTTTTTCTTTTTTTTATTTGAATTGATATTTTTCATTGAAAAATTATTATTTATGATTGAATCAATTTTTATTGAATATATGTTATAATAATAGAAATATGTGGGTCAGAATTTTTCAAACGGTTCATTTAAAATTTTTAAAAAAGTAATTTATTTACAAAGATAGGTTAGGTCCCAGGCATGGAGTAGTATAAGGAGACCGAACGACGTACATTGAAAGTGGACCAAATTTTGGTAACCGCTTAGTGTCATAAAAATACGTAATGGAACGCACAAGCGCTCTTGTGGGAAGTATGTAAACAGTGGAAAAAATTAGAAGTACGTTGAACATAACCCAAAAATACATTGCTCCTTATTTTTAAAACTTTTACAATGGCTGACTGTTCAGCTGAGTTTAACACAATCAGTGGCGCTAGTGTTCCATTACGTATTTTCATGACACTAAGCGGTTACCAAAATTTGGTCCACTTTTAACGCAGATTTAACATGGTCGTTCGGTCTCCTTATACTACTCCATGGTCCTAAGTCTCCAGGATTCATGGTATTGGATCAAACATAACCTTAAAATTCAAGGGCATAGGGTTCCAGAATTCAAGGACAGAGATCAAACATAACCTCAAAATTCTAGAGCATTGGTTATTAGGATTCAAAGTCGTAGTTCAAACATAATTTCAAAATTCAAGGACATAGGTCAAGGGACCGTTTGGTTTGAGGTTATGTATGAGAAACACAACTTTAAATTCCCCTAACCTAGAAACGGACATTAACCCCAAAATAAAATTTTAATACTTGCAAGCCTTTAAAAAATTAATCATTAAAGTGGAAAATAAAGGGAGTTGGCGTATATATAATATTATATTATACTAGAGGGGCTACGCCCCCCTGCGCGCCAACCCCCCTATTTTAATAATTTTTTTTTTTAATTTTCCATTGATCTTATTTTTCCAAATTAACTACATATTTCAAAGAATTATTATTAAAAATTCATTGAAATCTGAATAAATATTATTAAAATTAAAATTATTAAATTTTAATTAATAAATTAATTAAATTAATAATAAATAAATAATTAAATAAATTAAAATCGATATTAAGAAATTATTTTTAAAAATAATTTCAATCAAATTGCCTAACAACCAATAAATTATTAAAAAGTCTTGAAACGAACATAACCTTTAAATTCAAGTCATTTTTGGCGGAAACTCCACCTTCACTTGCGGCTATATTGAAAGTCTTGAAATTTACATAACCTTAAAATTTATGTCATTTTTGGCGGGAAATACAGAGAGAGAGATGAGGGAAGGAGGAAAGACTTACTGCTTTATTAGGGTCTTAAAGCAAACATAACCTCAAAATTTATGTCAATTTTTGGCGGAGAAGGGGAAATAAGAGGAGGGAGGGGGGACTTGTGGCTATATTCAGAGCCTTGAAACGAACATAACCTCAAAATTTAGGTCATTTCTGGCGGGGGAGGGAAAATGAGAGGAGGGAGGGGGGTCTTGCGGCTAAATTCAGAGCTTTGAAACGAACATAACCTCAAAATTTAGTAGGGGGGACTCCCCCCTCCTAGGTCAAGAATTCTTGAAACAGCGGTGGCGGCGGCGGCGATATCTTTTTGTTATATATTTGGAGTCCGATTTTTAACAGTGTAGTTTAATTTTTCTCAAATTGGCATTTATTTAAACATAATCTAAAATTTATTTACCATAAGGTCCCTTTTCTCGTGGAGCGTCACATATTTTAAAAAACATTAGTTTCCTTTGCATTACACTTATTATTCGTTATTCCTACTCTCTGAATCTGAATTAGTAAAAATGTTTACTAATTTGAATTAGTCACTCACTTTTGTCTTATGAATTAGTAAATTTTTACTAACGATCAGTAAAAGTAACTAATTCTAAAGCAAAAAGTGAGTGACTAATTTAAATTAGTAAACATTTTTACTAATTCAGATTTATGGAGAGTATGCGCAATATTAATATTAATGATAAAGCTAAATATATGAAACTCATAGTAATAAATATTAAATTATAATAATTATTTTTCAAAAAAAAAGTTGTACCTTTTCCAACAATGATAAGTAACAAGAGCACCGAAAGGTATTGATAAAAAAAAATAGAATAATGATCAATTGATGATTTATTCTTTCATTCAACAAAAGAAATTATTACTATATATATATATTGATGGAAAATGTCTCGGAATTATAAGATTCCTTTATTATAAAAAGAAAGAATTTCTTTAGAAAATCCCGTCATTAAATATATATATATATATATAGAATATGTGAATAAAGGCTTATAGAAGTTCACTTCCCACAAATAAATATAATCGATTTGAAACAGGTAAAAATCGAGATACAAAAAGAAGGTTGGAAAAGGTGCCTGAGCGCACGAAGAAGATTTAAAGCACGCTCACAAACACATATATATATATATATAAATATACATGTATCATTTAATCTCAATCCTTTAACTTGAGAAAACGTACATACAACCTCAGTAAAGGATAGACGCTTAGCCCATTAATTTCGAATGATGCCAGAAGGCCGGCTGTTCTATACACTGCGGGAAAATCTTCTAAAGTCAAGCTGATGGCCTCTTTTTTTTTTCTTATATATTATTTTATATTCTCCTTTTCTTTTTCTTGAACTCATCATCGACAGTTCATATTTAATTCCATCAATGGGAGTGTGCGTCTGTTTGTTGCGGACCTCCTCTCTCTTTTTTTTTTTTTATCTTTGAGTGTGATGCTGCTCTCGATTTTTTTTCTCGCAGCATCTCTTAAAATTTTTAATATTCTTTCCATCATATACTGCTTCTTTTGCCACCACTCCCCGCAGAGCATCACTCGCAGGGGTAAGAAAAATTTAAGAACAGATGCAGCAGCAGCCTCTTCTTTTTTTTCTCCATCTAAAAAGCACTCCTGTTGCTTTTTATATATTCACTGGAAGATATAATCGCTTTCGCAGGTCAAATGCAAATGATCCGGCAGACTTATAATTTTCTGCTCGAGTTTCGCTATTGATTATTTTCTATATACATTTTCAAAGTATATATGCGGCTTATTTCATATTTAAATTGTCATATTCGTGTCCCTATAGTGGAAAAAATTATTTATTTCTCAAATTTGAACGAATTTTATTTTTGTCACCTCATAAAGTACACTTTTTTTTTAATAATTAATAATAATGATAATAATAATAATAATTAAAATTTTTTAAAGTATTTTATTAGAAATATAATTATTTTTTTAGACCAATTTTCAATTTTCGAATTAAAATTTAACAGAATTTCTTTTTATGCAAATTTTTACATAACTATAATTTTTTACCTAATTTTTGTTTGGCAAAATTTTTATTTTATAGTCACATAATTTATTTAAAAGAATTTCTATTTAATTAAAATTTAATTTAACAGAATTTTCATTCAATCGAATTTTATGTGATTCGAATTTTTAAATGACAGCGAAATTCCAATTCACCGAAATTCAAATTTGTCCAAATTTTTATTTGTATGAATTTTGAATTGTTGGAATTTTTAAGACGCCGAATTTTCATTTGTCTGAAATTACAAATGACCGAATAAACAAATCGACAGAAAGATTTCGGTGTAATTTTCAAAAATTGACCAATCACGATTTTCTTGCTATAATTTTTAATTGGTCAATTTTCAAAAATTACGCCGAAATCTTTCTGTCGATTTGTTTGTTCGGTCATTTGTAATTTCGGACAAATGAAAATTCAGCGTCTTAAAAATTCTATAAATTAAAAATTCATACAAATAAAAATTTGGACAAATTTGAATTTCGGTGAATTGGAATTTCTGTCATTTAAAAATTCGAATCACATAAAAGTCGATTGAATGAAAATTCTGTTAAATTAAAATTCAATTAAATTGAAATTCTTTTAAATAAAAAGTCATATATATATGACTGTAAAATAAAAATTCTGCCAAACAATAAATTTGGTAACTAAAAACTTTTATATATGTAAAAATTTGCATAAAAAGAAAATCAGTCAAATTGTAATTGAAAAATAGAAAATTTGTCTAAAAAATAATTATTGCTAATAAAATGCTTTAAAAATAAAAATTATAATTAATAATTTTTATGGAAAATTCATGCGCCCCGTCGAAATTAATAAGCTCGAATTTTTTTACCGAATTTTATAAAGTAGAATTTGTATTGAAATTAAATTTTCATATTTCAAAATTTTCATTGAAGTGATAATTAAGAAATAATTAGACAAAAAATTGGAACAAAAGTTGGTCCAACTATGTATTTTGTATTTTTAAAGAAAAAAATGATTTAATTTATAAAAAAGGTTCAGTGAAATTTTAAATAAAAAATAAATTAATTAAAAAAGTTTTAAACAATTAAAAATCACATTTAAATCAAAATTAAAAGTTTTTATTCATATGAGGCATTTCATATATGAGAATACAGGGTCATGTCTCGGATTTTTCTCAAAATTCGGTAAATATTGTAGTGATGATCTTCCAAATAAAAAAAGAATTGACGGTTTATCTTTATTTCCTTAAATGTTATTAATTATTTAAATAATTTTTATTATTAATTATTAATTTAACACCCGTTTATCCAAAATAGTTCATATAGGGCTCATTGGATGCGGATTTTAATAAGCATTCTAATGGTGTTTTTCAAATTACTCTAATTTTATTTGTTCGTAAAATATTTCATTTTTTATTAACTTTTGTTAGTTAATTAATTAATATCTCGAAAACAAAAAATAATGCCATCTCAATAATTTAACCATCAATTTATTATGACTTAAACAATATTCATGATTTTTTTCGCGTTTCTAAATGAGGGAGAACATGTTTAAAAGTTATAAACAAATTTTATTTTTTAAACAAATTGTTTAAAAATTAATATATTTTTTAAAAAATAATTTTTTTCTAAAAGTTTAAGATCTTTTGCGTAAAAAACATTTACTACATTTTTCTCTATTTTTAATAGGAAAAAAGTTATAAGTAAAGCAAAAAAATATTGCTCAAATTTGTTATTGTAAATATCTCGAAAAATATTAAAAATTTGAAATTAAAAATTTGTACACTTATTTAGCACCACTATCACTACAATTTACCGAATTTTGAGAAAAATCCGAGACATGACCTCGTATTCTCATATGAAATGCCTCATATATATATAATGATTTAAGATAAAAATAATTAACTTTTATAAAACAAATTTTCTAGTTGACCGAATTTTCATTTTATATATATAATTTCTATTTAGCAGAATTTATATTCTGCAAAATTTCCATTATACCTACAGAATTTTTAATTAACAAAATTGTTCTTCAATCTAATTTTCATTTAACAAGATATTTACCCTATAACAGAATTTTGATTCAACTGAATTTAGATTTAAAAGAATTTTTATTTAATAGACCTTTTATTTAACTTAATATTCATTTAAAAGAATTCCAATCTGGGCTGGATCCCCCCCACGTGCGAGATTTTTCCAAATTATTCTTGTATTGGTATTGGTTGAGAACAATATCATAACAGCCTTGTACAGCACTAGTATATATAAGTTTCTCTGAAAAGAACGCTATCAAAAATCATTTCGATTTCAGTACCAGGATAATTTAGACACTTTTAACCTATATTTATTTAATCTCAAAATAAATATTTAACAAAATTAATGAGAAGTACCAAATTATGTTATTACTTATATAAATTATGTCAATTTTGTCCAATTATTAAAAATATTATGGAATTTAATATAAACTCGTCTTTATAATGATCCGTTAATAAATTTTGAATTTCTCATGTGACAAACGTTAAGAGCGTGTCTTCATATATATATAGTGAAGAAAAGAGGTTCGAAAAAAGAAAAGATCTTAAGGATCTTTAAAGAGGAATAAGATAATGATGCGAATTGTAATAAAAAGAGGAGGAAGCATTTTGCAAAGTCGGTCGATCTAAATTGATAGTCCCGTTGAGAAATACAAGATCATCTAGATGTTTTTTTTTCTTTTCTTTTTTTATTCTCCCGAAGGAGAGGGTAGAATCGAGGTAGCAGAGCGAGCAGGGGGAGAGAAAGCTGCAGAGAGGAATATTTCGATGTGTATATATATATATATAACAAGCGGTCGCACGGTCAGTGTATGCTGCAGGTGTGCAGGTGAAGCTGCATGCTGGTGCAATGATCCAACTTTAAGGACTGGCAGATCGCCCATGGCCCATACATATATGTACTCCCATACATATATACGGATGCTGCATACATATTGTATATACCCTTACACTTCAAATCGATTCATTCGATCGAATAAATTGCTCGATCGATCACCGACATATGCAATTCTCCACACTTCTTCTGCATAAATATATATATATATATATATATATATATGTACCCCCGCACAAATTTACAACTCGTTTCAATATGCTCTTTTAAATGTTCTCGACATCATTTCAAGTTCTTAGCGCTTCATTTATGAAATAATTATGACAAATTAACTTCTCTTGTCGTATAGTTAATTTATTGTCCGTCGCTTCCAAATTATTATTAAATTAGTCATGAGGCAAAATTTTTCAAGTGATAAATTTACTAAAAAAAAAAAAGATGTTGTGTTTGCAACAAAATTATTTAGTTAGAAAATTTTGGTTCTCGTATAACCAAATTTTAGTTGGCTGAAACAAAGTTGTATAGAATTATATCTCAACCAAACATTTGGTTAGGCCAACAAAATTATTTGATTAAACATTTTTAAATTCCAACCAAAATTTGGTTACGACAACAAAATAATTTGGTTAATACAACAAAATAATTTAGTTAACCCCTTGACTGTCGACGAGATTTCCACTATTTGGGCCAAAAGTGTGTTGAAAAAAATTTTAATGAATTTTTATGAAACTTGGTATCTTAAGGTTTTCAGGGTCGCTGATTACGAACCTAAGGTCGGTTTTTCAAAATTCAATATGGCGGACGACAATTTGAAAATATAATGCAATTCACTTGAAAATGAGTACTCGGGGGTTTTTGGGGTCGCTGATTACGAATCCCATGTTAGTTTTTTAAAATTCAAAATGGCGCATCCAATATGGCGGACGACAATTTGAAAATATAATGTAATTCTCTTAAAAATGGGTATTCGGGGGTTTTCGGGGTCGCTGATTACTAATTCGATGTTAGTTTTTTAAAATTCACTGATGTCTCATTCGTAATCAGCGACCCCGAAAACCCCCGAGTAACGAGTTTCGAGCGAATTGCATTAGATTTTCAGATAGTCGTCCGCCATAATGGATCCGCCATCTTGAATTTTAAAAAACGGATATCAGATTCGTAATCAGCGACTCCGAAAACCCCTGAGTAACCATTTTCAAGCGAATTGTATCATATTTTCAAATTGTCGTCCGCCATATTGGATCCGCCATTTTGAATTTTGAAAAACCGACCTCAGATTCGGAATCAGCGACCCCAAAAACCCCCGAGTAACCAGTTTCAGAAATATTTTAGATGTTTTTCATCACTTTTTTTAAGTTGCGCATATATATGCGTAAAGAGCACTTTTGGACAGTTTTAGTTTTACGCATATATGCGTCAGCGACAGGCAACGGGTTAATACAACAAAATAATTTAGTCTAACAAACCAAATGGTCGTTTATTATCCTATAACCAAAATTTGGTAACGACAACCAAATAATTTAATTCGCTCTCTGCTCATATACCTTGAGAGAACAATTAGTTTAAATCTTTCACAAAGATGGGTAGTTCAGTGGTCAGAGCTCCTGACTTGCAGTTTTAAAACAGAGGTTCGAGTCCAGGCGAAGATGAGATTTTTTAAAGTTCACAAATATTTCGCAATTTCAAAAAGGTAAAATGTATATGTAAAATATGAATGTTGTTTAATTGTGCTGTCAAAATATTACGTAAACAAATTTCAAAAATATACTCGCAAATAAATATTAAATAAAATATAAGAATGAAAGTAAAATAAATTTTTTATCATTAAATAATATCTAAGGTATTGTGATTTTCTCTTGTGTTTTATAGCTTTTTTTCTGTGTGGTATTTTGGCGAATGAAAATTGAATTCGAAGCTTATTTGCAGCTATTATTTTAAGTAATATAATGAAATTTATATTATAAATAAATAATTTTTATGTATAATTTTTAATAAAAATTCATAGTGAAATATTAAATTAAGATAGATAATAAATTGACTTTTCAGTCATTTTTTTTTTCTTATATTATTCTAAATCTAAAATAATAATTATTAAATATTAAAAAAATTATTAATATTAAAAATATTATTTATCAAATAATAAAACTTAATAGAAAAAGATTTGTTTGTTGAAATTAGTATACGTAAATTTCTGTTTTCTTTTTAATGCAGTGTTTTTTACTTTTAAAACTAAATTTAAATTTCCCGCTTTATTTGTCACTGAAAACTGCTGAAGTCAAGTGTATACGAATATTTTTGTATATAGTTAGTCAACGACTCGTATAGTCAATTTTACATTGCGTTTCACCCCCGTGGTTGGCAGTTGTTATGGCAATTCGGTTGGCAACACTGTCAAGCACGCTCGCATGCTTGTCAAGCGTATTGTCGCGAGAAAACGTGCGGTCATTTGTGTTTATATTCTTATACATTTTATGTAATTATATAATTTCTAAATCTCACGGGGGTTCGAAGAATATGTATAGATCGTTTAGAATGTAAGTAACAATTTAACCAAAAAATCTAACCTATAAAATTTATTTAATATTATTCGCATCATACAAAAAATATATTTAATATAAGATTTATATCTTACTTTCACAGAAAATTAAAAGGCATTAAAATAAGCGTTGCAGCTTATTTTAATGCCTTTTAATTTTCTGTGTTAGTACAACAAGAAACAAATGTTTTTTTGAATATGAATAATATTAAATAAATAATTGCGGTTGTAAGTATTTTATTTATCGAATTACCTATCTTTATTAGTAAGCTTATATCTAAATTTTATTTGTAAGGTTAACTAATACTAAATGTTATCTGTTACAAGATTTATTACTAACAAAAGTAAAAAAAATCATTTAACAGAATTTATATTTTATCGAATTTTTATTTGACAGAACTTTCATTTATTCGTAAAAAAAAACATTCGGCAGAAAAATTTCGGCGCAAATTACAAATTTTTTTTTATTAAAATGGCCGCTATTTTGATATTTTTGAACATTTTGAACAGAAAAAATGTGACATCTAAATTACTTTAAAAGTTATATGTAACACTTTAAAGTTTTGTTTCCCTAAATTTTAAATAAACGATACGCGTTTCAGCCTGCCTGATTTGAAAGGAATTTGGTCAATAGGTAATTTCTGATTAGTTAATTTCAAAATTCGCGTCTAATAGTTTTTCTGTCCAAGAAGCATGTAATATATCCTCAATATCAAGGTAATATTATACACGTGAGATTCGTAATATAACACTGTAATATTACAGTAATCTTACAGTGATCTTAAAATGTCCGCCTCAAGGTAATATTACCGGTAATATTACAGTAATATTAACGGTAATATTACAGTAATATTACAGACTGATTTGAGTTATTCATAAAGCATAAAAAACGTAAATATACACTGTAAAAAATTTGGGAATTATTTCCGATAAAATAAGAGGAAATTTTTCCGAAATCAGGAGGAAAAACATTTTTTCCGAATATTTAAAAGGAAATATTTCCAAAAAGATCAGGAAAAATAGTTTTTCCGCAAAAAGCGGAAATTATTCCTCAAATATCGGAAAAATTTCCGAAAATAATAGATATTTTACCACTATAAGTAGGAAATATTTCCGAAAATGTGAGGAAAAATAGTATTTCCAATGAAAATTGGAATTTATTCCTGAAACTTCGGAAAACTTTCCACAAACAATGGATACTCTACCAATATTAGTACGAAATATTTCCGAAATTGGGAGGATAAGTAATTTTTTTATTTAAAAAATGGAAATTACTATATTATTAAATAGGGAAAATATTATGTTTTTGAAATAAAATTAAATTTACTTAGATTTTATAATTTAATTGTAATCATATGCAGTTATAAATAAATTAATTAATTAAAATAGTATTTGTTAATAAATTTAATTTATAAATAATGGTTCATATAAATGTATATAATTTTGCATTTTTTCCGACCGTTATAAATATTTATAAATATAATATCAATTTAGAAAATTATATATTTATATTTAAAAAAATTTGCTCGACAATTATTTAAAATAAAACAATAAATTCTTTAAGGTCACTTGCACTATTAGAAACTCCCTACGCCTTAGAGTTTTTCAGTGTACAAACACAAAATTTTTTTATAGCCTCCCTTGGTCGAGCGCGTTAACGCGGCAGTTCCCAATGGTTGTAGGCTGTATACACAGATACACACACAAACTATAAAACCCATGATTCGAGAGTTCAAGTCCTAACCAAATCGGTTCCTCTAGATCTGAAGATATAATTGCAAAATTATCATAAAAATATTTTTTTTTTATTTAATTGATGCTTCTTACACCATGTTATTGCAAAATATTATATTTTATGAATTTATTACTTTAATTTTTAAGTAAATTGTAGAATTTCCAACAAGTTCGGAAAAAATTCCTACTCAATAGTAGGAAAAATTTCCGGAATATGTCGGAGATTTTTCCCAATTTCTATTCGGAAAAATTTCCACCCCATGGGGTTCCGTGCTGTCCGTATTTTTTCGGAAATATTTCCGAAAAATTTTTTACAGTGTATTATAAGTCAATTTGGCTTGTTGGTAAAACTCTGGACTCGTGTGCTTTGAGTTCGGGGTTCGATTCCCTGGATGGGTAGATTTTTTTCGTAAAGAAATGTTCCCATAATATTACTGTAATATTCCCTTGTAATATTACCTTAATATTACGGTATAATATTACTGCAATATTACTGTAATATTACCTTAATATTACCTTAATATTAGCGCGTAATATTACAGTAACATTACTGGTAATATTACCTTGAGGCGGACATTTTAAGATCACTGTAAGATTACTGTAATATTACAACGTTATATTACGAATCTTACATGTAATATTACCTTGATATTGAGGTTATATTACACGTGCTTCTTGGGTGGCGGAAGTAAATTCGATCAAATATATAAATTCTGTGAAGTGAATTTTTGGTTATATGTATAAAAATTTTGTAATATCGAAAATCGGTATCCAAAACTATTTTTTTGTTTAATTTACTTTTTTTTACCTTTTTTTAAACCTGCACCCGCAGAAACAAGATTCAATTATAGGATCAAAAAAAAAAAAAAAAGTTTCTTTGTTTTAAAGAAATTATTTCTTTATACCTGTTGTTGATTTGACTCAAAAAACTATTTCTTTAGATTTAAGAAATTTTTTTATTTAAGTCAAAGAAATAATTTTTTGTTTTGTTGCAAAATCTATACACGCGCAGTCGCGGCATAATCATAATGGCGATGACAAAAAATTAGTTTAGATTTATGGATAAGAAATATATTTCTTCAATTCAAAGAAATACTTTTTTGATTCCAAAAAAAAATTAAACTAATAATTTCTTTGAATGTTCTCGACTTCTTATTTGTCTTAAAGAAATTTTTCCTTGGATCCAGGATGAGTATCAGTTAAAGAAAAAATTTCTTTAATTCCAAAAGTGATTAAAAAAAAAAACATTTTGTTACAGTTTCGTAGTTCTCATGATTGTTGCTGAATAAAATTTTAGTATCACGTAACTTTTATATAATTCAAATTAAAGTGCGTACCAGTAAAAATCATAAAGCTGCGTAACAAAGTTTTGAGAAAATATTCGGCAAAAAAAAGTAGTAAACGAGACTCTAAAAAATTTTTTAAGTGTCGCTGGATGCTGAACATAAGAAAAGTATATAATGATAAGCCTCAAGTGCTTGTACTTAGAGTAAAAATACTAAATGGGAGTAAAAAAAAAAAGTTGAAGAGCCACTAGCATCTTCTTATGGTGTTGAAGAATAAGACCAAATGACTGGACAGGAGCGGATTAACAACAGCGGTGAAAAAAAATATATATCGAACTCTTTTTTTTTTGTAAGAATCCTTTGGCTTTGTTGAGAGAGAGAGAGGGAGAGAGAGAGAGAGCAGTGGCTCTTTGTCAAAAAAAAAAAGAAGGTAGCATGAGAGGAATAATAAAGGAAGGAAGGAAGTTGAAAGAAAAAAAAGAAGAAAAAGAAAGAAGCTTCGATTCGACAGCAGAAAACAGCAGCTGCAACACCCGATACATATCGTCAGTGGTGGTGGGGCCATGCTCGGCAGGGTCACGAGAGATTATTATCGTTATATATATTGACATTCGTGTAACTTCGGATCAGTTCGGATGTGTTCGGTCGCGTGGCACGCGTGCCCTTATCCCCACTCTATGAATACGGCCCAAAGAGGTCCATCGTTTGCCTCCACCATCATCATCATCATCATCATCATCATCACAGGAAAAGACCTCTAGGCACTCTTGTGATTTTTTTACTCCCTCTGAGAATTGGTTTTAAAGCCACGATTGTCTGAATCTCTCGAATTGAATATAGATGAGGATGAGAGAAGGAAGCGCCGGAACTTTGCATGAAAAGATCAAAGGCCAAGATTGTGTGCGCGATTTTTTTTTTTCCTTTTTATTTTTTCCTGTATTAATCGCCTCGAGAGACCCTTAATCCTCCCTCTAAGCTGCTGTAAATTCCAGTACGTATTCACAGTCACGATTTGCTGACGAATGTAATTATTACTTTTTTTTTATTATTATTATTTTGCATTAAGGACTATATATATAAGTCGCTACATGGATTACCACGCACGTGTTCTGTGTATGTTACGAAGAACAGTTTAGTTACAAAGTTTTTTTTTTTTGTTGGTTTTTTTTTTAGATGCGGTGGGAATTTGAAATTCTCGTTTCTAAAATATTTTGCATAAGAAAAATGTTTATTTTATTTTATAACTGATGGGTTATTTCAAATACATACTTTTGATTTGACTGGAGTAAAATTAATGATTTTTATTGTTTTTGAAAATAAATTATACCTATATATATATGCAGTGAGAAAAATAAAAATTTAATGATAAAATAATTTTGTTTAACACATTTTGTTGTATGGAGAACAAAAAAATTAGATTTAGGTAAGAAAAAATTGTTGAATTTTTTTTCTGCCTTTTACCTTAAAAATACGATTAGTTGAAAAGTATATAATCACATTGGGATTTGTTTAGCTTAGTGGTTAGCGTTCTCGACTTGCGTTGCGAAATTTTATAGGGTTCGAATCCTGACAAGTGGGAAAATTTTTTCATGAGCAAATAAACAGCAAAATGTTTAGAATATTAATATTATAATATTATATAATAATTAATAATCAATATAATATTCAATATAATAAAAGTAAATGAAATTATGTTAATAATGAATAATATTAAAATGAACAGCCGTCAAAATAATTAGATGAAAATAAATATAAATAAATTAAAAAAAAAAGGAAAATATAATAAAAGAAATAAAAAAATAAATATAAAATTAAAATTAATGAAATTAAGTTAATAATAATGAAACAGAACATAAAAATGAACAGATATCAAAATAATTTGGTTAAAACAAATATAAATAAATAAAATATAATAAAATAGGTAATAAAAATTTGGTAAAATATAAATTATAATTATAATAATAAATATATAAATTAAAAAAAATATAAAATAACAAAATAAATAAAATTAAGTTAACAATGAAAAATATAAAAATGAACAAACATCATAATAATTAGGTTAAAATAACAAAGGAACAAATTAGTAAGTTTAATAAAATCGATTTAAGATTCTGTTATTATGCTTTATGCGTATATCAAATATAAAATTTAGTAAAAACGAGAGATTATTTTGTTGCTACCAAACAATTATTTCTCGCTGAATTCAATATATCACAAATTATTATTTATTATTTAATTTAATTTTGTTTTATTTTTATTTATAATTTATTATTTTGTATAAAAAAAAAATGAAAATAATAATTTTCCTTATAGTTTATTATTTCAGTTGATTTTTCATAATTATAGCCGGAAAACAAGGAAAAGAATTAAGACGCAACAAATAAGAATAATATAAAAAAAAATTGTTTTTCCTTTCATTAAAATTTTTTTTTTTTATTCACATTGAAATATACAGATATAGAAAATAATTGTTATTAACTGCTGTAACTTGAATTAATTTTTAATTATACACTTTTTGTCCTTGTTTAGAAACATATGTTTCTAACTCCTTCCAGCTATACAAATTCCATTATTTATACTTCCCCTGTTTCGATGACAATATGATCCAGGACAACATAAGTCCTCAGATCCTTCAATAATTTTGCATTTACCACCAGGTCGAGTGCATGCCACAGCAAAGGTTACAACCAATAAATTAATTATTGTTACAATCATAATAAATAATTGAATTGATTTCAATGCAGTCATTTTTGTATTTTACTGTAAAGAAAAAAAAAATTAACGAAATATTAAAAGCGAGATAAAATTTAATTTATATACACCCAAGAGAAATATGTTTTATTTGAACCAAATATATAATATATATTTGATTTAAATAAACGTTTATTTATCTTATAGCCAAAACTAGCCCATCTATTTGGCGTAAGTAAAAATTTTTTATTTAAATCAAATAAATATTTATTATAGGCAGTGAGACAAATATACCATTTTTCTGGGTGTACACAAAAAAATCAGTTTTTGTTCATTTCTATAATATTTTTCCTTGTTCAGATTTGCAAAGTGATTGCAAATAGTGGAGAAAAAATATAGTAAATCACTTTTTATTATTATTATTATGATTATTATTATGATTATTATTATTATTATTATTATTATTATTATTATTTGAAACTAAATATTAATGCGAGGAAAATATGCGTATAGTTACCGTATAATTAACAAATATGAGATGAAAGAAAATTTGTTGTAAACTTAAAAATGTGTAAAACTGGTATGCGGACAACTTAGGGAAAAAATGAGAAAATTTAAATATAACAAATACCACCATCTTACCTGCGCGTAAAACGAACGCGCAATTTATTATCACAAATGCACACATTTGTTTTATATCCAACTCACGTCTCAAGGATCTTGGGTTCAATCTCCCCATGCGTGGGAGATTTTTCAAAATTTGTTTGTGTTTTATATATATATTGTAATAATTCTATAATTAGAAATACAAGTATGAGAAATAAAATTTAAAAAATGTCATATGTATATGTAGAAAAAATCGATGTTTTAATTTTAGGTTATGTGTACGTCTCATTGCAATAGTTTAATTTTGTTTATTCCCAGATAGCACGTAAGCTTGCCGCACAATATTGCCAACCTTGTATGGCAAACTTGCCGCAAGCTTACTGCAAGCTTCAAATGTCCCATCTGACCCAAGCTTGCATGGTAAGTTTACCGAAAGATTGCAGTGTAAGGTTACTGCAAGATTACACAATAAGATTATTGCAAGATTGCATAATATGATTATCGCAATATTTCTCAGTAAACTTGCACGGTAAGCTTGTAGCAAGGTTGGTGCAAGGTTACCAAATAACCGTGCTTTGAACCTAAAAATTTTTTTTCTTTAATGTTTCGTCTAATTTATTTAATTTTATTATATATAAATTTTATTATATAAATTAGACAAAACATTATAACAAAAAGTTTTTTAGTAGGTTTAAAGCAAAGGTTATTTATGGCAACTTTGCACCAACCTTGCTACAAGTTTACCGTGCAAGCTTGCTGAGAAATCTTGTGATAATCATATTATGCAATCTTGCAATAATCTTATTGTGTAATCTTGCAGTAACCTTACACTGCAATTTTTCGGTAAACTTACCATGCAAGCTTGGGTCAGATGGGACATTTGAAGCTTGCAGTAAGCTTGCGGCAAGTTTGCTGCAACCTTACGTTCTATCTGGGTAATTATATTCTTTACTTATTATTTTTGAGTTACCATATATGTTTATAGAATTAATAATGAAAATTATTTTTTAGGACTTAATTGGAAACCTATTGAATTTACGTTTATGACCACCCAAAAGTGACTCATCTCAAATATTCTAATTTCGATCATTTAGGGATCTAAATAGGAAGTTATTTGGATATCCACACGTACAATGTCTTGTGCTGTACGTAAGTAAATTTTTATTAATAAGTAAATTAAATTAAGTAAATTCATAGAAACAAGAAGTGAACTCAATATATAGCGTATACGCTTCTCATTTTGAAGTGCAGCAAAAATGATCTTCGTTTGACTCATTTTGAGTTTTTACTGAAATTTTCTTCAAATTGAACCAAATCAGGTTCATTTTGAGTTCAAGATTAATATTAAGTTATCGTGGACAAACAAATAATTACTTAGAAAAATATTAAATAAAATAATTGTTTTTAATAAAAAAATAACTTATAGCCCTAAAAAAAATTTTAATTCTCAAAGTTGATTTACACAAACACAGAACAAACCTGAATTCAAATTGAGTATAGATTCTATACTCAATTTGATTCGCAACAAAAATGAAACTGGTTGTCTCATTTCGAGTTCTAAGGTAAAAGTAACAAAATGAAACAGGCAAGTTTCATTTTGAGAAAAAGAAAAATGGAAAAATATTGTGAAATAACGAATAATTTTGCACAAAAACATGAAATATAATAATTACAAAGAAGTAAATAACACGCTAGACTTAATATATTTGATTAAAAATTGCTTGTAATAGCGTAATAAAATAATATAGGAAATATGTTTTTAGGTTAGAAAAATGAAAACATGTGTTTTGACAACAGGAACGGTACTGCCAACTTAAATAATAGCGGTAAATTTAAAAACTTATGAAATTAATTATTATCTACGTAAATAATAATAAATAATTTTTATTTAAAAACTTCTAAATATTCGTACTGGTCAAAATAATCTTTCTGGTGTTGTTGAAATATTAGAAACAATAATTGAAATACAAAATTACTCTGCTTATGATGCCAACTTAGAAATCTGAAATTCCAGCCAATATCATTTTGAATAACATGAAGTTTGTCCCATACTCATTTCGATACCCAAAAGAAAATGAGTTGCAACAAAAATGAGTCCAAGTTTTTTCTGTGAATTAACGAAATTAAAAAATTGAATTTTTAGGTTAGAAATCTTGTTAACATTGTTATGCCCTACAATGGAAAAATACACGTAAGCGATACGTATATATTTACATGTCGCTTACGTGTGTTTTTTCGTTGTATAGGGCAGTATTGACGTCATTAACCCCTTGACAGTCCATATGGTCCATATACATATATGCGGCCAAAAAAATCAAATCACAATGTAGACGTACAAGTTTTTTAGTTCCGATAAGCAATTTTAATTGTACTATCATTTTCTGGTCTTTGATTCAGTTAAGCTATATAGGCACGGAAAAAACTTGAACTCATTTTTGTTGCAACTCATTTTCAGTTGGATATCGAAATAAGTATATGGAACAAACTTATATTATGTTACTCAAAATGATACTGGCTGGAATTTCATAGATTTCTAGGTTAGCATCATTTCCAGAGTAATTTTGTATTTCAATTATTTTTTCTAATATTTCAAGAATAACAAAAAGATTATTTTTACCAGTATGAATATTTATAAGTTATTTGTTATTTCACAAAAAGAACGTATCAAAAACAAGACATCAATAAAACAATAATTAAATGGAATACTTTTTAGGTTTCCGTACCCAAAGGGGGAACCCTATTAATGAGACTAGTGAAGTAAGGCATGTACCCCCCCCTAGCGGCCACATGAATTTATCTAGAGGGCTGAAATTTGGTATACATATATATTTTGGCGTGTAGATTACAGGAAAAATATAGCGAATCTCAAAGGAATTAATTATCATAGCGTTGTCAAGGAAAAACCATGAATTTTTACGAAAAATCCCTAAAAATGACTATGTACCTCCCCCCCCCTGGTGGCCACATCTTTTTACATAGAGAGCTCAAATTTGGTACACTTATGTATTTTTACGTGAAAATTACACGAAACACTATTTGACCAAGACAGTTCATATTTGGTATACTTACGTATTTTTGCGTGTAGATTACAGGAAAAATATAGTAAAATTAATTGAAATTTCTATTGCATTTCAAAGAGACATAATTTTTCTATATGCTCACCAAATTTTATTAAATTTCATTAACAAGCAACAGTGTAATTGCAAATTTAATGGAAAGGTAACAAAATATTCAATTGTTAATAAATAATTAAAAACTTAATTTTTTTAAAAACGCATTTCAGGAATGTTTTTAATTCGGATTCCTGCAATAGATTATGAAAAAAAATATTTTAAATTTGAAATGCCAGTTTTAGGTGGCCCAGTTGGGAAATTTTCACCCATTTACATACAATTATAATGAAATATCTTGATGAGTTTATGTCTTTAGTGCAACATAAAAACAAAAAAACGTTGGTTTAGCGCGAAGGTTAACATTATTTCATATAATTTTTTTAATTAATTTAAAGATTGAATTAATATTTGAGATGATTAACAAAAACTTAATTTTAAGCTTCAATCAGGTTTCGAGCCGAACTTTTGCATTGTAAAAATAAAGTACTAAAATAGTACCGATTTTAGCCCACACAGCACATAAAATTTCCTGAATTTGTCCTGAATATTTCATTGAAAGATTCGAAATATTTCAATGAAAGGTCCATGAAATTTTGATGCAACATAATGAAATATGTCCGCCTATAAGAAATATTGCAGTTCCGATTGTACGAAAAATTTCAGCGAAATGTTGAGGAAATGTGAGGATGAAAAATTACTGACATATTATTTTTTAATATTTGCAAAATGGGTAAGAATTCCTGAAGTGGCCCCCTAATATTTTTTGTGTAATAGAAAAAAGTGATACCCACATATTTTGGTAGTCCATGATGTCACTAAAAAACCCCTGAAACGATTTTTCAAAATTCGAATTTTTTTAAAAGTTATAAACAATTAAACTTTTTTGCAACGTTTTGGAAAAAATTCTGTATCTTGAAATTGGCCGAACCGATTTTAATAAAAATTGGTTTGGAGAAAGATTAAGATACGTACTTTTGATAAATAAATAAATTATGAATAAAAAGTATAATTTGTTTAAACAAATTATATTGTTAATTTTTAACTTTATAAATTAACAATGTTCTCAGTCGATTTTTCCAATTTTTTTTATAGAATCATAAAAAGGGGCTTTTCACGATTCCATCACAAAAATAAAAAAGTGGGATTCTCAAAAACTTTAGAAGATACAGAATTTTTAGTCTTAACGCGCGCAAGTTTTCTGAGCAGCTCACGCATACGGCGCGGCATCTCCCGCGCGCCCCGCGCCAACCATGACTCCATGAGAGTTCCCGATTATAATATTTTATTAACTCAATTAAACTAAACAGTTGTTTATATGTATTTCATTATTCATATCATTTTTGTTTATATTTAATAATTTTTATTATTTATAAAATTTCTGTTTATAATAAGTTTCTGATTATTAACCCGTTGAAAAAAAACGAACATAAAGCAGTTTATAAAAATCTTGTGAAAGTGCCTAATTCGTGGAATTATAGATTTAAAAATTTAATAGGACAGTTCATTTGTTTTTCGTGCAAAGCAGCCATCAACACATTTAACAAAAACAATTAAAAAACGTTGAAAATTTATCATTAAAATTAAATAATCAGAAACTTATTATAAACAGAAATTTTATAAATAATAAAAATTATTAAATATAAACAAAAATGATATGAATAATAAAATACATATAAACAACTGTTTAGTTTAATTGAGTTAATAAAATATTATAATCGGGAACTCTCATGGAGTCTTGGTTGGCGCGGGGCGCGCGGGAGATGCCGCGCCGTATGCGTGAGCTGCTCAGAAAACTTGCGCGCGTTAAGACTAAAAATTCTGTATCTTCTAAAGTTTTTGAGAATCCCACTTTTTTATTTTTGTCATGGAATCGTGAAAAGCCCCTTTTTATGATTCTATAAAAAAAATTGGAAAAATCGACTGAGAACATTGTTAATTTATAAAGTTAAAAATTAACAATATAATTTGTTTAAACAAATTATACTTTTTATTCATAATTTATTTATTTATCAAAAGTACGTATCTTAATCTTTCTCCAAACCAATTTTTAATAAAATCGGTTCGGCCAATTTCAAGATACAGAATTTTTTCCAAAACGTTGCAAAAAAGTTTAATTGTTTATAACTTTTAAAAAAATTCGAATTTTGAAAAATCGTTTCAGGGGTTTTTTAGTGACATCATGGACTACCAAAATATGTGGGTATCACTTTTTTCTATTACACAAAAAATATTAGGGGGCCACTTCAGGAATTCTTACCCAAATAAAAAAATTAAATATTTTAGAAATTTTTAAGTGAAATATTTTGAAAAGATTATTCATTAAAATTCTAGAAATATCGAAATGAAATATTTCTAAATTGTTAATAATACATATTTAGGCAATATCATCCGGATATATGTTTGTGAAAAATAAAAAAAATGTATTACAGAAATAAATTGCGGTAGTGATTGTGAAAATATGTGACAAAATTTGTGTATTTAGTGAAATAGTGACAATTTATTTATTATAAAGAAATTATTACACGTAAGATGCAACAAGCGAAACATGATTAATATATATGAACAGTAAGTATAAAAATAGAATACTTAAAATAAATAAGATCAGCTCAGATACGCAAGAATATACTATAAAAGTCAATTTATTACAAATTTTACTTGACTGGACTTTCAATATTCGTAACTTTTTAATTAAATTCTTAATTTACTGCATAATTATCAAAAAATTTGTTTCGCAGAATTGTCATTTGTTAACATTTCTATTTTTCAGACAAATGTTTAAAATTTAATTTGTCTAAAATTGCAAATGACAAAAGGTACATATGAACTGATCGCCGGAAAGACGGCATACGTCGATTTAAGACATTTTGAGATATTATGTTAAATTTAAGATTCATTTGTAAGTTATAATTTAAGGCATTATTATCGAAAATTTTTTTCTTTTACAAAGGTTTACTATCGGTTAACTAATTTTGTCACATATTTTCACAATCACTACCGCTATTTATTTCTGTAATTCATTTTTTTTATTTTTCACAAATATATCCGGATGATATTGCCTAAATATGTATATTTTTAATAATTTAGAAATACACTCGAACCTCGCTAACAAATTCAGGAAATTTTATGTGCTGTGTGAGTAACAGGGTAGCAATTTTTATATATATAGGGTATATACATATTTGTTTTTTGTCATTAATCTTTAATCTATAATCCCCCCCTGTCGTGTTATATGCACTTAATAATCGCACAATACAAGAATTATGGTATAATATATATATATATATATATATAGATCGGAAGGGTAAAGTTTGCAAGTTTGAGATTGATGGAAAAGGGGTTTCGCAACTTAATACAGATATTTAAGCTTATGTATCACGAGTACCTAGCTTATATACATACATACACACTTATAACTTGTACCATTACCTTGGAAGATATGAAGCCGGCCAAGCATAAAATAGTATAGGGTAGAGGAGCGGAAGGAGGGGAAGGAGAGAGAGAGAGAGAGAGATGAGGGCCGGAAGTGGTTCCATCTGGCTCTCCCCCATCGGTGACCTGTTGAACCACCTCGTGACCGGAAGTATATACGGGCCTTCAAGACCCTCTTTTTTACACTGGTTCTCTTGATGGTACCGACGAAAACATAACAAAGGCTTCTTTTTCAGAGTTGCACCTTATCATTTTGTGTTTACCTGATTACATGCGTGCGAGAGGCATTTTTTAAATCTTTTCCTCCTCTACAAAATTCACTTTTTACAATAAAAAAAAAAAATAAATATATTATTGCGTGTTCTGATCATTTTTCTTTTATATTAATGGTAAAATTAATAAAATAATAATTTTCAATTTAAAAATTAGTTACAGAAATTATATATAAATACAGTAAAAATGTTTTTTTAAAGTCTAATAAAAAAAGTGAAAAAGATTCCTCTATATAATTACATATTCTATAATAATTATAATATGTAATTAAAATTAATTAGTAGAAAACTTCTTTTGTCAAGTGACAATAACCCTTACTTTTAAATTGCCCTAGACCAATGATTAGAAATTATTCCCTCAGTTCACATATGTTCATCTTCTATTCTTTTTTGAATTTTATAGACTTTATAGTTTATGCGACCCATAACTATATATATAATATAATATGTGCCATTAAGGGGCGTGCTTTAGTTAAAAAAGGGTTGTTAGAGGGCTACATCTTTTGTTCCAAGGAACCCTGTGGTGCATTTTGAATACAATAATATATCCATTAGGAAAAAACTGCGTGAGGTGCATTATAGCTTCACCTGCATCATAAAAATTTCGGGTGTATATATTTTATTTTCTCTTATTGTATTGGAATAATTGTTATATTAATTTCCAAATTCTTATAATATAAAAAAAATAAAATATATTACATATTTTTACTATTATTATTATTATTATTATTATTATTATATAAGAAAAATAGTGAATATGTATTTACTAAAATATATAATATTTTTATTTTTTTATAAGTGCCAAAATTTTTGAGTTATGAATATTTAAAAATCTGGGTTTTTTGAGATATAGACCTAATTTCAATGACATCTAATTCTAAAAGTATTGAATTTAGGTCAAGTACAAGATTATTTGAATCGTAAAATTTTATTTTATAATTAAAAGGAATGAATTGTTGGAAAAATGAATAAATTATAGAACTCATGTAAAATATATAATTTTGCACAGATATAGGAATAAAATTAAAAAAAAAAATTGCCACTCAAATTTTATAAAATTATACAAGGTGTAAAATTTTAGCATTAGAATAATATACATATATATAATGTGCGCGTAAAAGGTAGCAAAATTAAATGACTTGTCATAATTTTGAAGATTATCGAAAAAGCTCTTGAAAATCATATTTCCATGTCTATAGAGGATATTCTTTATTTTCACAGACAAAATCAACTCTAAACTTTCGTCCTTATAATTAATGTAAATTTTTCATTCTGTGAGTAATTACGTAGCGCAGTGTGCACGCCTTTTTGGAAATAATTTTCGCTTGAAAGAATAAACGATTATAGGGAAAATTATATACTAGAAACAAAACACTTAAAAATGCATTTTAATTTTTGCATAGACTTTTTTTTTCTTATACCAAAAATTATAGAATTTCACTAATCATGAATTTAACAATTTTTTTTTTAAATTAACTTTTTTTAACTTTGAACCCAATTTTTTTTTTTTTTACTAAAATCTATATTTATTTAAAAAAAGGTAAAATTTTTATAAAATTAACATTTTTTAGGTTAAGTAAACAACAAGCTTTTAAAGTTATTTCAGGAGAAAAAGTTACAAAATTAACTTGAAAAACATATAAATATCAATGAAACTTACTTTTTTGAGGTTATGTTGTACTCAGTGAAAAAAATATAATTTTAATTAATTTTAAGTAGTGAGTATATAATTACCCAGAGAATTATGGTTTTTTAGTTTTTCTCACTTTACTTTTAACATTTCTTTGATTTACAAAAAACCAATATTTCTTTGACTTGTTTTCTTTTGTTTAAAATAAAATTTTCTTTGAATGAAAGAAATTTGTGCATTAATTCTAGGAAATTCTAACATTGATATATTAGGGTCAAAGAAACATTTATTTGAATTAAAGAAAAAATTTCTTTGAAACAAAGATAATTTTCTTTGAATCAAAGATAATTTGTTTGAAACAAATAAATTATCTTTGTATCAAAGAAAAAATTGTCAAAAAAATTGATTTCTTTGAATCAAAAAATTTACACTAAGCGCCAAGTTTAAACGTTTAAATATATAAATATTTTATTAATTAAAAACTGGCACTGAGTATAATAGCCCCTGGATGAGTATAATAACCCCTGGATGAGTAGAATAGCCCCGATTGACGGTACTTGAAAGTACTAAGAAGATTTTTACAAAAAAAGTTTTAGAGTGGGCTTGATAATCCTTTTTGTTTAAATAATTTGTATGAAAAAAAAAATTTGTGAAGAAATTTCTGCACGAAAGAAGTTTGTTTTTCCACACGAAGAAAAATGGGATTGTTGTCAGTATATTTGTTGATATTATAATTCGAAATGTTAATATTATAATTCGAAATGTTGTCAATACAAATGTATGTTGTTTTAATAACAATACGAATTTTTTGTTGTCAGTTTTGTTCAGTTTGTAATTCCGTACAGTTGCAGAAGCAAACTCTCTGTCGATTGCTGATGGAACAATCGGGATTAGTTCAGCTGACAGCTTTATTCTTCCATTTTGGTTACTATTGAACATAACCTCACCTTAAAAAATACAAAATGTATATTAAATATTATTTAACAACAAATTTCAACTGAAAATAATTTTTTGGTTTCAGGTCAAAGAATTTGATTCAGAAGCTGTATATGTTCCACAGATTTTAATGCAAATGAAACTATGTTGATATGACCTATACTGAAATATGCTATCGATTATTTTAGAAGGCGAAGGAACTAAACAAATTGTATTAGACAAATCAAAGCTTTGTTAATACAACAAATTGTATTGCTGATTTAACAATTTAGTTTTGTTATTTCAACTGTTCCATAACAATTTTCTTTGTTCATCAAACAATTCTGTTTGTTCACCGAACAATCCGAATAGTTTTCATAACAATCCCATTTCAACAATTTTTTTTTGTCCCAAAAACAAATAGAGAACTGCTGATTCTATATTGAAAATCCGGAATTGTTGTGTGGACTTAATTTTTAGTATAACCACAACAATTCTTTTTTCTCCGTGCAATAATTACGTTCTTCATTATTTCCAATTTTTTAAAAATGTTTGATAAAAAAAAAGGAACAATGAAAAAAAAACCATATGTGTATATACTTATAAAATGAACTAAATTTTATATTTACGATATAATAATATAGTATAAGAATTTCTATGAATTAATATTTATTATATGTTATTACAGTAGTTACTTTTAATTTAAAAAAAAAATTTCTAAAAAAGAGACGAAATAATGAAAAAAAAGGATATTCTACTTATATAGGTATATAAAAAGAACTAAATTTTATATTTACGACAATAATAGAATTATAATTCTATATTATATGTAAATAGATATACTTTTTTCAATTTTAAAAAAATTTAGTAAAAAAGAAACGAAACAATAAAAAAAAAACATATGAATTTAATTTTAATATAGATAGAAAATTAAATGTATAGGTACTCCATAAATATGCACATATGTTTTTTTTGTTCTCAATATTTCGTTCATTGTTATAGTCAAGATTTTTTTTTTTATTGTAACTATAAATATTAGTGCAATTTGTATTAAGAAAAAAACCTTCAGATAACATATGTATATATGTGCGGTTTTTATATATATGGGGCATTCCACAGGAAATTTTCATTCAAATTTTTTTTTTGGCTCGAAAAATTTTCTTTCAAAATCTATATGAAAAATAAGAAAATACATATATTTTTATTTGATCAAAATGAAGGAAGTTATGATTTTTTGAAATTTAACGTCATCAAAGGCACAGTGAATTTTTGAAACAGTTTTTTATCTATCTAATGAATAAAAAATTATACTATTTATGAAATTTGTTCACTTTTTCTCTAACTTTTCAAATATGTGCTCAAAATTAACGCATACCTTAATAACGAAAATAACAAAAAAGTTGAAATTAAATTTAAAAAGTGAGTTTTCTCAAAGATGGACACTTTCGATTTTTAATTTTTTTTTTTTGCACTGCAATCTCTGATGAATGAAGAATTTTTTCCCCTATCTGCAAAAGTGGTGTTTTTAGTTTTTAAATTACCATTTTTTAGTTTTATTAGTACGGCTCACAGAATTTCCAGAAGTTATTCTTCAAATATTTATAACCTTTTTCCATTATCATTGATTTGTTTTTTTTTAATTTTTAGAAATACAATTATACTATAAATATTTGCTAGCTTAAAAATTGTAAATAGTAATTTAAAAACTAAAAACACTACTTTTGCAGATAGGGGAAAAAATTCTTCATTCATCAGAAATTGCAGTGCAAAAAAAAAAATTAATAATTGAAAGTGTCCACATTTGAGAAAATTCACTTTTTAAATTTAATTTCAACTTTTTTGTCGCTTCCGTTATAGGTAGGGTCAACCGGGGTAAATCCGAACGGGGGGTAAATCCGAACGCTAATTATTTCAGCTTAATTAAAATTTTTAAAAATAAGTTCGATATGAGAATTTTTACCTCAGATCCTCTTCATGAGATTCTAAGTATTATCCCATTTTTCGTTTGTCAATTAGCAACAGCATAAACAAAGATAACGAGTATTGCAAAAAAGATTGAAAATCAAAGATGACACTCTTTCAGTATTTTGTCTCGTATTTGAAGAAAAAGAAGCTAAAAATTCATTTTATTATTTATAATTGTTTGTTATGAATACTAGAACAGAAACTATTTTTCATTTTTGCCTTCTGTAAAATTTTATTAATAATATCAGACTGTTCGTATTTACCCAGGAAAATTGGAAAACCGGGGTAAATCCGAACGGTATTTTCAATAATTTTTTTTACATCAGAGCCACACAAAATTGTTTTTATTTCATTACACTATTATTTTAACATTATAAAAGTACATAGAAAAAAGTTTTTCTTTCTAATTTCTATACGTATCCTCGTTAGTAATTAATAAGCAGAAACTTAATCTCTGTTCTCTCGAAGGAGTGTTTCAATTTTTTTGCCA
Source organism: Leptopilina boulardi (assembly GCF_019393585.1). Lineage (NCBI taxonomy): Eukaryota > Metazoa > Arthropoda > Insecta > Hymenoptera > Figitidae > Leptopilina > Leptopilina boulardi. The sequence goes on from NW_026137864.1 coordinate 1,427,336, forward strand.
AATGGTTTGTTGAAAAAAGTTTTTCAGGATCTTAATAAAATTTGGTATTCTACGGTTTTTGGGGTCGCTAATTACCAATTTGAAGTCAGTTTTTCAAAATTCAAAATGGCGGACGAGAATTAAAAAATTCATTGGATTCCCTCGAAAATTGTTACTCGGGGGGGGTTAGCAAATTTGATCATTTTTAAAAATAAGTTTTAGGAAAGTCCGCCATTTTGAATTTAAAAAATTTGACTTTTATTTTTGTATTTACATTCAATCACTCCAAAATACTTTCTGTAGCAAGTTTTGCAAAAATCCGTTATGATTTGATAAAGTTATTGAGGGTTTTAATTGTGTAATGCATTTTAATTTTTAACCTGTTTGATTTTTGTATTTATATATGATGCATTATTACATAATAGGTTTATTATCGTATTTTTTTTTGAGTTTTTATATAAGTTTAACAATTGCAATACTTTAAATTTATTTTCCCTAAGATTTTTCTGAAATACAGTGGCGTTTGTATTTACCCCGGTATTTTAGGAAAGTTGCAAAGTATCGAGGTAAATACGAACGCTAAGTTTCCTGCGATTGTAATTTATCAAAAATTTTTGCTACCCCATAAAATTGTTCTATGGAAGTAAAGTAACAACTTCATGCACCAGAATACCGGAAGTATTTTTTTTTAAAGAAAAAACTTATGTTATTGTTGAAACTTCCTAAAAGCGTTCGGATTTACCCCGGTTGACCCTACTTTGTTATTTTTGAGCACATATTTGAAAAATTTGAGAAAAAGTAAACAACTTTCATAAACAGTATAATTTTTTATTCATTAGTACAAAATGGATAAAAAAAAAATTTCCAAAATACACTGTTTGCCAGGGCCCATATCGGGGCCGGAACAAGTTATGCGCTATTAGGGAATGAAACGCCGCGCCTGATGTGGCCCTGATTAGGAAATCCCCATTTTCATGGTCGCCCTGATCAGGTGTCGCGTTTCATTCCCTACTAGGACCCTAATAGGGCAATTTCTACACGGGGCCTTTGATGACGTTAAATTTTCAAAAATCATAACTTCCTTCATTTTTATCAAATAAAAAAATACGTATTTTCTTATTTTTCATATATAGATTTCAAAGAAATAAATGTTTCCGGCAAAAAAAAAAATGTTGAATGAAAATTTCCCGTGGAATGCCCCATATATATATATCAGCGGAAAAGCTAAGTTACATGCACTGAGGTGCTTATAAGCGCGCGTGCCAATTTCTGCAGGTGGCTTTTAAAGGGTTGATAATTATTTACATCAAAGTACGCGAAATACATGTTTCCTGGAGTTCATTTCATTCATTAAAAAAAAAAAGAACAAATATCTATATAACGAAATGCAAATACATTTTTAATAATATAAAATTATACATCCTCGTTTCTCAAAAATATTCGCATGGATCGTTACAAGTGAGTGAGAGGATTTCCGTATCTTTATGTACACAAAAAAAAATTATATTCAAGATGAAAAAGGAAAAAAAATTCTTTTAATCCAATATATATTCTATATATGGCATTGCCTTATTTATCCATATCTTATATATATATATATATATATATATATATATATATACCACTGCCGAAGACAGATGCTATCCATTTAAAAAGAAAACACCATATAGGAATTAGGGTACATTTTTTTCTTTCTTTGATCCAATGATGAAAGAAGATGCTAATATTGAAAAATATTCATTCATCTAATAACATCTGGTCTTTTTGCAATAACGGGGTTTATATAGGGATGAGACATACATTTAAGAAAAAAGAATATTTTTTTTTTTTAAACTTTAAAAAATCTTTTTGTTACAATGAATGAACTCTTCTGTTCTTTGAAAGCATTCTTTTATATATTGTATTATTATCTTATCAGAAAACGGTAGGGTTTTTAAACAATTCTAATTCTAAGTATATATATATATATATATATATATATATATATGCTTCGAACAACATTACTTTAGCCGTTGGTACCGTGTGGCAATTAAATGTCTTGAATGCGGTCGAACCACCGTAACTAGATAGCAGGTTTATTCTTCCCCGATTTCCTTACATGTGTTTTTATACGTGTACACATATATATATCTAACATTTACACTGATACATATATAACAAACACAATAAAGGTGCAGTCGCAGTAGTTTGATACCATGATGATACCTTTGATACTTTGTAGTGTAAAAGGTTTCAGAAGTGACGTGTTCAAATATATATATATTTAAAAAAAATTCAAGTTACGTATTTTTTTGAAATTGACTAATTAAATGAATAAATTAAATATAAGAAAAATTTTAATGACCCGTGTGGAAATCTTCCCAAAGTCGCCCAAAATGAGACTGGTCGCCAATCTGGGCCCAACTTGGCTTCCCAAAGTTTGAAAAATAAAGAAATAAAAGAATTAAGTTAATTAAATTATTATTTAAATAATATGCTGAAGAAATATACAAAAAAGCGCAACTGTGAAAAGCTGAAAAAAATTTTTGTTTTTCATTGTACTTGGGCAAAGTTTGGGTCAACCTAACCTGGCCCCAACTGTGATTTCCCAAACTGAAATTTAATTTAATATTCTGTTATAAATAAATAAAAAAACTTGAGAAATAATAAAACTAGTTAATTATATTTATAATTAATTTATATGCCGTTTGGAGATTTTTTCAAAAGTCAATATGGGCAAAATTCAAATTTAAGGAAAAATAAGGAAATTGAAAACTAATTAATTATATTAATAATACCTTCCCATGAATAAATAAAATGTATGTCAAGTTCTTAGTTTTTAATTTATTGAACTAAGCTAATTAATAATAATAACTTAGTCGTTTTTTGAGTTTGGGCTTTCCCACTCTGACCCCATTCTCAATCATTTATTTCCTATATTTTTATTCAATTTATTAATAATAATTGAACATAATTTTCTAATTTAATAAATTATTTAATCAAAATTTTGATTTCAACGACAACTATATACTTTGGTACTTATTAATCCAAATTATTACTGGTAAAAATGTTAAATTAAAATATACAATAATTAAAAATTTATTATATTTTAATTTATTGTCTAATAACCTAATGATATTTTTCACATCTTTGATTCAATAATTGTATGATATAAATGATATTGAGAAATTAAAACTTGTCTGTAGGTACGCGTCGTTAGCATAGTGGTTAGAGCGTTAATTTAAAAGTCCGTAGGTCGTAGGTTCGATTCCCCTCGTGCGCAATTTTGTTTATTTCATAGGTTTGCGTTATTTCTAGATTTTCATTTATAAGTTGTACCAAAACTTGAAAATCTAATACATACACTATTATTTAATTTTTAAATTATATAAATGGGACGTTCTTTGTCAACCGGACCACCCCATCTCTCCATAATTGGTTTAATTTAAAAAAATTTTATCATATTGGAAAAATTAGCTTGGAATGTCTACTTTTTAATCCCGTTGGGCGCTTTTTGAAATTCAAAATGGCGACTTAAATATGGCGCCTAAACGACATAAAAAACACAAAAAATCCACTAATATGATCTATATTATTGTTTAAAGCTTCACATATGACGATAAAAATAACCACAACATAGTTTACTTACAAACTGATAACGTATCTCCATTCAAAATTCAAAAATTCAAAATGGCGGATTAAATATGGCGGATAAAATGAAAAATTGAGCTAGACTCGTGAAAATTACTACTTGGGGGTTTTCGAGGTCGCTGATTACGAATCCGGTGTTAGTTTTCCAAAATTCAAAATGGAAGATCCAATATGGCGGACAAAAAATTTAAAAATTGTTTAGATTCGACTGAAACTTGTTACTGGAGGGTTTTTGGGGTCGCTGATTACGAATCCGGTGTTAGTTTTCAAAAATTCAAAATCGCAGATCCAATATGGCGGACAAAAAAAATTGAAAAATCTTGTAGATTCGATTGAACCTTGTTACACGGAGGTTTTTGGGGTCGCTGATTACGAATCCGGTATTAGTTTCCAAAAATTCAAAATGGCGGATCCAATATGATGGACAATAATTAAAAAATCGTTTAGATTCGCCTGAAACTTGTTACTCGGGGGTTTTTGGGGTCGCTGATTACAAATCCGTTATTAGATTTTAAAAATTTTAAATGGCAGACTTAAAATAGTAGCCCAAAATTTAAATAATTAAGTTAAACCCGTGAAATTGTTTACTAGGAGGTTTTCGGGGTCACTGATTACGAATCTGCGGTTACTTTTTAAAAATTCTAAATGGATGACCAAAAATCCAAAAAATTGAGCTAAACTCGTTTAAATGTCTACCTAAGGGTTTTTTCAGGACAATCTTTACGAATTCATCATTACTTTTTAAAAAATCAAATTGTGAATATAAAATGGTGGACCAAAATATAAAAAATTGATCCAACTTTTTTATATTGTACGTAAAAAGGTGCCATTTGAACTTATCAAATACAACGCCAGATAACTTTTTATGGAAATTACGTGAGGATTATTTAATTAATAATCACAAGACTAGCTTAATTTTTTAATTCTATCCGCCATTTTGAATTTTAAATAGAGATTTGTCATCAACCATTTAAAAATTTTTTAAAACTGACATCGAATTTGTAATCAGCGACCAAAAAAACCCCTATGTAGACATTTTTACGAAATTAGCTCCATTTTTTCAATTTTTGTCCGCCATATTGGATCTGCCATTTTGAATTTTGGAAAACTAACACCGGATTCGTAATCAGCGACCTCGAAAACCCCCAAGTAGTAATTTTCACGAGTCTAGCTCAATTTTTAATTTTATCCGCCATATTTAATCCGCCATTTTGAATTTTTGAATTTTGAATGGAGATACGTTATCAGTTTGTAAGTAAACTATGTTGTGGTTATTTTTATCGTCATATGTGAAGCTTTAAACAATAATATAGATCATATTAGTGGATTTTTTGTATTTTTTATGTCGTTTAGGCGCCATATTTAAGTCGCCATTTTGAATTTCAAAAAGCGCCCAACGGGATTAAAAAGTAGACATTCCAAGCTAATTTTTCCAATATGATAAAATTTTTTTAAATTAAACCAATTATGGAGAGATGGGGTGGTCCGGTTGACAAAGAACGTCCCAAATATTTTTTTTTTTACTATATACATTGTTTGTTAGTCGTCATCTTTAATACAATTTAATTTTAAAAAAGGAACATTTATTTAATAATAACTCAATCTGGCCCCAGCTGGGATTTCCCAACCTTGGGAAATCTTTGGGATCAGCGTTACGCGCCCAATTTGGGCGTTATGTCTGGGTTGCCCACTTTGGACATTGGGAAACCCAGTAAAATTCATCCATAAAATGGACCTTATGGTAAAGAAATTAAGAGTTGATTCCTTTTGTGCATTTTCACATTAAAAATCACAAACATAATCTAAAATTTTTAAAATAATTTAAATAATATTAAAAAATTTTTAAATAGTAAAGTTAAAGAAATAATTTTGAAATTTTAAAAAAAATTTTTTTTTTGTATTAAATGCATTAATATGTGTAAATATATACTTTAAAGTATTGATTTTTTCGAGATTTTTTTTTTGTAACAGTGTGCACTTTACACACATGTACATATAAACGATATAATGTTTAGTCAGCATGGTTGGTAGGCCTCATGGGCCTCTCTGACGTCATAGCCAGTGTATGTTGAGAGATGGGGTGGTAAGGACCCCTGAGCGAATGTTTTGTGGCACTATATATATATGGGGTATACTGTAGGGTGACAGATTATACATTTCGCCCAGCCCATTGTATTTCAAACATAATGCTTTGGACCTGTCTCTCGCACGCATCGACTTTTCATTGTTCTCGACACGAATTGCATTTTTCTTCTTCCTATTTTGCCCCACAAGCTACCGGGCTCATTTTGTTTAGTGTCGAAGGCACTCGTGCACGTAAATCTCTCTTAATAACATACAACTTCTGTGTGTCGTTTTTGTCATAAAACATCCTAGACACATATCAAGTCATATGAAAAAAAAAAAATTTATATTATATATATATATTTTTTTTTCTTTCTTTTTTATATTATATCGATGAGCTTTCACACTTCATCGATGAAAAAGATTTTTCATGCATTTCAAATCTCAAGTTGCAATAAAAGAAATTTATTGTACATATGTATATATAATAATAGATATACTATTTTTTTGTTTAAGATGTTTTGTGTTTATAATAAATCATTTTGTTTGTCATTTTCAAAAAAAAAAAAAAAATGTATACATATTTCAAAAACAATTCTTCTATATTAAATATATAACTAAAAAAAAATTTATTACAACACAATATTACATTAAAAAAGAAACTATATTTTTTTACAATATTCCAATATTTATTGCAATATGTAACGCTTCGCGACAAAAGGTGCCTAAGCTTCAAAAATTTTTAGGTTATGTGATAGTTTTACCTCAATAAAAAGTTCTATTTTAATTAGGCAAAATCAAAAATAAATTTTATTGAATATTTTAGATATAGTAAAGACTTAAACATAAATAGTTTGTATATAAAAGAGTTGACCCTCTTCCCAGATAGCACGGAAACTTGCAGCAAGCTTGCGGCAAGTTCACCGTGCAAGCTTTCTGCAAGCTTGTCTGAGCTAGCGAAATGTCCCACCCAGGGCAAGCTTGCCGTGAAAGCTTGCTGTTAGCTTTCCAGGAAAGGTTGCTGCAATCTTGCCATGAAAGATTTCTACAAGATTGTCTTTGGTTAGTGTGTCTGTCGAACCCGGGTTCAATTTCCAGTCCCCTCAAATTTGTTTCGAAAATTTTCTCGTTAAGTTTCCAAATGAAAATAAACAGGACATAATTAATAATAATAAACGTCACAAGGATTTTCAAATTTAAAAAAAAATAAATCTTTTTTTAATTTAAAATGTATTTTTTAAAAATTGCAGCAACCTTGCAGCAACCTTTCCAGAAGCTTGTTGAAATTCTCCTGCAACCTTACATAGCAAGCTTACAGCAATCTTTCACGGCAAGCTTGCCGCAATCATTCTTAGTATGCTTGCAGCAATATTGTAGAAATCTTTCATGGCAAGATTGCAGCAACCTTTCCTGGAAAGCTTACAGCAAGTTTTCACGGCTAGCTTGCCCTGGGTGGGACATTTCGCTAGCTCAGACAAGCTTGCAGCAAACTTGCACGGTGAACTTACCGCAAGCTTGCTGCAAGTTTCCGTACTATCTGGGTTTATGTATTTTCACTTTAAAACTCAAAAATATAACCTAAAAATTTTGGGAGCTTAGGTATACCTTTTGCCGCGGAGCGTGTCACATATTTGAAATATTGTTTATTGTAATGAGTTTTTTTTGTATTACAACAAAAATTTTGTTGAAATTTTGCTTCGATTTTATACACAGAAAAAACCTAATCTCAAATTGAGTATAAAATTTATATTCAATTCGATACGCGCATCAAAAATAAGACAGGCAGATGGCGCCACGTTCTATGTCGTTTAACATGAATTCATTTTGAGATGCAACAAATATGAGTCTAACTTTTTCTGTGTATTTAATATACATTAATGTTTTCGAAATATTTTAATTTTTTTTACAATAAATAACTTATTATAAAATATTTTTTTACTGAACATTTATTGCAAATATCAATATTTTCTTTCTTTCTTTTTTAATTTGTTTTATTTAAAAAAAAAAAAAATTGTGTTAAAATTATAGTCATAATGTATAAATTTAATTAAAATTAAGGGTTTTTTTGTTGAATTTTTCTCGCTGCAGGTGATTCTTTTTAAAAAAAAAAAAACAACATTTATTGCTGCGCTTTTACAATATACATATTATCGCGGTATATTAAACCATGTTCAATATTTATTTGAGCGGCAGATGAATTTCGGAGATTTTTTTTCCCATGGAACAAATAATAAATTGAAAAAACAGTTTTAATGAAGTGCATCCTGTTTCAATAGAGGTTTATTAATGGTAAAGCAGGTGGAGGTGTGTTTGCTTTTGCTTCTAAACAGCATATATATATATATATATGCGTATGCCTGACCAAGCATAGATTACTTCTACTCTGAGATTGCATTATGATATTTTCAAATATTTTAATTTACAATAAACTTCATAAATGAATTTTTTTTTAAATAGTAAATTTTTAAAATATGCAAAATAATATACAGATGCAATTTTGGAGAAAATGAAAAAAAAGTTACACAACACTGAGAAAAAAATTTAGTATTTTCAACAAAATTGTTTGATTAGACAATTTTGGTTTTTGTAACCAAATTTTGGTTGGCTGAAACAAAGTCGCAGGAGTTATCTCAACCAAACACTTGGTTAGGCCAACAAAATTATTTGGTTGATCTAACAAAAAAAATTTGGTTGAGCTAACCAAAAATTTTTTGTTATGTCAACAAAAAACACTCAACCAAGTTTATGGTTGATTCAAACAAATAGTTTGGTTGCTTAAATACCAACAAAATTTTTTTATTGGCCCAACCAAATTTTTGTTGCTCTGACTAAACATTTTTTTCAGTGAAGAAAAAAAAATATAATTTTTACCCCCCATAATCGGTATAAAAATTAACTACAACAAATTTTATCCTTATTAAGGGCGCCACTGTCTATGTGAATTAGAATTGGTTAAAATTATCGGCAACAAAATTTATCCAGTGTTTTTTTTTTTTTTAATGTATATACTATTTTTGTGGGTTTTAGGAAATCCTTCATATTTTGCAACTAAAAAGGGACAAAAAGAACAGAGGACATCATCGAGGACATAATTGTTTTTTGGAGTTTGTTTTCAAAAATTTGGTGAGTTTAAGTAATAATTATTATTAATTTCTTATAATTTTAGTCATTTTTTTTTTTAAATTCTTGAACTATTTTTTAAATTTTATCCTAAATTCTAATAACTTTATGCATAATAAATTTATTTTATAATTTTTAGAAACTTTCATGAATATTTCTATTTTAAAAAGTTCCATAAAATTTCTAAAATTTTCTAGAAAGTTCTACAAAGTTTCAGCAGACGCATTATTATTATTATTATTTAATTCATAATAAATTATAAATTTATATTTTTTATAAATATTTGCGTGCACCGTTCCGCAGAAGGAAAAACTGTTAGTATAAAGAATTAAAATTAAAAAAATTATTTCTGACCATTATAACATTAATTAAGTTATAATTAAGTAAATACATTTTCAATTAAATGCCTAGCAGGACGTTATAGAAAATATTTTTTTCTTTTTCTCCGTTTATTGCGGATGATTATATATATAACCCTTGATCCAAAGGGAAATAAAAATGTTATTATATTAAAATATAATATATAAATATAACAAAAAATTGTATTATATTTTATAGTTTTAATAATTAATTTTTTTTAATCTTGGCTGAACTCTGATTTTTTGTATTTTTGAATATTGGTTGAATATTGGGCCAATATTGAAATTCGAGCCTTGGCAAATTTTTTCACTTTGATTTTATTTTTGAAAATTAAAAGGTATTTTATTTTGCTTTTTAGTGGGTAAAATTATTTAAACAAAAAGTTTCCTGAGACTATAATTCCAAAACATTTTGCAAGTTTTTTTTATTGTTTTCAGACATATGCAATAAACCAAAAAAATTTTTAAACGTTCAAACTAAAAAAAAAATATAATTTTTTATAAAAAAAAATTAATAATTTTTAAAATAAAAATTTAAAAAAATTTTCTTGACAACACTTGTTAAAAATTAAAAAACAACTTTTATTTTCTTAAAAAAGTTTTTCAAAAATTAATTTTGATGCAAATAATTAAAGTGAATAATAAAATAATTAAATAGCTAATTGTATAATTATAGGTATACATTATAAATATTTTATAAACATTTTTATTTTTACTGAATTGTTTTTATATATTATAAAAACTTTGGTTTCCCAAGTGCGAAAACCAACATGGGCTAATATTGGCCCAGCATTGTCAAATCGGGCACCAAGTCTTGGTAGACAATATTGGGCCAATCTTGACTGCCATTAGTGGCCCAGTATTGTCGAAGTTTAAAAAAGTTAAAAAAATTATAATAATTAATTAACTAATTAATTCATTATACATTTATAATTCAAGTCCTGACAGAAAGCGAAATTGTTTAAAAATTTGTAACGCTCGCGAGAACCGAACTCGCAACCTAACGCACCGAAGTCTAACACGCTAACCACTACACACTAGGTATACCCAAATATGGCAATCTCAACACAAAAATGTTTTGATAAGCTGCGCATTTGAGGAACATTTCAGCCGTTAATGCGTCATTACTGGGCCAAGATTCGTTACAACTTTGGAAAAAATGACTTTTCAAAATAAATACAACATTTCAGCCGTCAATGAGCCAATAATGACCCAGTAATGGGACAGAGTTCGACTCAATTATGGAAAAGTAGAATTACCAAGTATTGGTGCCAATATTGGCCCAGTAGTGTGGCGGAGTTCGGCCTAATTATGGCAAATTGGAGTAACTGAGATGCAGTGCCATAATATTGGCCCAGTAATGGGACAGAGTTCGGCCCAATAAATGGCAAATTAGAGTAACCAAGAATTAGTGCCAATATTGGCACAATAATGGAACGGAGTTCGACCCAATTATGGCAAATTAATGTAACTGAGACGCATTGCCAATATTGGCCCAGTAATGGGACAGAGCTCGGCCCAATAAATGGCAAATTAGAGTAACCGAGAATTGGTGCCAATATTGGCCCAATAATGGAACGGAGTTCGACCCAATTATGGCAAATTGGAGTAACTGAGAAACAGTGCCAATATTGACCCAGTAATAGGACATAGTTCGGCCCAATAAATGGCAAATTAGAGTAACCGAGAATTGGTGCCAATATTGGCACAATAATGGAACGGAGTTCGACCCAATTATGGCAAATTAAAGTAACTGAGACGCATTGCCAATATTGGCCCAGTAATAAGTTAGAGTACGGCCCAATAAATGGCAAATTAGAGTAACCGAGAATTGCTGTCAATATTGGCCCAATAATGGAACGAATTGATCGCCAGTACTGGTCCAGTAACGTTTGCCATACTTCGGCAGACATTACTGGGCCAATGTTGGGCCGTATTGTCAGTCTTGGCAATTAATTTGCACATGGGTTTATAATAAACATATTTTTATATTTATTTTTTTATTTTTTAAATAAAATGTCCGCCTCAAGGTAATATTACCGGTAATGTTACTGTAATATTACGCGCTAATATTAAGGTAATATTACAGTAATATATGCCGTAATATTAAGGTAATTTTACAAGAGAATATTACAGTAATATTGTGGGAACATTTCTTTACGAAAAAAATCTACCCATCCAGGGAATCGAACCCCGAACTCAAAGCACACGAGTCCAGAGTTTTACCAACAAGCCAAATTGACTTATAATATATTTACGTTTTTTATGCTTTATGAATAACTCAAATCAGTCTGTAATATTACTGTAATATTACTGTTAATATTACAGTAATATTCCCGGTAATATTACCTTGAGGCGGACATTTTAAGATCACTGTAAGATTACTGTAATATTACAGCGTTATATATTACGAATCTCACGTGTAATATTACCTTGATATTGAGGATATATTACGTGCTTCTTGAGTAGTTAGTTGACTAATATAATTAATATTTTATTTGTGTTGGGTTACTAAAAATTTCACACACTTTTTCCTAAAAAAAAGTATTACCTATGGAGCAGAGATTTCACTATTGCAGTGAAACTTATATCTCTGTTACAGTTAAAGATTTCTTTTCGTATACAATAAATTACAAAACTGCCAGTACTCGACCAGTACTGAACCAGTAGTGGTTACCAGTACTGGTGCCAACTCTGGTAGCCAATACTGGTAAAATGTTATCATCCCAAAGTTACGCCAATACTGGATGCCAGTACTGCGCCAACATTTGTCAGTACTGCGCCAGTATTGCGCCATTAGTAAATTTTTGATTGTATATAAAATTGTCGTATGGCTTTTTAGGACATCGTCACTCTATATCAGGTTGTACAAACTTACTATATATATATATATATATACGTAAGCGTAAAACGTATCCAAAGACGCGTATATAGTCACGTATGACGTCAGTGGAAGGTGGCACGCGTCGCGTGCCATCGTTTTCAAGGGGGTGGGAGTTGTCTCTTTCTCTCTCTCTCTTTCTTTCTCTCTTGTTCACTCTCAATGTCCTCACTGTCACAAGGGTAGGGGAAACTTTAAAACTTGACTGATCTTTCTCTCCTCTATATATTTATCATCTCTCTCGCTCTCGATTCACTTCAATCCACTCAAGTTGAAAATGCAACAGACAAAGAGAAAGATATGACAGTTTGACAAGGAAGTCAGAGAAGCAGTGTATATGTGTATGTGTGTGTCTCTTCACCGGTGGTTGGGGTGTCTCGTCGTTGCCGAGTGGTGGGGGTGGACGCGTGCAGCCGGCCTGCAGCTGCCTCCCCCTTCCCTCTGCCTGCAACGCACCAGCCCCTCGTTGAATTCATTTTTTCCCCCCTCCGGCCCCTTTGGGACCATGATTATAAGTAGGGGTGCTGCCCGTTTACTACCTCCAGTCGAGGGTTGCACATTGAAAGAGATGCGTGCTGCCGCTCATTTTCGTGAAAACGCGTTTTAAAAAAAAAAAAAAAATTTCCAAAACAGTTTTTTTTCATTTCTGTTTAATTTTTTTTTTGTGAAAAACAGTGATAAGTGCTCTTTTGGATTAACACACATCAAAAAGGATTTTTTCATTAAAGAAGAAATATTTTCATAAGACAGAGTTCAACCTCGCCATCTGTCGATGTTTGCCGCCGTGCTTCAATAGTTTGTGATTTTAACGTTGTGTGGCGTTAGTGTCGCGCCGGTAGCGGTGTGCCTGCCTCTGGCATAGAAAGAGAGAAACTACCGGCTAAAGAGTAGGACAGAGTGTTATTACTTTCCCGTCGAGCCAACTGGCAGGACGTGTGTGTGTATTGTGTATTAGTGTATGTGTTCAACAAGAGAGGCAAGGGGGCTTTTGAAGCCGCTGATCCAGTGCCAGTAGTATCCCGGCTGTGGAGTAGTGACTGTCGTGCTTTTTTGTGTGTACGTCTCTTTCCCCCTTTTTTCCCCCAATGAGTCCCCTTCCCAATTTATAATTAAAACAGTGCACAATTGACTTCGGAGGCTTTTATTTTGTCATTGTTTTCCCGCCTTTTTTTTGTTGGCATTCATTTTTTTCACACCCACAAATTTTTTTCCCCTCACGACAATCAAACACGAGGTGAAAAAAAAAATTACGGATCTAAACTTAGTATCTTTTTTTTTTTTTTTTTTTATTTCGAAAAGTACCGGGTTTAAGGAGAAGCAGTTTATATCGGTGCTTCGTGGAAGATGCTCTCAATTGCGACCTGGTCTTCACTTTTGCCATGTGGGAAATAATTTGAGGAATTTTTTTTATAGAAAAAAAAAAAAAAATTTTCCCCGCTGACAACGTGCTTGTTTAGTGACCGGCGCTTCCATTGGATTACTGGAATACAAGTGTCAAGTGTGCAGTGATTAAGGATTTATTATAATTGTTGTTTTGCTGGTTTTTTTTTTGAAATTTTTTTTTTTTTTTCTTTTGAAACTCGGGAAGAAGAGAGGCCAAGGGCCTTTGAATTGCCGTCCACGGAACACACTGGTGTTTGTTCCAGGTGGCTATGCAGTCGAGTGTTATTTTATCATCGAATAGATAACCCGCCGAGATTCGAGCAAAAAGCTCCTTCGGCGACGATATCGGGCAAAATTAACAAAAAGTAAACATGTGGACCACGATGCTTGTATGGACGGCTGCCGTCGTTCTTTTACCATCTCCCCGTGCGGTAAGTTTTTCTATTTAATGTTTAATTTTTCTTTTAGTTTGGGAAATTTTTTTTTTTTTTTGTTTCTTATCTGTGTTTTTGGTCGCGAATTTGTTTGGGTGTCGACCTTCAGTTTCATTAAGCTTTTCATTCATTGAATGAATGCTTACGGGGCAAGTGACATCTGCGGTTTGGGTCTCGATGCATCTTTGTTCGTTTGCAATTCATTAGAAAATTGTGTTTTTCTTTGAATAATTTTTTTTTTTCATTCTTCGCAATAAAAATTATTTTTTTTTTTTCGAATAAAAAATTGGAATTTAATTTTTTATTAATTTTTGCGTCAAATAAAATTAGAAATTGGTTTTTTCGTGTTGTGAATTGACTTGAAAGTTATTTTTAAATAAAGTGAATACAAAAAGTTACCGTTAAAATTAATTACTTTAGACACGAAATATTGCTCATCGATAAATTACTCTCATCTTTACTTTTTTTTAATCAATTATTTGTAATTTCCTCAATTGTAATTTATTACAAGTTTTAAGTTGTTTTTTTTTTTTTTTTTTACTAAACTTTTAATTGTTTTTTCTTTTACTGCAATTTTTTTGCGGTGATAAATTTTGTAATTTAGAAAAAAATGTCATTCACGAGAACATTCATAATTTTTAGAATTCGTCTCGAAGTTTTTTTTTCTTTCTCGAATTTATCGGCGTTTAAAATAAAAAAAAATCAAATTTTAAAATTGGAGAATTACAAGTTCAAACTTTGGGAAAATATTTTTATTTGTATTCTCGCAACTTGTGAATAAATTTTCAAATTTTCGTTTCTGATTTTAGTACAACAAATTTTTTTTTTTCTATTTTCAAATAAAAACTCCTCTTTTAGTATATGTTTGCTAATTTGAATGTATTGTAAAATTGAGATGCTCAACGTCACTTTACGTTTATTTCAATTCGGACATGTATTTTCGAAATTGTCAGTTTCACTTATAGAATTTTTTTTTTTTTTCATTTTCTTTTTAGTCTCACAACGATTTTTGTTGAGAAAAAAAATTGACTTGGGGACATTTATTTTTAAAATTTGGAAAATTCGAGAAAATTATTATCGAACATTAAGTTACAAAAAAAAAATGATGGGTAATTAAATTGTGGCGCGCAAAATATATATTTATAATTAGTGAAAATTATAGATATTAAAAAAAAAAAATTTACGGATTGTGATCTTTATTGCGGTTGTATAAAATTGAAAATAGGTACCAAGAATGTAAAATTAAATTCCAAATTGAGTAACTTTAATATTCAATTATTATCACTTATTTTGGTTATTTCATAAATAATTTTGCTATAATTAATATTCTATATGTGTGTATTTAGAATTTCATAAAAATCTAACGGTATCGATAGTTTACTTTTCTTCTCTGGAATAATGAGGGGAAAAAAAAAGAATGTATATTTAAATAACTGCAATTTAATGCTTAAACATCATAACCCAATTTTCCAAATTTACCGCAGTATTAAAATTGTACAAGTTATTATGCAAAATTATTTAATATAAATATTCTCGAAACATTTTAGCAGCGCGGGATGGGAATTTTTAATAACCTTTAATAAAGTCAAAAGCCAGACCGTAAATCTTTGTGTCGTTTCGCCTATATGCAATTAAATTCACGTATATATTTTATTCTTAGCCTTTAATAATCTGTAATTTTTTTTTTTTAAATAATAATTTTACGAAAAAAATTAAAAACTTTAATTAGTGAATATTTTTTATTAATTAAAAAATACAATATAATTTTTAAACGGCTAGTTTTTAATTTATTATAGAAAATACTGGTTATTTTAATTGAAAAAAGACAACTGAATGTATATACTTTAAAAAGTCGATCAATGAATAAAATAGATAAAAACTTGTGTTGAATATATTTAACAAATGCTACCGAGAGTAATGATGATAATTTTTTTTTTTTTTTTTTCTTTTTACCGGATACTTTTCCTCATTGAATTATTCAAGTGGCTTTTTCAATAATAATTAAATGAACTTTCGAAACAATCTCGATGTTTAATCATATATATATATATATATATATATATATATACTTTCATTTCATGTGCTCGCGAAGAAATAAACGTTGATTGTATATAGAAGCAAAAAGAAAAAAAAAATTGTAGTATTACGTTCTTGGTATATGATGAGATTGTAAAAATAAATAATCTACAACATTGAAACAAGGCCGGTAATCGATTGAGGCAATTTTTTTCTCAACGCTTCATAAAACTGTCACCAAGTCGGTATTCGTTCCTCGTTGAAATCTCCCGTCGAGTAAATTTCATTACATTGAATTTACGACTCACAATTACTCGTTCATCTATCATTTTTGATTGGTAAAAATCTCGTTCTTTTTTTTTTTTTTTTGATATTATGATTGATTCATTAAAGTTATATTGTGTAAATATTATAGTTTACGAAAATCAAAATTATTTTTATTGGTAGATGAAAAAAATGAAACTTTTATAAAAGAAACATATTGAAAACGTGTCTCTCGCCAATCTTTCGTTTCTCTAGTTTTTCTTTTCTTCGCGTCTCGTGTTTTCTTCTTTTTTTTTTTTCTTTCGGTTTTACTTGCTACTGGCACGACTCGCCAAGGGTGCGCAAAGAATTCTTCCTGGGAGATATGTGTTTCTCTTTCTGTTCTTCTTCTTTCTTCTCCTCAGTTCTGACAATTCTCTTTTCTCTCGATCCCCTTGAATTCAGTGGCGTAAGAAACGCTCTTTGCTCTCCAAGAAAATTGCCATCCAATTCTTCTTCTTCTTCTTGTAGATTCGGAAGCTTGTGTCTTTCTCTCTCTTTTTATATATTTCTCTCTTCGTTTCTCTTTCTTTCACGACGAGGAGAGATCAGTTTTTTTTTTTCTTTTTCTTTTACTCTCAACCAGTCATGGATATTATTGTTCATCAGGAATCCTGCCTTTGACAGCTGTCTTAATTCTCCAAGTATTTTTATTCGATTCCCGATATATTTAATCAAACGATCATTCTCCGTTAAGGATATGCGTCATTCCAATAATGTTTTTTCATGGCAATTTGATTGATCACTTGTTTAATTTGTTGGTCCTCGTGATTTTTTTCTCTTTTTTTTTTTTTTTAATGCAGTTTTTATTATTCGAAGTTATGAAAATTGTAAAATTTACTCAAATAGAAAATAGTTATCATTTTTTTTTTTTTTTTTTTTTTTTTTTTAATCTGAACGTCGATGAAAATGTTTTGTAAATTTTATGGATTTTTTTTCTAGTTTGGAATTTTATTGAAAAAAAAAAAATCTATATTTTGTTGATTAGTTGGTCCATAGAGAGGAGGTTGGATTTGTTCTTCTTCTCGGGATGTGTATATACTTTGTCTCTCGTGAACTATACTATATATAAATCGTAAACTGAAATTGAAACGGTACCAATATCCTGGCAGTAAATCAAAGTGATATTGCAGTTACGCCACTGGTTTGGAGTCTGCAGGAAGAGGAGGCCAAAGCGCTAACGGCGGATTTACTACAACGCTAAATCTGGCTCCACTCTTTTAGATTTGTCTAGCCACATCTCTTTTCGTTTCTCGATCCTCTTTCGAACGACGACAAGAACGACGCCTTTTCATTTCCTTTTTTGTTATTATTATTATTATTATTATTATTATATTAAATTTTCTTCCGTTTTTCAAAGTTGTCAACGTTCGTTTGAAGCATCATCGTCTGTATTATTTGTTTTTTTTTATCGTCCATCTCTCATCTCTTCTTTGCTATATATTATGTATATAACATATCTCTTCACTCGAATCTTTACTGTATCATATTTTTTGTTATCATAATTTGTCTTTAATATCTTCTCTGTTATCTTCTTGTTTTTTACTATGTTCTACATTTCCTTATTTCCTATTTCTACATTTTCTTATTTTCTATTTTCTATTTCTACTTTCTAAATCTGAATTAGTAAAAATATTTACTAATTTAAATTAGTGATTTACATTTTGGTTTAGAATTAGTTAAATTTTACTAATTGTTAGTAAAATTTACTAATAATTAGTAAAATTTTACTAATTTAGAAAAGTGAGTCACTAATTCAAATTAGTAAACATTTTTACTAATTCAGATTTAGAGAGTATATTTTCTATTTCCTATTTTTATATTGTATTTATTTTGTTACAATTCTGATTTTACAAATATACTTATTATATTACACTGAAGAAAAAATTTATTTGATTTAAATACTCGATTACTTGACTGTTATCAAATAAATATTTATTTGAAACAAATAAACATTTACTTGAACCAAAGAAATATTTACTTGCTCTCTAAATCTGAATTAGTAGTTTTCTACTGCGTATTCGTTTACCAATATTGAATTAGTAACAGTTTCTACTAATTTTTAGTAAAAAACTACTAACTGCTAGTAGAAAACTACTAATTTATGGAGTAAATCGTATTTTTTACTATTTTAAATTAGTAAGCCGATTTATTTCATGAATTAGTAGTTTTCTACTAGCAATTAGTAGTTTTTTTTACTAAAAATTAGTAGAAATTGTTACTAATTCAATATTTCTAAATGAATACGCACTCTTTCATTTAAGTATAGAAATCTACTAATTCAAATTTAGAGATTGAGATTAATTTTATAATTTTCTGTTTTAAAAAAATTTCTTTTCTTAATTTAAAAAAAAATTTTTTTAAATGAAACCTTTTCTAATTTTCTATTGTCACCTTCGCCGCACAGCTATATTTATGGAGTTTAAAATTCACTTCCGATACATATATATAATAAATATAACGATGATTTTCGAAGAAGTATACATATATTTCGGTAGTGGTTGAAGTGGACAGAGTTGAAAATTTCGAAGAAGACAATCAAATCGCAACGAGAGCATGAAACGCAACTAAAATTGTTTATGACGAAATATAGCGCTGGATCCATAAATACTTCAAAGTCATTGGATCCAGGAATAAACCTCCTTCTGGTCTCTCTCTCTCTCTCTCTCTCTCTCTCTCTCTTACACTCTTTCTTTCTCATTTTCTCTCCTCTTGGTGTTAAAAGTGAAAAAAATATCCCCCGTGGCAGGACCTCTCCCAGTGTACACTCTATGAAATGTCGGTAAAGCGTTTTTGTTTTACGAGGTAATAGAAGAGGCGTACAACGGTTATAATCTTATATATACCGATGGCAGTAAAAGAAACACCGCGGGTCCCGTTTCTTCTCTTTCTCTCTCTCTTTCTCTCTCTGGCGACAATTATATAGTTTTGCACCCGATTTATTTTCGAGACAATAGTGGTCCATCTGCTGCTGGAAAAAAAAACCTATAAATATAAATTTCGAGCAAGATAAAGAATTAATAAAATTAGCATTTCTCCCATTCATATATACGCCCGTTTCTTCCTAGAATTTGATGAAAATTATTCATGTCGCGCTCTCGCTTTCAAAAAAAAAAAAAAAGTTATGCTAATTTTTTTTTTCTTGAATATTCAGTGTTGTATATATAATATATAAAAGAATTTAATCAAGCGTGTAATATAGTTTCTTTTAATTTGACCCATCAACCTATTATATGAGATTATTTCATTTTTCGAATTATACGAGAGAGCTGCTGATTTTTATCTATATTTAGATTTGAACTGACATTTTTTTTTTTTTGCATTTTTATTTTATTTTTTTTTTTGTATTTTTTAATGCCTATACTATTTTTGAAATGTGTGAGAAATTTGCACTTTTTTGTACTGTTAATTAGTTTCAATTAGTATGGCAGGGGGGAAATGCTTTTCTTTTTTGTTAAATTTCGTATAGATTGTGTGAGGAGTTAGCGGGAATACGTTAAAAGGAGTTGTTTGTATCTTTTGTACAATTAGAACTTTGAAGATCATAATACATATATATATATATATATATATAAGTTTATCGCGTGGGCGCGAGGTCGTCGGGGGATTTAAAAAAGTGCAGAAGAACTGCGTCGAGACGACTTTGTCTTATAAACTGCGAGAGACGGGATATTTGTGTCACAAGAGCAAAGACACGAGCCACACTATTATAAATGTATATATATATATGTATATACATTAATTTGTTATCGATGAAAAGAAAAGAAATTCTTGTGATGAAAGCGCATCTTTGACTCTCTTTTTGTTATTATTATTAATTAATTAATATTATTATTATTATTACTGTTGTTAAATAACAATAATAATTTTTTTTATTAATATTAATATTATTGTTATTATTTGGAAAGATTTGACCGAGTTCGATGTAAAAATACATTTTTCATTTCGGAATTTTTCTTTTCCCTTTAAATATATATATATATATATATAGAATATTGGTGTGTGTGTGTGTTTTGCTCGCTCGCAGTGCTGCACACGATATATAAACATTTGTCTCGGTTTATGGACATTTTTATAGACCTCGATATTCACCCTTTTTATTTCGCAATTTCAACTTCTTCATAATATTATATTATACTTTGGTTCCTTGGCAAAAAGTTTTCAGCTTTTGATTTCTTTGCCGATTTTTATTGTTTGTTCAATTTCATTTATTTCCTTCCGTATATAAAATTGTCCTCGTTTTCAACCTCGTTTTTTTTTTTTTTTACTTTTATTTATTTTCGTACAGTTTTCATTTTTTTTATTTACATTTTGTTTATTATTTTTCGTTTATTTTCGTTGTTCTTTTTTTTTGTTTATTTTTGTTTCCTTTTGTTAGTTATTTTTTTGTTGTTTCTTTTTGCTCCTCTAATTTTTGGGTTTTTTTTTTTTTTTGTCATTTATCAATAATTTTCCCCTTTTTTTGGTGGATTAATTGCAAATTCGTTGCACTTTCAATTGGTTGGATATAATTTCATCATTATATATTTCTTATATAGATTCAGTTGAATTTCAGCCATCTGGTTGAAAGAGTTCCATATAGTCACAATTTGAGGCATTTTTTTTTTTTTTTTGTCAAACTTCTCTCCTTTAAGATCCACGTGCTTGTGTGCAAAAAAGCTTGCACATGCTTTCCAGACTCCCGTCGTGAAGCCGTTGGATTCAATTTTTTTTTTAAAGGATTTCACACTCCACTTTCGTAACGGTTTTTATTTTTTATTAAAAAAAAAAAAAGAAATTTTTAATTGTATATTTTTAGGAGAATTGAACTAATTTATTGTTTTAATTTTAAAGCTGAAAATTTGTTGTTTTTTTTTTAAATTAATTATTGATACCGTTTATTAAATGGATTGGCATAAATTAAATTAATTCGAGGTGGGGAGTATTAACATTTTGATGTTGTTGGCATGGAAATATCAATATTATTTTACGATTCACTGTTGGTAAACACGAGTTATCTTTATCGCGTTAGTCACGTGTGAAATCTGAATGACAATCTCGTTTATGGTGTGTGTATATGTATGTATATATATATACATTGAATTTTACTCCATATTTAGAGATTGACGAATCCTTTTACATCTATTTCTTATTTCTAAAAATTATAAAAATTTCTTTGTAAAAATATTTTTATATTTTTCATTAATTAATATAATTTTTTTTTCTCTCTAAATTGAAATTACTTTAATTGAATTTTTTTTAATTTAAATTACAAATATAATTTAGTAATTTATAATTATAATAAAATTTCTTTTAATTAATAAAAATTTTTCTATTTGGATATTAATTGATATTTTATTTTACAGGTACATGGCGCGGGTGTATTCGAGCTGAGGCTAAGATCATTTGTAAATGAATTCGGAAAGGATAGTTTAGGAAAATGTTGCTCGGGAAGTACAACAAGAACAGGAGAATGTTCGGGTGCATGTAAAATTCGTTTTCGGGCGTGTCTTAAACAATATCAAAATACAATAGACACATCAACGTCATGCACCTATGGAGATGTCATTACACCTGTTCTTGGTGAAAATAATGTCAATTTCACATCAACAAAAATGGTCTCAAACATCATCAATCCCCTTAGGTTTCCATTTGAATTCTCATGGCCGGTAAGTTTCAATTTATTTGGTTTTTAATTAGTATTTTTTTTATTTTATTTATTATTTGTAACGCGCTCTAAAGAAAGATGGACCTTAGAAGCAAAAAAAAAAAATTATAGGTTATGTTTAATCAAGGTAAAATTAACATAACCTATATAATTCGTTTGCTTCTAAGGTTCCTTTCTTCAGAGCGCATCACATTTATTTTCTATTTTGTTTAGCAATTATTATTTTAGTTTTTTATTTGAAAAAAAAAAATTTCCTGAATTATGAAAATAAAAATAAGGGCAAATTTAGTTTCTTTTGGGAATAAGGCAGGTTAATTGAATTGAAAGATGTGCGAAAGAAAGAAAGCACACGCCAGATTTGTCGCGTGCGTAAGGGAGAGTACACGCGTTAGATAAAGAGAGGAAGTAGCAGATGCAGTGTAAAAGAGAGACACTTGTCTCTCTCCCTTTTGCTTATGGTGCATATGTCACGAATTTTTGTGCAACTTTTTATTTTTTCGCTACTTCACTCCAATTTAAATTTTGATAATTTATTATTAAATAATAATTTTTTTTTTTAAATAGAAATTATTTCGTTTCACTAAATAAAAAATTTATCTTCTTTTTCGTCAAAAAAAAAAAAAAAAATTCATTTTCTCTGGTAATTAATTTCTTATTTCTTGTTTTTAATTTTCTTTTTTTTTTTTTCCTCGTAAGCAAAAAGTTAATGGAACATTCAATTTATTGAGCGATCCACCTCGCGCAGTGATTTGAGTGCAGGGGGATTTTTTTCTTCTTTTTTTTAAAGGGTGTATAGTATAAACTAGAAAAGAGAGGCCATAAAGAATGAAATCGCGGTGTATAGGAAGAAGGTTTTTGAATCCTGATCTTTCTCATTCTCGCACGTTTTCTGTTGGTGCTCGCTGCACAGGCACACAAAACAAGCATCAGAGGCGAAGAGGGCAAGTTAAATTTACTAACCCATATGGTGTTCACGACTCACCGTGACCAGTCATCTATGTGTGTGTGGTGTATCGGCCAATATTATAAGTCAGCTATATCGTGTGAGAGAGAGAGAGAAATCCCTAGACCGCCAAAGCGCACCGCTTTTAAAGTTAAAAAAAGAAATAGCAGGAAGAAGCAAAAAAAAAGAGAGAGAGAGAGAGAAAAAAAAATTGAAAAGTTTCCTTCTCGGAAGCGAAGTGAACCCACATGGTCTTTTCGGTAGGTTGTTACAGGGACCACGCACTCTTTCCAACTGGTGGAATTATAGACGAGAATGCACAGATTATGGGTTCTGCAGGTACAGTTTACTATACTCGCGAAGAAAGTATATATATATACACATATGTGAGATCGAAAAGCCTATATAACAAAATGAAAGAGGTTTCGCCCCAATCGGAAACGTGCTCGAAACAACCACTTCAATATTCTATTTATGGTAGTTGGGAAAGGGGAGGTTTAAAATAACACCGCTCAATTTTCATCATTATCATCATCATCATCATCTTTGTGGTCAGCATTAACAATAGAGGAGACTAGAAGGTTTTAATTTAATAGAGATTTTAATTTGTTAGATATATAGATCTTGACCCATGATTTTGTTTTTCTCGATCTTCTTCTTCTTCTTCTTCTTCTTCTTCTTCTTCTTGTTTTGGTTGCGTTTTGCCTTCAAATAGATATATGTAATTTCATTTGATCAATTTTATTTCAGTCTTTATTTTATATTTTTTTTGTCTTCTTTTTCTTTATCACGGAAAAAAATACATCTCAATTTGATACTTTTAATTTATTTCTGTATAAGTATGTGGTATAATTCATTCTTTTGCGTGTATGTGATTTGTCTTCGTCGCACATTTTTATTTATATTCAAAAGGGAAAATTTTAAATTTATTCTCGGAAAAAAATGTCGTTAAAATTAAAAAAAAATTCCCCATCGAAGATGATAGATTGATCATTAGATTGAACCAGATCGATGATGATGATCGTTTGTTACATACTCTTAATTGGAAATTAATACGGGTTTTTTTTTACTTGTAGGGACGCGAATGAAAATTCAAAAGGCTATCGTTAATTAAGAGAGAGAGAGAGAGATGAACGAAGAAGAAAAGTAGTCAAGCGCCATGGATAAATATATCGTAACCTTCGCGAAACAACTCTGTCCGATACTCTCTTTAATTGGTTAACGTATTTGTATTCGCAAAGTGGAGAGTTTGCTCTTATTAAAACAACACAACAAACAGTGCAAGTACTGTATGCCTTCCGTTCATATATATAAAACCGTCCCATTCGCGAGTCTCTCTTTACTTCTTCGTACGGTAAACACTTCTTCGTATCTCGATTATTCACTCCCTGCACGCACGAATGTGCGTAATGCGAGGAGATTAGAGCGCACAGTGAGAATTTTTTTTTTTACTCTCTCTCATTCGAGCTTGTTATTCCTGTCTTGAAACAAGTTGCAACAAGTTAAAACAAAGTATTTCTTTATAATATTTGTCATTTGTAGCCAAATTTATATATTTTTTTTTTCGCCTGCATATATATAAAATTGTTAGATATTTCCGTTTAGGAATCCAAAAAATTGTCTTATCTGAAGAATCTTGTATTAAGAATTCTCAGATATCATGAATTATTCTAATGAATCAGGATCTTGGGAAAGAATCTCGAGGAGATCGTGGGTAGTTAATTCAGAGGTTGTCATCGTATATTAGGACACCTTGAGTCATCCTTCGTGTCTAGATCGTTTTTTCAAGATTCAATATATTTGTGTGTGTGTGTGTGTTGGTTTATAGCTAGGAAAAGAGAGTCAATATCACAGATTGATAATCGCTTTTTGAATTTTCGAGAGGATCTCTCCCATGGACCATGATGCGTGATCTCTCATCTCTTTCTTTCTTAAGGTTTGGGAGACGAATGGGAACAGGCGGCCTGAGTCTTTGACGAGCGGATGAATGGCTCCTCCATATATATATATATATATATATTGAGAGAGTAGCAGCGATGCGCTACTCTCTTCGCGAAACGTTTAGTATAAATTACAGACGAGTCCCTCGGGGCCAAAGAAAGAGGGGCAAGGGGAAGGGGTTAAAAGAAATAGACAGGATTGACTGGGCCCCGTGATGCTTGCATGCTGAGTATTTTTAGAGTTTCACCGCGAGCCACAAAACTCACGCGACGAGATCGACCTCGTCGATCTTCACTAAGATTTCTTATAAAAAAAAAAAAAAAAAAAACCCTCGTTTTTATATATGCATCAGTGACTTCTTCTTCTTCTTTTTTGTTCATCGTTCCTCTTCCTTCTCATAATGTTGCGAAATTGGCAAATAATTTTTATAAATATTCATTTCGATCACGATGAAGAATTTTTAAACTCCGGTTGATCTCTCATTCCATTTAGTTTAATTTTATTTCTTTTTGGTGAATTTCGACAGTATTTTATCGTTCTAGTATTTCTATTCTATTCGAAAATTCAATTTCTAACATTTAGAAATTGTAACGTGAGGGCCCATGGCGACCTGACGTAGCGTCTTTCCGTCTGAAAAAGTTTCAAGAGGCAAGTTGTTGAGTTTTTCGTCAAATCAGCACGATTCAGATCTCTTTTTGCTTCAAGTCTTCCACAGTCTGATGCATCTCTCTTTTTCTCAATAAGTTCTGCTTCTTCTTCTTCTTCAGCTTCTTCTTTTTCTTCAGGTGTTTGATCTCTTTCTCGATGGCTGATCTCTCTCTTTCTTTCTCACTCACACAAGTTTCAATACCCTTTTTGCCAGTGTGAGCATCATTGGCAGAGAGAATCGTGGTAATAACGGTGAAATGGATTTGTATCCCGAGGGCTTGGTCTCTCGTGAAAGACCTCGTCTGATGATGCCTAGCTTCTTCGTTCGTTCGTTGTCTTCACGATGTTGTTGTTGTTTTTCTTTTTTTTTTTTTTTTTTGCTCATTCTGTGGCGAAGAGAGTAACGTCGGAGTAACGCCTCTTCCCCTAGGCACGACACGTGGTCATCGGAAAGGTGTATCAGCTGATACCTGCTGCTACGCTTATTAGTATCCACCTACCTACTACCGTACTTCTGTCCCGTAAATAGATTTTCAACTATTTATATATCTATATGCAATCCTCTCGTTTTCAGTTGCGTCAAGCGTGAAACAACTATCCTTATTAAATTTGAAACGTTTTTTAAAATGAATGAGAGAGAGAGAGAAAGAAATCCACTCTTGTAACACGCTTGGTCGCACTTGAGATTCACTGAATTCTAAATTGACCCCTCTCTCTTTCTTTCGTTCCATTCAATCACTTCCCATTCATGCTCATTCAAATACAAAACCTTATCTCCATAACTCTTCAATATTTATCGTCTCCTCTCGCGCGAGCGCCTCTATTTCTGTCTCGACGTTTTGGTTCTCATTATATAGAAAAAAAAAAAAAAAATGATCGTGAAATACTGGTGAATAATTATAACAGTGATATTGTCATTCTGGTATGAGGATTACGATACCTGTTAGAACAAGTATTGGTATTTAATTTTTATTAGTGTTTTAGGAATTCACAAACAGCGAATACCTATGACTCAGTACACTGCGAGTGTCGGTGTTTGAATTACAACGAGAAATAGTAAACATCCGAATGGCAAAGATTTTAACAAAATCACCAACACAATATATGATTGAATTAGTCAGAATTATAGATGTATTCAAGAAAAATTTATTTTTGTATAGAAGTAGACTAAATGAAAGAAAGTTTTATTAAATACAGCCATAATTCGGACTAGTCCAAAAAATTTGGATTGGTGATTTTGTTACATCCATACAGTTGGGTTGTTGTAAAGAAGAAGAAGAAGAAGGGTCCAGAATTATATATAAACAATTAGCAGGAAAAGAACGTATTGAAGTAATGTCAAAACAAAGAATTCGCATGAGACGCAGAAATGTGCAGCACCTGAAAATGTTATCTATATGTACCAGAAAGCAGACATAAAATTAAAATTAGGATTCCAGGTACCGATTATTGGTATTAGTGTTTTAGGCATATTGAAAAGAACATCAATACTGTCTAAAGCTATATAATCCTAATCTTACTTTTATATCTCCCTGTTTTCATAACTCAAACAGAAAATACAGTTTATAAAATTTTCTAAATTGCGTATATCGAAGGAATGATTTACATTGATGATTTAAGAGAATGAAATGCTTGTTTAGAATACATATAGTGTTTATTTCTGATCATTGCAGATCATTGCGACATTGTTAGATCCCCCTTGGAGATTATATACATATAATGGGGGGATGAGTTTTCACAGTGCAAAATCACTTATCTTAGATCAAGGTACAAACGACGATGAGGAAGAGGAAACGCGAAACATATATAACAGCTGCTGCTGCTGCTGCTATCGATGCTAGTTTTGAATTGTTGAACCAAACCATTTATGTATATATAGAGAGAGAGAAGGTCTCTTATTGCTGGAACGCACACTTTGTCTGTTTGATGATTAATACGAGCATATATATATATATATATATATATATAAAACAAGAGTTGTCCGCACGTTTAGTGAGAGAAAGAGAAAGACTAAGGACTTGGAATATTTATTTCTTCTTCATCTTTCGAGCTACATATTATTTTTTGTTGCTTGAGTGTATATGTATGTGTGTGTGTAGCTCTCGAGAGAGGTGAGGAAGAGGTGAGAAAGAGTGAATAAAGCGAGAGGTGGAGGTATGCTGCGCCGCCGTGGGAACCAACTCCTGAAGTATATATCTTCTCTCTCGCTCTCGACACTACTCCACTTCGATTCTTCTTTTCTTGTATCTCTCTGTTTTTTTTTATAAGTTTTCTTCTTTTTGACCCTTTCTGTCAGGTTTTGGTTCTTTTTTTCGGTTTTCCGTTTCGCTTCTCTCTTAGTTTTTAGAGTATGTCTTTTTATTTTAGATCTCGTCTCCTTTGGTTCTGGTTCATTTTCTGATTTTTCTTCATAGTTTTTCCTCCTCATAGTTCTTATCAATTTTTTCTAGTTTCTCTCATTTGTCTCGGTTTTCCTTTTCTTCTATTTTTCTGTCTTTGTTCTATTTTTTTTTTTTTTGCTTCTCTTTTTCTCGAAGGCTCTCGTCTTTCTTTTCATTTCATCATTCACTCACACAGAAACTTCTCTTTCTGCTCCTATACCATTCTGTCTTGCTTTTGAATTTCCCTCTCTCTTTCTCTCATCCTCTCCCTTGACTCACTCTTCTTTTCTCACATATTCTCTTTTTCTCACTCTCAACTTCTGTCCTCCTCCTCCTCTAGTCTTTTTCTTTCTCGCACTCGAGTCTGTGTTCTCTTCTCGCTGTTTCTCTCTCTCTCTCTCTCTCTCTCTCTTTCTCTCTTGCTTTGGAGACTCGAGCGCACAATCCAAACTGCACCGGCTCTCTCGAAACACACCCTACATTGTTCCCGGGATGCCGGTGCTTTTTCAGCTTTTTGTCGGCTTAATTCCAATCTCTGTAATAAATTAGCGAGCGATCATGGTGGCATTTGTCTCCTCTGCAATTTATTCTCTCCTCCCTCTCTTCTCTCTATCTCTCTCTCTTTTTCTTCGTGTCTTTCGTCCTTGCCGCAAGAAAAGGGTCGACCCCCACTGACTGTCCCTTTCTATATTGTATATATTTATACAGTTTATGCACCTATTTGTCTAACCTCCTAATCTCTTTATCTTTTTCGGGTTACATATTTTAAAGTCTATTTTCTTCGAAATTTAGATATTTCTCCTTATTTCTTTTTGTTTTGTCACTTCTTTTCTTTTTCTATTTTTCAAAAATGTAATTGTATAGTGTAAAAATGGTTATGTAATCGAATAATTAGCAAAAAAAAATGGTTATTTAATTAATTAATTTTTTTGTAGAACAATTCAGAATTATTGTACTTTATATAAAAGAAAAAGAGAGAGAGAGAAAAAAAAGGAGTCCTCTTTTATCTAAAGTGTCATCACGACGCAAATTTCGAGGGCTATAATTTTTAAAAGTGGACATCGTATTTAAATTCACAAGGGTGGGGAAGGAGAAAAAGCTATAGTGTGAGATAGTTAGTTAGTTATAAAAAGAGAAAGAGATTTATTCATTTCAGAAAGCCGGCCGGCTATTTGACGCGAACTCGTTGACAATGGCAGATGTAAACGTTTATTATTCAACGAGCGTAATGAGGCCGTGAAACGTAGTATCTCGGTGACGTTAATAATTAAACGTCTCTCTTTCTCTCTCTCTCTCTCTCTGCAGATTCCACGCGTTTTATATATCCGAACGACACACACAAACACATAAAATTTATTCATCAAACTTTCTGGATTTTACCGTTTTGCACTAATTATTATTGAGTACTTAATTCTTTATTAACGAACACTATGCTAATTACTGTATGCTAAAATCAAACATTCACAATATAATACTTTTATTCGTTGTCACTAATTTTCAGACCTTTTAATAAATTAAACACACACACGCTCCAAAAGCTTTTACTTTAATGAGCTTTTAGGTTTTTTTTTTTTTGGCACAACCTTGAGACAGCTTCGATTTTTATTTACCTGAAATTTACGATTTTGTAAAAGCTTTTAATTTCAAAATATTATGTAGTGAATAATGAAATACTGTTTAGTAAATAACAACACACTGTATATAGTAAATAGTAAAATACAGTATAGTAAATATTAAAATACTGTATAGTAAAATAAATACAAAAAAAAAATAGCAAAAATTAAAATTATTATAGAAAATGAAAATGGAAAAACAGTGATTCATATATAGCGGTAATTAACAATATTTTACAGTCGATGAGAAAACAGATGAAATGTCATTACAACGAATATAATAGATTTTCCATTATAAATAATTGACAAGAGAAGAAAATTTAATGTTCGGCGCTAAATCAATATATAGCGACGATTTGAAGGTCTACCTACACATTATATATATATATAAATGGTATATTACAAATTATATACACACAATTAGATATAACAATATATATATAAAATAGTATATATAAAGGCCCTTGACATCCTTTCTAACACTTCTGATGATAGTTTAAATCCGGATGTTTTAACAGGCATAGAGTGCAAAATCCCTTTGTCGCAAAAGAAGCAAATGATTTCAACATATATTTATTATTATTATTATTCTTATTACTAAATGTGATTGCAACACATATTAACAATGTGTCAGCGGCAGTCATAACAATTATTTTCCTATACACAATGTTATTTCTTTTTTTTTTTTTTTAATTTCTCCGCAATGTTTCTCTGTTACAGGGTTCATTCTCGCTGATAGTGGAGGCGTATCATGACACCGACAACATCACGAACAATACTTCCGGTAAGTTATTATAATTTTTTTGCATCTCGATATTATTTCTCAGAATTCGATTTATAGGCGAACATAACCTGAAAAGTTTCCTCATTTTTGGTACACGAACTTAACCTCAAAAATTTCGCTATAAATAGAGAAAAATTAAGGGGAAAAAAAAAGAATCAATCTTGATTTATAAATATATATAGTGACTTTGATAGCATGTGCAAAGACAGCTGGGTGTGATGTGATGGCTCGGGTCCGAGAGACAATCAAGAAGCCACTTCCGGCCGTGTGTGACATTCACCAGAGACGACGACACTTTTTTTTTTTTTTTTTTTTTTTATAGTGAGGGTGGGGAACCACTTCTTACTCTTTTTATCCTGTGTCCCCTTTACCCCGCAGTCCTTCGACCTGTTTTTCAATGTTCTAGACGTATTACCGTAACATCCTATTCTCTCTTTTTTTTCTACTTGTGTCTAAATGAGAGAGATACACGTGCAACGAGTTGAATATGTGTGTTGAGTCTCGTAAGCAATAACCTAGTATACACGTGGTGTATATAGACCCCGTTTGCACACATATATATATATATAGAGCCACTAGTGTTTCCTTCCTGTGTAACCGTAGCAGCCACCTTCCACCACACATTCAAAGTAACTTGACACCCCTCGGCTTCGCGAGGATGCTTCTTCTTTCTAGCGTCGTCGACACTTTGTAGCGCCATAAGCTCCGAATCTGACGTGTTCAACATCACCCCCACTTTTTTTTTTTTTTTTTTTTTTTTATTATTTCTTTCTCATTCATACTCTTCTTTTGCGCACACTGGACACTGTTGCGCTGCTTTACCTTACACTCGCCTTTTTTCTATATATACTCGTATTTTGTTGCAATAATTTTTTTCCCCTCTTCCATTTTCTCAGAATTTTAGTCTGCTTATTATCTTCATTCAGAAAAATGAAAATATTCATTCGGAAAATAATTATAAAAATTATTTTCTATTTTACAAGTTGGGAATTCTCTAAGAATTAGTAAAAAATTTGCAATTTGAATTAGTGACACATTTTTTGTTTTTGAATTAGTAAAATTTAACTACTGATATGTAAAAAAAAAAAAAAAATTTACTATCGAATTGGTAAAATTTAAGCAAACAGTGAGTCATTCTTACTAATAGTTCAAAAATATGAGTTTTTCTAATAAATGTTTGAAAAAAAAAAAATGGATGAATGGTTAGATTTGAAGTTAAAAGCCCCCGCGCGCGTTATATACCAATTCGTGAAACCTTGGACGTCATCCAATTTGGACAATTTTAAATTGTCATTCAGTTTGTTTTGATTTCTTTGAAATTGTCAGAAAAAAAAGAATCTCGGCGTTGAATTGTTAATGCATTCCAAAAGAAATTTTTTCACTATTTTTAACTGCGCGTATTGTATATACAGACGGATCTTTCTTGGAAATTTAAAAGTATGCAAATTGAAGTCTAGACTGTGAAACTATTTTTGAGGCTAATTTTTCTTTTTTTTTTTTTTTTATAAATGAATCACATTTTTTTTTATTCAGTTTTATTGAGTACTCGTTTTATTGAGTTCTGAAGAAAAATAAACCGCAACGTCTCTCTGTGTGTGTCTATTAGAACTATATTCAATTCTAACCATTTATTCATCATGTACTCTCTCTCCCTTGTTTGCTCTATACATGTTGAATTTTCTGTCTCTCTCGAGTTTACCAAGCCATTAACTCCTCCTGTTCGATCAAAGAACCACCGTAATAATGTGTTTGTCTCTTCGTGACACATGTGCCATACCGGAAATATTCATAAATTTCACGTACATTTTTTTTTTAAATGTATATTCACGTCTTATTAATAATAATTATTATTTTAAAACTCGTTGAAGTTAAACATTCCATGAATTCCGGAAGAACTTTCTTTAATTTACTGAAGCTCATCGCCTCTACTTGTATATATATATATATATATATATATATATATATATATATATACGTGAATTAAAGAATGAATTTAGAAAATACACACATTATATAAACTGAATTTATAAATATTAAATATAAAAATTAAATTAAAAATATATTTAAGAAATAGAAATATAATCTGAATTATGTTGAAAAAAAATTTAACTGTATTGGAAAAAAATTAACTATGTTAGTAAGATTCTAATTTAAAGGCTAATTTAGAGAAGTTAAAAATTTTAAGAATTATAATGAACAATAGTAAATTTCGAAAGAAACTAAATAAATTAGACGCGACAAAAACATGCAGAGGGATTGAGAAAAAAAAGATGAATTAGAAATAATTGAATTGATCAATGACCGTGGCACACTGTCAAGGAGGCAATGAATTAATCAAACGATCTCCGGAAGGAGAAATACACCACTTTATATAGAAGAAGGTATAGAATATAGAAACGCTGTATGCATGGCGCGGCACGTAATTTCCGCTCGGGTGACTTGTAATTAACACAGAGCTGGTTAAAATCCAAAAGTAGAAGAAGAAGAAGAAGAAGAAGAAGAAGAAGAAGAATAAGAAAAAGAAGAAATTAAGAATAGTCTCTTATAGCTTCCATTTTTACATCGAAATGTAACGCTTCAGCGATTTGCGCGCATACATTAAATGTATATAAATTAACATCGAAAAAAAATATTCTATACTTGACACTTACTTTAAAATATTTTATATACTTAAATTCAGTATTAGTATACATATTGCGAGTTTAAGTATAAAATATTCAAAAATAGGTGCCAAATATTGTATTCTAAATTTTAGAGTTGTACCATACATTTATGATTGTCTTTCTGGCAATATCGCTAATTCGTTTTTTTTTACATTATTCATCTCTCTATCTCTCTTTTTTACATTTCTGATTTAATCTCTCTTTCTTTGGTTTTATATCTCACTTTTTTTCGTTTTTGTCTCTTTTTTGTTTTTTAAAGAGTGAGATACATATATATAGATCCTCAACCATTGTATCCATCATGTATAACGCACACGAGTAAGAGCGAAACGAACCCTTTATTGCCGCGTTGCTCGGATGCTGCTTCCTTTCTCAGGCCCATTCCCTTCTCTTTCTCTCTCATTTGCCATATCTCCCTGCTGCTCGTCTCCTTCGTTCTTTTTTTTTTCTCTCTTCTCCTTTTTTTTCTTCACTATTACTTTAGCACTGGCTTATATGGCTTACGACATGACCGATACACCTGCACGTCTACGTAGTCACAGTCTCCCCATGACAAACATAATTGATAACACGTGGAGTGGAATCACTTCTTTTTTTTTTTGCAAATAAAAAAAATTCTTCTTCATATCTCTGAGAAATTCTCTCATTGGGGATTTTCCATACTCATTAAGAAGATATTTTACATTCATTTATTTTCATATTCGCCTTTTCTTTCTCTTTGTTTGTTTCTTTCTCTTATTCTATCCTTCTCTCTCTTTATCTCTTAATATTCAATAGTCTAATTTCAAAAATTCATTAAGAATATGGATATTATTATTTATAATTAGAGAAATGGAATTTAAAATGTACAACTGTTTTTGAGTTGAAAAAACGATAAGGGACTATTTTAAAAAAAATACTTGAACGAACTGGCGCGGACGAGTCAAGTACATATATACACATATACATATATTCTAAGTATTTCGCAGTATCTATTATTATCTCGAGAAACAGATACACACGTTTGGAACGAAAGGATCGGAGCACACACGAGTATAGCACATGCCACAATTCATAGTTTTTTACTTTAGCAAAACCCCTTTCATGTATATATGCAATGACGCACGCGTCTGTTATCTTAGAATTGCTTCTTTTTTTTTTCTCTCCATATACCACAAAGTCATCGTATTATCGTCTCTCCCTAAGGGGGAAAAAAAAAGATTCCTTATTTTTCTTCTTCTTCTTGTAAATGAATAGTAAAAGTCTATTATCAAGCGACAAAATACTACTTCTAAGAAAATACTATGCAATTACAGGCGCGCAGATGGTGCACCTTCTTTATTATAATGAATAAGGACTTGATCTTAGGTGTTCATTTGCATGGACATTTTTTTTCTTATTTCTTTTTCTTCCTCGAATCTTGAGCCGGTTTCTCAGATCTTTTCCTTCGTCTCTTGGTATATTTTTATTTTATTCACGTGAGAGAGAGAGAGACTGACTAACTGTGTCCTGATGGTATTGTCGAAAAGAAGCACCTGCCTCTTGCTCATATAGGTATAAGCGTCTCATCAATAACAATAATTGGTCACTGACTATCTCTCTCACTAAAAAAATTTTCATTTTTATAATCGTGAATAATACCTATAAGTATTGGAATTTAGCAATTATAGTTTTACCATCATCTTTCTGCAGTATCACTCTAAAAAACACAAACATGACCTAAAATTTGTTGGAAACTTATCCTTTTAGCATAGTGCGTGACATATTCTAAATTTCCGAATGTTTTTTTTTTTTCAATTTCAAAAATTGTTTAGTCTAAAAAATAAAACTTAGAATTAAAAAAAAAGTTAGCGAATTTTGAAAATGAAATTCTACTCTTTATAACTATATACTAGACAGCTTTTGAAATTTTATAAATTAAAACAAGAACAAAGAGGATATTGTTGAATTTTTCAAAAGTTTTGAGAAAAAATTAATTTTCAAAAATTAGACTTGCTAATTGTGAACTTTTTCAAGAAAAATTGGTATAAACGTGTCTCTAATTAAGAGAGCAATTTTTTTTAATATTAGGCGAATGGAAAGATAATGAAGAATAAAAAAAAAAAAAATAAAAGAGGTCTCCCAGGGATGAAAAAGTAATTTCTTTTCGTGTTTCCAAATTTTCGTTCGGTATTATCATAAACACCGAACGATTAGGAAGAGAGCGCCGCGCAGGTCTCGATTCAACGCCCTATCGAAAAAGCGCGTCTCTCACGGGCTTAGCCCCGCGCGATGTTCTCTCTCTCTTCGCATCCATATCCTCGGCCCAATGGGTGTATGGACCATATCGAAGAAGAAAGAGCCAGGCTGAGAGAAAAGAAAAGAGATGAAGAACAAAAGGCGGAACCCGTTTTGCCGATGGCGTGCCCGTGGATACTTAAAGCACTGTGGCGTCTTCCCAGAAGGGAAGTAACGTTTCGCCTTGGGGCAAAACGGGAGTCAGGACCTTGCCTTATACCACCAATACTCTCTGCTGATGCTTCCTCGCCAGGCAATTGCCTCTCCTCATCGTTCCGAAATCCCAGCTCTCTTCGTAAACAACGATACAGATTACTATACACAGTTTCTCTCTCTCCATTTTTTTTCTCTTCTTCTTCTTCTTTTTTTTTTTTTTAACCTCTTCGTTCTACGCTTTTTAAAACCTGTGCATGGGATACACCTGAACCATTAATTTTATGGAGAAAAAAAAAGTGCAGAAAAAAAAATGGAGAGAGAAGTAAAAGATCTTAAAGCAGAAATCATTGCTAAGTTAAAAACTCTCTTCGCCCCATAAGATGAGAGAGAGAAAGAGAGAAAGAGCGAGCTATCGGAACCAAGCAAATTTCATATTTTGGCTACCTTTCCTCATCAACTTTTCCCCTTCTCCTGTTTGTTTACCAGCTGAGCTCCAGAAATTCACACGCACTTGTTCAGACGAAAAAAAAGAAAAAGAAACGAAGTAGTCTCGGAGAAAAATGGAGATCAATCAAAATAATGGGATATTAAAATATATTTATATATAAGATTTAAAAGGAACGAAATGAAAATTGGATAAATTCACACGAATTTATACAAGAAAGGCGAATTTCAATTACGTTTGCATGACATATAAGTGCAATATGTGCCGATTTTAGGTATAAAAATGACAATTTAGTACCTAAAGTCGATTAAATTTTGTTTTATAGTGTGTCATGTAAAAACACGTTTTTATTTTTCTAACCTAAAAATACATTACTATTTACACTTTTGGCCGTATATGCCTACACTTTTCTGTCCTTGTCTTACTTACTTACTATAAAAACACGTGTGTTAGAAAAGGACAGAAAAGTGTACACTATATAAAGCACTACGGTTTTTAGGTTAGGTTTTAAAAACCCTCTGCTTAAAATTTTTTCGAAAAAAAAAAGAAACTACAGAAAGTATTAAGAATATCAAAAATTGGAATTAAAGAACCAAACCAATATAGGAAAAATATTAAGAACACAAGAGAAATTGAGAAAGTGAAAAACAATAGAAATACCAGATATACATATGTGTGTGTGAAATAAGGGAAAAGGTTAAAGGAGAGGATGGTTAAATATATTCTTCATTATATATGAATAGGGAAAGTATATAAATGATAACTATTTCTCTCTCTTTCTATCTGACGGAAAATGTTGTAATATGGCAACACTGTTTCGCTATATATATATATATATATATATATATATATACATGCGAATATAGAGGTTTTTAGAAGGTGGTTTATATGAGGTAAGAAATAAAACGTCAAAGAGGAAGAGGTGGAGATACAGAAGAAGAAAAAGAAGGAGGAGGATGAACGCCTCTTTCCCAGAGAGTATATGCGCTCTTATTGTGCCGGATGCATGCCGTCGACGGTCTGGCAATAGTATGAACGAACATCCGGTCTACCCCCGAGGGCGCTGCGATCCACCTCGAACAGGAGCAAAACACTTCCGAAATCTCAGATTTCTCTTAAATCATTCTCGAACAATAACATCTTCCGCTAAAAGGAAAATTTTTTTTCATCTATATACAAAATTTTACAAAAAAAAAAACCCGACTAAGCAACAACTTCACGGAGAAAAAAGATTTCTTTTATAAAGTAACTTTTACTACTTTCAGAGTAAAACTGGACCAACTCGAAGTTTCTGCGCATCTCTGGCAATTTTTACTCCAAAAATAGTAAAATTTATTCTAGAAATAGTAAAACTTACTACGGAAACAGTAAAATTTACTACAGAAATAATAAATTTTACTATTTTTGGAGTAAAAATTGCCAGAGATGCGCAGAAACTTCGAGTTGGTCCAGTTTTACTCTGAAAGTAGTAAAAATTACTTTTTCTTTTTCTCCGTGTTTCTATATATCATTTACTCTCTTTTATATTATTATTATTTAAGTCCCTCGTCACTATGCCTTAGTTACCGTCATTTTGGTTGAAAATTACAAAAAAAAAAAATATTTTCAAAAACAGTTTTTAATTTTACATAATTATTATTTTACATAAATAATAAATTATAATAATATTGCTTTAAATTCTCAAATTATTAAGTATACTCTCTAAATCTGAATTTGTAAAAATGTTTACTAATTTGAATTAGTACTTTTTGCTTCTGAATTAGTAAAATTTTACTAATTATTAGTAACTTTAACTAACAATTAGTAAAATTTTACTAATTCAGAAGCAAAAAGTGAGTCACTAAATTCAAATTAGTAAACATTTTTACTAATTCAGATTTAGAGAGTAGTATG
The DNA here is from genome assembly GCF_019393585.1 of Leptopilina boulardi. Classification (NCBI taxonomy): domain Eukaryota; kingdom Metazoa; phylum Arthropoda; class Insecta; order Hymenoptera; family Figitidae; genus Leptopilina; species Leptopilina boulardi. The sequence continues at coordinate 1,464,875 of NW_026137864.1, forward strand.
ACTACTGAAGAAAAGGTGACGGTAACTATGGCATTTACGGTATTATTAAATCATGTATCATTTTATTATAAGAAATTTGATGTGGATATTAATAATGAATTTATGCTTTATTTTTTTTTTTTTGCAGAGAAAGTCCTGTTGGCAAGATTAGCAACCCAGATGTGGTTGGGTATTGGACCAAAATGGATAGAGGTTGAGGAGCAAAATGCTCATTCGCTGATGGCCTACGGGTTCAGGGTGATATGCGCGCCAAACTACTATGGGCAAAAGTGTGAGAATTTCTGCAGGCCTCGGGACGATAGATTCGGGCATAACAGCTGCAGTCCGACCGGTGAACGTATTTGCCTCTCGGGATGGACCGGTGACTACTGCAACAAACGTAAGTTATATACCCTCCTATTACGACCTTTTACTTGGAAACTTACTACTACTACTACTAAACGAACGGCAATAATAATAATAATAACAACAACAACAACGATGAGAGGGAGATCCTCCTACAATCTCGCAGAGGTCGAAGCCATAGGTTCACTCTTCTCTTGCTTAACAAACCAACATTGCCTCAGGAGATGTGTATATGTATATATAGTGTGTTAACTATAACATTTGCATTCTTCCTTCACTTGCCAGGCCAATCACTTTCAAATATGTATATATATATATACTTTGCGCCTCCTCTCTTGAATAGTTATTCTCTCTTTGATTTTAGTATACATAGGAAAATTTTATTGGACTTCCTTTCTAATTTTTCCGGTTTTGAGATATAAAACAAACAATTTCTACTAATCTGGTTGAAAATAGGTCAATTTTAAATTCACTTTTAGGTTATGTAACTGAAATTTCTGATAACTTTTCGGTTTTTAAATATAGCAAACCAAAATAGTAATATTTCTACTAATCTTTTAGTTGAAAATAGTAGAAGAGAATATTGTAACTTTTACTATATACTTTAAAAGTAAAATCTAAAATGTCGTCAGTTTCTGCGCATTTCTGGCAATTTTTACTTTCCAGAAATAGTAAAATTTCCCCCTGGAATAGTAAAAATTATTCCGGAAATATAGTAAAATTCTACTATTTTTGGAGAGTAAAAATTGCCAGAAATGCGCAGAAACTGTGGACAGTTTTACATTTAAAGTATATAAAGTAAAAGTTACTTTATTCATTTTTTCATAATTGTTTCTGTTAAATTTTTTCAAAACTAATATATATGAAAACCTTTCTATTCCATACTTTTCCTCGTAAATAATGAAAATTTTGTAATAATTTTCTTTTTTTTTTTTTTTGAACATAAATGTAATTGTCGAGAATGAATAATATAATTTTCTATATAGCCAAGAAGTCCCGAGTATATATCAGTTTTGAAAAAGAAAAATAAATAATACCACTTGAGCTTTCTTTCTACTCTTCTCTCTCTCTCTCTCTCTGTTTCTCGCTAAAGCCGCCTGGCGTCTAGACAAGAAGCAATCCCTTTTCGTAATATTAGACTCGTATGATGGGATGATAAACTACCAGTAGGATAATTGCAGAGGCTCAATTATCCCAAGTGGAAATGATACAAGCGAAGTATAGAGAGCTATTGGGTAGACCTCTCTATCCTTTTTGTGGATCTTATAAATGCCATAACTCACTTGTAACATGGTTTGCCTCCTTTTTTTTAAAAAAAAAGAGAAAAGTGCATATAATAGTCCTTTTCCAGCTTCTCTGATTTCAATCTCCGCATGTTTTTAACCTTTGTTTTCTTTTAGGGTTTTCTATTTCAAAAAAAAAAATTCGCTAATTCTGTATAAGGTTATTGAACCTTATAGTACTTTTTTCCCTTTAAATCTAAATTAGTAATTGCATTTTTGCTTTAGCAGTTTGTAAAATAACTGTTTTTTGGAAAAAAAAAACAGAAATTTTCACTGTTCCTATATAGGCTATTGACCTCCCCGGAATTAAATTATGTAAAATTTTTCCAAGGTATAATTGTATTTTAAATAACCGAAAATTATCAAAAATCGTATGGAATTCTTTTTTATCATTGCAATTATTATCGCAAATTTTGGTAATTAGGAAATTTTTGCATATATATATATTAGGATTTCGAAATTTGGTTTACTTAGAATTAGGAAAAATAGAAATGATAAAAAATTATATCGCCGATATAAAAGTAAGAAAAAGAGATTGTGTCCGCGAAATGTTATAGACATCCTGAAAATGGGACGACGATAACACGACTCCTGCAGCAGCAGCAGCAGCTACGGCAACTATCGAAAGTTGGTTGCTAGGGGGACGAAGTAAAATCCTGTCGGTACCTGAGCCTGATGTCTGAGAACAGTTTCCCACGCTTCATGCGCGCGCGCGCGCTCACTCACTCACACACTCTGACTCAGTTCATCTTTTCTTTCTCTCTTTGCTGCAGCAGCAGCGGCAGCAGCGGGTGTATTAGCTTCCTCGTCTTTTACTTAGCGAACCTGCGGATCCGACTGGATCGGCGAGAGTCGACTTGCGAGCATATAGCGAATATAAACTTACTTTTTTTTTGGTTTTCTTTTCTTCTTTGTTTTCATATCTCGTCAGCTTTATATACATATATATATATATATATGAAAAATTGGCTTTGGAAAATTAGTGAAAAATTATTGTTGGTTAAATTTTTTTTGCTTGCCTCTCTAAATCTGAATTAGTTAATTAGTTATTACTTATTTTTTTACTAAAATATTAAGTAGTAGAAATTTTAGTGATTTTAACATAACCTAAAAGTGAATTTCATTAATAATTAAGTATTTTTAACTAAAACATTAGTTACCAGAAATTAAAGGTTATTTTAACATAACCTACAAGTGAATTTAGATAATAATTTCTACAATAATAATTAATTATATAAAATTACTAATTTTTAACTAGTAATTAGTTAATTTTAACTATAAAATTAGGTACCAATAATTTTAGTTATTTTAAAATAATCTAAAAGTGAATTTACTCTCTAAATCTTAATTAGTCACAAATAATTAGTTATTTTTTACTAAAATATTAGTTATACCAGAAATTATAGTTATTTCAACATAACCTAAAAGTAAATTTAAATAATAATTACTACAATAATAATAATTATTATTATTAATTATATAAAATTACTTATTTTGAACTAATAATTAGTTATTTTTAACTAAAGAATTAGTTTTACTTATTTTAACATAACCTAAAAGTAAATTTAACTAATACTTACTTATTTTAATCGATAGATTAGTTAACAGAAATTTTAGTTGTTTTGACATAACCTAAAAATAAATTTAACTAATAATTACTTATTTTTAACTAAAAGGTTATTATTATTATAATTGTTATTTATTATTATTTACTAGATTATTTTCTAATAAGAAAATAAAGTATTCAAATCAGTAGCTGACTTTTTACTGTATAAAATCAATTATTTTCAACTAATTATAAAATTTAGAGAGTATAACAGTAAATTACATTTTGTCTTCATCATTTTTTCTTTGATTTCCATATAAATTTAATTCTCTTCAGCTGAAGAGAAAAATCGTAAATGGATTTGCATTTAAAAATCATTATCAGATATAAAGTAGAGTGTAGATAAAATTGCCACACACATAGATAGATCGCGTGGAAAAAAAGATCGATACAAAGAATTGGAAGTGATATAATTTATATTATATTTATCAATCGATTTTGTTGGTAATTGATGAAGCGAATTTTTATTTGATCTTTTTTCTGACTTTTTCTCACAGTTCTATATATATGTATATATAGGAATCATTAAGTCATCAGTATTCTATATACTGATTAGCATTTTTTTGTCATTATACATATATATATATAAACCAATAACATGATCTTGGGGATTATAAATCTAAGTGCAATGTGGCCTTTGCGAAATTATTATATATCTCTCTTGTGTGTCCTTGATTCAATAATAAAATTGCAATCGTCTCTCTCCTTTTTCTTCGCCTTTCAATTCTCGTTTTAACTTTTCTTCTTCTTTATATAAAAGCAGTTTTCCGAGTTTTATATATATATATATGAACAACTGAGTCACATGCAAATTGAGTTCCAGGAGAGTCATCAGGTCGTTGCACTTTTAGTTCACACACGACGACGAAGACGACGATGATGTCGCGAAAGGACAAGAGAGTGACAAGAGTTCGCGAATGGATTACTAATAGACTATTATAATTCATTTCAATGATGTTCTTGGAATTTTTGGATGCTTCCTGAACGAAAAAGATGGGGGGGGGGAAACATTTTTCGCACTTCTAATTGGATTTTTTTTTTTTTTTGGTCATCACCTTCACTCTTCACACGTTTATTAACGTGAGGATTTTTTTTTTATTTTTTCTCTCTCATTATACTCTCTTGTTCGTCGAGATTTTCAAGACTAAACTCATCGTCTTTCGTGCATTCACAGCATTTCTTTCGGTAATAGGACAGCGGACGAATCAGATAGCATTTAAAAGCGCGCAGTGCAAACATACTCTTAACGTTTCGCATGAATCGTGTTGCTAGTTACACACACGCAATAAAAAGAATTTGACAGTCATGCTCTTTTTCTTCTTTTTCTTTTTCGGTTGGTTGAGAGAATTTTACTTGCTGAGGAATGTATTTAAATAGAGAATAAGATTTTAAATTTTCTTTTTCGCGATATTTTTGTTGTTTTTTTTTTTTTAATTAGAAAATTTAGAAATGTTCTTTTTTCGCCGTTTTTTTCTATTTAAATACAAAAGCGATTGATGTGACGGTTTTTTATTTCTTTCTAGAAAGAAAATTGAGCATTAAAATTTAATCGAGCCAAAAAGGGGTTAAAAAAAAAACGGATCGAGAGCCGGTGAAGTAAGGTTTTTGGTGGCGCATATTCGGGGGTGCTACCTCTTCGTTTTTTATATGTATACTCTATATATATGTATAGGGGTTGGGCGCTAAATGAAGCAGCTGCAACACGACTACGACGACGACAAGCGAGTGGCCACGACAGCTGCTGTCGGGTGCTTTAACCAACAGCTGCACTGGACTAGCGCATTCGGCTCAGTCCACTTCCATGCGTATATAAGTTTCCCTTCTTGTACACAAAAATTTCTTTTCAATTTTTCGAAAGGCATACATAAATTTTTCTTCTTATACCTGCTCGAAAAACTTTTCTTCCATCTTCTTCGAAATCTTGGCCAGCATCCACTTGGAATCTTTTCTTCCTAAAATGAAGAATACCATACGGCAAGCAGGTATATATAGATCCCCCATATCCCCAAAGGAGAATCAAAGCCTTATTTATATGCGGAGGGTCAGAAACGTCAGTTGGAAAATCGATTTGTTAAATATTTAAAGGGACTGAATTTGGCTTTTAATTATCGCTGAAAAAATAAAATAAATGTTGGCCTTTTTTTAAAAAAAAAAAAAAAGAACGATGAGAGAAGTTTTATAGTTGGAGCGACGCCTTTGAGAGAGAAATAAAAATGGTAGGACACACGATTTCACGGTTGTAGAGGTTTCTTTTGTTGAAAGAAGAGAGCGAGGACCATAAGATTGTTGGAATCTCTACGATTCGTTCGTTTTCTTTCGGCGTCGATCCAAAGCGACGAAGACGACGTTGGACTATAAATACCTATACCTACTCCACTGAGTACTTTTGCCCTCTCTCTCTCTCTCTCTTAGTGTGTGCTACTCGACAAGAAACTCGAATGCACCGGCCGGTGTGTGTTGCCTCGATGCCAAGGTCACGCGGTCCACCCGCTTCACCCCAACTCTTCTCCTCGCATCTCTCTTTCTCTCTACCTGATTCGTCAGCCACCTTCAACCCCATTCAGAACCTGCTACCATCATCCTGTCGATCATTTTTTTTTTTTATTCTTTTCAATTCTTTTTTTTTTCTCGATATAGTGATGTAATTGTGAGAAATTTATTTCTTTTCAATAGAAAAATAGAATAGAAGAATTGGCGAATAGTCTTAGGTTGAAGGCGTAATTCTCATATAATATAATGACTTTGTGTCGATTTCTCCGAGGGATGGGTATATAATTCTAGAATATCTAATCGATGCTCTCCGCGTTATAGAGGAGAATTTATTTATTTGCAAGCAAAAGGCCTCTCGACGATGACTTTCTCCTTTGGTTCATTAGAGGGAGAGAGATACTCTCTTGAAAAAAGAATATCCTTCAAGAAAGCGAGTTCCGTATATATATATATATATATATTCTGAGAGAGGTTCATGACGGTGTTCGCATCGACTTGTGGAATCCTCTATACATGTATCGCACGAGGTTGTCCGTTTTCACAGCGATGCCATGAAGCACGATCTTTGGTGTATATATGTGTACCGATCTTGTGTGCATCTTCTATATGTGTACTCACAGCTTCTTCCTTCATTATGAATCGAAACCGAAGACGATTTCTACCATATTCCTACATATATATATATATATATACAATTGTCTTCAATCTCTACCGCGGAAAATGTCTTTGCCTACACACGATTTAGAAATTGGAGAATCTTCATTATTTTTACCCTAGACGATATATTATTTCAATTTTCGCGATTGTTGTTATTCGGAATAAGAAACTATTTTGAGATTTAGAAATTGAAATACAAATGTCATGTACTTTTGGACTAACTAGTCAGTTAAATAATGCACTATATGTTTAGTAAAATGTATAAGGGACACGTTTATCGAAAGAAAAAAAAATTCAGAAATCTGATTGGTTATCCACAATCTTTAGTGGACAATCAATCAAATTTGTCCATTTTGTTTCTGTTGATAAATTATTTTTGTGTGCCATTTGAATAAAAATATAACTATAATTATTAATTAATTTCACTTTTATATATATATAGGTTATGTGAAAATATATCAAATTTCTGGTAATTTAATTTCTTTATACATATCTATATAATTAATTGAAGGTTTTATTTTGTGGTCGTTGAAAAAAATTGCGAGACTTGGACAATTAAGTTTTTGAACTCGAAAAAATTTCTATATAATTGATTGAGACTTGGACATTAAAAAACAAAAAACCAAAATTCTTGGATTCTAATCTTTTTAATTAGTCATAAAAAAGTCGCAAGATATATTCAAATGATTAGTTTTCATTGTCGGTGCGTCGTATATATATATATAAGAACTCGAGAAACATATAAAAGATGTCCCACAATGACTATTAATTTAATCATGTTGAAGATGCGGCTAACAATTTATTTTTGCTCTTTTTTTCTAACCCCTCTTTTTTATGTCTTCCCTTTCTTTTTTCGCATTTTCTTCTTTTTTTTTGAATATTATATTTTATTATCTTCTTTTTTTAACATAATTTTTTTTTTGCATTTTTCTTTATTTTGCCCCCTTTTTTTTATTGATTTTCCTCACATAATTCCGGAACCAAGGAAAAAGTCATATAGGCTATGAGAATTGTATTGGGAAGTCTTTATATATATATATCTATATACATACAATATAAATGTAACTGCGAGTGGCTGCGAGCCAAACGAGCCTTTGGATATTTGCGGACTGGACAAGCGCGCGGCTCTAAACGTGACACAATTTCATTACCGCTGCTGCAGTAGTATTGCAATCTTTAAAAAAAAATATTTTTCTTCACCGACATACCACGCGGAGATATTTTTTTTTTTTAACACAAGCACGTCTCATTAATATTTCTTTGATTATGTTATTACACAAGGATCCCATAAATTCCAAAATTATTTTCTCCATAGAAAAATAAAATTTGTAACATTTTTTTTTTTCACCTTTCTCCGCAAGGGAGTTTAATTAAATGAAGTTTTAATTAAAAGTAATTTTTCGGAAAAAAAAAAATTGTACAAAAAAAAAAAGGCCAAGATATTTTTAAAGAGTTGATCTGAGGAATTAATGAGGCGTGCTGTGCTTTACTGTATAGTGCATTGTATCGCTCTCTTACCAGTCGTGAGGGACGCGATCGACCTCTTGTGGAGAGTTGCCTTAACCTTTGAATTTTTTTCTTGTTCGTTTCAGCCAGCTGCCTGCCCGGATGCGACGAGCAACACGGACACTGCAATCGACCCAACGAATGCATGTGAGTATATACCTCCTGTACCGGTATTACATTCTGCAATGTGGCTACTCCCACCACTATATATATATATATATACCTTTTTCTTCTTCTTTTTTTCCTCTTCGTCGTCGTCTTCTTCTTCTTCTTCTTTGCAAAAGCTTGTCGAGAAAAGCAGGACGAAGAAGAATTCGAAGCGTTCGAATCGTTTCCGTCGCTACTCTCGCGCGGTGGCGATCCCCGATCCTTCCTTCTTCTTTCTTTCTTCTTCTTCTTCGCCTCTCTTTGATTTACCTCACATCGCCGGGTTAACGCGAACATTCTCCCCGGGTTCTAAATCGTGACGCGAACTCCAACCTGCAACTCACTCCCTTCCCCCCCCCTCCCCTCCCTCCTCCGTTCCTCTCTGGTCCCCCTTTTTCTCCATTCACATTTTTATTCAAAAGAGTGTGGAATTTAATTAGAAAACCTGGAATCCTAACTCTTGATTCTCATTTCGAATTTAAAAAAAAAATCGTAAAAATTCTCTTTAAATGGACAATTTTTTTTTCTGTTTTTTAAAAAATAGAATTATGGTTAATTTAAAAGTAAATGGAAAAACAAATAAAGTAACTTTTACTATACTTCTATACTTTAAAAGTATAATCTGAACTGTCCGCTCATTTCTAGTCATTTTTATTCTCCAGAAACAGTAAAATTTACTATTTCAGGAGTAAATTTTACTTTTTCTTTTTTTTTTGAATAAAAATGGCCAGAAACTGCGGATAGTTCAGATTCTACTTTTAAAGTATATATATATATAGTAAAAGTTAATTTATTCGTTTTTCCATTTTTCTACGTATACCAAAAGTTATATCAAATTAATACCAATACACAGAAAAAAATTGTAATTGCGCTTACAGATGCTAACTGATGTCTGTTATTAAATCTATCAAAATTAGTAACCACAGCTAAATTTTTTGCTATTACAACGAAAAAGTTTGCTGTAATAAAAAATATCAGCAAATTTTTTTGACCCCACAGCAAATTTTTTCGCTGTCTCTATATATTAGCTATAAATTTGCTGTGGCAGCGAACTATTAGCTGTCACATCAAATTTATAGCTTATATATAGAGACAAAAAAAAAAAAAATTTGCCGTGGGGTCAAAAAAGTTTGCGGTGATAGTAAATTTTTTAAAAATTAACACTGACATTGTTTATTACAGCAAACTTTTTCGTTGTCATAGCAAAAAATTTAGCTGTGGTTACTAATTTTGATACATCCGATAGCAAACATCATTTAGCATCTGTAAGCAATTAAAGCATTTTTGAATAAAATTGCCTTTTTTTTTTTTAATAATAATAATATTAATTAATAGATTTAAAATATCATTTTTGACATAAAAATTGCGTACCTATGTCTTCACATTATTTTATTTATTATTTTAAACAGACATAACTGAAAATTTTTAAAATTAGTATTAAAAATCTTTTTCCTTTTCAAAAAATAAAGTTTATGCTAAATTCTCACATTAAATATACATCTAATTTAGAGATTAAAATTTTTTTTTTTTTTTCCGTCGTTTATAGATAATTATAAAGAGTATTTATTTTAAAGTGATTTGATAATCTGAAAAATAATACATCATTAGTCCAATTATAGACTAATTAGATTATTATCGTTTATATATCATTTAGTGGAAAAAAAAAAATATCAAAAATTTATAATTGCACTTCCAGTGAAGGAATGTTTATGATTAAAAGAACAAAATTTGTCCATTATATATATAAAGAATCTTTTTTACTAAATTACCGAATGAGAAGGAAGTTGAGTAAATTTTTAGATTCTCTCTTTCTCTTTTAGTGTAAATATTCATTGAATGCAGGAAATTCAAATAATATATTTAAGAATTCAAGAATCTCTTTTTTTATATAGAAAAGGTTAAAAGGGAAAAGCTAAGAGGGGGGGAAAAAAAATGTGAAATTCATTGAAATGAAATATGAAACGACCTTGCATTTTGCTCGGTGAGATCAAAGAGATATGAAAGGAATTAAAAGCCTATTAATGCAGTACTTGGCTGCACTTAAACGCTGATTCAGCCTCTACGCGCGGTGTCTCTCTCTCTCTCTCTCTCTCTTACTCTTTTCCTCAAGGGAGAAAATTTTCTGCAAAAGCTTCGAATAATCAGAAGCTTATGTAAAGTGCACGTTGGTATTTTAATGTACATTTTTTTATATATATATAAAAAGAAAAATAATAGTAAATCTATTTTATTTGTTTTTTATTCGATAAATATCTTATAATTTTTTTTTTTTTTGCGGAAAAGAATAATTTTTTGAATATATGCGAGGGAAATTAAGAAGATGAATTATTGTCGCGGTACGATATAAAATTTATATATAAATAACGTCGATAAAAATCTCGGTTCCATTTTGCGCCGTTAACCCGAGCTTTGAATTTAACTCGATCATCTAATTACTCCACGGCCGAGGTTAATTGTCCCGTTAGCTGCATAACCTCGAGAGCTTTGCCTCAAACGACGTTTTGACGTTCGTCTCTCTTTCATTCGTCTTCTTTACTTCTTATTCTTATTCTGACATTTAACTATATATGTATATATATATATACGTGTCTCTTTATCTTCTATTATTTTGCCCCTTCCATATTTATAATATAAATACACCTTGGTTAATAGTTCCCTCACTGAGAGGTGAGAACGATAACAACAATTTCAATGCTCGTATTCGGTATATATCGATTTGATACCACTGGTATGTTAGATGTTAAACTGACGCTCGTGGGAAGTGTTGAGAAACTTTTATTCAAGAATTGAGTCTGAATTTTCAGTTTATATCTTCTTTGACCTTTATTCCACATCACTTTCCTTCCCTATTTCCAAGTCAATTTCTATATATATAAGAAATCAATTTTTTTTTCCTTTTGGAAAATTATCTGTAATTGGCGTTTTTTCAATAGATTTACAATATTTTATTTATTATTATTATTATTATTATTATTATTATTTATGCATTTTATTATATTTTTAATTTATTTTTATTTAAATTAAAAAAAGGTTCGATGGAAAATTATTTTCTCGTCCAATTGAATTCTTTTTTTTTTGAAGTTTTAATGTTTTGTTCTTGTATCTTGTTACAAATTTGAGTTTGAAATATTTTCGAATTTTTTTAAATCCTTTTAATCGTTTTTAGTTAATTTTCTTTTTTATTATTATTATTGTAAATTATTTTTACTGTTATTATTATTATTTTAATTTTGAAATATTTTTTTTGAATTTAAAGACTCATGCGCATTCTAAATATCCTTACAAAAATTTTTTAGTAAAGAAAGTTTCTTGTTTTTAGTAAATTTTAAGGTTATTTATTTATTTATTTATTTATTTGAAACATAACGGGACATGCCCTTTCGTACAAAAGTACTCCTAAATCTAAAAATTACAATACTAAATTTTACTAAATCTAGGTAGCCACTTAAGAAAAGATATTTTAGTTTTCGTTTAGCAAGATATTACGTTTTTTCTTTTTATTTTTTTATGTAAAATTTTCGAGTTTTCAAAATTATTCTTAATGTATAATTAAAGAAACTGGGAAAATTATGGGAAATTTAAAAAAGGGGGGAAAAAATATTTAAAAAATTTAAAAACTGGACAAAAAAGTATGGGAAATTTAAAAAAGGGAAGAAAAATTATGAAAAATTTAAAAAGAAGGGAAAAAATTATGGAAAATTTAAAAAAAAATATATATATAGAAAATTGAAAAAGAAAAAAAAATATAGAAAATTGAAAAGGAAAAAATAATTATGGAAAATTTTAAAAAAAAGAAAAGTGGATTTATAAATAAATCAATTGAAAAGCGAACCAATTGCAGAAAATAAACGAAAATTCCCCTCCGGTTAGAATATTATAGGTGATCGAATGACGCTTATAGGCAATATTCGTAATAGACATGACGAAGACTTAATTTATGAGCACAAACTCAATGCCGACACGAGTTTTTTTTTTTTTTTTTTATCTTTTTTTTTTCTTTTTTCATCTTCTAATGGTTGATCATCACTCGACCAATTATTGCGTTCATGTTATACGTTGGAATTTATAGTGTATAAGTGTCGATTCCTATGAAGTGGATTTTTTCTATCTATCTCTCTCTTTCTTTATTTGATTAGGAGAAGTTTACTTAATATCGCTTCCTTTACGGTATAACTCAAAAGTTAAATATATACACAATCTTCATTATCGAGAGGTTTTCTTATTTTTTTTTCTTCTCAAAAAAAAAAGAAAGAAAGAAATAAAAAATGTGTTAACTTCAATTTTTCTAATTAGAATATTTCTTCTCCGTGTCTTCTCTCTCTCTCTCTCACTCTTGAAAGTTTCCGTCATGAAATAAAACGTGTGGAGTTAATTTGAAGAGTATTATATAGAAATACTTGGTAATCTCTAGCCAATGTTCTCTCTCTCCTTCTCTTTTTCTCTCATAAAGTCATATATATATATGTATGTATGTATGTATGCAAGAATGACTCATCCCCATTGACCGCTCTGGAACTTTACGTGTTTTTTTTTTCACTTCAGTTATTTTTTTTTTTCCGAAAATTATAGAAAATATTTTTTTTATTTATTTCGGAGAAATTTAAAAATAATTATTTATGTCAACGGTTATTTGAAAAATAATTTTTTTCGGGGAAATTTTTTTCGAAACGAAAGCTCGAATACAAAAATTTGAAATTTAACTATATATCTTTTATCAAGATTAATTTACTAGATTGATGAGACTATTCTTGAGGGACAAAGGATTTGAATCTTGTCAGAACCTTAAAGTTTTATTCAACTTTTCAAGATATATATTTCTGACTCATGAATTAAAGAGAATATAATGATGATGATGGATTAGGATTAGAGGTCCAGGGTTCAGGTTTTTAAATTGTATCAAATTAATGAATAGACCCTTAATGAAATATTTGTCAGTATATATGTAGATACATATACAGTATCCGGTGTTTCATTTTCTAGGGGGGTCACTTTCCAAAAAAAGGTCATGGAACTTACATATACTCACTTAAAATAAAAAAAAAAAAAAAAAAAAAAAAAAAAAAAAAAAAAAAAAAAAAAAAAAAAAAACAATTTGGATTCTTCTTATTTCAATTCGTATTTTCCATTTTAATGTGATAATGTGTAACATAACCTCAAACTAAAAAACTATTTTTAACATAAACAAAATTTTTTTAGAAAATTTAATTAATAATAATAATAATAACAACAAAAATTATAATAATAATAGTAATAATAATATTAATAATGATAATTTAATTATAATCAATTTTGTCAGATTTAGTAACACACATTTCAGAAAAAAATGATATTGTATATTTGCCGCAAAAAAATAAATAGTCGAAAATAATTTTTTTATTTTAAAGTTATGTTACTAACCAATTTCTAATTAATTATTAGTCAAAAAATAACTAAATAAGAAAAATAGTCAAATTTCACTAATTGAATTAATTAATAAAATAGTTTTACTAAAATTTTACTTATTTTCGCATAAATTAAAAATTAATATTATAAGTATAATAATTAGTCAGTTTTCATTTTTCGAATTATATATAGCGTATTTGACAGAATTTTTATTCAAAACAAATTTTTAGGTACTGAATTTTAATATTTTTCCGAAATTGCAAATTATCCGAATAAAAAAACAATCAACAGTATATAAGATTTTGGCGCGATTTTTAAAAAATTGTCCAAATTGTAATTGCGGGGGGAATTTTAAAAATTGCGACAAAATCTTTTGTTTCGGTCATTTGTAATTTCACAGACAATTATAATTTGTCATTTTAAGAATTTTATATGATGAAAATTGTGTTAAATAAAAATTTTATTTCTAACAAATTCGTTTAAAAGTAGAAAATTTAATGAAAATTTTAAATCAAAAAGTAAAAATTGGTCCAAAAAAAAAAAATAATTTTTTGTCCAAAATAATTTATTTTGAAAATCGTACTTTTAAAATTTGGGAGAATTAATTTTATTTATTGTTAAAAACAATTTTCAAACTTTGAAGTTATGTTAATATGGGCCAAGTACCTTTAATCAATGTAAAACTGTTGTAAATATAACTTATAAATTTTTTTTCTTTCAACATTCTTATCAACTCTTGTAAAAATACATCCCAGTGGGAAATTGACAATAGTATACCCAAAAGAAATGTTTTATTTGAACTCAAATATAATATATAATTGAGTTAAATAAACGTATATTTGTCTTACAGTAATAGCCTCACACAAATAAATATAATTTATTTTATTAAATAGTGAGACAAATATATCATTTCTCTGGGTGTAGCCATATTGGGCCATTATAGGACCAATAATGGTCCATTATTCACTCTTTTACCAATGATAAATTTTCCACTGTGGTATAGTAAAATTCTTAAAAATCAAAATTATACACTCTAAAAATGCATTTTTTTTTTTTTCGCGAAAAGAAAAAAAACAATTATATTGGTCGTCACACATATCCTTTCTGATTACGCGGAAACGCATATTACGTGAGGTTAGAAACCGTGGGATCGGCCCCATTCAGATTATACGTGGAGGAATCGTCATGAAAATTTCGGAGTCTATCGGCGAACTTGTCATCAACTTGAATACTGATGAATAAAAGGTTGTAATGTGCAACGACATTGGCGTAGAAAGAGAAAAAGAGAGAGAGAGAGAAAGGAGACGACACCCGCGTGGTTGCACCCGGTTCGGTTAAATTCTCGTGATGCTTCGGCCGGTTTCGCTTGACTTTACCTGAGTTTTCGTATATGTGTGTTTGTATTTAATAGTGTATGGAGAAAGAGAGAGAGAGAGATAGAAGGAACATACGATGAGTGGCGATGGTATTAGTGGGCAGAGCGAGCCGCGCACACACAGAGGAGCGTAACCTTTCCTTGACCCGCATACTGAACGGCTGTGCCGAGCCTCGAACCGTGGGAACACTCGACGACTCATCCCCACTCTTTGGGTCCTGCCTCCTCTTGCTCTTTTTTCCTCTCTCTCTCTTTCCCTCTCACTGTTGCTCTTTAATTTCTCTCTCTCGCGTTTCATCTCTTTCTTTCTCTCTCTCTCTCTCTCTCTCTCTCTCTCTCTCTCTCTCTCTCTCTCTCTCTCTCTCTCTCTCTCTCTCTCTCTCTCTCTCTCTCTCTCTCTCTCTCTCTCTCTCTCTCTCTCTCTCTCTCTCTCTCTCTCTCTCTCTCTCTCTCTTCTGGTTGCCTCTCATCCCATTCCCTTCTCCATTCGCGAGTCACGGTTCTGTGGATCCCCTGGACAACGTAATGGCCGACCACATCCTTTTTTTTTCTTTCTTTTTTGCAAAAATGTAATGAGTCCTTTTTATTTTTGTTTTTCAGATGTCATACAGGATGGAAAGGACCATTTTGCGATCAGTGTGAAATGTATCCTGGTTGTAAGCATGGAATTTGTCACAAGCCATGGGAGTGTCTTTGCGATGAGGGCTGGGGTGGTCTATTCTGTAATCAGGATCTCAACTATTGTACAAATCATAAACCATGTCGGAACAATGGGACATGCTTTAACACGGGACAAGGTTCTTATACATGTTCATGCGCTCCTGGTTTTACTGGGACTGATTGTGAAAAATCACTTTTGGATTGTCACGCAAAACCATGTTTAAATGGTGGTCTGTGCAGTATGGAACAACGTGGAAATAGTGGTAGTGGTGGTAATGAGACAACGGCAATTGGAAAAATAAATTCACAACGTGCTTATCGTTGTACATGTCCAGCGGGATGGCGTGGTCGTCATTGTGAAATTAGTACAAGATCTTGCCGTGATATGCCTTGTTCACATGGTGCAACATGTGAGGATGACTCATTGAGAGGATATACCTGTTTGTGTCCACCGGGTTTCACTGGTCATGAATGTGAATTGCAAATCGATGAATGTGCACCAAATCCATGTTCAAATGGTGGAACGTGCAGTGATATGGTCAATGGATTTAATTGTAGTTGTCCATTGGGTTTTAGTGGTGAACGTTGTGAAATTAATATTGACGACTGTCAGGGTGATCCATGTTTAAATGGAGGGACTTGTAAGGATATGATTAATCAATTTCGATGTTTATGTGTACCGGGTTTTGTTGGACGATTATGTCAGGATAAAGTTGATTATTGTCAAACAAAACCATGTGCAAATGGTGGTAAATGTATATCGGGTACAAATGATTATCAATGTCAATGTAAAGCGGGTTTCACTGGTAAGGATTGTAGTATTTTTGTCGATGAATGTAAAAGTGGACCTTGTCAAAATGGTGGGAGTTGTCGTAATGTGGTGAATGGATTTTTGTGCGAGTGTCCAGAGGGTTATCGTGGTGATACTTGCGCTGAGGAGGGTTCAGCGGTGGCGGTGGCATCGTCGGCTATAAATGTACCACCATCGGGTGCGAGTTATTGGTCGGGAAATCTTTCGAAGCATGTTGCATCGGCTGAGGCAAGAAATGAGGGTTTAACAACGGAGCATGTTGTTGTTATTGCAACATTATCGACGGCAGTGCCGGCGTTTGTTTTGGTGGCTGCAATAGCGGTGATGTGTATGAAGAGTCGACAGAAGAGGGAACAGGCAAAGGCTGATGAGGAGGCGCGTTTACAAAATGAAAGAAATGCAGTGCACAGCAGTATGAGTAAACGTGGTGGTATTGGCGGTGGCGGTGGTAATACTGTTGGTATTATTGGAAATGGCAATGTAGGTGGTTTATTGAGTAATGGCAATGGAATTGGTAGTGTTTGTACACTTGGCGCTGGTGATGCGCATATGATTAAAAATACATGGACAGCAAATAAAAGTGTTAATAATGCATCGGTGAGAGAGGATCTTGATTCTTCGTTTCAAACTGAGGATAGCTCGTGCTCGGGTTATAAGCCTGAGCCTGTTCTTCAGGATGGAAGATCGAGATCGACAAAGCAGCTGAATACGGAAGCTGCTGCGCATCGTGCATCGCATCTTTTTCAAAAGGAAAAAGAATGCAGTGTTATGGAATCAAAGAGGACATCCGTTTTTGCCGGAAATCCAACAGTGGGAGGAACAGTTGGATCGGACTCTTGTTGTGGGGAGGCGGCATTATTAAAAAGGCCGAGTACGCTGGGGGATGGAAGTCCACCCAGTGGTGGTGGTGGTGGTAGTGGACCCAATTCAGAAAGTGGATGCGGTGTTTACGTGATAGACGATCATTATAGGCATGACGCGGCTCTCGCGGCAACACTCGCAACTGAAGTGTAGCCGAAATTATAGACTATATTTATAATATAAAAACAAAAAAGTAAAAAAAAAAAAAAAATTAAATCCTCAAGACTTTTTTTCTTTTGTGTAGTACGATAAAAGAAAATAAGAGCGGCAAATGTGTTCTCGGTGTGTTTGTGTTGATTCGTCGACGTTTAAAGAGTGAATGCGCGCCGTTTTTTTTTTTTTCGTACGTCTGCTCTCGAAAGCTGTTAAACTCTATTTTGCAACGAGAACGAGGCTTGTTGCAAAACGACTTGGTATAAAAAAAATGAAAATTTTTAGAGAAAAAGCGACGAAAGAGCGAAGAATGCTGTGGGGGTCGCGCGCCCCGTCCGTTTATAAGTATTAATATTATCATGCTCGAAGCACTTTTGTACAGAACTAATTTATTATATTTGTTATTTACTATTACTGTGAACGCTATTAAATATTATTGTCACATTATGTCACACACATACACAAACACTTCACACATACATACATACACACACACATTATGTTCCAGTAATTAAGAATGAAAAAAAAAAAAAATATCTATGAATGAATAATGATGCGATGATGAGAAATAGAGATTATAGTGCGATATATATATTTTTTTTTGTAATTGACTTTTTTTAGAAGGATTTTTTCTTTTTGAATTTCTTTATTTCGACAGTATTGAATAAATCATGAGAAAGCTGAGTGAAGGGATATATACGTAACTTTCGAAGCGCATCGCTCACATCAATTCAATTATTATTTAATATAAGATTATATTAATGATGATATTTCCATTATTAATAATATTTTTTTATTAATATTTTTCCTATTAATTTTTTTCTTCAAATAATATTTCTTCGATTAATATTATTTTTTATTAATATAATGATTATTTATTAAATAATAATTAATGTAAATTTTTTTTTTGTACAATTTTTACAAATTGTTCCTCAAGAATCAAATTTTGATGAATTCCAAATTTGATTTTTGAGACGTGTGTGTTTCGAAAGATTACCCTCCCCTTCTTTTTTTGTAAAAAATGTCGATTTTTCGAAAAGAAATTTTTTTTTTTCAATTTTTTGACCCCAAATCAAAATGTTTGCTCACCATTTTTTTTTCTCTTTTTTTTTGGAAAAAAATTAATTGATGACAATACCGAGTTTAATTCGGTAAATTTTTTGTGTTCACGTATATTTTTGTTATATACGTGAAAATGAATAATTTTGAAAAAAGCAAACAAACAAAATAATTGTGCGCACAAATGTTTCCAAAGTCCCATTTATATGTTTGTTTGTGTTATGTGTTTAATGTTCTCGTTTTCGCTGTGAAAAACAAAAAAAAAAAATAAAAAAAAAAAATAAAACGAAATATACACTAATTTTCACAGCGAAAACGCGAAAAAAATCACTTACAAATGTCGATGATCTCGAAGGCAGCAAAAAAATATTTTTCAAATTGTGAACTTTCAATTATTTTTCCTTTTTTTTTTTTTTTTTTTTTTTTGTTAGTTTGGGAACTCGAAAATCAATTTCTCCGCCGTTGAGTAAAATTTCCCCTGGTGGTAAATTTTAATCAGAGGTGAAGGAATCTGAGGGTGATATTAATCAAAGAGTTCCGTAATTTTTTTTTTTTTTTATAACGCGCGAGTCATTAGAATGTGATTATTATTTTTCTCTCGTTCTAATGACTCGCGACTTCACGCATTTATTATCGGAAAGACTGCAGCGAATGTTTAAATATAGTATTTAGCTTATAAATAAATATATATACATAAATGTGTATATTATATTTATAGATGAATTTAGAGAAATTGAAAGAAAATGAAAAAAAAAAAAATTTGCTGCCTTGGAGTATCATAATTGTATGACAAGCGATCATTGTGTTATTATTGAGCGATTTTTGATGATTATTTATTTATGATAATGATGATGAAGATGATAGATTATGCCGAAGGTGATAATGCTGATGACGATGTAGATGACGGTGACGACGATGAACAAAGTTTCAATGATGTTTCTATTTAAGAAAATTTATTAATTGAAAAGCAAAAAAAAATCATCTAAAACAGGCTTGATCATCTGTCACAAACTGAAATCATGTTTACAATTTGAAAATTAGTACAAAAAATAACAAAAAAAAAAAGAAAGAAAAATATTCACTTTGAGCAGATAAAAATATTTTACTGTCACAGCGAAATATTTCTCTAAAGTAACAATATTTTTAACTGCTTCAATGTGAATTTTTTGTTATTTTTTGTTACTCTATTTTTTTCAATTGACAAATTTAGTCACCTTTTTTTATACATTGTTTTTTTTTTTTTGACAGTCTTGTATAGTTGTATTTCGTTAAATTATTTTTTTATCCCTTTTGTTGTCTTGAAAAAAAAAAATTAAATAAAAATAAAACCGTCATCTCTTCGACTTTCACAAGAGAATTGTATTCCTTTAAACGCAATAAGTTATAAGGCGAATATTGTAAAGACTTCGAGTATACCTTTTTTGTATAAAAAAAAAGAGCCAGATGTGTATATTTGTAGTAGTGTAAAATTAATATTATTATTAATATTATTACAATGTAAATAGATGAATTGTCAATATAACGATGTCTCAAGAAACGGCGGTGAACGATTAATAATGATGATACATTGAAAAAAAAAAATATGGTCTTTTTATTTAAATTTTTATTCAAATATCCCTTCGTATTTATTTTTTAATTAAATTATAATTTTAAAAATTTATTAATGAAAATTTTAAAAAAAAAATAATTAATTTTATAGAAGATAGTCAACTTTTTTTTAAATACAGTAATTAATATATATTTTCAAGCAAAATCGAAATAAATCATTTTCATTCACTTTTTTATTATGAGATTTTGTAATTATGAGAAAAAAAGTTTTTTTATTCTTCATTTTGCTCTTTCTTTTTTTTGGTTAAGAGAATTTAAGTTTCAGGAAAAAGAATATATATATATATAGTATAGGCTCCGCTAACGAGCTCTGAATCAGTCGTAAGCACGCATTTACAGTAAACGCAAGTCTTTCCACGAAGCGATTAAATCGTTTAAAATGGCCAGACTATTTACCTCTGAATTATCAGTAATCAAGAATGTGCCGAAATCAGAAACTTAAGTTAATGAATTAATACTGTTGAATTATTATCATTATAACTTTATACAAATATAAGTACATAAAGAACTTAATTTGCGAAATGAAAAATTTCGAGAATTTATAAAAATGAATTAAAATTTAAATTAATTAAATTAAATTTAAAAAAAAACGAAAAACTAATTTATTAATTTATTAGATTGAATTCTTGTATTTAACATCAGAAATTTATTTATATGTCCGCTGGAGGCATTTTATTTATTTATTTTATTAATATTTGATGTATTTTTAGTCCGTTAGCATTTTTATTCTAGTAGTACCATTTTTCGCCACTGTGTCTAAAAATTACTCTTATTGGTTTTAACTGGACAAAAATCCTACTTTCAAAAGTTCAAAAAATTTTCGACAGAGAGCGCTTCGCAGTAACGGACATCAGAATAAAATTCATTATTAATATTGAGTTTTTTACAATAGAATGTTTTTAAAACGAAGTTATTTATTCAATAGAAAATATTTAATTTAATTAGTAAATTTATTTATTTAATTTAATATTATTATTATTATTATTATTATTATTATTACTATTATCACATGAAGCGAAGTAGACATCGACCAATCAAAATGCACTCCCTTGCGGCAAAATAACAATTTCCACGAGAGACTAAATTTTGATTGGTTGAAATTTATTCTGATAATCCGCGAATCTGCACCACGTGACTGTAGTACACTTAATCGAATTTTTTATTTTATTCAGAGTTTCTGGCAATTTGGAATTTTTTAAAAACATAGAAAAATTAAATAAATTTTTATTTATTTTAAATAAATTTTCGTTGAAATTTTTTTATTATGTAAATTTTACAAATGTAAAAACGAAAAAATTATCATGTCCAATTAAAATCTTTCATTTCAATTGTTCTCTAAGCCAATCAAAATTCATTGATTCGTTTCTGTAAACGCATCACGGCATCAGGTATCAGTTGCAAAAGTGCGTGTTTCTAATCTATATAGTTTAGTAAATCTGTGTTTCAAAAATGTGTCAAATTCAATCAAATTGAAATTATAATTTGTCATATCGGTGTCGTCTCAATTAATTCATTTAATTTGTAAGTAAATATTTATTATAAAATACTATTATATTTTATTCAATTTAAAATTTATTTTTGTATATTTTTTACGTTGAGCTTTTCATTCAATTTTTATCACTAAAATTGTTCTTGCTTTTGTGTATATAAATGGTGATTTGGAAAACCGTATGATAGAAATTCAAAAGAAAACAAACAAAATTTGTCATGTTTTAAAATTCGATATGATTAAAATTCAATATAATTAAGTATTAAAATATAAAAATTTACTTTCTTTTGTTCTGATTTTTACTAAAGAAAAAAAAATTCTTTGTAGTTTCTGCGCATAAAACGTAACAAAAATAACGCGTGTCTTTAGAGGTTATGTTGCCAACAATAATTTTATCAAATCTCTATTTCAATTACTCCGTTTGGCAATAATTTATAACTCTTCAATAATAATTTATTTATTTGATAATAAAAAAATTATTAAATTAATAAATAAATTGATAAAAATCTTTATTATCTTCAAAAAAAATATATATATGTGACAGTCCCCGAGAGAAGGGACCTTAGCTCACCAGAGGTCAATATTGAGTTTTATATGGTAAATGATAGATTTTGAATTGCTTTTTCACATGCAAAAGTCAAAAACTGATTAGGATAATTTCTTTTGACACAATAACATTTTGAAGATGGGTATGTCAAGCGCATTTCGAGGCGGATTGTGGCACTCAAGAAATCAGCCCCACTACTTTACTTACACAACTATACTCTCGCGTACGTGAGCTTCGCGTACGTGAGACCCGAAGATACACGAAGTAGACGAAGCTCACGTATACAGAAACACAACGTTGTGTTAGTGTGGTGGGGGGACTTTTCAGAAGTTCCGCCCCACTCTTCGAGTTCCGCGTTTCTGCTTCTTCTTCAAACGCTTGCCCTGTGAAATTCGTTTTGGTGAGCTAAGGTCCCTTCTCTCGGGGACTGTCACATATATTACAAAATTCTGTCAAATAATTCAATTCACTTCACATTAAAGAGGTTCAACCCATTAACATAACCTCGAAACTAAAAAGTAGTTTTTAACAGAACTGAAAATATATTTAAAATTTATTACACCCAAATTCGACAAATTCAATTGTACAATTTTGGAAAAAAATTATTTTGAGTTAAAATTTTTTGTTAAATAATAACACAGCTCCTGCACGTGTACGTTTCTTCCTAACCTCAAAAAACATTTCAAAATTTTTAGTGGATATAGGATTTTTTTTTAAATTGATGGATTTATATGAAACTGGGAATATAGGGGTTTTTGAGGTCGCTGATTACGAATTTGAAGTTAGATTTTGAAAATTCAAAATGGAGGACAAATTTTTTGAAAATTAATGATTTTTTAGAAATTTTGAAGTTAGATTTACAAAATTCATAATGGCGGATCCAATATGGCGGACGAAAAAATGAAAATCATTCGTATCGGCTTGAAAATTGTTACTCGGGGGTTTTTGGGGTCGCTGATTAAGAATCTGAAGTTAGTTTTTCGAAATTCCAAATGGCGGACCATTAATTTTTTAACAAAAACACAAAATCAGAATTTTAGAGAATCTTTCAAAAGAGAAAAATGAGCCATTGTTTATAAAAATTGAATAAAAATTATAATTGTTCACTAATTTTTAAGAAAAAATACAAAATCTTTATTAATTATTATTTAACAACAAATTTTAACTGAAAATAATTTTTTTCCAAAATTGTACAATTCGATCTGTCGAATTTGGGTGTAATAAATTTTAAATATATTTTTAGTTCTGTTTAAAACTACTTTTTAGTTTCGAGGTTATGTTAATATGGATTGAATCTCCTTAAAATTTTTTTTGTAAATATTGGATTTTTTAATTCTATTTTTTAAAATTAAATTCCATATAAGAAAATTTCGATTAAAAAAAAAAAAATTCTTTTAAACATAAAAATTAACTTCTATAAAAAATTCGATTTAATATTAATTCTGTTTTATAGAAATTCGCAGATAAATATAAATTCGATTCTATATAAAAATTCGAATTATTAGAAATTCGAGTTAATGAGTATTAGAAAATATTCATGTATATAAAATATATGAAAAAGTATTTGATAAAAAAAAAATTTATTTTATATATACAATAAAATAAAAAGTTATCATAAAATAAAACTTGAGAAATTTTATAGAAAAATAATGTGGACAATATATATATATATATATATATATATATATATATATATTTAGATATATTTCCTATAAATGTTCATCTCAAGAATTTTCTGGATAAAAATAATATCTTTTCCGTTGAAAAATATCCAGACTGAAATTAATTTCAGAAAACGAACACGCGAATCGAAACAGGTAATTTAAACATTACACTGAAAATTTTTATTCGGTTCAACCTGAAAGGTCAAACGTTTACGAGTCAGCCGCAATTGGCGTTCACGCGGAAGTATTCGATAAGTCGGCAATCTCTTGCGCCAGTTAAAAAGGGAATATGACTTCCGATGTCAAGGATTTAAAATCTTCCCTAATATAATTAACATGAATTGCAAATCAAATGATAAAACTGACATTTATTATTATTATTAACAAAATTATAATATTTTTTTTTTGAACGTCAATTATTCTTTTTTTGACCGCGATTCATTTCGAAACCAATATAATAATAATACAAAACTTAACTTCACGTTTCATCTTCTTTCACAATGATTAATAGTAGAAACGCTAATTGGCGAAAATTTACGTAGGTTTTAAACCTTCGACGGGAAAAAAAAATCACTTCACTGGATCATATACACATATGTGCGAATATGTATCCTATAGAAATATATAATATGTGTGAAAGTAAAATCTTGAGATGATTCTATTGAGAAAAGGCAACTTTTTTTTTCATCAACCCACACATTTATTTTTGGTCTCTAAATATATTGTAAAATTAAATTATTAATCCGCAATATAATATCGTGATATTTGAGAAATTGTGTATTGTATTTATGTATATGCTAAAATTAAATATATGTTTCGTTATATATATATTATTAAATATTTTAATGACGAATTTTTATTAGTAAGCAAAATTATTATTTAACCAAATTTTAATTTATTAGAATTTTTTATTTAAAGCATTTTTATTCAGCTGAATTCTTATTTACCAGAATTTATATGTATTTAACTCCAGTTAAATTAATTAAATTAAATTTATTGAAGGATAAAATGACAATTATTGTTATCAAATAATAATTCATAAAAATTTGAATTAAAATTATCGCTTCTAACGAAAAAACACAATGCATTTTGAAAAAATTAAATATTTATTGTTAATTTTTTGTATTTCTTAAATTAAGTATGTAAACATTTCAGATTAAAAATGTGAATTGTTGAAGATTCCTTTTTCTTTTAAAAATTTTTAACAATAATTGAGTTTTAAAGAATTTTTAATTAAAAATTTTTTGTAAATTATTGAAATTTTGAAGAATTTTGGTTACACTGGAAAAAAAACTAGTAGGTTTTACTACTTTTTAACTACACGGAAAGAAATTTAGTAGCAATATTTGATAAATCTGATAGGAAATTTTAGTATTTTCTTTTTCAAACGCGGAACATTTGGGTTTGATAACGAAAATCGGTATATTTTTACCAATAATCTTTTTAGTAAATATATTCCAGAAATTGAAATTATTATTTCGTAAATTGATAAATTTATACGAAAAACCAGAAGTAAGTTAAACCAATGCGCACTTCGTTATTTACTAAATTTATATGAAAATTTGGAAAGATTATTTCGAAATTTGTTAAAACTATACTAAAAATTCGAAGTGGTTCAGTCGTGACAGATGACGACAGAAACACCAATAGATTCTAAGCCAAAGTTTTATCTCTTTCTCATCTCGAAGATAGACGAGGATATGAACTTTTAAATGCACACACACACACACATACACCGCATTGTTTTACATCGATTGGCTTATTTTTATTCCTAACCTATACTAACGATAATACGTATAACATTCGCAGAATAACGCTTCATATACAAATTTACGCTCATGTGAAAAACTGATGTGACCATATTCTTATATACTAACCAGACATATTTTTCACCGCTTATGAGAAAGGTGAAATTATATCAAAACATGTTTAAAAATATAAATAAAAATCATTATTTATTGGGAAATAATTAAATATTTTATTATTTTTTGGAGAACAATTTTTTTTACTGATTTATTGTAAAATCTTCGAAATTAATTATATAAAAGAAATTCAGGTCTGTATCAAGATAATGGTAAAAAGGGGCTTGTCTAAAGAGCTTCGTCAGTCTTCGTTACCACTCGGTGAGGATCGGGCAATTCCGAACGTTCAACTTCGGCAAATTTCGTTCGAATCTCGTTAACTTTGATATTTCTTTTTCAATTTTCATATCAAATATATCAAAATCTGAAATAATTATATCATTTTATACAATTCTAATTACGAAATTTGAAATATTTGGTTAGAAAAATTGATAAAGAGCTTATTAAAATTTGACATTTTTGTGTTTCAATAAAAAGATTTCAGATTTCGTAAATATTATATCAAATTTTCTTTCCAACTATATTAAATATTCTTATTTTAATCTCAATCATTCTTAAAAATAGTATCGAAAATCGTTATCATGCCAAAATGTTCCGCAATTGTAACCAAATATACTAAAAAGTAACACCATAATATCGAATATTGCTACAAACTTTCTTTCCGTGTATACCCTTGAGTAGTACAATAGGTCCTCAACTGAATTAAAACGGTTCTATTAACTATATAAAAATAGTTAAACCAATTAAAAATGTAATTATGTACCTAACAGAGAAAATTTCTAACCGACGGGAATTGAACCCTCGACCATAACGCTCGCAATCCGATACCTTAACCGACTAACCATGCACGCTCGCTACGACAGTCTGCAAACTACTCGAAGACTACTTTCTGCTTGTCCAATTGGTAATTTAACTATTTAAAGTTGTGATTTTTACATGAGCCAAAAGTTTTGAACGTTCAAATGAACGAAATTTTTTTTTGCATCTTCTTTAAATACGAATTTTATTACAAAATTTTGTTTTAAATATCTAAAAAGAAATTATTATTTTAATAATTGTTTAATTTATTGTTTTATTTTACATTGACATCATAATTTTTAATAATTTATAGAAAAAAAAAATATTTTGTTCATTTGAACGTTCAAAACTTTTGGCTAATATTTTTACTACTTTTATTACACTGAGAGAAATGAATAGTAAGAATTTGATAGTAAAAAGAAAGATTGTACAAGGTACCATCATTGTGTTACTGACAAGAATCAACTATCAACATTTTACTATCCAAGATGTTACCCAAAGACGTAAAATATGTTAGCTTTTGGATTGTAGTCACTACTATCAAATATTGTAAAAATTAAATGTGAGCGCATGCGCTGATTGTGATGTATACTTCGCCTATTCAATTGCGGTCCTTGTGTTTTCACGCACGTGTTTATATATAGTGAAAAAAGTTGTGAATAAAAAAATGGACGAGTTTGTTAAAAATTTATTAATGTCGTGGAATATGGAATCTTTGATTCCATCTTTTGGAGGTAGGTTTATTATTTTGATTGAATTAGCGAAAACTGAAGTGTGAACGTGTTTATAAGCTCAAAACAATTTTGCATTGTTTAGACGGTGAAATTGATGAAGAATCGTTTTACTTACTGGACAATGATACAATATCACTCATTGTACCAAAACCAGGACCTCGCTTAAATTTTTTTAAAAAATTTCAAGATTACAAAAATCAAGTAAGTTTTTTTTTCGTTTGTATAAATGTACATGTGTTTATTGAAATTTTTTTTTGGAAAAAAAAACTTTTTCATATTTTTTCTTACTTTTTTTAAACTTAAAAATTAGTAAAATGATACAAATTCAATTGACTCTGTGAAAAAAATATACCGTTTGATAAATATATTTATGTTTAAGCAAGTCCTTTTTATAGACGGAGTGAAAAAATAGACATACTCTTTATAATTAATTTTAATTTTTTTTTTAACTTTTTAATTTTTTATTAATTTTAATATTATTTAAATGATTTGCCATTTCCTAAAAAAGCGTATTAATTAAAAAATTTAAATCTCACAATTTACATTTTAGTTTTGTTAAAATCATTATATTAATAGTGTATATCTTTGATAGTACTGATAGCTATCTCTGATCGTATAACATTTTTAACATCAAAGATTGTAAATTGTACAATCAAATTTCTATAATAATCTGATAGTAAATACTACAATATATATCGCTGTCTGTATATATTTAGCACTAAATATGGTTGCCCTTAACATCTGTATGTTACCCAGTAGCATAAATTTTTCATCTTTTAATTATATTATAAGTTGTTTAATTGCATAGTGCAGTAAAATCTACTACTTAAAGTGATAGTTTTAAATGCAAAGGATTTTTTAATTCTACGACATAAATGTTCTTAAAGTCTATTGAACCACTTTAAGTAGTACAAGCTACTACTGAAAGTACACTGTAAAAAGAAGGTACTAAAATAGTACCAATTTTAGGTATTAAAATAGAACCAAAAGGCAATTTAGTACCTAAAGTTGGTATTAAATTAATACCTCTCGTTTTACAGTGTAGTAGTTTTAATTAGAAACGATTTTTAAATTTTACATCAAAAACATTTTTCAAGCTTATTGAATTAATTAAAATAATTAAAAATTTCTACTTAAAGTAGTAGTTTTAATCACAAAGGATTTGTTAATTCTACAACAAAAATGTTCTTAAAGCCTATTGTACCACTTTGAATAGTAAAATCTACTACTTAAAGTAGTAGTTTTAACTGGAAACGATTTGTAAATTCTACATAAAAAATCTTCTTTAAGTTTATCGAATTAATTAAAATAGTAAAAAAATTACTACTTAAAGTAGTAGTTTTAATTACAGACGACATGTTAATTCTACAACAAGAAATTTTATTGAAGCCTATAAAATCATAGAAATTAATAAAAAATTTACTACTCAAAAAGCAGTTATATTAATTAATGAAAATAATTCCTTTTACTACATTTCATATAACTGGTGAATAGTAGTTAGATTTACTATACTCTTTAAATTTTGAGTTGACTACAATCCCACTTGTTTTTACTACCTTAAGAAAGTTAATTTTAGTACCGACCTGTAGTTGTACTTTAACTACATATTTACGTAAAATCAACTATTACTTATTAACTTCTTAAAAATAGTTACATTAACTACATGAACATGATTAGATTAACTAAAAAAGTAGTTATCTTAACTACTTTCTAGTCAACTACCCAATGGTAGTTAAATTTCTCGGCAACATTTTTTTCAGTGTAAAATTTTTTTTCATTAATTAAATTTTCACAGTTTAGCAGTTAAATTGGTTATTAATAATTTAAATTTTAAAAGATTTTCAATTGAAAAATTTGGAAAATATTTAAAAGTAAGTAAAAAAAAAACTTTATAGGTACCTACAAATTTTTTTTTGTAAGGTCAGGCACCACCTCCAATTTTGATCTGCACTTAAATTTAACATATGAGGTTTTATTTTTTTTTCTTGTATCATTTGGCTCCTAAAAACATACAAGGTGGTAAGAAAAAAGAAAATTTTAATTTTTAACCATTTTAGAATTCATATATTTTTTACAGAAATTAAAATTTTTTAAAATCCATGCGAAAGATTAAAAAAAATAAAAAAATTGTGAAAGAAGTTTAATCATTAAAAAATAGTGTGGAAATAGTGTGGAAAAAAATTGTCGAAAGAAAATAGTAAACATTGTAAAAGTAGTATTAGGTATACAATTTAAAAAATTTTAAGTTTTTTAAGACTTTACTTTCTAAACTGGTCAAAAATGATTATTTTCTATTTTTTACCATCCTGTATGTTTTTAAAGCCCAAATAATGCAGAAAAAAAATAAAACTTCCTTTGATAATTTAAGGGGGGGGGGTGACACCTTTGACCCGAAAAAAATCGATTTTTTTTTTTGCTTAAACGATACTTTATGATGTGTAGAATAGAAATTATATCATCAAAAGCGATTTCAAAGTTATTTTATGTGGAAAAAAAATCAAAATCTGCAAAAGGTGTTCAAGAGCGCTTCAAGTGCTTGTTAGCGCTATCGGCTATTTTCTCTTTTACTGTGGTAAAAATTGCGTTCTTTTACGCTCAGAGCCAAAATATTACAAAAAACACAAAATCTGCAAAAAAAATACCGAAATTTGAATTTTTTCTGGGGTAGTTTTCTACCTCAGATGTGCTTTTTAGGGTTAAGTATAAATATATTTTCGTAAACTTAAAAAGTTAACAAATAAAGTCCTCGAAACCAAATTTTGTTTACTTTATACCTGTGTTTTAAGAAAATTCATGAAAAAAAAGGTTCAAAATAGACCTTAAAAATCCTCCTTAAATTTAAGTGAGTCAAAATTTGGACTGGTGCCTATCCCCTTAATTTTTCGATATTTGGAAATAATTGATATCTTGAAGAGCTGCAATTAAAATTTTTTAATAATATATTGAAATTTTTGGAAAAATTAATATAATTTTTTTTTTAATAAATAAATAAATTTTGTGGAAATATTAAAATTAATGTGTTAAAAGCAATAATTTTAATTTTGTAATTGCTTATATTCACTTACAGTGTGAAAATTCGGTTCAATAGAAATTCTATACTTTATTTACTTTTTTGGTTAAATATATAAATAAATATGAACATACATTGCATCATAAATATATATGATACTTCAAAATTAAAAAAATAATGTTTATCTTTCCCTTTTCATCCTTTCACGATAATTAATAGAAAAATACAAATTGTGAATATATATTGACGTAGGTTTGAATCTTCGACTACAAAAAGAGAAAAAAAAAACATAAATATAAAGAATCACTTCTTTGGAGCATATACATAATATATACCTATGTGAAAGTAAAATCTCTTTAGATGATTGTATATTTATATAGAAAAGAGGTAACATGTTAGCAACCCACGATTTTTGTTCTGAATTTTCTGTTTATTAACATCCTGTCAGCGTGGATTATTGTTAAAATTAATGTAACTTCAATTTTATTGTTTCCTCACACGATTACGAAAGGGTCTTTTATATATATTTACTTTATTGTCTATTCATTTCGAGAGGAGGGAATTTTTTCTTAGACAAAAAATTATAGAGTTTGGAAAAGATCAAACACCTCTATATATATTATATGGTGCAAAATTTCTTTCAACTGAAAAAAAATCAATTTTCTCAGATCGGACTACAATTTGCACAAAATTTATACACTCAGAAAAAAGATTTCTTTGATTCAATTAAATCAATTTCTTTGACAAATTTTTCTTTGATACAAAGAAAATTTATTTGTTTCAAACAAATTATATTTGATTAAAAAAAAAATTATCTTCATTTCAAAGAAATTTTTTATTTAATGCAAATAAATGTTTCTTTCTTCAATTCTTCAAATTTCTTTGAAACTAAGAAGCTTTTTTTCGTTTTAAAGAAAATTTTCTTTTGAATGAAAAAAAAACAAGTCAAAGAAATTGGTTTCTTTAAATCAAAGAAATCTTTATTTTTTTTGGGGGGGTAATACTCTCTAAATCTGAATTAGTAAAAATGATTACTAATTTAAATTAGTGACTAACTTTTTGCTTTAGAATTAGTTAAGTTTTACTAATTGTTAGTAAAAGTTACTAATAATTAGTAAAATTTTACTAATTCAGAAGCAAAAAGTGAGTTTACTAATTTAAATTAGTAAACATTTTTACTAATTCAGATTTAGAGAGTAGTAATATGATAAAAAAAATGTAATTAAAAATATTTTTAAATTTTTATTTAAAAGAACTCCTTTTTTCACCTCCTTAGAATGAATCTTTAAGATGTATACTTTTAATATACAAATTTAAAAAAAAATGTAGGTCAAAATTTTTTTTCACCCTTTTGTATGAAATATAATAGCTATACGACTTTTCAAAGAATCCAAATGTTAACATTTTTGCTATTGGATCACTTGAGAAGTTTTGCCCCATATATAGATATGTATATATATATATATATATATAAAAACTAATGCCTCAATTCAATTATAATAAATATCGTGTGTCTAATATGTATTTTTTGGCAAACAAAGTATATTTTTTAAAAAGAAACGTATAAAATTGACTAAATTACAGAGTTTAATTTTTTTTCCTCTCTCAATATTTTTCTATTACTTTACTCTATGGGATCGTTTCAAGGTGCCCCCGTTATATTTCCAATTTATACACGCAATTATTGAGAATTTCGTAAATCGAAATGGTGCCTTGTAGCAATTACTTTTTCGACTATATGTATATATGGATATATCGTGAGCTGGCGTTTTCTTGAAACTAAGAATGTATAATTACAAAGCACGTGCGAACCATTGTTAGAAGAATTCACAGTAGACGAATTCAGCTCTCATATATATATATATATATACATAATGAGGAAGAATTTTGTTACGATTGTGTAACAAATGGAAACAAAAACTTAAAATTGGAATTATTTCACTCAAATATATATATATGGGCAAATCTACGAAACTTTTAACTTTTGTGATTCTCGAATCGAACACTTAAAAATCGGAATTATTTTAAATTAAAACTTTGGGTATCATTTTTTTTTGCTAAATAATATACAAAAGAACATTTATTTCTGTAATACAACTCCATTTTTGCTTTAAATAGGTCAATCTATGGTATGTGATCGAAACATTTTCATATACATATATTTGAACACAAAAACGCCGCTTAAGGATTTTGAGTGAAATAAATTTTATTAAGTTAAGAATATGCTGAAAACACTTTTTTTTGGGTCTTTACCCTCTCTTTTCTCAAAATCCTGACGTGTTAAGCAAATTTGGGTGCCAGAATCGTGTTCAGAGGACGAAAATACTTTGGAAACCACTCCGATATCAAAAATAAAAAAAGTTGAATTTTTCAATTTTATATGTAGGGGAGACCGGGGCTGTTTGGCGCAGGGGTTACTTGGCGCACTTGAGTTTATTCAAAAGTGTTAAGTTAGATTAATTTTTCTCTTTATTCTGCTTAAAGTACTTGATGAACTGTAAGTTTGTACAAAATTTCATTAATACACAGAAAAAACCTGAATTCAAATTGAGTATAGATTCTATACTCAATTTGATTCGCAACAAAAATGAAACTGGTTGTCTCATTTCGAGTTCTAAGGTAAAAGTATCAAAATGAAACAGGCAAGTTTCATTTTGAGAAAAAGAAAAATGGAAAAATATTGTGAAATAACGAATAATTTTGCACAAAAACATGAAATATAATAATTACAAAGAAGTAAATAACACGCTAGACTTAATATATTTGATTAAAAATTGCTTGTAATCGCGTAATAAAATAATAAAGGAAATATGTTTTTAGGTTAGAAAAATGAAAACATGTGTTTTGACAACAGGAACGGTACTGCCAACTTAAATAATAGCGGTAAATTTAAAAACTTATGAAATTAATTATTATCTACGTAAATAATAATAAATAATTTTTATTTAAAAACTTCTAAATATTCGTACTGGTCAAAATAATCTTTCTGGTGTTGTTGAAATATTAGAAACAATAATTGAAATACAAAATTACTCTGCTTATGATGCCAACTTAGAAATCTGAAATTCCAGCCAATATCATTTTGAATAACATGAAGTGTGTCCCATACTCATTTCGATACCGAAAAGAAAATGAGTTGCAACAAAAATGAGTCCAAGTTTTTTCTGTGTATTCATTAATTATTGTGGAGTATAGATTAAAATAACTGATTTTGGCACACTCCAAAGTAATTTTTTAACCTCTTCATTTTTTTGTGATATCTCTTCAAAAAATTAATTTTAGAAGAGCTCAAATATTAAGGTTTGAGCTCTATACATTTGTTATTAAGAAACAACAAAATTTTTTTGATTTATGGACATATCTCTAGAACCTTTAACTTTAATGTCCCTCGCATATATTTTGGTAATTTTAATAAATTTTTCGTTGGTTTTTGTTGGAAATATTAATGCTTGATACAATCAATCATTTCCAAAAGATTCCACTTTATTTTATTAAATACATAAATAATTATTTCAATTTTAATACGCGATTTTTAACAATGTCTACTTGTCCTTAACCATACTTTCTGATGCTTTAAACGATATAGTTTTAGATTTAATAAAAATTACTAATTCTGAAATATGTTTTTTCAATGTTAATTAATCGGTAAACACATTTTCGCAGGGAAATTAATATTTTATTAATTGTGAAAAAATTTATAAGCTTTTAAAAGTTGTCCCTCACTTTTAACCTTTTCGACCGTAATCATCGTATTTATGATTTTTCTTTTATAAGACAAGCGGCACGTTAAAATAACTTATGGGAAATCAAAGATCAAGTTACTATAATTATTTTGAGACATAATAAATTGATGTGCTTCATGTCTTCAAAAAACTATTATAAGTTAAATAAACGAAAACACGCGTGGACAAAATTTGAAAACAACCGTAATACGAGTGATACTTGATGAAAATCATATAAAAGTATTCGAAAAGTACTTGTATATATTTTCACATGTGCCATTTAACATCCCGTGAATGTGCTTCGAGAAAAAATACTTTATTGCAAAGATAATGTAAAAATATTCATCAATTACGGTCGACCGTAATCGACCGAAATTTTTTAGAAAGAAATTGTTATGTACGAAGTTGCCGATTATAATTTTTTTTATAGAAACTGTCATTAATTATTAAAACCTGAAGGTTTATTTCGAGACACAAAAATGGATCCAAAAAAATTCATTCTGAAAAAAGATAAGATGCGAGAGAAAAGAAAAATAGAAAAGGAAAAAAGAGAAAAGAAATTGGAAAGTTTACGAATATTAAATTTAAATAGAAAAAAGTCTATGAAAATCGTATGGTAAATTTTAAAAATTACAATTTTACATTTTTAAAACAATTCACTATAATAAAAATCTATTTTAAAATGTAATGTAAATATTCAAATAAAAAATTTATATATCTAGTTAATTTTTGACACATGCTTTTATACCCAGTGCATTATTTCAGTATTTTATTATTCATATAAATATTGAAAATATTACACGAATTTTATTGCTTTTTAAAATTATAACCCCTTAGAAAATTCCCTTCAACTGTTTTTTATCCTAAAAAGCAAACACCTGTTGAATATTTTTTTGTTACTGGTTAAAAATAATTCTCAATTTTAAATATTTATAACTTTTTGAAGACAACTTGTTTTATCTGTCCACTTGTATAATTGGAAAGCTTAGTTCTTGAAGTTTATGTAGACAGAGTTACAATACTGTGCTCAAAAACAAAAAAAAAATTTTTTCTTATTGAAAAGTTAAAGGTTTCAAAGATATGCCCTTATATTAACAGTTTTTATAAAAAATTAATAAATATTTCAAAAGTACATTCGGGGTTAGGTGGCGCGGTTATCTGAAAATTTCGTTAAATATTAATAAAATGAATTTGATTATATGAAATTTACACATTAATAAGCACCAATAACAATCCTATTCAAAAAATTTAACCGAATAATGGAATCATTTTTTGTTAAACTCATATGTATTTTTAGTAAATTGACTACTAAAGTGGGGAAAAAACGAGAAAAAGACGAAATTTCTTATTTAATAGAAGTCTCTTTAACAATATATGACTTCTTTTTTTTCAATATTTAGTAGTCAATTTAAGAAAAATTCGACGTGGACAGTGTCATAACTAAAAAGGGTTAGATGAAGCCCCGACTTAATAGCAACAATTATTAATTAACTTTTAATTGAATCATAAATAACATTAATGAGGCTTTACTTTAGGTTATTTTTCTTTTTCTGTGTTTAAAATTTCACAATCCAGTTAGATTATACATCGAAAATACTTTTTTTTATGAAATTAGGGGCGCTTAAAACATAAAGTATACTCTTCTGAGCACATGTGAGCTTGTCTATGAACCCCCCCCCCAAAAAAAATCATGTCATGTACATCTCTTATATCCAAGCTTATAATTCTTTTAATAATTGAGAATCAGTTTCAAATGAACACTTTCTTGTTTTTTTTTTGTAAAGTTGAAGTGTATTTGTGTTACTTCGTGTCAGTAAGAGTGAGGTTAGGTGCGATACAATATTTATACGACAAAGTTATTAATCAAGACAAGACACACTGAGAAAAAGAATTATTTGTTTCAAACATAAACATCAGTTAAAATGATTTTGTTTGATTCAACACAGTTTGTATGTTTAAATTTAATATATTGAAAATATCTACCACATTAATTTAAACATATTATTTGTTTGAATGTTCTGTTTGATTTAAGAAAAATTATATTTGAATTAAACATAAAATATGCTTAAAAACTTTATATTTCAAATCAAAATTATAATATGTTTGAATTAAACTTAAAAAATATGCTATTCTATCGACCAAAAAATATGTTTAAAGTAAACTTAAATACGTTTGACTGTATATCAAAGACATTTTAAGTTTAATTCAAACAAAATATGTTTGAATCAAACATATAGTTTTCTCAGTGCAATTTGTTTGACAAATTAAAAAAATAAATTTTTTTTTCTTGAAAGTTAAAAGTTTTGTGGATTTGTCCATATATTTTTTGTTGAAATTTCTACAGTGTCGAAATTAATAAGCTCAAATTTCTATGTTACCGACTTTTATAAAGTAGAATTTACATTGAATTAAATTTTTATATTTAAAATTTTTTATTTAGTCGAACTTTTATAAAATAGATTTTTTTAGTTGACTGAATTTTCAATTTTATAGAATTTAATTTAATAGAATTTTTATTCTGAAAAATTTCCATAATACAGAATTTAATTTAATTGTTCTTTAATTTAATTTTCATTTAAGAAAATATTCACTTAACAGAATTTTGATTTAACTGAATTCACATTTAAGTTTTACTTAGTAGAATTTTTATTTAACTGAATTTTCATTTAAAAAATTCCAATTTTACCAAATTTCCATTTAACAGAATTCTAATTTGACGGAATTTTGACTGAGTTAAATTTTTAAATGCCAGAATTATTATTTCACCAAAACTTCATTTAACAGAATTTTCATTTGTACAAATTGGCATTTGATAGAAAATTTTGAAATCGTCGAATTTTCATTTGATCGAAATTGCAATTCTGCTAGGTATTATTAAATTTTCTAATTTTACTATATATATTTTACAGGGAAATTTATAGAATTCTAACATAAGTTGGCAACAATGTGTTAAAATAATAATAATATTTTTATACTTTTTCTCTTCTATACATATCTGAAGGATAAATTATGTAACATAACCTAAAAATTAGATCAACTAATTAAATTGATTTAGTCATTTTTGACTCAAAACTTAAACATTACTGTTACTAATTCATTTAATAAACGAATCGGTGCTGTTGAATTAGTCAAGAGGAGTATGTATTGGATTTGATAAACTTTTAGTTCATTTAACCAAAAATTTGATTAACTACTGTATAGCAATACATATATTTGATTGATTCAACCAAAATTTGTTTGTTGTAAACATTTTTTTTTTTTTTTTTTTTTTAATGTAAGACTCAAATTTTAAATGAAGATATCTGTATAAAGAAAACGGAAGTAATCTACATTTAAAAATCTCTTATTTTAATATCTTTGAGATTCATCGCGTTGCATTTGAATTTTATACAGACTTTCATTAATGGACTTTTCTGGAAGGTTTTTTTCTTCTTCTTTTCCTTTTAATATTATACATTCGGAGAATATAGTTTCGTTAAATAAAAGTGTCTTTATATAAGAAATAAATTTTTTTTTATTACCTTCACTCTTCTTTTTTTGTTACGTTTCTGGAAATTATTTACATTACAAAAACTTATTGTTTTGACGCAATGAAAGTTATATATATATATATATATATATATATATTCATTAGCTGCATTGTTTTTAAAGCAGTAGTTTATTTTCGTTTTCTTAAATTATATATATATATCTCTGCAGAAATCATCTTCTTTGGAGAAAAAAAAATTTCTTTTGTAATACCTTCTTCTATAATGACCATTAGGATTTGTTTTTTATTCGAACTGCATAAATTTTGGAGAAAGTTTTTTTTACAAGTTTCACTGCCTTTTTTTTTTGTTTTTATTTTGAAATTCTATTAACAATAAATTACATTTGGTAATTATAGAAAAATTTATTTCACAAAAACTTTTATAGAAGAAGTAAATTAGAAATTTAAAAAAAAATAGAAATGTACCGTCAACCGGGGTAATTGTATCATACTCGTGGGGTTATTATACCCATCGACAGTTTTTAATTAATAAAATTTGTATTTAAAAATATTTAAATATGCTGCTTTATGTAAATATTTTTTTATTAATTCACCAATTTTTCTCTTTAAATAATTTAAAAAGTTTATTTAAAATTATATTGAGTTATTTACTTTACCTAAAAACTGTCAAATTAAAAAACATTTTCTTTTTTGATAACTATATAAATTTTTGTAAAATATTTTTATTAATTTTAAAATTCGTTGAACAAATTTCACAAAATTTAAAACAAAAATTCTTTTTTTTTTACTGCATTTTAGACTTATCTACAGAAAAGATTTCGTATAGATAAAACAATTAAATACATTTTTTACGCTATTTTATATAGATAAACAAATTTTGATAGGTATAATTGCCCCAATCTCGGGGATAATATTATTCACGACTATTTAAGTTTCTGTAACTCAGGAAAAAAAATTTTTTTTTCTTCCAACTTATACAAATTCTTTAGAAAAACATCCACAACATAATGAAATGGTTAAATTTTTTTCAAATTATGAATTTTAATGACATGTTGAGTAAAAAAAATTGCTTTTTTGTGGGTGTATCATTACCCCGGTTGACGGTAAATGTAAAAACGATAAAAGAACGCATAATAATGATAATAATGATAATAATAATAATAATAAAATAATAGGTAATAAAAATAATAATAATAATTCAATAATTATTACTACGAATAAATAAATAAGTTTTAATAAAATTCAAGAAATGAAGAAAACACCTAAAATATAAATCTCTATTATAGAAGAAAACAAGAGAAATGATTAAATATAAAAGATGAAATATTATAATAAGAAAGAAAACAAATTTGAATAGCAAAAATTTTTGAAATGTAAATGAAAAATTTGATTACGTATATATACATTTGTATATATAGGTATATATGTATATATATATATATATATATATATATATATATATATATATATATATATTTACGCATATTGTATAACATGTTTAATGTGACATGCGTATATATGTCAGTGATGAAGTTTATAATTTAATATAAAATGCAAGTTTCTAAATTGTCGAGGATAATCACTTGAATATTTTCCATAAATGAAGCTATATTGGTGTATGGCAAAGATTTTCTGTAGTTTTCATCTAGAATCTTCTATATATATATATATATATATATATATATATAGCTGTTCTTTAAAACACACATACTGACATTATAGTATATATTTATAGGTATTGTTAGTGTGAGGGAAGAAGATCCTTAACGCGATCGCTCGGCATGTACCTAACCGGAGGGCAAGTGAAAGTCTGCGTTCATAATACGCACGTCATGCAAATGCTGAAAAATAGATGCTATTAAATCCTACATTCAGAAACGTTAATAAACCACGCGGAAAAACTTCTACTAGGTCAAAGTTCCTTTTCACTGTAAGTAAATTTTTTTTTCTTTTTTGTTATTTTTTCTTTTTTTTTTATCATAAATACCTATAAATTTTCAATTATTATTAGTCAATAATTTTCATATCTATGAACTTGAATTATAAAAAAATATTTTCGATGTCTAATGTTCTGTTAAAGTGAAAAATTCTAATTGTTGAAAATATTATTAACAATATTTGTACCCTACTGGTTTTTATTTTACATAAAATATAAAGAAGAACTTTTAATCAAGTTGAAATTATCGTAAACATAATCTATAAATCGTTTGCTTATTAGGCTTCTTTCTTCAGTGCGTGTTACTTATGGTAGTACTGAAGAAATATTGAAAGACGAGTTAAAATATTTTCTAAAACTCATTATAGTACTGTTAAAATATCTCTTAATTACAATGCTGAAGAAATATTGAATGGCAATGTTAAATATAATATTTTTAAATACTGAAGAAATATTGAATTTTCATTTTACTACACTGCAGCAACTGCAGTGTACTGAAGAAATATTGAAATGCAATGTTATAGTGTTCAATACCAATGATGAAGAAATATATATATATATATATAACAACAGTATTGAAACAACCTATAAATCGTTTGCTTATTAGGCCTCTTTCTTCAGTGCGTGTCACTTATAGTATAGTACTGAAGAAATATTAAAAGACGTGTTAAAATATTTTCTAAAACTCATTACAGTACTGTTAAAATAGCTCTTAATTACAATGCTGAAGAAATATTGAATGGTAATTTTAAATAAAAAATTCTACAATACTGAAGAAATACACCGAAAAAACGGTATTCTAGTTTTAAGATTATTATTTTCTTAAAAAAATATACTTAAAATCACAGTAAACTTGGTTGTATCTTTTTCTATTGCAACGTTTTGATGCACATAAGTTATATCAAAAAGAGATCGTTTTGTGTATAATTTTGAGAAATGATACACGAAACGGTCTCATTTTTTGATGCAAAAAATTTAATCAATTTATATCAATCATGGCCGAATTGAATCGACTCAAAATTAAACGAATTTTTTTCAGATATTTTGGTAATAGTACAATTGCGGAGACCATTTCACTGTTTAATTTGAAAATAAAAATAACAGAAAATCAAAGACAATGTGCAATTCGATAATTAAAAAGTGACAGCTTATAAACATAACCTAAAATGCATGAGAAAAAATTTGTCGATAAAATCAATATAGCCGAGCTTTTTAGAAGGTAGATGGCAGCACTAATTAATTTTCTTTCTTTAAATTTTTTCTGAATCGTTTTTATAAAAAGCAAAACTGCCATCTACCTTCTAAAAAGCTCGGCTATATTGATTTTATCGACAAATTTTTTCTCATGCATTTTAGGTTATGTTTATAAGCTGTCACTTTTTAATTATCGAATTGCACATTGTCTTTGATTTTCTGTTATTTTCATTTTCAAATTAAATAGTGAAATGGTCTCCGCAATTGTACTATTACCAAAATATCTGAAAAAAATTCGTTTAATTTTGAGTCGATTCAATTCGGCCATGATTGATATAAATTGATTAAATTTTTTGCATCAAAAAATGAGACTGTTTCGTCTATCATTTCTAAAAATGATACACAAAACGATCTCTTTTTGATATAACTTATGTGCATCAAAACGTTCCAAAGATTTGATGCAATTTTTGGTCTCAATTTGATACTTTTAGGAAAACTGTGATATTCTAGTTTTAAGAATGTTATATTCTTACATAAATATTCTTAATAATATTCTTAAGCAGATTCTAACTTTAAGAATATTTTCTATGTACTAAATCTTCTTCTTCTTAAAACAAGAATATGCGCTAGAATTGACGTGCTGCTAGCTTGTTCGCGTCGCCATTGACTAACGAGTCGTCGTGCAATTATTTTATTAATATAATTATAGTTTTTTTGATTAAATCTTGATTACCAAAAGTGGTCAACATTACCTCTATTTGCCACGAAAACTGTCAAGCGTGTGTGCTGTCGTCGCCACGATCCAACAACGTGTATTGTTATCGATTGCTTTTTCAGTGTAGCATCGATAAAGACGAGTGTTCTAACGTTGTTGTTGTTTTTTGCTTTTTTTGTTTTTAGGGTCATTCTATTATATTTCATCTGAAGTCGTTGCGGCTTATTTTTAGAAAAATCTGATAATTTGTAATAATGATATTTAATATCCGTACAATTCATTTTTGGCAAATTTTTTATAAAATTATTTGTATTTGTTTGGAATTTTAATTTTTAAGTTGAGGTGCACGGAAAAAAGGTTATTTTGACAGCTTTGGAAATTTAATCAAAAAACACAAAAATAATTTAGATAGAATAAATTTTTTGTTTGATATATATTCAAAATAGTCCAATTTACTTATATTAATTGATTTCTATGTTAAAAAGTCCAAAATATTATATGAAAATTGATTTTTAAACTTGCCTGTCAAATGCCAAAATTCACCATATTTTTATTACA
Organism: Leptopilina boulardi; assembly: GCF_019393585.1. Classification (NCBI taxonomy): domain Eukaryota; kingdom Metazoa; phylum Arthropoda; class Insecta; order Hymenoptera; family Figitidae; genus Leptopilina; species Leptopilina boulardi. The sequence continues at coordinate 1,506,537 of NW_026137864.1, forward strand.
TTTTTCTAGAAAGTTAATAAATATTTAAAAAATTATTACAGCTTAATATTAAGTACTTTCAATGTACTTTCATATGATGCGCTGACTTTTTAATATTATGTAGTAGAAATAGGAAAAATTTTACTTTGAATGTTGAACTTTCCAGGATTTTCGGTGATTTTGAACACTTGTATCTCCTCAGGTGCAAAATAAAAAAATCCAATTTTTGTCTTAATATTTAAGTTAGACCTTGTTTTCCATTCTGTCAAATTTTGGCGATGGATTTCGAGCTATTTTATGGTTTTATTCATTTTTGAAAATCAGCTTCGAAAAACGAAATTGAAGGTTAAAATGCAAGTGGTTCTGCGATGACTGAAGTTGGCTGTCTTGATATCGATGTATTTGATTAAATTCAAATTTAAGTTTGCAAATAAGATTTGAACATTAAAATTCATAATAATTCTTTAAAAATATTATTTATAAGATTTATTTAAATCATTAAAGAAAATATAATATTAAAAATTGCTTGGTAAATAAAATTTTGATTTTTATTATTTTTTACATCATTGGAAACTCTTATGAATGACATTTAAAATTAAATAATTACTTCAAAGTAAATTTTATTTAAAAAATTTATTGGGAGTTATACTTTAGTATTTAATATATGACAATTACTATTAATTGCTCCTCACAATTAACTCCCAATAAATTTTTTAAATAAAATACTTTGAAGTAATTATTTAATTTTAAATGTCATTCATAAGAGTTTCAAGCCAACTTCAGTCATCGCAGAACCACTTGCATTTTAACCTTCAATTTCGTTTTTCGAAGCTGATTTTCAAAAATGAATAAAACCATAAAATAGCTCGAAATCCATCGCCAAAATTTGACAGAATGGAAAACAAGGTCTAACTTAAATATTAAGACAAAAATTGGATTTTTTTATTTTGCACCTGAGGAGATACAAGTGTTCAAAATCACCGAAAATCCTGGAAAGTTCAACATTCAAAGTAAAATTTTTCCTATTTCTACTACATAATATTAAAAAGTCAGCGCATCATATGAAAGTACATTGAAAGTACTTAATATTAAGCTGTAATAATTTTTTAAATATTTATTAACTTTCTAGAAAAATGTAATAAAAATATGGTGAATTTTGGCATTTGACAGGCAAGTTTAAAAATCAATTTTCATATAATATTTTGGACTTTTTAACATAGAAATCAATTAATATAAGTAAATTGGACTATTTTGAATATATATCAAACAAAAAATTTATTCTATCTAAATTATTTTTGTGTTTTTTGATTAAATTTCCAAAGCTGTCAAAATAACCTTTTTTCCGTGCACCTCAACTTAAAAATTAAAATTCCAAAGCAAATACAAATAATTTTATAAAAAATTTGCCAAAAATGAATTGTACGGATATTAAATATCATTATTACAAATTATCAGATTTTTCCAAAAATAGGCCGCAACGACTTCAGATGAAATATAATGGAATGACCCTTTATTGTTTTTTTTGTTCTATTTTTCAATGTTTTATATTATTATTTATATTTGTGTGTTGTGTGTAGGTAATAATATAAACACCATGAAAAGAGTGAGAGGTCTTACTATGGATTTGATAATTAAGCTTATAGTATTCTTAAAACTGCTAAAAGTATATTTTTTGATATACAAGAAGAAAATATACTTATTTTAAGATTATATTCTAAAAAAGTGATTCTAAGAAAATATTCTTAATATAAGAAGATTCTATTCTTAATTTAAGAATATATTCGTGGCGCCTATTTAAGTCTCGCATATTCTTAAAATAAGTTGAAAATTCTTAAAATTAGAATATCGTTTTTTCGGTGTATGAATTTTTATTTTGTTACTCTACAGCCACTGCAGTATATACTGAAGAAATATTGAACTGCAATTTTAAACTGTTTAATTACAATGACGAAGAAATATTCATAATAATATTTCTTCAATACTATTATGTATATTTCTTCTTCATTGTTAGTGAACACTTTAATATTGTAGTTCAATATTTCTTCAGTATACTGCAGTGGCTGTAGGGTAACAAAATAAAAATTCATATTTCTTCAGTATTGTAGAATTTTTTATTTAAAATTACCATTCAATATTTCTTCAGCATTGTAATTAAGAGCTATTTTAACAGTACTGTAATGAGTTTTAGAAAATATTTTAACACGTCTTTTAATATTTCTTCAGTACTATACTATAAGTGACACGCACTGAAGAAAGAGGCCTAATAAGCAAACAAATTATAAGTTATATTTCAATACTATTATGTATATTTCTTCATCATTATTATTGGACACTATAACCCTGCAGTTCAATATTTCTTCAATATTGTACAATGTTACATTTAATATTGCCATTCAATATTTCTTCAGCATTGTATAATTAAGATCTATTTTAACATTACTATACTGAATTTTAGAAAATATTTTAACACGTCTTTTAATTCTTTCTTCGTTATTGTAATCGAATACAAGTTCAATATTTCTTCAGTATACTGCAGTGTCCTAAATATTGAAGAAATATTGTCATTCAATATTAAACAAAAAAAACCACCCAAATACGAAAAAAAAATAACGACCTTTCTATACACTAAATATATAGATATACATATAGTAGGTATAATACATCGTATACAATGTTTCTAAATCGCGTCGTTAAAAAAGTTTTATCCATATGTTAATCGTAAATAGGAAAATAAAATTTATAACACTCTCGCGTGTTATTTATGATATTAAGTGGTATAAAGTTTTAATGAAGTTATTTCTTAGTTATTAGAGGTATATATATATATATAATAGTTGCGGGACGGAAATCTATTTATAAAAGAGAGAAGTAAGTCGTCGTCGGAGAGGATCTGTTGGAGGAAAAAAAAAAAAATATTAATTGCCGGATGCAGTTGAATCGATTCCCACGATTCGCCTATATACGCGAGCTCCATCCGAATCGATCAGGCCCATTATTGTCGATAACAGGTACCTGAATCACCTGGCTTCGTGGTGGTATACTGGTAGTCTTCATAGCTGCGCATTTTATCATCCAACTATTAACTATGTATATATATACCGCTATAATACGCACACCCACTGAAATTTTTTTCGATTGTTTCCTTTTCATTCGTTTCGCAAAAAACGGAAATCCGCGCCATATGTGTCCGTCAAATTCCATTTTTTCATTCCTAATGGTCTCACACGAAAAAAAAAGTAGAATTTTTACCCCAAAATCGGTATAAAAATTACCTGCAACAAATTTTATCCTAGTTGAGGGCGCCACCGTCTATGTGAATTAGCATTGGTGAAAATTACCCGCAACAAAATTTACCCGCAGCGTTTTTTCTGTGCTTGTATATATAAAAAAAATTAAAAACAAAAATTTGCTGAAGAAAGAATGAAAAATTGAAACAAGAATACAAAAAGAAGATTATTGAAATTGAAGCAAATGAATCGAGTGGAATTGAGTTATTTATATAAATAGAATATATATTTAACGTAAGAGAATAATTATAATACTGAATCTTATAATAATTGTTTCGTGCTCAAGTTTCGAGTTTCGCAATTTTGAAACATTTTCTCTTTTTAGAGGTCAATTACAATTTTCTACATAGTTAATACATATATATATATATATAGCATATATACATATAAAGATTGCACGTTGTGTAATGTTTATGCGCTGGATTGTAATATTTACGAGAGGAGTAACATGATATCGTGCTAATGATTTCTCTTTGACCGAAACTCTTAAACGACATTCACAACATATTTCATAAGAGCAGGTCGGCGTAATCGATAATCCGACTCATTTTACATCGGATAAGCGGAAAAGGATACAGAGCATGCATCGAGGTCGTAAGGTGCAGGCATCCGACCTGTACATCCAGGCCACTTTGCAGTTTATCGCACGCTTTTGCTCTACACTATCGTTTATATATACATATAACGTGCAGGGCCCTCCGCTATATAATATAACGACAATGTATGTACCATCTTCTTCCGTCACCCATTTTACACTATACGACCCGTTTTCTTGCTGACATTTCGAACCTCACGTTCACTAACATATATATATATAGAGAGAGACTTATATTGACTATGTATAGAAGAAATTTCCTTTTCTTTAAAAAAAAAACCATCATCAGGGGAAAGTTTTCCAATTTATTTTATAAATACAATTATTTTCAATTTCGCGCTTATTCCCATGTAGAAATTTATCAGTTTTTATTATGATTATACCTGTTTGGATTTAAGTCCGATTTTCTATTCTGGCCCAGGGTTAGTAAATTTTGATCGACCCAACTAGGGCAAGGCAAAAAAAAAAAAAATATTCTAAAATTTAGAAACAAAAATAGTAGCAGTGAAATAAAAATTTTCTCTCTTATGTTTTATTATTGTATATCTTTATTAAATTATAATTCAAAATGGATAAAAATTGTTTTTTAGTGACTCGAATGATTCTACAATTCATTGTAAAATAAAAGGTATTAATTTAATACCGACTTTATAGGTACACGGAAAAAAAGAAAAAGTAATTTTTACTACTTTCATAGTAAAATGGGATCTGTCCGAAGTTTCTGCGCATCTATGGCAACTTTTACTCCAAAAATAGTAAAATTTGCTCCAGAAATAGTAAAATTTACTCCAGAAATAGTAAAAATTATTACAAAAATAGTAAATTTTACTATTTTTTGAGTAAAAGTTGCCAGAGATGCGCAGAAACTTCGGACAGGTCCAATTTTACTATAAAAGTAGTAAAAATTATACTTTTTCTTTTTTTCCGTGTACTAAATTGTCATTTTGATATACCTAAAATCGGTACTATTTTAGTACTTTCATTTTACAGTGTTGATTTTGATGATGAAAGATTTAGAAATTGTTCATTAAAGTTAGGTTTTTGTAAAATAAAAAAAAAAATATACAATTTTCTTTAAAATAATATCACTTTTTTTTGCAAATAAGAAGTGTGATAATTAGATTTTTTTTAAAAAATTGAATTCAATCTATCTTTAAAATATACACAGCTATATGCATGTATCTCATCATCATTTGTACACAGCTCCCTTATCTGTGAATAAGTGAATATTATTTTCTAGAGCTGTCATGTTTAGCAAGGTGCATTCTGTTGTTTGTTTGCGGCCACGACACGTGTGCACAACCGTTTTGTGTTTTGCCATTTCTTTTTTTTCTTTCTTTTTTTTTATTATGATGTTCAACCCCATTCAAAGGCATTTCCATTCCAGAGAAACTATGTTCATATGTTTCCTGGATGCGGGTCATAAGATGTTAAACGGACGAGAGTCGTCACGACGACAACGTTCCAAGTTTGAACCGCGCGCGCGCGCGCGTGTTTTGTATATATATACATATACATACCGAAACAGTCATCCGGGGTCAGTTTAAGCACTTGATACGTCATTGTGCTCAGTATATTTTACTGAACAGTGAATACCTTTGACGGTATATATAATACCTTATTGAAGAAGAATAAGAAGGTGAAGTAGAAGAAGATTCTCGCGCAATGGTAATTTTCAAACAAATCGAGAAAGGTGAACTTAACTGTATTAGGGTGACATTAGGCATCGATGCGCATTCACTATATGTATATTCAATATAAATATATACTTGAAAATATGACGGAATGAGGACATATTGCTATAATGCAGTTGAGGAAAATTAATTATTCAATTTTACTGCGGTATTAAACATTTTTGTAATACGGATGAATATAATTGGAGATCTATAAATCATGTTTGGATTTTCAGTGTTTGGAAAATATCAGTACATGAAGTTTTGTACAAAGGATCTTAAATTTGGTACTATAAGATTCGATCATTATTAATTGTTGAATAGATCTTTAGTGATTACATAATCTTGGGGCGATTCAGATACTGCATAAATATTTAAATTCTATAACGTTACAACTCTATACAAGTAAAATTTTACACAGTTAAATTTGACACTATTAAACTCTACACAATTTAATTTTTAATTCTAGACAATTAAATTTCACACCGTTAAACACAGATTAAGAAGAAAAAGAAGATTATGAATTAATTGAAGAAGATAGAGAAATATTAAATGAAACTGAAAGAGATTTTGATGATTTCATGTACTATAGGTGATGAAAAAGTAAAAAATGGTTTAGCAACTGTAACAACCCGACAAAAGAAAATTAGAATAATTTTACAAAAGATAGATTTAAAATTAAAGAAAAAATTGAACAAAATAAACGCGAGATAGGAGAATTAATAACTAAATTAAATGACAAAGTAAACACAAGTATAAATATAAACAAAAAGGTTTGTGAAAATGTAAATGTCGACTTAACGTCGACGAAACTAAGGTAAAAGCACCGTGATTAAATTTAATTAACACATCAAATAATTAATTTAATTAATTTATTTACTTTAATTATTTTAATTAGTTTACCAATTAATCAAAATAAATTAATTACTCTGAATTCTGTCTGAATTGACTGTCCATATTAACCTATACCGCTGTATTTGTTGAACCCAATAGTTGGGCAAAGATTTACTTCAATTAATTCAATCAGTTTAATTAATATAATTAGTTTTATTATATTTTATTAAATTATTTAATTTATTAAATACTCAAAATAACTAAATAAATTATTATTTAATTTACTTATTTAATGTCCAACTACTACGACTTTCGAAATACCTTGCCCAACTTCAGCTGCAAATGTGCAATTTCATTAATTCATGATTTTAATTTAATTAAAAAATCTATTATGATTAATTTTGTATAATTAGTATCCTTGAAAGGTAAATAAAACGAAAATACTAATCTTTTATTAATTATATTGAATTATCTTAGTATAAATAGCGTCCTTTAATAGCGTCCAGGTACTATAGTGCTTTTACCTTATAAATAAAGTAAAAGAGACTATAGATAATATAGAAAAAAAAGTAAACGATATACATATGAGTACAATTTATTTATTAAATTCTACACAATTAAATTGTACAATGTACAATTATTTATAAATTAAAATTTTGAAGAGGTTAACTGTATACAATTTAACTCTGTTGAATTTAACATAGTTAACTTTTTATTATAAAATAAATTTGTGTAGAGTCCGCCATATTGGATTCGCCATTTTGAATTTCTGACAACAAATTCAGATTCGTAATCAGCGACCACAAAAACCCCCTGGGTTTAATAAAATTCAATTTGATGACATTTTCTCAATTTAACAAATATTTGTCAAATTTTGCAAATTTTGCAATGGATTTGACGCCATATTAAATCTGCCATTTTGGAATTTTGAATTCTACACTATATTTCTCAAAAGTATACAATTTTTATGCACTTTTGTTTGAGAATAGAATTTTATTTTTTTACTTTTTCCGGATGAAAAAAAATATCAAACTTGAAAAAATGAAATTTTTTTTTGTTTTTTTCGATACTTTTTTTCAAACGCGTTTTTTTCGAAATAGAATTATTGAAAGTGCTGTGCAGGATAGCTCAAAAAGTTATTGACCGATTTAAAAAGAAAATTGCAAACTGTTCGTTATTAAATTTATTATTAAGTGAACTAAACTTTAGAAAGAAAAAAAAAATTGAATACCTTCTTTTTAATTAAAAAGACGCAAAATAATAGGCCAAAAATCAAAAATTAACTGAAAAGTAGTGTCAATTTTTCAATTCTTTCACTTTCTTAAAAGTTAGGTCAATTAATAATAAAATATGTATAAAATGTGAATAACCTTCATTTTTTGCTTTTAGATCTTTGTGGACTCTATCTTGTACAGCAATCATAAACTCAGACGGCGCAACTCCAGGTTTAATGGTTGATAAATTGGAATGTTTATAATAAAAACGTTTTAAAAAAATTTTGAGACACAGATAAATATATGTGCAACATAATGTCATTTTTGCATTTCATTTAAAAAATTTTATCGCTTTCAAAAAAAATTCCGAAAAACGGCTAAAAAAAACAGCGACCTAATATGGTTTTCCCTCTTAACTGTGTAGAGTTTAAGAAATTTTATTTTCTATTACAAAATAATTTTAAGTTTAACTGTGTGGAATTTAACAGTAATTTAACATAGGTAATTAATTTTTTACCACCATGAAGTTGGCGTCGACGCTCGCGGTCAAAAATTATTTTTCACGAAACCAACAATATCAAATCATTTTTAAAAAGGTCTTGTATTCACATAATACCTTGAAAAGTATTTCTCAAGTCATTATTTGGACCGAAAATTTTTTAAAAAATAATTTTACATGGTTCTGTGAAAAAAAAAATTTTTTTCAGCGTTGAGCGTGGACGCCAACTTTATGGATGTAATTTTTTATTATAAATATATTAATATATTAATTTTTGCGTTGAAAGGATAAAGAATTAAAGATATAGAAAGAGGAAGTAAAAAATAGAAGAAAATGGATTTGAAGAAAATTTGCATTGCTTTTTCGTAACATTATGCTCAAAGGTAATAAAAAAAAATCTAAGAGAAGAAGAAACATGCAGAAGAAGAAAAAGAAGATATTTCCTAGACTGACCCTTTATGCATACGGTAAGGCACATACAAACAGTTAGTACATTCACCAATGACCGAGTGGCACGGATTTTCTCCCACTTGCTCAAACATGTGCGAGGCATCAGTATATGCACTTTACCTATGCTATACTCTCGCACGTTTCGATCTTCACAGGAGCAGCAGCTGAAGATATGAGAAAAGTAAAATACATCAATGCGATCCTCGACAAGACAAAAGACCATCAGACTGGTACCAAGGATCCAACACCAATAATAGATACATATATGTATATGCATGTGAATAATCCAGTAATAGAGATCATCAACGGATTATTATTAATTCTTCGAGATGCTTTTGTAGTTAAATCATGACTTATGATTTTTTCCTACACGGCCGTTAATCATCGGTCTTAAGGTCACTATCTACATACATACATACAAAAACCGGTATTCGAGGAAAAGGACAAACATTTTGGTGTTGCTTTTTGCTATCGATCTTGCGGCATATAGAAGCATGGAGATGATCTACACTGTGGACCAATTCATCATGTGGACATCCATAACTCATTTGTCACAATTTTATTTCTCATCCCTCCTTTCTTTCAATTTTAAATCTTAAAACTTTTTTTTATAAATTCTTATTTTCAAATTCCTTTAAATCTTGTCTCAGATATGTGAACAAAAATCGTCATTAAAATAAAAAAAAAAAAAAAATATTTTGAATGTAGATTGTGTCCCGGTTATGATTGGGAACATAGATCGTCTCTATATATATATATACATATGTTGAATATTCCGTTCTCTATAAAAGGAGATGATAAATTTCTGTATTTATGTAAAACATAGGAGAACAAGTGAGTTGCTGCAATATAGAAGTTTCACGTCCTGTGCATAAATATCTATATGTATTTAAGTGGTAATTGATTTAAGAGGAGAATGACTCGGCAAATGGGTTAAATATCTAGTTAGAAGTTGCTATGGTGAGCGCAGTTACAACGGGTAATTTTGGAGTTTATTTGTAATTAAAATAATATATACCTAGCGTGAGAACATTTAATAGCTTTTATATGTTATTTGCATTGAAAAAAAGAACAAAATTTATTTAAATTGAAATAATCGGTTGTATTTGACTATTAGTATATTGATTTGGCACTTTTTTTTAAATGAACAAAAATAAAATCTTTTTTTCTAAAATGAAACTAATTTTGGTAATAAAAAAAATTTATTTTACCGAAAAATTAAGCTGCAGTTGTGAAGAAGCGTTAATTTTCAAACGCTGAAGAAATGGTATTTTCCAACTAAAAAAAAATATTTTACTTCAATACTAAAGAAATATTGAACTAAACTAAAGAAATACTGAATCTCAATGTTAGGGAAATATTCCACAAGAATACTAAAGATTTATTTTACCTCTATGTCAAGAAAGCGTTTAATTATATGTAGTACAACACTGAAGAAATGTTGTTCCCAAATTTTTAAAGAAATATTCATTAACACTGAAGAAATATTAATCACCAACTTTGTATAATCATTACAGTCACTGAAGAAATACTGACCTTCAATGTTAGTTAAATATTTCACAATACTGAAGAAATATTTAATTGCAAAATTAAAGGAATAACTGTAATAACTAAAGAAATATTGAATGGCAATATAAATAAAAATTTACACAGCAATATTGAAGAAATATCAAATTTTTATTTTACAGAACAATTACCCTGTATAGTGTTGAAGAAATATACCGCAATGTTATAAAAAAGAGTTTAAAATTTTTAGCACTGAAGAAATGTGCGGTTTTCTACTGTTTGAAGAAATAATGTACTTCAACACTGATTTTCAATGTTAGTGAAATATTTCACAACAATACTGAAGAAATATTTTACCTCTGTTTTAAGAAAGCGTTAAATTACAACACTGAAGAAATGTTCCCAAATTTTTAAGAAATGTTTCACTTTAGGTAATACTGAAGAAATATTGGACTCCAATTTTTTCAGAATCATAAAGAAATATTAAATCACAACAATATCGAAGAAATATTTTACCAAAATTTTGAAGAAATATTCAATAATAAAATTAAGGAAATAAAAGTCAATAACTGAAGAAATATCAAATGGAAATCTAAATGATAAATCTCACAGTAGTACTGAAGAAATATTAAAATATAAAAAATAAAATAAAAATTGAGGAAAAATACGTCGTTTTTTTTTTCTTTGGATTTGTTTTTTCTCTCTTTTAGTATATATATATATATGTTTTAATTTGGAAGAGAAAATTGTACCTTCCGCAATTAGTGGGTGAAAAGACAAGACATTGCGCCGGAAACAACTCAGAACGTCGGATGAAGCTTCCAAGTCTCTTCGGATTATATAAATGAACGGAAACCTCATCGGTTACGTAAAGCATTGCCATTCGCCTTCGTATATTTGTTGCGATCGGTGAAGGATGACAATGAAGGCGTTTCTCTAATAGGTTTAATTCGTAGGAGCGACTGGTATATCCTTTCTTTCGTGTGTATATGAGACTCTCTGATAGTAAGCTGCGGCAATATCCCTGAGAATTATTTTATTGTGGCTCTTGGTATATAAATAATTTAATCCAACTACAAATATTATTTTGATTTTTCAAAATTTTTTTTTGACAAAAATAATTTTTTTTGAAAAAAAATTTGTTGCAAAAATTTGTTTTGGAAAAAAAAAATAATAATAATAATCCACATTTCAAAGTTCTAGAAATTATGTAGGTAGTGATTAAAAGTTTCTTTTTTTCAAAGAGCTTTTTCTAACTCAAAACTATAAAGATTATCAGACATTTTCCCATAATTCAGAATAACAATTTTTTTTTTTCATAAGAAAAAAAACTTAAATGGCGTTAAGTGACACCTAAAAAGGAAGAGTGCAACATAATATGATTTCCGCTTTGAGCAAATTTTACGCTACAATTTTCCATCATTATATACATATAGTATATACTGCCTCAGCTGCGCAAACCCCCTTTGTTCGAAAAATATGTCCCTTATATTCATTCGACAGCAAATATAAGAACGACATAAATAGAAATTGACATTTTTCAAAAATAGTTCACGATGTGAAATAATAATAATATATGTTGACAAGATTTATCGCATTTTGAAAAGAAAATTTTGTACTATTAAAATATAAGCTGCCAAAATGGGTTTTATTTTAATATGTCAATTAGGATTAAAAATAAGACCAATTACAGTTTATTTTAATCCACAAAATAATAATTTTTTTTTTGTTATTTTCTTTTTATTCATTTATTGCAATCAATTAAAATTTGGACAAATTAAAAATCGGATAATTTGAAAATTAAGTCAATTAAAATTTCAATAAATTGAAACTTAAATCAATAAAAATTTAGGAAAATTGAAATTCGGATCTTTATTAAAATTTTAATTTATAACTAAATTTGAACAGATTCAAATTTGGATAAATTAAAATTTTAACATATACAAATTTAGATAAATTGAATTTTGGATTTTATTCATAGTTATTAGAATTGTAATGAATTTAAATTTAGATCGAATACAATATTTTAATTAAAAAATTCTTCAACTAATTTAAATTTAGATCTATTGACATCTATTCTAAATAATTTTTAAATCGATAAAAAATTTTGATAAATTCAAGATTGGGTTAATTAAATTATTTATAGAAAAGATGAAAATCTGTAGTTTTTTGTTGTTTAAATTAATATATGTTAAGTAATTTAAAAAAAAATTCTTTTTAATCTAATAAATTATTTTTCAACATTCCTGAGCTTAAGGAAAATTAGAAAAAAAATTAGATTCAATATTTAAAGATTTCTTTACGATAACAGAATAAAATTAATTAAAAATTGAATTATATATTACTATTATTATTAGGTTTATATTGTAGTACAAAAGAAAATTATTTTTATATATTTAAAAAATGAATAACGAATTTTTGTAATGTGTATTACATATAATACTTTTTGAAAAGTGCGCAACTGCTATCAGGAAGATCGTCCCAATTCATGTTTATATATATACTATATCCACTTCTCGTTTTCCTCTTGGCAAACCTTTTCGTGCTGCCATTGATGTAGTTTCCTTCATACCACGCGAATCTTGGGAATATTAAAAATACAAAGAATGAGAATGTACACGGAATCCAGAGAGTCAGCATTGGCGAACGCCGTTTTTCGGGCTATAAAATTCTTGTTTTACTATCCACCTCCGTTCTTATATAGTTTTCTCCCAGAACAGCAATCTCTATATAGACATCTCTCTTTCTCTCTCTTTCTTTCTTTCGAGTCAGGAAAATCGAAAGGAGTTACTTTTTATTATCCTCCAGAACAATCGAAACAAAATCTCAGAAGGTGAATTTAAGGAAGTCTTCTCAGCTACTATATATATTCACGGCATTGAAGTATTAAAATTCTTTCTGATTATTACACTGGAAAAAGAATTTATTTAATTGAAATAATTTTCTTACTTTATTATATAAATATCAAATAAATATTTATTTCAATTGAATGAATTCTTTTTTCATTGTATAATAACTAATTTTCTACAATAGTAAAATAATTTTATAATTAGGTGAAGTTATATTTGTCAGAATTTTTATTTAACAAAACTGATAATATTTCTATATTTTATATAGAATAACTATAAAAAAAATAGGTTATGTTCTACATTGTGATATTTTCATATTGGCAGAATCTTGTAAATTATATAAAATATTGAAAAGAGAAAAAAAATGAATGAAGAAGAAATTCGTTGAATGTGATTAGTGCATCATATTGGATTTAGTGGCTATAAAAGCAAGTATTTCATACTAGATAATGAATAATTGGGGAAAATATATGAGGGAACAGGGAATTAATATTTAAAAATTTTTTTACATATTTATTAATACGTAATTATTTGTTTGTCCACGATAATTTACATTAATCTCGAACTCAAAATGAACCTGACCGGGTTTAATTTAAAAAATTTCACTAAAAACTCAAAATGAATCAAACCAGATCATTTTTGCTGCACTTCAAAATGAGTCGTGTACGCTACTTATTTTAAGTTCAGTTTTTTTAGTGTGAAAACTAAATTTTTATTTATACTAAAATTCTCATTTGAAAGAATTTCCATTAAATTGAATTTTCCATAAACGCAGAGTTTTTATTTGAATCAATTTTCTTTTATAACAGAATTTTTATTTAAATTTGTTCTAAAACGTTTTGACCTAAATCTTTATATTCATTTGTACAAATTAATAATTTAATGACAAAATTTTATTAAATGAAATTTTACATAATTATAATAAATTAATTTAGTTTCTTGAAAAAAAACTTGTATTCAATGTAAGATAGCAAAAAAATGATTACCGGTCATTTACATAAATCCAATTTCCCGAATGCTAAAAAAAATTCTAAATTATTAGAAATTTATCTTAGATTATTACTATAAAATATTAATATTACATTTATATTTAAGAATTTTATAATAATTTTTATATTTACAAATTTTATATTTATTTTTATTCTCTAAATTTGAGTTACTAAAAATTTTAACTTAATTGAATTTTTGACTCACTTTTTGCTTGTAAATTAATTAAATTTTACTAATTCGTTAGTGCAATTTATTTACTATTAATTACTAAAATTTAACTCGCATTTAAAAGCAAAAAGTGAGTCACTGATTTAAATTAGTTAAAAAATTTTACAAAGAGTATATTTACACAAATTTTTATATTAATCTTTAAAAATTTTATATTAAAAATTAAAAATTTTATTTTAGATTACATATAGTCATTCGGGAAAATGGACTCGAGAAAATGACAGAAAACATCAACAAAGTTCAAAAGGGGGTCCAACTCTGACCTGTAATACTAAGAAAATTTTGCAAAAAATTTTTGAGTGGTCCAATAAGTTTTATAGGTTTAAATGTTTAAATAAACATTTAAACACCGCGCGCAGCATTTTTCGCATTTTAGAAAATTAAAAAAATTTGTAAAATTGTTAAAAATTTTTTTTTTTCATTTTTCATAGTGAAATATGATTTCAGGTTCCAAAAAAAAAATGAAAAAAATAATTTTTAACAATTTTACAATTTTTTTCATTTTTTTTTTTTTTGGAACCTGAAATCATATTTCACTATGAAAAATGAAAAAAAATAATTTTTAACAATTTTACATTTTTTTTTAATTTTCAAAAATGAGAAAAATGCTACGCGCGGTGTTTAAAAGTTTATTTAAACCTATAAAACGTATCGGCCCACTCTAAATTTTTTTACAAAATCTTCTTAGTATTTCCAGGTATGTTTTTGAAAAAAAAAAAAGATTAAAAAAATATCATATCCAAATTAAGAAAAACTTAATTTGTTTATAAAAAATTGATATTTTTTTAATAAAAAATGAAAAAAAAATTTTTTGTTAACATTATTGAAAAGTAAAAGAAAAACTGAAACTTTTCTTTTCTTATCAAAAATTATAAAAATCCATTTTTTTCGAGTTATCAGCCATTGAAAATAGGTCTACATTGAAGAAACTGAAATTTTGAAAATTCATAACTCGAAAATTTTTCAAAAAAAAAATAAAAAAATACGTATCTCTTTTTTTTCACTACAGAACAAGAAAAAAATATATTTGGCCGAATTTATAGGGTCGACGGAAATCTCACGTGATTTCGCCCATATATTCTTCTCCGTTTTGTAAGTTAAAGTATTTGATTATTTTTTTTTCGTATCATGAGAACATGTAATAAATACTTTTTTTTAAAAAAAAGAACCTCACAGTATAAAGTAAAAGATAGTGTAGCGATGAGAAAGCAAGATTCATTCTATGTACATAAAATCAAGTGGACAGTGCGGGCAGAGACATACATATATATATATATAATATAATGTCCGAGCAGGTACTGCACGCGAGAACGGTTACCCTTAATGTGTCACTTACTATATTATTCCGTGAAACGAAGGACGATTCACTCATCGCGGACCCCGTGAGAAAATCCGGAGATGTTTAAGAAAAAAAAATTGCAATCCTTGAAAGTCTAAGTGAAGATAGACTTGCGGAAATCTCATGGGATTTTTATATTCCCAACCAGGGTGGGAATTCACGTTTTACATCTGCAAGAATATATGTATATATATATATATAAATCGCAGGGAAATCGTTTTTTTTAAACAATTTTTGTTTGTTTGTTAAAATTTCTATGTATATGCAATTATAACAACAATACGATAATTTATAGCTACAATTTCAATTGTTTTCAACCATATTTATTATTTTTAAAATTTTTGAGAATTTTATTCTTTACATTTAAACAAATTGAAGCGTTTTTTTAAATTGATATTTCTTCAATATTGAAATTTAATATTTTAACTTTAATTCGATATTTCTTCAATATTGAAATATAATATTTCAACTTTTGATATTTTTTCACTTTATTAACATTAATAAATATTTTTTCAGCCTATTTAAAAATTTTGTCAACATTACAATATTCTAATAATAATTCATTGTTTTAAAATTTTTTATTTTATTTTAATATATTTCTTCAATATTGAAATTTAATATTTCAACTTTGATTTAATAGTATTTCAATATTAAAATTTCTTATTTCAACTTTGATTCTTTATTTCTTCAATATAAGAAATTAATATTTCTTCACTATATTAAAATTAATAAATATTGTTTTAGTCTCTTTAAAAATTTTGTCAACATTACAGTATGACATTTCTTCATTATGTTTTTCCAACAATTTATTGTTTCTAAAATTTGTAAGAATTTTTTTTTACATATATATTTCTTCAATATTGAAATTTAATTTTTCAATTTTGATGCTATATTTCTTCAGTAGGTACTGACATTTAATAGTAAGTTGTAATATTTCTTCAGTAGCAAAAATGAATATATTTCTTCACTTTATTATAGTTAAAAAACTATTTCCATATATTTATATATTTCTATATTGTTAAAAGTAAGTTGTTAAAAAAAATATAAACAATTGAAATTTTATTTAGTAAATAATTTTTTTACAACTTACTTTTAACAATATTAAAATAGAAGCAATTGGAGAGAAGTAAAATTATTTAAAAAAAAAATTTTTCAAACATATATTTATTTGAAGAAAAATATTTCTTCAATATTATATATATATTGTATTTCTTCAATTTTGCAATACAATATTTCGTCACATTATTTCAATGTGTGAATATTACGAAAAGGCTAACGTTATTACTATTGACATTTCTGGTTTGGAAAAAAAAATTGTACAATATAATTTAAAAGTAATTTTTTTTTCATATGCTCTCGAAATTGACAAACATGTTTTGTTTTGTTTTTTTTTTTCTTTTCTTTTGTTCGCGCAAATAAGCTTGAAATTTTTCCTGTGAAGCGACCTAAACATTATAATGCGCCAAATATAATGTGCATGAGCTTAATATTACTGCGCCTGTTTTACGACTTAACGAGTCATAAAAGAGTTTTTTTAAAAAATATATTTCTCTCGTCTCCTCTCTTGGATGGTTTTGCCTTTAACCTTTTCGATCCTACATCATTTGTGGCGCACTTACGACATTATATTATAATAATATACACTTTTTCTCATTAAACGTCAACTCTCCACGAATGAGGATTTCTTTCAGAAGCGCATAATAAATAAAAGTGACCCAACTAATTTTATCGCGTACAACTCTCGCGAGTTGCATAATTGTTATATATCAAAATGAAAAACTTGTTATTATAATTATATACATATGAGAAAAATAATTAGCGGATTCTTTTTTATTTTAATGTCATTTTTTTTAGTAGAATGTATAATATATATACTTTTAATTTGAGAGTATATTTTACACGACTAGGAAAAAAATTTATTTGATTTAAAATAATCGGTTACCTGACTATTGTCAAATAAATATTTACTTGAACCAAATAATTATTGTTTGAGTCAATTAAAATTTAGTATATTTCTGGTCTCTGAAATCGAATTTGAAGTTAGTTTTTTAAAATTCAAAATTGAAAATCTAATTTGGTGACAATTTTTTAAAAATTGATCAGTTTACCTCTCGAAACTGTTTATGGTGGCACTTATGAAATCTAGCAGAGCTATTTAGCGCAGTGAATTTTTTCTACCAGGGTTATAATGTTAAAAACCTAACTTTAAATTCGATATCAGAGACCAAAAAAAAACACTATGTAATTACTTTTAAGCAAAAATGACCCATATTTGCAAATTTTGTCCGCCATTTTGAATTTTAAAATTCTGACTTCAAATTCGAGTTCAGAGACCAAAAAAACCCCTCTATAGGATAGTTTCAGACAAAAATTTTAATTTTTTAAAAAAATTTTAGCCATATTGAATCCGACATTTTGAATTACAATTTTTGTCACACGGCATTCGAAACGTATTATTTAAAAATAAATTTTCAACCCACAAAAAATTTTTCTAATTAAAATTAATTAATTAATTATTATTGTATATTATAATTATTATAACTTAATTAAGTAATCATTAAAACTTTATTTGGTAATTTATCTTTAATTAAAAATCTTCTATTATATTAAGTTAACAAATTTCGAAAAACGACACCGACCCCGTGACCTCGACACCGTCCTTGAAAACTCTATTTTCAATTATTTTCAAATAAATCAAAATACTTTGCATATATGCTTTTAGAAAATCTTACAAACTATTTTTATGTAACATCTTTTTTCAATTTTAACCCGAAAAAGGGTTATTTTTCAATTTTAACCCGAAAAAGGGTTATTTTGCAATTTTATCCCGAAAAAGGGTTATTTTGCAATTTTTTAAGAATTTTTTGATTTTTTCAATTTTTTATTATTATTTTTTTATTATTTATTGTTGTTTTTTCAATTTTTAGTTAGTAACCTATAATATTGTGTCTAATTTTAAGTGTCATTAAAATCAAATGTTTTTAACTTAATAATTTTAACATTTCTTAATTTAAAACAAAACATCTTCTATTATATTAAGTTAACAAATTTCGAAAAACGACACCGACCCCGTGACCTCGACACCGTCCTTGGAAAATCTATTTTCAATTATTTTCAAATAAATCAAAATACTTTGCATATATGCTTTTAGAAAATTTTACAAACTATTTTTATGTAACATCTTTTTTCAATTTTAAGATAAATTTTATACAATATTAATAAGATATTAATTTAAAACATAAATTATAAATATAATATACATAAACTACAATAAGTAAACAACAATAAGTACAATTTTAACCGAGCGAGCGAGGAATACATCGCTAGTACTAATAAAACTTAAAAAACTTAATATATTTTATATTTCTGAAAAATATAAAATTTTATTTACAATATTTTTATTGTATTAAATTCTTTTTTATAATAGTAAAAAAAATTTAATGCGTAAATTTTAAAGTAAATTAAAATTAAATTGTGCCAATTTAGTCACGTGGTCGCGGAAAAATCAGGCGTGCGTCTCTTCAATCTTTTGTCACTCTTATTTAATTCGAAATGGTGGGGATAATTTTTTTTGTTTTTAAGTATATTTTCGATTATTATTTCTAATATTATGTTTATATAAATTGCAATTAAAAATGTAAATAATTTTCTATTGCAAAATTTGTATATTTTGAAAATAAATATAATGTTTAATCTAAAATTACATATATTAAATAAATAAGAGTGAGAGAGAAAACAAGTGTGACGCGTTTCTACCCTCTTAGTCTCGAATTTTCTCATTCCCGCCATGTCTCAAACGTGATTGGTGCAAAAATCAAAATTATTCTCGCGCGTCTAAATTTTATAGAATCACGTGGTTTCAAATTCACTTTGTATACTTCATCAATTTTCAAGGGGTGGGATCACGTCTCTAGTTTCGGTCATTGACATAGGTTTTAAATTTGCAAGTTATATCTTCGGGCGTCTTAATTTATGATGACCACGTGTTCGTGAAATTAATTGAATTAAAATTTTTAATTCTTTAAAATCAGTGTTTTAGCTTTCGGGAGTGTTTCGTTTATTTTTTAAACCCGCGATCGACTAATATTTAGGGATTGAATTTTTTTGACGTGTCAACGTCTTTTACTCCTCGATGGCTTGTGGTGTTACGTACTTGAAAGATAAGGGCGAAAGTAAAAAAGGGTATCTTATTTTTGAAGTACATAAAATTCTTGCAAACTTTTTAGAACTCGGTCTATTTTTACGGTTATTTTTCACATTTTCTAAATGGAAATTTAACTTGAAAGTAGGGATCTCCGAGGACTATTTAGTTTGAAAGAATCGCCTTGAAGCTATATTATTAAAATATTTAATTCTTTCGAGTCAGTGTTAGCTTCCGGGAGTGTGCGAAATTTCTTTAAACCCGCGATCGAGTTATTTAGGAAGTAATTTTCTTTTCTTCAACTTTTATTTAATATAAAATAATTTATTAATTTCGGGAGTGTTCGCAATATTTAAAACCGCGATCGAATTAAATGAAAGTTTTTATTTAAGTTAACACGTGGTCCGGGAGTGTTCGAAATTCTTAATACCGCGTGTGAGTGATTTTTTTTTTGCCAATTTGGAAACCACCGTTCGAGTGCCGCTCCAGGATGGAGATCGGGCATGGGCGAAGGGTTTCCACGGTAAGATTTTTTTATTTTATAATTATAATAATTGAAAAAACATGGTTGTATGAGAAATTGTAATTTTTAATTTTGTTTCTAATTTTGAAATGTTTCTTTTTTCAGACTGAAGGACAGGAAGGAGGATGCAGAGAAAGCATGACCCCTGCATAGTTCCCCGGTCTCCCCGCATAGAAGAGGGGCCACTGGGGGACTGGTCCAGAAGAGGCAATGCTGCCATCGCTCCGTCGAGGTGAATCCGCGATCGGCAAGTGAATTTTATGTTGAACATAGCGACACAACCTGAAATGTTTAATTTCTAAAATTCTATTCTAGAAATTAATTACCACAAATGGCAAACATTATTTTAAAATTTGCTATTTATTTCAGGATTATCATTTCTTCCAATACCCTCCCTTTTTTGTAAATTGTTAATGTATATTTTTTTAAATTAATAATAATAAAATTAAAATTTATTTTGGAAAAAAAAATTAAAAATATGAATAAAATTTATATTAAAAAATAAAGTTTAAATTAATTTGTTTAAAAAAAATTCAAACATCAAAAAAGTTAAATTAATCTGAATTTTTCATTATTAAATTCTCCCCCATAATTTGCTTTGAGAGAGAGAGAGAGAGTAGGAGAGAGAGACTTTTTAAGCTCAGGTGTCGGATACGTCCCGGGACGTAATCCCTAGTGTAGGTCCATTGCGCCTGGGCAGTATGTAAAAAAACTTTCGTCGTTTTTAGAGTTTTCGCGTTTTTTTAGATATAGCCAGGGAGGTCGATAATATTTGTATGAGTGAAGTTAATTTTTTAAATACATATGTATAGGCAGGGAATTATTTTGTGTATGTTTGATTGTTGTTGTAGTAATTTTGCATGATGTATATTTTTTAAAGTGTCGCTATCTTCTAATTAGTCTATAAAATAAGCAGTTTATTTACATTTATATTTGGAAAAATTAATTAAAATTTTTACAAATAAAAGTATAAATAAACTAGAAATTTTTTTGTACTTGTTTACTAACTTTTCTTTCAGCAAAATGATCGTGGTGAGAAAAATATTTATTTTTATTCTAAAATTTTGTAATATTTTTTGTGTAAATTGTGCCCATTTTAAATATATGTACTAATATGTGTTTTTTAATTTTTTTTGTCCGTGTTTATAATCAGAGAACAAATGTACGAATTTATATTTAAAGTCGTAATTATTTATATAACAGAGAAAAATTTACTTGGAACAGGAAAAAGTTTTATTGGTTTTACAGACATAAAAAAAATTATCATTTTTTCAAAATTTTCAAAAAATTCAGTTTTTACGCGGAGGCAGTGATACAGCTAAACGACAAAATGCCTTATTACGTGGGTCGAAAGTTGACAGATATTAAAATTAATAATTATAATTTAATATTACAAGCCTAATTTATCAAAAACAAAAATTTACTAATGTATTAATTTTGTAAAAAATTAATTATTTTTCTCTTTTTTAAGTTACTCAAAAAATAATCATTTTTTTACGCGAAAGATGTGATGTAGTTAAACAACTAAGCACAATAATGATTAATTTATCAGAGTCGCTAATTTACGAATATTATTTTTTTTTAATTTTTCAATCAATTAAAAAAAAACTTTTCAATACTACATTTGTCTTAGGTTATAAACAATGCCTATTTTTCAGGTTTACTAATTTCATTCTTCTTTTTTCAGCTTACTAATAATAAATTTTTTTCTTTTCAGGTTCCCCGGTAGAAAAAATTCAATGCGCTACTAACACTGTTAGATTACATAAGCCCCAATATAGAGTCTAGCAATGCTCGCTAGCGCCATGATTTTTTTCTACCATAATTTTACTAATGATTGTTTTTTCTGTTTCAGGTATTACTAATAATTAATTTTTTTCTATTTCAGGTTTTACTAATGAATGATTTTTCTGTTTTAGGTTTTACTAATGAATTTTTTTTCTATTTCAGGTTTTACCAATGAATGTTTTTTCTGTTTCAAAATTTGCTAATGAATTTTTTTTCTGTTTCGGGTTTAACTATTAAATGTTTTTTCTATTTCAGGTTTTACTAATAAATGTTTTTTCTGTTTCAGGTTTTGCTAATGAATGTTTTTTCTGTTTCAGGTTTTACTATTAAATGTTTTTTCTGTTTTAGGTTTTACCAATTAATGTTTTTTTTTGTTCCAGGTTTCACTAAAATATATTTTTTGTTTCAGGTTTTACTGATAAATGTTTTTTCTATGCGAGGTTTTACTAAGGAATGTTTTTTCTGTTTCAGGATTTGCTAATGAATTTTTTTTCTGTTTCGGGTTTTACTAATAAATGTTTTTTCTGTTTCAGGTTTTACTATTAAATGTTTTTTCTGTTTCAGGTTTTACTAATAAATGTTTTTTCTATTTCAGGTTTTACTAAAAAATGTTTTTTCTGTTTCAGGTTTTACCAATGAATGGTTTTTTTGTTTCAGGTTTCACTAAAATATGTTTCTTTTTGTTTACGGTTTTACTAATAAATGTTTTTTCTATTTTAGGTTTTACTAATAAATGTTTTTTCTATTTTAGGTTTTACCAATAAATGGTTTTTTTGTTTCAGGTTTCACTAAAATATGTTTCTTTTTGTTTCCGGTTTTACTAATAAATGTTTTTTCTATTTCAGGTTTTACTAATGAATGTTTCTTCTGTTTCAGGTTTTAGTAATGAATGTTTCTTCTGTTTCAGGTTTTAGTAATAAATGTTTTTTCTATTTTAGGTTTTACCAATAAATGGTTTTTTTGTTTCAGGTTTCACTAAAATATGTTTCTTTTTGTTTCCGGTTTTACTAATAAATGTTTTTTCTATTTTAGGTTTTACTAATGAATGTTTCTTCTGTTTCAGGTTTTACTAATAAATGTTTTTTCTTTTTAAGTTTTCCTAATAAATTTTTTTTCTCTTTCAGGTCTCTAACAGTCTGAAAATATTTCTGCAATATTGAAAATATTTTAACTATTTCAATAATATATTTTGTTCTGAGGAGTGGTTAGGCCTAATGCACATTTTGACCTCGTTCACAAATTGAAAAAATTAATTTTAATTTGTAATTGAACCAACTGTGCAATGGGGAAGCACGTTAAAGAGCGCGTCTAATGTTCCACCTCTCGAGTGATGCGGAAGAGAACATATTTATTTTTTCAGAAAAGAATATATTAACTTAGGTTTTCAAGAAAATTATATTTATAAAAATTAAGTAATTAAGAAAATTTTAACAAAAATATAATTTCGACTAAAAAATTCTACCTTGAACCGCTAGGTATTTTTTTAAAAATATTTTTAAAAAATAATATTTAAATGAAATAAATAAAATTTACTTTAAAAAGGAAATAAATTCTTGTTTTGTGAGGGAAAAAAATTATATTTACTATGTCCATTATAGATATTAAGCAAGATAAACGCACGTGTGTGTAGGTGATACTTTTTCATAGTGAAGCATCAAAGTAGCTATATTGTACATAATAGAGCGACTATATATTGGCAAATCGCGACTCCCATATAGCAAAATACAATGTGGGAAAAAACAAATGGCTCTTGGATGAAAGAGTGTTTATCGTGATATGTGAGTGGGCGCGGTGTTTTAAATACATATGTTTAAATTTTAAACGAATCCCAATAAAAAAAGCAACATCCATTCGCATTATATATTCTAGTTCCAATTAATTTTTTTTTCCATTCATCCAATTAAAATTCTTATATACTTTTACTCTCTTCATATGTGTATAATTTGGAATTACATTATTGTCAAACTGTCTGATAAATTAGTGTGAACATGTGTCGACGAATTTGCTTCAGCAAAATTATCTCTCTCTATATTTGATGAATTATATATTGTGTAAAGTGGGTCACTAATTCATATTCAAGTATAAGAATTTTCACTAATTTTTAGTTTTTCTTTTATTTTACTTGTGAAAAATTACTAAAAAAAAAATTATTTGAAAATTAAGTGGTATTTATTTTAAATACAGAAATTTTTTATTCGAAAACAGTTTATATTTGATTGAAATAAAAATTGTTTGATCTAAATAAATATTTATATATTTAATAATAGCCTAGTAACCGATTATTTGAAGAAAATAATTTTTTTTAGTGTGATAATTCCCAAAAATTAAATTTACAAATTTTTATGCAAATTAGTATTGAATAACTTTTAGATTTAAGAAAACTTATCAATAAAAGGGGGCTATACTATAAACAAATAAAATATAATAAATATGTTACATGAAATGTGAAATAATGAAAAATAATATAAAAGTTAGAAGGATAGTTGAATATTTAAACGTTTGACTTTATTAAGCAAAATTTTGTTCATTTTTTTAACATTGCATGTCGTTAAATATTTATCTTAAACTGTTGTCGACATATATTTTGTTTCAAGAAATTAATTTTCAAAACTTGTCTTATTTTTACTGTTTTAAATTTTTTCACATTTATTAAATGTATATCCATATGTAAAAAAAAATATTTAAAAAAACTTGCAATTAACATTTCTTTGTGAATAGTTTATAACAATATATTTTTTCCAAAATACATCTACATTAATTAGTTTTATTTTTTACATTCTAACTTTTTTTTATTAAAAAATATAAATTAGAGAAGTAAAGAATAAGAAACAGGTTGTAAAAATATGTAAAATGTAATTGAAATGAAAGATTTATTACTTATTTAAAAAATCTTTTTAAATTTACAAATAAAATTTTCGATGTATATTATTTTATTTTTACAAAATTAAACAATTTTTTATTCAAATTATGTTTGCAACAATGTTGATATTTCACAGGGATTTAAAATTTTTAATAATTTAAAAAATAATAAAAAATAATAATTTTTAAAAAATTTTAAATACCTGTAAAATATCAACATGATATCACAGTGATATCACCATGATATCACCGTGATATGACTATGATATCACCTCGATGTCACCATGATATCACCGTGATATGACTGTGATATCACCTCGATGTCACCGTGTGATATCACCGTGTGATATCACCGTAAGGCGGACATTTTGACATTTTCCTGATGTCACGATGACATTCCCCAGTGATATCACCGTGACATCTGGTTGATATATCGTGCTACTTGGGTTTTCTTTCTCTTTGTATAAATTAGCCAATTTTTCAAGTTTTAAATCTTTTAAATCGTTTAAAGATAATAAAATTTTCTCATAGTCATTAAGTCCAAACATAAATCTAGATCTGAAGTTATATTCAGCCAATTGTTCAGTATAAAGAATATTATCCATTGGCACGCTTCTTTGTGAAGTATACCTGGATTAACAGATTTCGTTGGTGGTATATTCCATTCAATCGTATTATAATAAAGTTGATAATTTTTTGTTATTTTTATATCTGCATCTAGATTAAGATAAGGCATAAGTCTTCGAATAATCTCACCTCTTTCCATTTTAGACACATCAATATTACTTCGTAGAATATCATTTTTATCCATTTTTAACTTTTGATTAGAAATTTCATTAGTTGTTGGATTATATTTACGATAAAACATTTTTTCCATGTCCTCCTTTACTTTCAATACAGGAACTTGAAATGGATTGCTTTCGATGGTTCTCAGTTATGCAATATTTCTTGATGATGATACGCATGTTGGTCCAAAGAAGTTCTCACCGCCGGGATAATAGTATTGAACGAGTTTATAATTATTCTCTTCATGTAAAACCTTAGGTATTAAACCATTAAATGTGGTTGACAATTTCATATTAGTATTAAGCTTTTTTAACATAGATGTTAATATCAATTTTAGATTTTTATTTATAGAAATGTTCAGAATTTTTTGAATCATAATTTTATATGTCTTGTGCAATGATTGGTTACCAAACTTGCTTAATGTGAAGGTTAATTCAAATCGAGGATCTATCACTTTTAGGAAGGTAATGGATAAATCTTTTAACAGGTGCTTGTTAAGAATTTCCTGCGAAACGGTTCTAGCCAAAGCTTTTAAAAATTGATACAATGAAGTTAATCTAGTGGTCTTTAAATATAGAGTTTTGGAATAAAGCTTATGAAAATTTATTTTCACATATTAATTTAACAATGAATAAAATTGCTGTACAATTTTATTCATTGTTAAATTAATATGTGAAAATAAATTTTCATAAGCTTTATTTCAAAACTCCATATTTAAAGAAGTTTGATATTTCTCCCTGAATATTTCTCTTTCTTTAGAGGCGTAAAAAAATAGTGCCGGTATTAAGAAAATTTTTAACCCTATTTCATAAGTTTCGTTTCCGTAATGCTCTTGTAAATCAAACTCTCGTGAAATTAAAATGTAATCACCAAACGAAGCGTTTTGAGTTTTTCCAAGTATAAATCTGACAATTTTTAAACCAGCCATTGCATATATATAATCCACTTCCATTATGTTCATATCTGTATTTTCTGGCACGGGAAATATTGGCAGTATATATATTCAAAAAAAACTTTTTTAACAGACAAAAAATTGAGTTTTTTGCTATTGTTTGTTTTTAAACATGATTTTGTAAGTTGTATTATTTGCCTTGTTGATTATTCCTGTTAAATATTCGTTAACGTTACAATAGTGAGAAAATAGAGCAGTGTTGATGATTTACTGGTATGTTTCATTTACATATTGCAAATCAAGTGTTTCATTTTCGCCGCCACCATAAAGATCAGTTCCTATTAGTACATTTTGTAGAAGCTGGAGCTTTTTCTCGGATTCATTGTTGGAATTATTAAGGTATTTAAAATAAGTATTGAGTACAGTGACAGTCTGATTTCGCTGATTCAATGTAATTAGGCCTTTGTTGTAAAAAATAACTCAGAGAGTGGTAATGTAGTGACAAATAGATAGAAATTGAAAATTCGATGAATGTTGTATACGAAAACTAACGTGTCGTTCATCATGAGCCGATTCGCTTTTTGTTGTTTTTATTTTTTAATGTTCTTACTGTTGATGTTGTATCTGTACACTTTCGATAAGTTTTAATTTACCCTTGGCAAACCTGAAATAATTATATTGACATTTTGTTTAATTGAACGTATGAATAAAAGAATTGGTCGAGCACTTGGACGCACTTTTTGATTGTAGTCGATTAGCAATGAGCGATCATGCGCCACTTACTGCTACTCGATTACTATTAAGTTGGTTCTACAATGAGCACTTTTCGTGACTGTGATTGGTTTCCATTGTCCCCACTCGCCATTTGTCATAATTCTCGTCAACTACCGCACCCTTCTATAGTAAAAATTTAGTAACAATTATAGTAATTTTTAATTTTAACAATAAAGTCACTATAGATTTTCACTAGAGCAGGGTGCGGTAGTTGACAAGAATTATGGCAAATGGCGAGTGGAAACAATGGAAACCAACCTTCATGACCACTGTAGAACCAACTTTAGAGGGCGCGTCAGAGCATTCGACATGTTTTTTTTCAATTGTTTTTAGCAAGCCGTTTACGAGACAAGAATTTTTCATAATCAGAATTTTCATGATTTTTTATTTTTGAATGCTCATGGGTTAATTTAAACTATTTGATTAAGTCAATTAAACTTTTTCTCTGATTGTGAGGAATAAGATCGTAAAAATTTCCCTGAGGTGAAATTTAATTTTTCAAAATTGACCCATTTAGAAGGGAAGATATAAATAATAATATAAGATTTAAAAATCATATACTTTTTGATGAAATAACCGTTAAAAAAATTTTAGGTACATGGAAAAAAATAGTTCGTAAAATTTTCGTAAACTAGTTGTTCACTTTGGGGACGGGCCCCCAAAGTTAGGAAATCTTTCATTAACTTTTTTCAAGATTTCACGAACTTTTTTTTGTGCGCGTGTGCAGACATTGATTGTCTTGAACAGAGTGATAAACTTTCGTGAAATCTTGGAAAAAGTTAATGAAAGATTTCCAAACTTTGGGACCGTCCAAAAGTGAAGAAGTAGTTTACGAAAGTTTCCCGAACTATTTTTTTCCGTGTACATTTTATGAATTTTAACAAAAAATAAAATTATTATATAGTTAATTTTATTCACCGTGAATGACCACTTGTAACGTAAAACAACTATTTCAAACTGTCTCCAATATAGAAATGAAGCAAAATGAAAGTTAGATGGATAGTTAAATATTTCAACATTTGACTTTATCAAGCAAAATTTTATTCATTTTTTTTAATATTGTATGTCGTTAAATATTTATTTTAACTATTGTCGACGTATCGATATATTTTGTTTCCAGAAGTTACATATATAGTTTTCGACATGTTTCTTATTTTTACTGCTTTAAAATTTTTCATTTTTTTTAAATTTATGTCTATTTGTAAAAATAATATTGAAACAACATGAAACTAACATTTTTTTCGTAACTAATTTATAACAATATATTTTTTCTAAAATATATCTACTCTTTTTTTTTGTCAAGTCTTCTTTAAGACTTATTACAATTAAATTTATATTTGTGTTTTCTTTAATTTAACAAAAACTTTACTTGCTTCAAAAAAAAATTGTTTAATTTAAAAAAAATATTTTTTCAATTTGAAACAAAGTTTTTTTTTTGTAAGTTATTTACAATAAGTTTTATTTAAAAAGTTTTAGGGTAACGGCACCAGTGAAGGAACTGACACCAGTGAAAGAACAAATTTCATGTTTTGCATTCTAATTAGTGTAATAAGCAATTTGGTATTATAAATTATATATTTTTATGTTCCTTATTTAATTTACGTCTTTAGTATCTAAGATACCTAGAGAGATAACACGTAAATTTTATAAAAAAAAATTTTTTTAAATGTTGTGTTGCAAATTTATCTTCAACAATAAGAACTCTTCTCTGACACGTTATTTCTTTTTTCACATTTAACTAATTTAAACTGCCTTAAATCGTCGGTCTGCTTTAAACTAAATTTATCTTGTGTATTAGAAATACTTCTTTTCATTTAAAAGCTAATAAAATATTAATTTGCCATAAGAAAAGCAAATTCCGTCATTGGGGTTTTTTTTTTTTTATTTACTAGTGAAAGAACAGAAATGTTTTTTCACTGGTTCCAATGCAATCCAATGAAGGAACACCTTCAACGAATAGTCTGAAGTCAAACAAAAAAATGACAAAATCAAATAGGTTAACACTGTTAGGTTACAATAATATTGTCAAAATAAATTGCAAGTAGATGATTGATTATAGGTTATAAATGCATTTTCAATTAAAAATAAGATTCTGCAAACTTAGTTAAAAAATATTCATAATTATCATTAATTTACCTTTATTTTAGTATATTACAAACATTTTATTACTTTATCTTTGTTTTAATATATTTTTTAAATATATTTTAAATATATATTTCACATCGTTCTTTCACTGGATGCAGAAAATTCTTTCATTAGACAATTTGTTCTTTCACTGGTGAAATAGGTATGTTTTACTTATTAATTAAAATTTTAATTAACATCTTATATTTATGAAAATTAAATGTGACCTTCGCATTCTACACTTAATTAGCTATCGAAAAAAAATTGGTAAAAAAATTTTCAATAACTGCATTCAAAAATAATAAATGATAAAAGGGATATAGTTCCGAATAGCACATACCTCCGATTTCAATAAAACTTAGTATCCCTACGTAATTTGGTGCGCTGATTACCAAAATCATAGTGAAAATTGGCGGAAATTTAATTATCATGGTAAAAACCATAAAAAACACCATAAAATCATGGTTTTTTTCGATTATCTCGTAAAAAACAAAAAACTTCGAAAAAAGTTTTAGACGAAAGTTGTAGATCTCTAAAAAACACTCATTTCATGTTTTATGCATTTTTTACCAAAAGTCATTATTTTTCGAGAAAAACGCAAAATAGTAAACACGGCCTTCGGCCGCGTAAGGTACTGCTCGCTTCTCTTTTTAAGAAATCTTGGCGAGAGGGGGTGGATGTGTCCGAAAGTAATTTGCAGAAATTGTGGGGTGGAGTCTACAGCAGCGGTAAACGCAAAATAGTAAACACGGCCTTCGGCCGCGTAAGGTACTGCTCGCTTTTCTTTTTAAAAAAACCTTGGCGAGAGGGGGTGGATATGGCCGAAAGTATTTTGCGGAATTCGTTGGATCCTGAGTAATGGTGAATATGATAATTTCTGCAAATTACTTTCGGACACATCCACCCCCTCTCGCCAAGATTTCTTAAAAAGAGAAGCGAGCAGTACCTTACGCGGCCGAAGGCCGTGTTTACTATTTTGCGTTTTTCTCGAAAAATAATTACTTTTGGTAAAAAATGCATAAAACATGAAATGTGTGTTTTTTAGAGATCTACAACTTTCGTCTAAAACTTTTTTCGAATTTTTTTGTTTTTTACGAGATAATCGAAAAAAACCATGATTTTATGGTGTTTTTTATGGTTTTTACCATGATAATTAAATTTCCGCCAATTTTCACTATGATTTTCGTAATCAGCGCACCAAATTACGTAGGGATACCAAGTTTTATCGAAATCAGAGGTATGTGCTATTCGGAACTGCACCCGATAAAAGTATGCATTTCCTTAAATGTTCTTTCACTGGTGCCGTTACCCTATGTAGAATAAAAAAATTTTCTTTAAATTACAGAAAACATTTCTTTGGCCCTATATATCAAAGAAATACTTCTTTGATTCAAATAAACATTTTTCTGGGTGCAATAACATTTTTTTATACTCTCGTTTTTTTTTGTAAGAAAAACAATTTTGACGAGAAAAAAAAGTTATAAAAGAAAAAATGAATAATTTTATGAAAAAATTTAATATGTTTATATGTAGAATGATAGCTAATGTCTTAGTCAGAGTATATGGGATATTTTAATGAGACGCGAACCTGAAGTTTACAGATCCAAAGGAAGAAATCCGAAACGGTACCGCAACTGAGATGACTCTTTTTCCTCTTATCCCTATTTCTTTATTCGTATTCCTCTTTCTCTCTCACTCACTTTCTATTTATTGTTTCCACTTCTTTCTTAACTCACCTGGTGCGTCTTCTACTCTTTATTGCGCGCTTTGCTTCTTTGTTAGCTTAACCGTCTCCTTTTCACACAGTGGCCTATGGGGAATCTTGTTCTCATTCTCACTTTATCACATTCTGCACTTTAAAGTGAATACAGATTATTCAAATTTTATTTATATCTTCTTCTTCTTCTTTTATTATCCCTCGTTAACGTATACTACCAAAATCCAATGAAAATATAAAAATAATTTTTTTTTGAGTATTATGAAATCCAATTTTTTATTTATTATACAATTAAAAAAAATATTTTTAATTTAAATAGAGAGATATGTTTGAGAGATTTTGTTTAATATTGAACACAGTTTGTAAGTTTTATTTTAATATATGGAAAATATCTATTATTATTTTCATTCGAAAATATTATTTGTTTGAATGAAAATTATAATATTATGTTTGATTTAAATTTTAAGGTTAGTTTAGAAATTGGCGGATGTTATGGAGCTTCTACAATAGCTCCGTTTGGCAAGTCCAAGTCGGTTGGAGTTGGTTGCGCACGCATGGTGTTGCGAACTATAAGGTAGTTCAAGTTGGGTGGGGGAATCCAATATGGCTGCTCTCAGCTGTTTTACTGGAGGACAAGCAAACCGCTGTCACTGTACATTTTTCACTGAATTTGAAATATTTTCTTATTAATTTATTTTTTATGCAATACAGGAATAATAAAATGGTTTTATTTTGCTGTATTGTTGGATGTGGAATGCGAGGAGACAGGGATGAAACTTCCTTTTTTAGAATTCCTGCAGTAATAAGCGTCAACAACAGAAAATATAAAACTACTTATTGCAATCCTTTCAATACTTTGTCGCGGGTAGAAAGTGATTTAACAAAAAGTGGCGATGAATTCATTAAATTATCGAAAACAAGACAGGAAAAGTGGGTAAATGCAATAATTAATTGATAGTTAATAGTTAATTGACACGAATGAAATCGTATCTTACTGGGTACCCTTCATAATAATTAGATAATAAGTTTAATTGAAATTATTAGTATTATTTTTGCTACAAATACCCTTTTTTCGGAACGGTGATACTTATCAAGATCCGTTCTATTTTTAATAGAAACTCCCTTCTCATACCCAAGATTTTGACATGGTGCCCAATCTGGATCAGTATAATTGTTTATGTTAGCAGGGCGTCCTATATAAAATGTAATTTCTATTATGCATGGATTTATATGTTTCAGATATTAATATTTTAAAAATATAATAAATAAATTATATTAATTAATGGTTAATTGAATGAATTAATAATAAGAAAAGTGTACAATATTGTTATGCATAATCGACATAAACAAAAGGAAAACATAACCTACTTACCTGTCATAAAATGTTTAGAACATACTCGGAATATTTTTAATTGGGAAGCAGTCAATTTTCCCCGCTTTATTGCATTTACCCACTTTTCCTGTCTTGTTTTCGATAATTTAATGAATTCATCGCCACTTTTTGTTAAATCACTTTCTACCCGCGACAAAGGATTGAAAGGATTGCAATAAGTAGTTTTATATTTTCTGTTGTTGACGCTTATTACTGCAGGAATTCTAAAAAAGGAAGTTTCATCCCTGTCTCCTCGCATTCCACATCCAACAATACAGCAAAATAAAACCATTTTATTATTCCTGTATTGCATAAAAAATAAATTAATAAGAAAATATTTCAAATTCAGTGAAAAATGTACAGTGACAGCGGTTTGCTTGTCCTCCAGTAAAACAGCTGAGAGCAGACATATTGGATTCCCCCACCCAACTAAAGCTCCATTAATTTTCACTGGAATTCCAGTAGAACGTTCGAAATATGACATATCTTTATATTTTTAGCACCTGCTGAACCCTGCTTTTCTATATTCAAGTTCCTCGCCCTGTATCGAAAAAAGCTACGCAAGTGTAACATTTCGGATGTTCCACTTATTATTTTATATTTATTGTCAATAGTTGGTTTCCATTGTCCACACTCGACATTTGTTATAATTCTCGTCAACTAACGCACCCTAATCTAGTGAAAATTTAGTAACTTTGTAGTAACTTTTAATTTTAACAATAAAGTCACTAAATTTTCACTAGAGCAGGGTGCAGTAGTTGACGAGAATTATTTTATTAAATTTAATTTAAATTAGTGTACGAATTATAATTTAAATTTTGGAAAGAAGGAATTATAATATTATATTAAAAAATATAATATAATAATATAATAATAAAATTATAATAAATATATAATTGGAATTGTATAATAATATATTTTAAAATATTATAATATAAATAGTATTATAATATTAAAATACAGTTTCCTGATCAGAAATTAATTTTCAAACCTTAAAAGAGGGAATATGTTAAGAAAACAGAAATAAAAAAAAAGTGACGAGATGAAGAAATGAGGCAAGGTTAAAAAAAATAAATTTAAAATAACACGGAGGCTTTTGTAATTTTAAGCTGTCTAAATTTAAGAAAATCAATATACGACGATGGTATTTGCATTTTACTGTAAGCGTGGGTCTTTTCTTCTCTCCTCAGCGCAGTTGTACATACATATCATGAGTCATTAAACGAGCTTTGTACATACCGTACATTGGCGACAAACTTTCTTGCAAAAAAAAATGTAAAAAAAAATTCGCTATCATAGCGGACCTCCCGGGGAAAATGCATGGCTGGTTTACCAAATGTGCGAGGTTACAATCTTAATGAAATTCCTCTTATACCATCAAGCAAAATATTTCTCTGACTTAACATTTCATTTTATAGGCATTTCAAATATTTTCCTTTTTTATTTTTTTTCTATTTTAATTTTGCCTTTTATTTATTTGTATGTTTATTTTTTATTATATTATAATTTTGCCTCCTATTTAATTATATAATTTTTGTAATTTTGTCGACTATTTTATATTTAAGTATTAATTTTGCTATACATACTTTTTACTATATTAATATTACTCCCTATTATATTTTTACTATTACAATTGGGCCTCGTATTTACACCAAAAAAAAAAAAAAATTTATTTGAAACAAAGAAATCGTTTTTTTTAAATCGCTTTTTGAATAAAAAAAAAAATTTATTTGAATTAAAGAAAGAATTTTTTCTTTAAAAAGAAAAAAAGAAATTTTTGAAGTGTTTGGAATTAAAGAAACTTTTTCTTTAAATTATATTTTTAACCTATAAAGAAACTTTTTTTTAAATTAAATGTCTTTAAAAATTTCGTAAAACTACATAAATATTTTTTTCGTTTTAACATTTTTTTTTTTTTTTTTGTGTAAAGAATACATAAAAATTGATAAAACAAAAAAAAATTAAATTAATATCATGTCTTCGATTATAATTGGAAGAATATGAGATAATTTGACGAAGAAATGGGGAAAAAAAAATTCTATTTGAAAATATGTTGAAAATGACTGGTTTTCATAAAATGGTTGAAGTGCAAAGTTCAATGAAGTTCACGACGAGTTAGCAAATTGTATATGGGGGGAAAGAGGATGGGAGGGAGGGGGGGGGTAGGTGAGAGCAGCTTTGGAAAAACTCCTTTGCCCCGACACAAAAACCTTTCTCTCGAAGGATCGCACGACTTCATGGCGGGCCAATATCTATACTATACTCTCTAAGATGCATTCTATATACCTATATATAAATATACAGCAGAGAGAATTAAAAGGATCGCACCTTATCATCATTACGAAACGTATATACAGAGAGTCACTGCGATGCTCGACATTACTTACCTTTTATAAAACAATAGCTTCAACATAGTCAAAAGTTCATCTTTCTCTTCTTTGCAACAATATATTTTAACATCAGATGATTTATTTTGTTTGTTTGCTTTTTTTTAAATTATTCTTCAGGATTTTCTAATTTCTCTCAATTTTCAAGTTACTTTTTTATAAGAATTACCATTTTTTGACAATTGAAAACAATTTGGACAACATAACGTAAAATTTGTTTTGACATGACAATGTCTTACTCCGAGGTCTAGGGAGCCAGTCAGAAAAAATGGCGTTCATATCGCCGGCCAGAACTCGAAAACTATACTCTCTAAATATGAATCAGTGAAAAAGTCACTGGACTCAAATCAGTCGCTAAAATCTAGCTATTTGAATCAGTAGTTTTCACTAAAAGTTAGTGACATTTCACTGGAGAATCAATTACTTTGGGTGTTTTCGACGTTGATACTCTGAGCGCTCTGAGAGCTCGAAAAGGTTCTCAACCACATTTTATTATTTTAGTGTATTTAACCTAATTTAACCTAACCTAATCCAATGCAATCTTCTCATTACACTTTCAAGACCGGTGAAGACCACGCTGTTGCATCATGGAGGAAAGAATAATTTTAAATGATTTAGTTTTAAAGAACAATAAAACATTATTCAAGAATAATGGTCGCATTTCATGCGACGTAACGAACGTTGATACAAGTATTAATTTTAATGTAATATTTATATTTTTTATTTATTTTTTATTTATTTTATTTATATTTTAACAAGATTTTGTACAATTCCTATAGCGTTAACGTAATTGACTTCAGGGTTTAAATTTGCCATTTTTGAAAATTTTCCGTTATTTACTTTCGCACTCAGAAAACACGCTCGGTTTATTAAACAAGATTGAGAAACCAGAGCACGAGCACAGCCCGAACGCATCCAATTTCAAATAAAGCATGCAAATAACACACCCTTTTTTGTGCACATCACCTAAAACTGCAGCCCATATCACAAACATGTCACTTTTAGTATGCTTTAGCCAATCATAATAAGTTATGGCTAATCATAATTTTTAATATTGGTTGAGAACCACTTAACACTTTCAGAACACTCAGAGCGTCGACGTCGAAAACACCCTTTGACTGAAAATCAGTGAAATGTTATACTGATTCAAATAGCTATAGAATTTAGCGACTGATTTGAGACCAGTGACTTTTTCACTGATTCAAATTTAGAGAGTATGTCATATTTTCAAGATTTTTGTGTTATTCGATTACTTTCGATCTAATCTCGATGCCAAACTTATTTTTGTCAAATTTGGAAATGAAATTTTTTATAGTTTTCTATGTTACCGATCGGTTAAAGATGTTAGTATACAGCGCCACTGCTGACAGTATCCACAATACCATATATATGTATAATAGTCAAAATAAACATAGTAAAAAACATAGTCAAAACAATACATATAGTATAATCACAGTATTGCCAATTGCTGAAATTTTGCACAGGAATAATATCAAAACATAACCTCAATTATAATTGAGGTTATGTTTTGATATTATTCCGGTGCAAAATTTCAGCAATTGGAAATAATGTGGCATTAAGTTTTGAATATTTTTAAACTTAATTATTTAGAAATTATTGTCAGTTTATTCTAAATTTATGCATTGAAAAAAAATTTTATTTGATTCAAATAATCGGTTACTTGATCATTATCGAATAAATATTTATTTGTATCAAATAATTATTATTTGAGACAATGAAATGGTATTTGTTTCAAATACAAAAATTATTGGTTCAAGTACAATTTATTTAATTCAAATAAAAATTATTTGGTTCAAGTAAATATTTATTTGATAATAGTCAAGCAACCGATTATTTAAATCAAATAATGTGTGTTTATATGTACAAAAAAATAATAATCTTATAATATATATTTTAATTAATTAAAAAAAAGATGTCACGATCAAAATTCTCCGTCCGTGTAATAAATACAGACCCCCGCTTTATTTTTATTATTTTTTGTTTTTTCTCTCCAGTAAAAAATTGAAAAGTTAATAAAAGGCAAAATTATATTAGTTAAAAATTAAATAGGAAGTACAAATAATTAAATAGGAGTCAAAATTATAATACAATCTTGTCTCGTAACTCGAATATTTGTAACTCAAATTTTCTAGTAACTACAATAAATTTTATGAAGTCTCTTGTCATACAAAAAAAAATCAGTGGAACATCTGAATTGTTACACTTTACAGGGTATGGTAGCTTTTTCTCGTTACATGGCGGGGAACTAGAATGGTTGGTTCCCATTGTCTCCACTCGCCATTTATCTAATAATTCTCGTCAACTACCGCACCCTGTTCTGGTGAAAATTTAGTAACTTTATTGTTAAAAATTAAAAGTTACTAAATTTTCACTAGAGCAGGGTGCAGTAGTTGACGAGAATTATGACAAATGGCGATTGGGGGGGGGGGAAACCAACCGAATAGAGAAAAGCATGGTGAGGCAGGTGTCAAAAATATAGATATGACATATTTCAGACGTTCTACTTGAATTTCAGTGGAAATTTACGTGCGGCTATTCTAAATTAAACCCTTAAAGTCATGTGATAATTTAATATAATTTCTATTTAATTCAATTAACTAGAAAATCTGTTTTATAAAATTCGACGAAATAAAAATTTCTTTAATTATGAATTCAGTTAAATAAAAATTTTTAAATATGAAAATTCAATTCAATATGAATTCTATTTTATAAAATTCGGTAAAATAGAAATTCGAGCATAATAATTTCGAAACTGTAAAAAATTCCAAACAAATTCAGCGTCCCATAAATAAATAAAAAAAAAATATTAAATTTTAATAAACATAATATTTTAATAGAAAAAAAGAAAAGAAAACGATATATTTAAAACTATATATATATATATATATAAATTAATAAATTTGTAAATAAATTGAACAGCTGTAAATGAAGACTGAGAATCATGAAAATTGATTTATACATTTAATTCTAATTGTACGTTTAGTTAAGGTAGATTCAAATCAAAGAAGATGCAATAAATTCATGCGGCGAGGCTGTTAAATATGACGGACCTTTTGCTTTTCCAGCTGACGCTTTTCCAGCTGTAGAGTCGCGTCGGCCACAAACAAATGCTCTTAACTGCCATAAACGGTAAAAATCCAACCGTGAATTAGCAATCTAAAATAGAAATTAAACGTTTCATTCTTTTTTTTCCATCACATATGAATAACAGAAAAAAAGATCTTATACTAATGAGCCATGAAATTTGTTTAAAATTTTTTAAAACGTTTTTTTTTTATTACCTAGTCTGCCCCAAAAAAAGAACATCGTGTTTCTATTAATATATATATTTTTATCACTTTTTTGTTTAATCAATCATTTAATAATACTTTATTTAAAAAAACATGTATTTAAACTTTCTCAACTATTTTTTTAGTTACTTTCGTTCCTTTTTTAAATAAATTTTACTTTTGTTAATAATTTTTACTATTTTTGCTCAATATTTCAATTAACATAAAAATAATTATTTAAAATGTTTACAATTTATCGTAACTACGCTTGCGTTAAATAATTAAATTATTTTTAATTTTTATTTATTTTCTAATATTTAATTTTTAATAGTTTAAAATAAATTTAAAAACTATTAATAAAAAAAAAAAATTAGTTCTCACGATTATTACAAAATTATATACCACTGTATATTAAAAAGAAGAAATGAAAAAATTTTGCAAATTAAAGGGAAGTAATTACATACAATTCTTAATTAACGACAAAAGGAGGTTTTTTTTTTATAACTGTCACATTTCTATATTGGTGTGAAGCTTAATTTAAAAAAATGACTTTAATTTACAGTTTCTTTTTTTTAAATGTTTTTATATTCGGTGACTGCGTCTGTTTGATGTTTATCTTGGCAGAGAATTTGGCTGCACGCTTTTCCGGCACCACTATAGATATATGTATAGTATTATATATGCGATGCTATCGATATAGAAGAGGCGCGGTTTCCAAGTTTTGGGCAACGATAGAGAACTAAAGATAAGATTGCAGTATAATTCGGAACAAAAAAAAAAAAAATGTTTCACCTGCCCCTCGTGCGACCGATGCATCTAGGAATAATAAGAGAACACACGATGTATCTTTTAGTATTTTAGTGTCATCTTCATTTATATATATATATATATTCGCCTTGTCTGGAAATTCACAGTTTGGAACGAAATCACAAATGACCATCAAGATTATTATGACTTTGTTCAACAATTTACATCATTAAAATATAATAAAGCTTTCATTAAAAATAATTTGGTGGGGAAAAAAATATCCAGTCATCATTTTTTTCTGAGGGGGGGGGGGTGGGGGTCAATTTCAGATTTCGGTTGAATTATTATTTTTGCTTTTTATACTAATTTGGAAAAGGAAATGTCAAACTTATTTTAACTAAAGAGGGGAAAATTTTTTTTTCAAGTACCTAAACAAATTTTGTATTTCCTTAATATTATCCGTCATACTATATAAGTTCTAAATTTGATTTAGTGAAAATTCGTTGAACATTTCAAATTAGTAGAAATTTTTCTCTATTTTTTAATAAAATATATTACTGTATTTTTTGATTTAGTAATATTTTTTTAAGTTTTAGTGAAAAATATCTTAAAATTAGTATAGAAATTTTCACTAATTTTTAGTAAAATATTACTATTTGATTTAGTAATTTTTTTTATTAAAATTAATTTATAATAAAGTAATAAATTACTATTACATGATAAATTATTTTCTTTATTAATTCCTATTAGTAAAAAAAAAATCATTTTTTGCAAAAAAAAATTTAAACGTGTTTAGAGGCAATTAATCTCTTTGTTTTTATCGTAATGAATTTATAAAGTTTCATTTTTTTCTTTCCTCATATTTCTAGGTAAAATAACTAGAACGGCTGCGACTTTATCGTCATCATTGTTGTGCGTGACGGACTTTAAAGTTCCGTCCCCCCTAATCCTATATACTCTGCCTTGTGGAAGGATCCTATGTGTTTTTCACTAATGAAAGCATATATTACGGTAATCTTTAATCTTCACTTTGATATCTTCTAAAAATAGAAACATATGTATATATATTCAGTGTTTACAGCTATATATGTATATATATACAAGGGTCTTCCTTAATTGAGATAAAAGTTACAGGAAGCCCACCTTTCCCCTAAAAAAAAAAAAAAATTATTCATGTCATCAGTTTTTCAACAGCAAATCCATCATATATATACAATATACATGTATATGCTTAACATTTTTAACTTGAATAGTCTTCATATTATAATCTTATATCTAATACAATTAATTGGAAATTATTATACATTGTACAAGGATTAATTTCCCAATTATACAAAAATGTGATTAAAATTTCTAAATTATTTCAATGTAAAATTATATCTCAGAAAAGTAAATTATTATTTATATTGAACTTTTCTTTTTCTCTTTTTTATTTTTATTTAATTCAAAAATGTGATTTCGAAAATTAAGGAGTTTCATCAAATAAGAGGAAAATATTTGAATTTCTATTATATATATGAGAACTGAAAAAATTTTGGTGCAGGTGCAGTACAGCTGTTCCAATCGAAAAATTTCTATATTCAGTTAACTTCACTAATATTAAGTATAAAGTTATTTTTATTATTATTATTATTATTATTATTATTATTATCAAAAAATTTCTGAGTTTTTCGTTGAAAAATCCAAAATTTATTTGAGGCTATCTCAAAATTCGTTGGTTCAGTCAAAAAGTGCGCCATACATTTTTTTTTCACGACTTCTGGGTTAATTGACTTTGGGAGTATTCCCTATCGATTATCTCGAAAATTTTACAAATCGAAAATTTTTCCAAAAATTCTAAATTTATTTTGATCTAGATCAAAATCTTCATTAATTTTGATCCACAACCCCCAGGTAAAGACAAATAAGAATTTTTAAACTCCCCCTCCCCCTTCTTACGTAAGTTTTTAACAATCTTAATCAGGGTGTCTAATGGTCAGGAAAAGTCAGGGAAACGTCAGGGAATTTTGTTGGTCAGGGAAATGTCAGGGAAAAGTCAGGAAATTTCAGAAAATTTCATTCAAAATCAGAGAAATTTCTGTAAATTTCTACAAAAATTAAAATTTTTTGTGAATTTAAAAATTTTTTAATCTAAAAAAACTTGAATGGTTTTTATTACCATTTATTACTACTATTAGAAATTAATTTATTGTTAAATATGCCAGTAACCATATTTTTGTCCAATCACGGTACCCTGGAACCAATCTCAACCCTCAACATTCTCCCTTTCAAAAATTCCTGTTGCAACTTGTTCGGGGTACCTCACTGAATGTTTTCCAACAAGAAAAATCCGGGCGCTTTTTTTTTAATTTCAATTTTTGTGATTTTAGCGCCAAATTAAAAAAAAAACTGGTTTTTATAATTATTTAAAGTAAAATTCAACTTCACATGGCCAAATTTTGTTCAAGAAATTATACAAAATCATAATTCCGGTAGAAATTTTTCTGTAGAATCGAAATCTGACATTGGCTTTCGAATTTAAAGCAGAGGAATCCCAAAAAATCCGGAAAACTGTAAATATTCTAAACGCAATTTCACTGTCGTTTTTTTCAAGTTTTCTGTGTCTAAATTTTTTTTCTGTATTAAACACATACCATAGATTTTGTTAAATTTAAATTCAAAATTTTAATCACTGACAAAAAATGTTCATTCTATAATATTTTGTTTTGTAAATTTGAAAAAGTAACTGTTACTTATTGGGAAAATTCGATAAATTTTGAAATTGCTCTTATTTTTATAAAATTTGACAGACAATTTGGAAAAAACGACGCTACGATGAGATTGTTTTTAGAATATTTACAGTTTTCCGGATTTTCTGGGATTCCTCTGCTTTAAATTCGAAAGCCAATGCCAGATTTCGATTCTACAGAAAATTTTTTACCGTAATTATGATTTTGTATAATTTCTTGAACAAAATTTGACCATGTGAAGTTGAATTTTACTGTAAATAATTATAAAAACCATTTTTTTTTAATTTGGCGCTAAAATCACAAAAATTGAAATTAAAAAAAAAAAGCGCCCGACGGATTTTGATTTTTCTTGTTGGAAAATATTCAGTGAGGTACCCCGAATAAGTTGCAACAGGAATTTTTGAAAGGGAGAATGTTGAGGGTTGAGATTGGTTCCAGGGTACCGTGGCAATGAAAGCAGAAATAAGGTTTTTAAAAAGTTAGGGAAAAATCAAAAAATGTTAGGGAATTTTTTTGTCAATCCTTGTTAGACAACCTGTTAATGTAATTTAACCAATACTTATATAGGTTAAGAAACAAGTAAAAATCTTATTGACAATGATAATATAAAATAATCAGTAGAACATCTGAATTATGACAGTTTGCAGGGTATGGTAGATTTCTTTCCATACATATACCCACACAGCACATAAAATTTCCTGAATTTATCTTGAATATTTCATTAAAAGACTCGAAATATTCCAATGAAAGGTCCATGAAATTTTGATGTAAGCAATGAAATGTTCGCCTATAAGAAATATTGCATTTCCGATTGTACGAAAAATTTCAGCGAAATGTTGAGGAAATGTGAGGATGAAAAATTACTGACATATTATTTTTTAATATTTGCAAAATAAAAAAATGAAATATGTTACAAATTTTTAAGTGAAATATTTTGAAAAGATTATTCATTAAAATTCTAGAAATATCGAAAGAAAATATTTCTAATATGTCAAAAATACATA
Organism: Leptopilina boulardi; assembly: GCF_019393585.1. Lineage (NCBI taxonomy): Eukaryota > Metazoa > Arthropoda > Insecta > Hymenoptera > Figitidae > Leptopilina > Leptopilina boulardi. Next base: position 1,549,113 of record NW_026137864.1, read on the forward strand.
TATTTAGGCAATATCATCCGGATATATTTGTGAAAAATAAAAAAAATGAATTACAGAAATAAATTGCGGTAGTGATTGTGAAAATATGTGACAAAATTCGTTAACCGATAGTAAACCTTTGTAAAAGAACAAAATTTTCGATAATAATGCCTTAAATTATAACTTACAAATGAATCTTAAATTTAACATATCTCAAAATGTCTTAAATCGACGTATGTCTTTTCGGCGATCGGTCATTTGCAATTATAGACAAATTAAATTTTAAACATTTGAATACTCTGAAAAATAGAAATTTTATCAAATGACAATTCTGCGAAACAAATTTTTTGTTCAATAATAATTATGCAGTAAATTAAGAATTTAATTAAAAAGTTACGAATATTGAAAGTCCAGTCAAGTAAAATTTGTAACAAATTGACTTTTATAGTATATTCTTGCGTATCTGAGCTGATCTTATTTATTTTAAGTATTCTATTTTTATACTTACTGTTCATATTGTATATTAATCATGTTTCGCTTGTTGCATCTTACGTGTAATAATTTCTTTATAATAAATAAATTGTCACTATTTAACTAAATACACAAATTTTTTCACATATTTTCACAATCACTACCGCAATTTATTTCTGTAATTCATTTTTTTTATTTTTCACAAATATATCCGGATGATATTGCCTAAATATGTATATTTTTAACAATTTAGAAATATTTCCATTCGATATTTCTAGAATTTTAATGAATAATCTTTTTAAAATATTTCACTTAAAAATTTGTAACATATTTCATTTTTTATTTTGCAAATATTAAAAAATAATATGTCAGTAATTTTTCATCCTCACATTTCCTGAACATTTCGCTGAAATTTTTAGTACAATTTCTTATAGGCAGACATTTCATTGCTTGCATCAAAATTTCATGGACCTTTCATTGAAATATTTCGAGTCTTTTAATGAAATATTCAGGACAAATTCAGGAAATTTTATGTGCTGTGTGGGTAGTGGGGCACTAAAATAAAAAAAAAAAAAACAGGGTGATGCAGGTGTCAAAAATATTTGATATGTCATATTTCGGACGTTCTAGTGAAATTTTACATGGGTCATTCAATATAAAATCTATCAATTAGTTGCGTAGTAAAAAAATAAAGAAATAGTTATAATAAATACATAAAAAAATGAAATATTAATATATATATATAAATTTAATCAACGTATTTCATCATTGAAATGACAAGAAAATGAAGATAAACACTAAAACAATAAATAATATACTTTACGATGGAATATTCATTATGGAACTTATTAGTAAAACGTAATTCTATGTTTAGCGAAATATAATAATGATTATACATATATTTTTGACGAGTGAACATTGTGTGTCAAAATGCGACGTGGTAATAAAAAGAATGTGAATAATATTCTTTTTATTCTCTTGTCTATGACCGCACAAAAGCTTCCTCATGGTTGTGGTTTTTTTTTGCATATAAAGCTTTGACATTTATTGCATATTTGTATCTGTCAGTCTTGAAAATAGTAATAGTAAATACTATAATAGACATTTGATGTTAGTATATGTCCAACCTTCAAGATATATCTTGAATGCAATTCCCATACAAATCCTTTGAGCATTGGTTATATTCTCGCGCATAATATAATATATATAAAGCTACCTTACCTACGCATGCATGAAAGTAACAGCGTGCACCTGATTTTCAGCCACTTCAATTTCATTTTATGTGATTTACAATGAAACATTTATGTATCATTGCAAACCTCCACTTTCAGTAGCCATTCACATATACATATATATATATATATATATACATTGAATCAGTTTCTTGATTTCATTAGACGAGATTAGCTCAGAGAAGAAGGAATCATTTTTCTATACACTATATACTATATATGGGGCATTCCACGTGAGATTTTCATTCAAAAATTACTTTTTGACTTGAGCATTTTTTTCCGAAATTTTTATGAAAAATATGAAAATACGTAGTTTTTGATTGGATAAAAAATAATCTATCTATATTACCCCCCTACAGCACCGAAACTTTTCTATAGATTTCCTAAAGATTTATATGAAATGTTTGGAATATTTAATTGCAATGTTTAATGAAAATTGTGTAAAGATTTAAATGTCTCACTTGAATAAATGTTTAAAAAAGTTTCACACTAAACATTTATTTAATCGGGACATTTAAATCTTTACACAATTTTCACTAAACTTTGCAATTAAATAGTCCGAACATTTCAAATAAATCTTTAGGAAATCTTTAGAAAAGTTTCGGTGCTGTGGGGGACAAAAAGATCTCGCCGTCACCGCACTGCCTTACAGATTAAAAATAGATCGCAAATCACATTGTCACTTAGGTCGTCATTACTATAGTATAAACCATAGCAATCATTTCCATAGAAACCATTACCATAGCAACCGTTATTCCATAGCAACCATTACCATAGCAACCGTTTACATAACAACCATTACCATGGCAACCGTTTCCATAGCAACCATTACCATAGCAACCGTGTACATAACAACCATTACCATGGCAACCGTTTACTTAGCAATCGTTTACTTAGCAACCATTACCATGAAAACCGTTTCCATAGCAACCATTACCATAGCAACACAGAAAATTATAAGGTATTAAGGAGGTTCATCCCAAAATCGATTTTCTATAGATTTTTTAAAAATTTTTAAGATGTATTATTGACATCACTTTACATGTGTTTTTCAAATTTTATTGAATTTTACCGTATCATTTTCAAGATAAAAATTGATAAAGTTTGAAGTTTTACATGGGAACAGTGAAAAAACATGAAAAATGACCATGTTTTCATTAATTAAAAAAAAAACGGTTCTACAGATTTTTTTAAAAAACTAATATGTTTTAAATTATGAGTTTTAACAGTTTTTACAAAAATGTGAAATTTTTTTACCGTTTGGTTGTGAAGTAAATGTTAATCAAAATTAGCAACTTTTGAACTTATCCCATGTAAATAAAAGAAAGAAGAGGAGAAACGGCAACATAACCTCTAAATTGGCCAGTGGAGCTCAACTTTTATGGACTATAGCTGTCGGTTTTAAACTTACGGAAAACCCCTAATAGAATGAGTACCGCTTGAAGGGATGAACCTCCTTAATACTTACTATTTTAATCCAATTTTGCTTATTTTAATATCAAAATGGATTAAAATAAGCAACATTGTATTAAAATAATAAGCGTTGCAGTTTATTTTAATGCCTTTTAATTTTCTGCGTGAACCATAGCAATTCACAAATAATGTAATTATAAATTATTTATTATATACAAATAACTTTTGATCTGAATATAAAAAGCCACGAAACCCTAGATGTAGGCACTTTGCGCCTGCTTCTTTTCCTGATTTTTAGGTTATGTTATCAGATTTGTTATTATTTTCTCCCTAAAGATCAAGAACTTATAGGTTAAAACAAACAAACAAATTATAGAAGGCTACATAACCTTAAAGTTTGTTTTTATTTTATATAAATTAAGTTAACTTATAATTTTGTTACATATCACTTAACTATTAGCAATTATGAGTACGTTTTCATTTTTCAAAATTACAAAATGCTGATTTGGGGAGGGAGATCCAAAATCCTTGAAAATATGCTTAAATAATACTTGAATGACCCCTAAATTGTATATGTTACATAATAAAAGTATTTATAACTGAAAGAGACAGAATAAGTAAAAATCAACTTTTATAGGTTATATGTATAGCCTTTTAATTTTCCGGCTTATAAATTTACAGCGTGAAGATAATTTTTTTTACTGCGTGGGACGCGTGGTCATTTTTTCCATCGTTCTCCCACGTTGTAACCCAATCAGCACGAAAACTTATGCAAGAAGCTTGCCGTGCAAGATGTGCAAGATTACAATGCAAACATATAAGTAGCAAGTTTGGTGCAAGCAACAAAATGTCCTCTTGTGGCAAGCTTGCAGAACAACGTTGGCGCAAGCTTGCTGCAAGTTTGCAAAACTTAATACGATGCGCAGTTGTAAACGAATGCTCCTTATACGGCTGCGCAATAAATTTTTTAACCTTCAAAGCAGGGTGCCCTTTATGTTTATTTAGTAACAAATTGTTTCGAAAAATTTTTTTTTATTATTATACAAGCTTGCAGCAAGTGCTTGCGCAGTATGTACACTGGATTTCTTTTGTGTGTAGATTAAAGACGAACATAACCTAAAAGTTCAATGTTAGATGTCAAAAACATAGGTTAAAATGAACATAACGTCAAAATTAAAGGTCGTGAATATAGCCGCAAGTCTATATCCTTTTATCTAAAAGTGCATTGCCATCTATACATATATATGAGGCATTCGCTGAGAAAAAACCATCCCAAATTTAAAGTTGTTGAATATTAATATAATATAATTTATAATAAGAAAAAAGTTATATTAAACCAACAAGTGCCAGAAATATAGTAATTAGCAGAAGAAGAAGAAAAGAAAAAAAAATAAGAAGTAGAAAAAAATAATAACAAATATCAGTAAATGAAAAAAAAAATGACATAATTATTATAGATGAAAAACCGTAACGGCGAAAAAGAAATAATAATGATGCTCAGGAAGAAAATTAAACAATGGTAATAATTGGTAAACCAACAATTAAAAGAGAAAAATGTAATAATAAAAGTAAATAATAGAAGTAGTTGACTGTTATTTTTTTTAAATTCTTCCACCATAAATAAAATATTTCACTATAAAAAATAAATAAAAAAAATTGAATAAACAAAAATTCAAATTTCTTATTCTACTTCTTATTTATCAATTTATTATGATGTAAAATAAAATATATTATATTATATATGAATGAATGAAACAAATCAGAATGAATTGAAAGAAAACAAGTGCACATGTTCTTGAATCACGAACGTTTCTCTTTAAGATTATTATAAAAGCAGTCAACGTTCCATAGACTGATTGCCCTAATATTTTTCCTCGGCGGAACGTATTTCTCCTTCCGACTTCCTCTTTTGAAGACATTTTAAGGAAATAATATACACACAGTATTAACACGTGCATTAAAACAAGTCTTGCGTGTCTATTTGAAAGATTTTTTTTCATTTCAAAAACTTTTATGTAAGAAAATTCTTCTTATTCCGTTGTCGGTAAAGAAGAAATTTTAAACGATGCTGATTCACTTTAGAATCAACTTAAGATAAAATAACACGCACTCGATAAAAAAAAAAAGAACCGACGATAAAAAAGAAAGTTATCTTTTTTAGAAAACAGTTATCAACCGATGTTATACAAATTATTTGAAATTATTATTTTCAATTGAATGAAGCTTCTACTATGTATTTTTTTTGGTAAATTTATTTTTTGTCCCTTTATTTAATTTATTTTTAATAATAATTAAGAGTACAATATTTTTTCACTGATTTAAATTTATTGCTGCCATAAAAAATTGAGATTTATTTTCTTATTTTTATAATGAAATAATTATTAATAATATTTAGCTACCAAATTTTTGTTTTGGTAGAATTTTTATTTTATAGTCATTTAATTTACATGACTTTTTATTTAAAAGGAATTTTTTAATTTAGCGCAGAATTCTCGCATTCAATCAAATATGTGATTCAAATTTTTAAATGACAGAAATTACAATTCACCGAATTTTTATTTGTACAAATTTTTAAGACGCCGAATTTTTTATTTCTCCGAAATTACAAATGACCAAACAAATAATCGACAAAATGATTGCGTCGCAATTTTTAAAATTGATCAATTGGAAATTATCAATAAAATCGTGATTGGTTTCGAAAAAATTTTGAACAAATGAAAATTCGGCGTCTTAAAAATTCGTAAAAATTAAAATTCAGTGAATTGGAATTTCTATATTATTTTCTTTTATTTTCGAATTTTTAAATACATTTAAAAATTCAAAAAGAAAATGACTGTAAAATAAAAATTCGGTTTATTTTTCATAATAGGGATTAATTTACAGACTATAACTCAAATTATAAAATGTTTATAGTTGATAAATTTATTGTGTTTATTGTTTTAAAAGTAGAAAAAAAAAATTTATTTTTTGTTTTATTTTCTTGAATCACTTTTGAATGATATAGAAACATTTACTGTACATTTATATATGTCATAAAAAAAATGAGAAAAAAATATTTTATAATATACGTATATCTATATATTTTAAATAAAAAAGAAAAAAATTTCAACCTGCTGCAGGTGCAGGTAAAACAACTCGTCCTGCAAAAAGTATATTATTTGATTCAATGTCCACTAAGCTAAATAAAAATGGACGATTTGCTCTAAATGCTTGCAATGAGGGAGTCATCAATGGCACAACTGAAATTGCTGAAAATAGAAAAATTTTCTCTAAATTTTTATTCCCTCAAAATTTTTTATCAAAAAATAAATCATATTTTTAGAGTTTCGTGGCCCAGGCCTTAAAAGCCTTATAATTTCGCTATGGCGTCCGTCCGTCCGTCCGTCGTACAGCCCATCCTCCCCATTTAGGGTAAATTTTGTCTATTTCGAACTTTTTTTGTCTAGCAACCGTTATTAATTGTAAGGATTTTTTTCCTTAGCAACGGTTGCTAAGAATTTTATTAATAATTAAGTAATATTATAATATCGGCCACGAAACCCTGCGATGGAGGCAACCATGCGCCTGCTTTTCTACTCATATTTTAAAATTTATATTTTCAATTAAATTAATTTGAATCGCAAATGAATATTAATTTTAATAATTAAATAATACCTGTCGCTGCAGCAGCAATGGTTCCACTTTCATTTACTTCAATTTTTGCATTGTGAAGTACACTATTAACTTGAGTTGCTTTTTTCGTAATTATTCTAGATAAATTCGCTTTGGTATCAAATAAATCTTTGATACCGAGCTAAAAAACAGAAAATTTACATAAAACCATGATAACTTTTAAAAAAAACTATTTTAACCCTTTGAGGCATAGTGACATCCGATGTCAGTTTTTCAAATTTCAAAATGGCGGATCCAATATGGCGGATGATAAATGAAAATTTTATCGGATTTGCCTGAAACTTGTTACTTGGGAATTTTCTGGGTCACTGATTACGAATCTGGCACCGGTTTTTGAAAATTCCAAATGGCAAATCTAATATGGCGGTTGACAAAATGAAAAAAAAATCTTTTAAATTTCAAAAATCCAATATCATATTCGTTATCAGTGACCCCAAAAACCCCTGAGTAACAAGTTTAAGGCAAATCCGATCAATTTTTTTGATTTTTTCATCCAGCGACACTGAAAACCTCCGAGTAACCAGTTTAGTGCGGATTTAATAAATTTAAAAAAAAATTGTCCGCCATATTGGATCAGCCATATTGAATTTTGAAAATTTGAAAAATCTGACTTCAGATTCGTAATCAGCGATGAATTCCTGTTAATGAAAAATATATGCTTCAAAGGGTTAAAAAAGAAAAGAAACAATTTCATTTCAATTTTTTAAAAATATTTTTTGTTCTTTTTCATTTTTTCTTTCACAAAAAATAAAATTAAAAAAAAAAAAACGCAATTACTTACATGTTCAAGAGCTGAACGTAAATCTAATTTATTCTCAATGCTAAATCTTGGAAGTTGAAGTAAAATTTCAGTATCGAGTAAATTTTTGAATAAAGTTGTAATTGAAATATAAGAGAGATCTTTCGAAAGAATTTGTAGAGCATGTTCTCCTTGTCTAGCGGGTAGCAAAAGAAGCATTGAAATCTTTCCACCCTATATTAAAGAAAAATTTCATTCTATTATTATAATTACTGCAAAAGTTTGCAAACAAAAATATATAAATATATAAAAAGACCATTTATTTTTTACCCAATTATATCGCTTTAGCGTTATTTTTTTCGTAATGTTAAAGTTTCAAAAAAAAAAAAAAAAAAAAAAACGACGCTAGTCCGTGATTTAATTATATATACGCCCACCAGCACCGAAACTTTCCTAAAGATTTCTTAAAGATTTGTTTGAAATATTCGGAATATTTAATTGCAATGTTTAGTGAAAATTGCGTGTAAAGATTTAAATGTCCCACTTGATTAAAATGTTCAGGAAAGTTTTACACTAAACATTTATTTAATCGGGACATTTAAATATTTACACAATTTTCACTAAACTTTGCAATTAAATATTCCAAAAATTTCAAATAAATCTTTAGGAAATCTTTAGGAAAGTTTTCGGTGCTGTGGAGGTATAAATATATTTCTTTTTTTTATATACCGTGTAAGGAACTTCAATGACTTCTGCGTCTAATGATGGAAGAAAACCGTAACGATATTTTCCAATACTCTCCATCATGTGAACTTCTTGACAACCATTTTTGAATGTTTGAAAACATCGCGGTCGTGTTTGTTTTTTATCGAATGCATGAAGCCATGCTCCTTTGAAGTAAATTGCATTCGTTATTAATAATTGACTCGCGGAATTTAAATTGCCTGAAAAATATTTGAAAAACTTTAAATTCTCTATTATTTCCCTATTCATTTATTAAATTTATTATTATTATTTCTTTCATTTTTATTATTTTTTTTTATTTTTATTATTTTAAATTAACAACTATCATAAACATAACCTAAAATTTTTTTTGCCCCTTTTTTCAGAACGATTTATTACAAAAAAAAAATAAATTTTCTCTGAAACAGCGATATATTTCTCTAGAATAGCGAAAACTTTCGTTGTTTTAGTGAAACATATCGCTGTTATTTCAGGTGAAGATTTTTTTTCCGTATAATTAATAATTGACCAAGTAGCACGTAATATTACAGTAATATTACAGTGATATTAAAATGTCCGCCTCATGGTAATATTACTGGATAATGTTACTGTAATATTACACGGTAATATTAAGCCATTATCACTGTAATATTACAGTAACATTACAGTAATATTATACCGTAATAATAAAGTAATAATACACGAGAATATTGCAGTAATATTAGAAGAATATTATTTCACGAAAAAAATGTAACCAACCGGGGAATCGAACCCCAAACTCAAGGCACACAAGTCCAGAGTTTTACCAACAAGCCACACTGAATTACAATATATTTATCATTCTGATGCTTTATGAGTAACTCAAATCAATCTTTAATATTACGGTAACATTACAGTAATATTACTCGGCGGTAATATCACCATCAGGCGAACATTTTAATATCACTGTAATATTTCAGTAATATTATCCAATAATGTTACTGTAATATTACAGTAATATTACGTGCTAGTTGGATGGAAAATTTTAACCTAGTTAATAATTTTTATATTTAACCCTCGGAGCACATACTGGGTCACACAGACCCTGTCATTAATTTCAATGAAGTGTAATTTGAAAAGTCCGCAATACAACACGAACCTAAGGCCATATAGTGGTAACTAACTAATAAGGAATAATAAGTAACACACGCTAAAAAAAACTTTGTATAAACTAGCGAAAATAATCTCTGGAATAGTTATAAGTATAGTTAATATCGCCTTAGCGATAATCCATTTTCACTAGAATAGAGAAAATAAAATTTTCTATGAGATTTAACTATACTAAATATATATTATAAATAGAATATAAATACAGTATCTCTGAAAAAGTATTTATTTTAACTATCATGGAGATATTCAATTTCCTTAAGAAAATGAAAATAGTGAATATTTTAGATATTGTTAAACGTTATAATTGAGTAGCTGCCTGCAATAACTCGCCGAGCGCTTGGCCGATCGCTCTAACGCCAGTCAAACGTTCAAAAACGTGAAAAAAATGAAAAATCAAAATTTTGATTTTTGAAAAGTGCAATCTTGTAGGACATAAGATGGCGCATCTTTTTTTCCTTTGAGTTTCTTTTGTAGATCAAAAAATAGAGTTAATATATGCAAAACACTTACAAATTTTATTTCACAAATTTCATTCAATTTTTAAACATAAATCATAGTATCTTTGACAAATTTCAATGAATCTTATTGAAAATTAATATACATACGTATTTAGGTCCATAGAAGACGACAACATAATCAAAAATATTAAAATCATCAATTGTTTATTTATAATTAATTTTAAATGAAGACTTGTCAATAATAATGTTTACTTATCTTTGTCGACATAAAGTGTGTGGGGAACTTCAGAGTTGAAGAAACTTCCAGTGAGATATTTGTTTATCATAATGTAAGGAAGTTTTTTGTAAAATTGAAAAACAATTTATCAACAACTTTAGAAAATATAAAACGTTTAAGAAAACATGCGCGACGCGCTAGCGAGTCTCCGCGCGGAGAATTGCAAACAAGAGTTGTAGAGGACCAAAAATACAGAAACAAATATTGTCACTACATTCTTAGAAATGTTTTTCAAATAAAATATGTGTTAATTTTATGAAAATGCAAATTAAATTTGAACAACTGTTTTTTTAATATTTACTAAATAATCAATAGTTTTAAAATATTTTGGTGCTTGTATGTACTGTTTGTGCAATTTGCAAATAAGTTTTTTATTAATTAATATTAAGGTATATCTTTATTTTCTGTTTCTTCATTTTTTTAAGAAATTAGTGTATTGTTACATATCAACAGTGATAGTATGTTGGCTCCATTTTCAAAACATAATATATCAGAACATAACATAACGTCCTTCTTAACTCTTGTGTGCAATTCTCCGCGCGGAGACTCGCTAGCGCGTCGCGCATGTTTTCTTAAACGTTCTATATTTTCTAAAGTTGTTGATAAATTGTTTTTCAATTTTACAAAAAACTTCCTTACATTATGATAAACAAATGTCTCACTGGAAGTTTCTTCAACTCTGAAGTTCCCCACACACTTTATGTCGACAAAGATAAGTAAACATTATTATTGACAAGTCTTCATTTAAAATTAATTATAAATAAACAATTGATGATTTTAATATTTTTGATTATGTTGTCGTTTTCTATGGACCTAAATACGTATGTATATTAATTTTCAATAAGATTCATTGAAATTTGTCAAAGATACTATGATTTATGTTTAAAAATTGAATGAAATTTGTGAAATAAAATTTTTAAGTGTTTTGCATATATTAACTCTATTTTTTGATCTACAAAAAAAACTCAAATGAAAAAAAGATGCGCCATCTTATGTCCTACAAGATTGCACTTTTCAAAAATCAAAATTTTGATTTTTCATTTTTTTCACGTTTTTGAACGTTTGACTGGCGTTAGAGCGATCGGCCAAGCGCTCGGCGAGTTATTGCAGGCAGCTACTCAATTAATCTATTAAATAGATTTCCTTATTCTATAAATATTGTACTTTTGTTATGTTACTGTTCATAAATTTTTTAATGCATGATAATCCAAAGAAAATAATAAAATACTGGTAAATATGTTATTAAAAAAGTATAGTTTTAAAAAGTTGTGTCGAAAATCACATTTTTATCGTCTTAAAAGTTACCTTCGTTAAACCACAAAATAAATACCTTTTTTAAAAAATAAAATAAGGTGGTATTTTTTCCCTTATTCTAACACACTTCGAGAATATAAATCCCAATTTTTAACTTAAAATATTAAAAATTACAAAAGTTACATTTTTTTTTTAAATTCAATTTTTTCTTTTTAATTAGTTAACTTCACGAATTTTTTTTCAATATGCAAATAATTTAATAATATTTCTAAACTGCATATTCTTATTTTACAAGGTTCAATGAATAAAAAAATATTTTTTTTGTGTTGATCAGTCCAATAGTTCAAAAATGAGGGAGTTTTGTAAAGTAAACAGGGTCACAGCGACCCAGACTGTGCTACTTGTTCGAAAAAAGAGGTGTGTGCTCCGAGGGTTAAAAAAATTATTAAAAAAATTTCTAGAACACGCGCGAAACAGAAATTTATATAATAAATTAATTTCAAATTACCTGATTCAACTATTGATGTTATTTGATTTTTCGTTGACAATTTGACCCAATTATTAATATTTTGAGCTGAATTCACAGTATCCTTAAAATCGAGAGAAAACACTTGACTGTTATAATTTTTCACTAAATTTTCCTTATATTCATCAGACATAATGACATCATTTGCCGTCCAAATTGCCGTGGCCATTGTTATTTCAGTATTATTTATTCCACTTTTTTGCATTGTCTATAATTGTTGTAAATAATTAAATTTAAAATTTTATATATTAATTTCAAATTACAAGTTTGACATGAAAAATAATAAATTTCTTCAATTTCCCTATAACTTCCTTGACAAAAAAAAATTTTTTCTTTAACTTGTGGCTACCCTGGAATTATATTATCGTCAATTGAGGCTCTATTCTGGTACCATACAACATTAAAAATAATTATTATACGAAAATTTATTTCCTAATAAGTAAAAAAAAACTCCTGTTCTTTAATTTTATACATAAATTACTTATTTTTGTGTCAGAAAATTGATAATAGTTTATAATTTTACAAAGGGTACAACATAACCTCAAAAAGTAACATTATTAATTTTGCATGGTTTTCAAGTTAATTTAAAAACTGTTTGTTTTAAAATATCTCAAAAAAATAATTGTAGACCTTATTAAGTTATTTATAATTAGCTTAAAATGTGTCAATTTGGAAGTTTTAGAAAACAATAATTCCTAACTTAGTTAGGAAAAGTATTTAAATGTAGTTAAAAATATTTCCATACAGTTTGATTAGGAGGACAAAAATTTTTATTTTATTTTATGAACAAAAAACAAAGTTTGTACCACAATAGCCCCAACCACAGGGCTATTATGGTACAAACTTTAAATCTATTACATAAAATCAGATAAAAATTTTTTTCTATTAAAACTTGGAGGAAATTTTCAGAAGGATGTCCACAACACGACTATAAATATAGTTTAAAATATTTTTCTATAAAGATTAAAATTTTAGTTAAGCATATTGAACAAGAAAAAAAATTAATGAAAACTACAAGAAATATTTTTTAGGCAAAAAATTATAGAATTTTTCATTTTTAAAAATTATTTCTTTAAAAATCGTTTATCATAAATGTTGCGAACTTTAGCTTCGTCATAATAGCCCCGCTAGAGTGGTGATAAAATTTTATTGATTAAAAATTCGAGAATTGAAAATTTTTTTTTTCTTACTGTAAAAGGACTGAGTGTACGTTTCACAGCTTCTTTGATACCATAATCATCAACTGGTAATCGTAAAGTAGACAAAAGTTGTTGACGAGTTAGCCCTCCACTTCCTTCTGCAATTGTCATAAGTGCTGCCTTTACACCTGCCGGTGCCAATACCAAATTTCCCTCAGAATGATCACATAATTCCTATATTTAAAAGAAAATGATTTCTTTTTACATTATAAAAATTGATGTAAAATATTTTCAAATATATTTTAATTAAGGCCATGTGAGAAATACCCACGTTAACCCCATGCAAAAAACATGGTATCGTATTACCAAGTTTTCTCTAAAATGGTAAAGAATTTTTGGTTGAAATTTGTAAAATATGATAGAGAATAGCATTCAGAATGGCGCTGTTCTCGATTTGAAGCAATATTTTGCGTTTAAGTATTAAAAATAAAAGTTTGAAAATTCCCATTTTTGAACGAAAGTTGAAGTCAACATGGCGGGGGTACACACAGACGTTGCGTGAATGTATCAGTGGTCCAGGAACTAGCGCCAATTCGAGTTTGTGGCCGCTCAAAGAAATAACAAAAACCTATTAATTCCACTATTAATTACTTTTTTAAATTATTTCGCATTAAATTACAGTAAATAAGTAGAACGGCCCAATTCCTTCAACCCTTTTTTATCATTCCTCAAAATTTCAACCCGAAATTTCTTCTCACTTTCGAGAATACTTGGAACTACCAAAAAGTGTCTTTGTCTCACATGGCCTTAAACATTTTAGTTTAGTTTTATTTTTTATTTAAAAAAAAAAAAAAAATTATTTCAGTTTTTGTTTCATACTTTGGGGACGCGACAAAATTTTTCTAATTGTGAAGTTAGCAAATTTTTTTATTAGGTGTGGGTACTTATATTTATTTATAACTAAAAAAAAGTTAATAAATTAAAATAAAAAAAGGAAAGTTAATTTTATCTATAAATAAAGTATATGGGTACTTATTTTATTTAAAAATAAAAAAGTTAATAAATCAAAAGAATTAAAAAAAAAGTTAAGTTTATATAATTAAATAAAGTAGGTGGGTATTTATTTAAAAAAAAAAAATGATTAAATAAATAAAAAAAGAAATTTACCTGAAGCAATTCTATGTTGAAAATATTGTGCCGTTCTTCAACTCCTGGAGGTTGCGTTGATACTGAAATAATAATTAATTAGTGTAATTACTATAATATATATTAGCTAATTGTTAACAATTATATGTTTTTTCTACTTTTGAGAATGATAATTTTTGTATATAAGAATTTAATTCATCAAATCGAAAAAGTGTAACAAACCTGTAAATCCATTTTTATACACAAAAAAGAAGTATAACTCAATGACTGATATCTTCAACATCTTTTTGAAAAAAATTTTCTGTTTTTTTTTTCATTAAATAAAATGTCATAGGGTCAGTTGGGGTAAATGGAGACAAGAGGTTTTGGAGCTTAATTTACAGTTTTAAAATTAAGTTCAACGTCAATATTTTAACTTTAGATCACCTGCAAGAGATTTTGAGTATTTTCAAGCTTTTATCTTGACAATTGGCAGCAAGATAAAAAAAAAGTTATCGCTCAAAGCTTAAAAACTTGAAAATCAAAGTCAAACAGTTTCAGTATTTTATCGAGCATTTAAAAAAATAAACCCGCAAATATTACCTTTTAAAGGAAGAAACTTACGCAATTTGTGAAAAATAGCGATTTTGTCCCCATTTACCCCAACTGATCCTATATATAATATTAATCAATATAAACCTGTGAATTATGTCAAATAAAAATTGGTTTTTAGGCAATTTCATTGAAATTATTTTTAAAAATAATTTCTTAATGTCGATTTTAATTTATTTAATTATTTATTTATTATTAATTTAATAAATTTATTAATTAAAATTTAATAATTTTAATTTAAAGGTTATGTTCGTTTCAAGACTTTTTAATAATTTATTGGTTTTTAGTCAATTTCATTGAAATTATTTTTAAAAATAATTTCTTAATGTCGATTTTAATTTATTTAATTATTTATTTATTATTAATTTAATTAATTTATAATTAAAATTTAATAATTTTAATTTTAATAATATTTATTCAGATTTCAATGAATTTGTAATAATAATTCATTGAAATAGGTGTTTCATTTGGAAAAATAAGGTCAATGGAAAATTAAAAAAAAATGATTAAAACAGGGGGGTTGGCGCGCGTAGCGCGCAGGGGGGCCTAACCCCTCTAGTATATATATATATATGCAGGGTGTCCCATTTTAATCTATCAGGCGAAATAACTTTTAATCAGTTGATTTTACAAAAAAATGTTTTAGACAAAAGTTATTGTGCTCACAGGGGGACATCCAGTGGTAAACTTGAATTTGACCTAAATGACCTAATTTAGGTCATTTCAAGGTCAACTCATTTTTTTTAAATGGAACCACCTACTTTTTATGCCGGAAATCGATAAAGCAGGAAATTCCACGTCGAAATCGTTGATGCACTTTTTTTCGATAGATCAACCTATTTAGGACAAATAGGTCATTTAATTATTATTGTATTTGGGGAAATAACTTTAAACTAATTAATTTTACAAAAACATGGTTCAGTCAAAAGTTGTTGTGCTTAAAGGAGAATATTCAGTGATGACCCTAAATTTGTCCTAAATGACCTTAATTAGGTCATTTCAATTTCAACTCATTTTTTTTAAACCATCTACTTTTCATGTTACAAAGCGGAAGAGCAGGAAATTCCACGTTGAAATCGTTCAAGTACTTTTTTCGACAGGTCGACCTATTCAGGTCAAATAGGTCATAATTAATTTCACCTACAAGGCCTTGGTTAGATCTAATCTATGTCAAATAATTTTTCACGAAGAAAGATCAAGTTTTTATACAAGGAATCGTCAGGGCAAGAATTTTTATGTAAAAAACACTAGACCCAACTGAGGCCTTGTAGGTGAAATTGATTATGACCTATTTGACCTGGATAGGTCGACCCGTCGAAAAAAGTACTTGGACGATTTCAACGTTGAATTTCCTGCTCTTCCGATTTGTAACATTAAAAGTAGATTGTTTTTAAAAAAATGAGTTGAAATTGAAATGACCTAATTAAGGTCATTTAGGACAAATTTAGGGTCATCACTAAAAATTCCCCTTTAAGCACAACAACTTTTGACTGAAACATGTTTTTGTAAAATTAATTAGTTTAAAGTTATTTCCCCAAATACAATAATAATTAAATGACCTATTTGTCCTAAATAGGTCGATCTATCGAAAAAAAGTGCATCAACGATTTCGACGTGGAATTTCCTGCTTTATCGATTTCCGGCATAAAAAGTAGGTGGTTCCATTTAAAAAAAATGAGTTGACCTTGAAATGACCTAAATTAGGTCATTTAGGTCAAATTCAAGTTTACCACTGGATGTCCCCCTGTGAGCACAATAACTTTTGTCTAAAACATTTTTTTGTAAAATCAACTGATTAAAAGTTATTTGGCCTGATAGATTAAA
The DNA here is from genome assembly GCF_019393585.1 of Leptopilina boulardi. Taxonomy (NCBI): domain Eukaryota; kingdom Metazoa; phylum Arthropoda; class Insecta; order Hymenoptera; family Figitidae; genus Leptopilina; species Leptopilina boulardi. The sequence goes on from NW_026137864.1 coordinate 1,565,706, forward strand.
ATGGGACACCCTGTATATATATATTTATTTATAAATATAATGTTAAAATGTTTAAACAAAATTTGGTAAATAAATGTCAATATAAAAAAATTTATTTGATTCAAATAATCAGTTTAGCAAATAAATATATTTATTGGATAATTAGTTAAACACTCAATAATAATAATCAATAATCAATAAGTAATGTTAATATGTATTATTATTACACTGAAAAAAAGGTTTGGTATTAACAACCAAACATTTGATTGGTATTTAAGAAACCAAAATTTTTTTGTTGAATCAACAAAATTTTGGTTTTCCCAATCAAACTTTAGTTAGGATAACAAAAATCATTTTTTTTTTTCTAATTTTGGTTGTGTGAAACCAATTTTGATTGAGACAATTAAAATTTTGTTGATTCATCAAAAAAATTTTGGTTCCTTAAATACCAACCAAACGTTTGGTTGTCAATAACAAACCCTTTTTTCAGTGTATTATTAATATTATTATTATTGTTATACTATATATTATTTTTAATTAATTATTATTGCTCAAAAATGTAATTTTATTAATTAGTAACTTCCAGGATTAATTAACTAATTAATTAATAATTAATTTAATTATAATTATATTTATGAAAAATATCGCATTATACAAATTAGATAAATATTATGATAATAATAAATTTCGCCAGATGATAAAAAAATGAAATTGATCTAAATATTTTTTCATAACTTCAATTTTGATTTTTTAAAGCGCACTAAAATAATTTATTGATATGAAATCTTTATAACATGTGTTCCTGTTTCTGTAAATATGTATTTATGTCTGTGTGAAGAGACAAATAAAAGAGTTAATTTCAAGGTTTCCTTTGTATATTTATAAAAAGTGTAAATTCTTTGTCTATTCACAATTATATAAAGATATACATAGAGAAGATGAAACATTTTTAAAATCAACCATATATATATAGAGAGAGAAAGGGAATAAAAAAAAGGAAACATATATGGAAACTGTATTTTTGTTTCTCTCTTTCTCTTTTTTTTCCATATCATTTAATTTAATTAGAAAACGTCTAATCTGAATATTTTAATGTGATTCAGACGTTCAGTGAACTTTTTGCGGATGCTTGATTATTTTTGAATAACTGGTTGTGTCAGAGATCATAATCAGAAGGACATTATGGAAAGTCCCAAAAAATTATTCTATTGCGAAAACGTCCATTCTATTTTATGTCATCGTGTTTCATTTTTATCTGATAGAATTTTTTTTATATATAATACCTATATATGTATATATTTAGAAATTTTTTTTTTATGCAATTGAAATTCTTTTGTAATTGTGTTTTTATTTTCGTTTTTAAATATAGAATTAAAATTTTAAATTCATTTATAATTAAATAATTAATTTAATTTAGAATTTTTTTTTTTATTACATTATTATTGTTAATATTTAGTTTAAAAATTAATATTAATAATTATTTTTATTAAAAGAAAATTACAAATTAGTGTAAATTATACATAATGAGGGAAATTTGAATTTATTCAAAAATAAAAAAAATTTCAATCACTATTTTTATTTGATTATTGTTTAATTGTAATTAAATTAAAATTAATATTTGATTATAAATTAACAATTTTTATTTTATTATTTATTTATTTATTAATTTTAGTGAAATATATTAATATTAATTACACTAAAACGTCAATCGAGAACAGACGAATGTGCAGTGCTGTTCTCGATTGACGCGATTTTTATCGCTCGAAAATAAAAACACTCAGGGCCGTATGAAGGGCCTTACGCAACAATGTGAATTCTATCTAGGGGATTTTCACTAGTGGGGCACTGAATCCACCTTAAATTTAAAAATCACAAGTACGACTTTGGCGTCAGTCATAACCTAAATTCTACCCGCTTCCCCACTTCCCTTCAAGTGTTCCCTTGCTCTGTTCTCGACTGACGTGTTCTCGATTGACGTTCTAGTGTAATTAAAATGTTCGTCTAATGAAAAAAAGTGAATAAATGAAGAAAAATGATAAAAAAAAAAAAAATTGGAAGGAATAATATTTGTTTATATAAAATGTCATTATCAGTTATATTTTATTTTTTTATTTATTATCTTTTATTATATATAAATTTTGTGAATATTTTTTGGTCTGTTTGGTAACTGTCTGTTTATCACTATTTCTATAGGCAATATTTTTTCTTTTCTTTTTTTTCATATTATTGAAAAATATAAATATATATTTTTTTATCGTAACTAAATGTTTTTGTTGAATTTTATATCATAATAATTAATATATAGTCTCCTATTTTTTATAACAATGTTGTATATTTAATAATGTTAACGCTTTTTTCTTTTTGTACTGAATTTTGTAATATATGTAAATAATACTTGTTTCCCAAAATTTGGAAAAAATTTTAGGGATTAGTTTAGAATTGTTTACCAGTTGGTTGCTTTGTTTCTTCATTAACCTTTGACGGGAAGTTTGTATTTAAATTGCCAATTTCCTCCAGAGGATTCACCACCTTTCCCATGTATAAAATTGTACCGGATGTTTCGTCTTCAATATAAAAAACGAATGGCCGATTTGCAATGAATGTTTCTTCGCCGATTTTATTGGAAATTTGAATTTCTGCAATAAAATTATATTTTTAATAATAAGTACAAAAAAAAAAAGAAAAAAAGAACATATTTTTCTAAACAAATTTTCGCCTCATTGAAAAATGCAACGAGTTAAAATAATAAAAAAGGAACATTACTAAAAAATTTGTTTATATTATATACAAAAATTCTTATATTATTATTTTTTCTGTTTTTATAATCTCTTTTTTTTTGGATCAAACTTTTATGTTATTTTTGAACTGAAGCCCACAAATCACGAGTTTTTTTTTTTTTTTGACAAAAATTCAAATCCTTGAAAAAAATTGAAATTTAATCAGTTAAGAAATTATTTTCTTTAATTATCTTAATTAACAAATTGTATTATTTACCTATTAATTAAGAAAGATTATTTTATTTATTTTTTTTTTGATACAAAATTGAAGAAGAAAAATTATAAATAAAAACATTGTTTTATATAATAATAATACAAAAATTTTATTATGTAATTAATAGAATTTTAAAAAAATATAAATTTTTAATTCAATTTTTTATTATCATTAAATAATATTGAAAAATGATTTTAGAAAATTTAATTTTTTATTAAAAAGCAAATGAGTTTAAAGTTAAAAATATTTTTTTAATTTTTATTACCTGTAGCAACATAAGCTGCAGTTCCTTTCTCATTCACTTCGATTCCAGATTTTTGAACAATTTCGGAAACAGAAAGTTGAGGGGAAGCGGAACTTGTACGAAGTATTCCAGTCAAAGTTGCTGAATCTTCAAAAATATCTTGAATACCCATCTGTTTAATAATTTACAATTTATTTTAGTTAAAAATTTACCGAAATAGCAAAATAAGTTTAAATTGTAAATTATGACAATAATAATAATCAACTAAATATGTAAACAAAAATAATAACAATAATAATAATTAATAATAAAAATAATAATTATTCTTATTATAATTAAAAATTTTCAATTTTTTTCGGAATAATTTTTTCTAAAAAGTAATTTAAATTAATTTTATAATTATTTGTTTTGAAAATAAATAAATAAAATTATTTTGAAAATTTAAATAAAAATCTACCTCTTTAAGAGTTGATTCTAAATGACTTGTAAAATCAAATTTAAACTTTGGAATGACCACTGCCATTGACATATCCTGCATTAACCAAGTTTGTTTGCTAAAAGCCTGAGAATTCAATTTTTCAACCAATGTATCCAATGAATTTGTTTTTCGAGGTAGAATAAAATACATGGCATATTTTTGACCCTGCAAAAAAAAATTTACTCACACTTTTAATCAAATAATATAAAATTATGAAATATTAAAAATTAAATTTTCCATCTTCATAAAAACATAAAAAAGTATATTTCAAAAAAAAAAAAAAATTCTCATTTTCACTGAAGAAACTTCATGGATAATATAATTAATAATTATTAGTGAATTTATTAATAATTTTCAATAATATTTAATCAATTAATTATTGCAATAATTGAAAATTATTATTAATAATTGAAAATAATTAATAAATCTCATAATTTAGTACTCTTAGTATGAAAGGACATTTTTATTTTTGAGATAAAAATTATTTTTTAGAAAACAAAATATTTGTAAAAAAAAAAATGTTTTGGTAAAAAAGTAATTTTAATAGCAAGAAAATATTTTTATTATTGTAAATTCGTTAACTTAAATAAAATGATAAAAAAAATCAATTTTTAATTAATAAATGAAAAATAATACATAATTAATAAATTCATTAATATTTTGAAAATAATAGTGGTAATTGTAAAAAATAATGGACAAGTAAACAATTATGAATATGAAAATGGATATAGAAAATAAATAAATAAATAATAAATATGAAAAAAAACGAAATTAAAAGAAAATTTGTATTCAATATTTACATAAAGAAAGAATAAAAGAAAAAAAGAATCAACGGAAGTAGAAAAATAACTCACTGAATAAGGAATACGAAGTATTTTAGCATCTAATTCTGATTCTGATGATGAAGAGTAATAAAATCGAGCATATGAATGCATCATTGGTACATCAACGGAATATGTTTCAGTTGGAAAGAATTTTCCCATTCTTGTTGCTTTTGGCGAAAATGGATGTCGATCCCATGTTCCTTTGAAAAATAATGCATTCACAACAACCATAACTGATCCTCTCAAACTGTTTTCTAAAATAACGAAAAAAAATGTTAATATTGTTTTTTTTACATTTAAAAAGAAAATTATTTTACAATTCTTCAGTAACGCATTCAATATCCAAAAATATTACCAATTTTCTAATATTAATATTTTTAATTTTTCCTCTTTTACACATTTGGCCTTTTCAATTTTCTTTTATTGAAATTTTATTTATATATTTCTACTTTTTCTTTAATTAAAAATTAATTTAATTATTAACTGTTTAATCGAAGCAATTTTTCTATACAATTAATAAAAGTAATTAATTTATTGAATTTGTAAATTAAATTAATCATACTAAATATATAAAAATTATAAATTTTAAATCTATTTTTTTTGTAAATTTATGTAAATTCAATAAAATTATACATCCAGAAATTTTTTTTTTCTGATTAAATAAATAATTTATTGATTTGTTTTAAATAAAAATTTTCTTTGACACTAATAATTTTGGTTCGAATAAAAATTTTTTTTGAAACAAATAAAAATTTGACACAAATAATTTGGTTTAAATAAAAATATATTTGAACCAAATAAAAATGTTGAATCAAATAAAAATTTATTTAGACCAAATAAAAATTTGACAAAAAAATAATATGGTTCAAATAAAAATGTATTTGAAGTAAATAATAATTTTTTTTTTTTAATCAAATAAAAATTTATTTGGAAACAATTAAATAGTTATGAGAAAAATATTTTGTTTTTTTTTCATCTATATGAGAGTTGAAAAATAAATTTAAGATTATCTCACCGTCTTCAATAATTTTTTGGATATTATTTTCAGTGACATTGTTCACCCAATTGTTTATACTATCAGCAACGGCATGTGTGTTGGATAAATTGGCACTTAAAACATCTGTAGCATAAAACATTTTTACGATTGCCGCGTATCTCTGTCGAAGTTGTACTGCGGAATCAATGTAAATGCGGGTTCCAACATTCAGTGTATAATCAGGATTCTTGGTCTGAAAAAATATAAAGAGAAATCATTTACTATACGAGAATATAAACAAAACAAAAAAAAAAAAAAATTATTATCCTATTTGAGAAAAAAATATTTTTTCGTAAAAGAAATATTTGTAGAAAAAAAAATTATTGTGTCAAAAAAAAGGTTTTATTAAAATAAAATTTTAATATTCAAATATATAATTTTATTATCAAGAAAATATATATTTTTATAATAAAGAAATGTTTTTTAGAAAAAAATATATTTTTAATAAAAATAAATAAAAAAAAATAATTAAAAAAATAATTTTAATATAGTAAGAAAATATTTTTATTTATCTATTTACGCAGTAAGAAAAATTATTTTAAATAAAAAAATATAATAATTTTAATAATTAGTAGGTAATTTTTAATAAAAGGAAAAAAGTATATTTTAGAAAAAGAAATATTCATAGAAAAAGTAATTTATTCATTGTAAAAAAATATTTTAATAAAAATATAATTTTAATTATCAAAAAAATATATTTTTAAATGAAAAAACAAATTTTTTTAGTAAAAAACTATATGTAGATATTTTTATGAGAAAAATTAATCTTTAGTTTTTTTATCCCAAAGAAGTTAAAGAAATATATTTTTACAATACAGATGAAAAAAAAAATTAGTATTTTTTTTTTTTTTTTTAAAGGAATTTGTTTTAAAGAAAAATTTTTTGCAACTTTTTCCCTTATAAAATAAATAATAAATATAGAAACAAAAAAATAATAATAATTACCTGAAGTGATTGTAAAATTGATGTGAATTTATCTCTCGTGACAGCTCGGTTTATAGGTAAATGCAAACCAGTAGCCAATTCTTGTGCAGTTTTACCTTGAGCACCCTCGTATAAATAAATCAGTGCCAATTTTGTTGATATCGGAGAAATCAACATATTTCCAGGAGTTTTCTTTGATATTATCTAATAAATTTCCCATAAATTAACATTTTATTTATTTTTATTAAAAAGTAATAAATTGAAAAATGATAAAGTTATTGAAAAATAAAAAAATTGTTAATAATTAATTTAATTTGTAATTTTATAATTGTATAATTAATAAAATATAGATAATTAAAATATTTAATTAATTATAAATTATTAATTATAAATAAACACTTAAAAATAATATGAATTTAAAAAAAAAAATATTAAAATAAGAATTTAATTTACTTTAAAGAGATGCCAGTCAAAAACATTGAATCTTTCCCCTTGATACGGGATAAAATCATCAATTTCATCATTTGTCGACGAAACATTTCTGGTAAATTTTTGAGCACCATTGACATTTATATTTTTCATAAAACAAATTATAATGAAAGCCAAAGTCAGCCAACCTAAATTATAAAAAATTTTACATTATTTAAAATTACAACAATATAATGAAAATTGTAAACTCAAAAAATTTAATTAGTACTAATGAAAAAAAAAAAATACATAAAAAAATAAAATAAATAAATAAAAAAAAATTATAATAAATTTCAAAAATATATTAATTGAGTAAATTTATTTATTAATTCTTTATAGGAATAAATTAGTTTGTCATACAATGCAATTATTAATTTCTTAATTAATATTTAATTTATTAATTGTTAATTAATTAATTTTTTTAAATTCGCACTCAAATATTGTTTTTTTTTTACACGAAACTTGTGTATTATTCACTGGAATTAAAGTTTCATAAAAAGAAAAAAAAATTGCTTTTTATAATTACTGTAAATCTAACAATGATTTATGAAAACATTTATTAAGAAAGAAAAATTTACGTACTCGTTAAAACAACTTAATAATTGTATATGACTAAGAGAATAAAAAGTTATTACAATCACACTTATTCTTTAAAGATAATAAATTTACTTTTCAATATTTTTATATACGATTTATGAAACATTTTTTTAATTACGAAAACAAAATTGCACTTTTACAGTTTTTTCAAACAAAAATTTTATAATTATTGATTTGTTATCAATTTATTTTTAAATTGACAAATTTTTTTGTTTGTTTTATTTTTTTAATTTTCTTTTTTAATATAAAACTAAAAAAAATGCAATAAATTTTGTAAAAAGAAATTAATAATAAATTTCTCAATTTATTTCCAAATAGACAAATATTAAAAAAAAAAAAAAATGTTAAAAACATAGAATTAAAGTAAAAAAAAAATAAAAAAAATTCTAATAGAACGAAACTAATGATGAAATAAAAAAATTTTTAAATAATTTACGAAATAAATAACTATATAAAGGATGAAACTTCAGAAAGTAAACACGTTTTAAAATTTATACAATGTATAGAGAATTTTTTTTTTTTTTTTACATCAGACGCATTGAAAATTCTTCACAAAGAATATTATTTCTCTCTCCTCTCGAGTGAAAATATCGCACTTGAAAAATTATTAAAAGATTTTTTTTTCTAATACTAAAAAAAATGAGATCAATAATAAAATATTATAAATATAATAAAAAATTTCTTACCAAAACTATTTTTATTGTACATGGCGTTGAAAAGGAAAATTTCTCTTAAACAACAAAATAAAAAAAAAAAAAATTAAAAAGAATACTTTGCACTTATGAGAGAAGAGTTCATGGACGTGTTCAACGGTGAAACAAACCGGCTCAACTGGCCACTTCTTCTGGTACCAAGAGTGATAGAATATACATACAGGAAAATACTTGGAACAAAAGAAGGAGGGGATATATCCTTATATTTTGCATATTTTGAAAAAAAAAGTTCGTCAAATAATATTCTGGAATTGAGTGAATCATTGAGAATTTCCAAAATGAAATTTTTGTAAATTTTTTTTTTTTTTTAATTTATTGAATACATGCAAATATTTTGTAATTAATGAAACAAATATTATTTATTATTTTGTAATTAATGAAACTGACATTATTTATTATTTTGTAATTAATGAAACAGTTATTTTTTATTATTTTGTAATTAATTTTTTTTTTAATTTTTTGTTTTAAACAAAAAAATTGTACTCTAGGTTATGTTAATATATTATATCAAAGAATAGAAATCGGTGGGGCAAAGGGGCAGTTGCCCCCTTTTTAAAGAAAATATATGCAAAAATTGTATATTTATTTATATGGTCCACCCACGAGAAAATCTGTTCCTACGCCCCTGTATTTTATAATAATTAAAAAATATCATTTTTTTTTGTTAACAACAAAATTTAATTATGATTAACAAATGATTTATTAATAATACTTAAATTTATTATATTAATTAAAATTAAATTTATTAATACATATAATTGTGGAATTTAAAACTATTATTAATATTTTATTATTTATTTTTTAAAATGTTATTTATGATTTTTATTAATAATAATTTTTATTATTTTTAATTTTTTAAACAAAATTTATCTAATTTTGAGGTTATGTTTGTTTCTTGGTCGTTTTCCGCAAATTTTGGCCAAAATTTTTTTGATTATGTTTGTTTATTGGTCGTTTCCCGCCAAAATAACATAACTTTCACAATTTAGGTAATTATTGGCGGAAAATCCACCTCCCCCTCAACGTAAGGGAGGGGGAAGACTTGCGACAATATTCAGAGTCTTGAAACGAATATAACCTCAAAATTTAGGTTATTTTTGGCGCGAATTCCAAAGTGAGAGAGAGGGGGGGAAGACTTGCGACAATATTCAGAGTCTTGAAACGAACATAACCTCAAAATTTAGGTCATTTTTGGCGGGAAATCCAAAGAGAGAGAGATGTGGGAAAAACTTTTCCATTTATTTCAATTTTACACCCAGAAAAAAGATTTCTTTATTTCAAAGAAATTAATTATCTTGACAAATTTTTCTCTGACTCAAAAAGAAAATTTATTTGTTTCAAACAAATTATCTTTGATTCAAAAAAAAATTATTTTCGTTTTAAAGAAATTTTTTCTTTAATTCAGATAAATAATTCTTTGACCCTACATCAATGTTAGAATTTCTTTGATTTAATGCACTAATCTTTTTCATTCAAAGAAATTTTTCTTTGAATCTAAGAAGCTTTTTTTGTTTCAAAGAAAATTTTATTTTGAATGAAAGAAAACAAGTCAAAGAAATTGGTTTCTTTAATTAAAAAAAATCTTTTCTCTGGGTGTATTATTAAAATACTGACAAAATATAAATGAATACAAAACAATTTTTAGGTTAGAAAAATATAATTTTTTTAAATTTAAAATTAATTAATAAATAATAATAATAATAATAATAATAAATCACTTTATACATCAGGAAATTAGCAAAAACAAATGATTTTTTTTATCTTCTTAAAAATGAATATAAAATTTTTTTTAATGGAATTTCCACATTTTTAATAAATGATTATCGCGAGATCGTAAAACATTTAGAATTTGTACTGTATTGCAAGTAACAATACTTGGAATTTTTTATTTTAAAAAAATAACTTAGTGTAAAATGAGTGAATCAGAACCTAAATTAAAAAAGTCGTAACCGTAACTGAGGCTTATTGTTGTAGTTTCTGTGATATTTCAAAATAAGTTGACTATTCATTATTATTATTATTGTTATTATTATACATTATGTATATATCTAAGCAATTTATTATTTCATGTTTTGCTGTAATATTTTTATAAAAACATTATTTTATAATTTTTTTATAGTATTATAATTATTATTTTGATTTAATTTCATATTTAGGAAGGAGGATATTTTTTTAAATCAAGGTAAAAATGTAAAACTATACAATAATCGGTAATAGTTTAAATATTTTATTTTTAATATTTTTTTTTATTTAATTTTATTTAATTTCATTTTAATTTAGATTTTATTTCATATCAATTTAATTCATTTTATTACACCCATTTTTCTGATTTCATTTTAATTTTAGTATATTATATATTTTATAACGATTTTGAATAATTGACTTTTTCAATTTATTAATATTTAAAAATCTATACATAGTTTCATAAATCAGATAGTTTTGAATTCCGCGCGCTCTGATTTTTGAACTAAGGGTTCGGTCACAATTTTGCTAGCAGTCATCGTTGGGTTGCCATGTTCCAAAAATGTGAAATATTTTGCAATTACATCGCGCAATTTTTCTCTCTTGCCGTTGGCAAAATCTCCTATATTATGCCAAAAATTTTCAAAATTTTGACATTTTGATAAAAGAAATAAAATTATTTTATCTCTTTTTTAAATTTCCAATTGTGCAACCAAACGAAGTGTGATTACGCCTTTAGATATTTTTACTCGATACTACACTGTGTAAAAACATTGACTACTTGAAACTAAAAAAACAAAGTATTTCTTTTTTGTAAAATTAAAATGTTTCACCTATTAAATTAATCTACAGTACTGCTCAACATCGTCATATCTAATTGATAAAAAGGAAAAAATAGTTCTTATTCAAAATATAAGTAACTGTTAAAGTGAAATATAAAAAAAAAATCATGAATTTGACAACTCTACATACACGTGGGTTTGTTGAACCCACAAAAAGTAAATGTTTTTGTACAGTACAGTATAACGTGAAAATGTCTACAAAATAAATGTCATAATAGTGAAAACATTCATTTAAATGTTTATATATTATAATTAAAACAATTGAAACAAAAATTATGCTTTGTAAATAATTTTGTATATATATATATACATATTATATTCTACATTTATAATTGTATTATTTTTATGTGTAAATTATTTATATATATATTACACACATACATAAATGAAATTTGACCTGTATGAAAAAACAATTGATTACATCTGTGATTTGACAACAATTACATACCACGCCCAGTTATAATTAAAGGCAAGTTAATTAAAAAAACAAAATAATTCTTAGGAGTCAGGAGAAAAAATTCAGTTTAAAAAAAAAAAAAGTGCACTTCTTTACATACGTATACATAAATGATGAGTGTACAAACGCGATATCCTTATGAGGGTTTACTTCATAAATATACAAATGCAATGAAAGGATGGCAATATCGTTGGTTTATATTAAGTCCAGAAACTGGAGAATTGCATTATTTTCTCACGGAAATGGAAAAAAGTCAAAAACCAAGATGTTCTATTTATTTAGCTGGTGCTGTGATAGCTCCTAGTGATGAGGATTCCACGACATTTACTGTTAATTCGGCAACAGGTAATTAGATTTTTATTTCTTTTTTTTATCTATTTGTACTCTACGAAAAAAGGGTTTCATGATTTTTTTTTCGATTTTTTTCATTAGGCCGTTTACAAGATATGAATTTTTGAAAAAATTTCAGATTTTTATTTACTCGTGTGACATTCTTAAAAAATTCATTTGTATCGCATCCTTCGATTTTTTTTCAAATTTTCAGTAAAACTACTTTTTTTCAAAAATTTTAATCTTAGTCCCGTCGTTGTAGGGAAATAAATACTTATTTTAATACAATGTGACTTTTTCGACTTTAAAAAAAAATTTTTTTTTACAAAATTTTTAAATAAAATAGGTACGTTTTTTTAGGATACAATGCAGATCTTCTTCTGATCTTCTTTATTTCAAATATTTAACAAATTTTTTTAACTAAAATTCTTCAATAAATTAATAATTTTTAATAATTTTAATGAAATTATTTACAAATTCAATTAACTTAAACTATTTTTCAATTAAAATTTTTATGAAATTTAATAATTATTTATAATTTAAAAAAAAATAAAATTACCAAAAATTTTTAATTCAAAATAACTTGAAATTTAATTATTTGCAAAAATTTCAATTCAAAACAATTGAAATATAATTATTTTCAAAAATTTCAATTTAAAATCAACTAATAATAAATTATTTTCCAAAATTTCTATTAAAAATCAAATGAAATTCAATTATTTTCAAAAATTTCCATTCAAATTCAACTAAAATTCAATTATTTTCCAAAATTTCAATTCAAAATCAATTTAAATTAAAATATTTTCAAAAATTTCAATTCAAATTCAACTAAAATTCAATTATTTTCCAAAATTTCAATTCAAAATCAATTTAAATTAAAATATTTAAAAAAATTTCAATTCAAAATTAACTAAAGTTCAATTATTTTCCAAAATTTCAGTTCAAATTCAATTATTTTTAAAATTTTCAATTTAAAATCAACTAAAATTCAATTATTTTCCAAAATTTCAATTCAAAATCAATTATTTTCAAAGTTTTTAATTTTTAAAATCAACTAAAACTCAATTATTTTCCAAAATTTCAATTCAAAATCAATTTAAATTAAAATATTTTCAAAAATTTCAATTCAAATTCAACTAAAATTCAATTATTTTCCAAAATTTCAATTCAAAATCAATTTAAATTAAAATATTTAAAAAAATTTCAATTCAAAATTAACTAAAGTTCAATTATTTTCCAAAATTTCAGTTCAAATTCAATTATTTTCTACATTTTCAATTTAAAATCAACTGAAATTCAATTATTTTCCAAAATTTCAATTCAAAATCAATTGAAATTCAATTATTTTTATAAATTTTAATTCAAAATCAACTAAAATTCTATTATTTTTTTTAAATTTCAATTAAAATTCAATTATTTTCAAAATTTTCATTTTAAAATCAACTAAAATTCCATTATTTTTTAAAATTTCAATTAAAATTCAATTATTTTCATAATTTTCATTTTAAAATCAACTAAAAATCCATAATTTTTTAAATTTTTAATTAAAATTCAATGAAATTCAAAAATCTAAACTGTAAATCTTTGAAAATTCAATTACTTTGAAAATATGTTATCTAAAATTATTTGATAAATTATTTTCAGTTCTATAAAATTGAATTACTGTCAGAAAAAAAAACAAAATCTTACGTCGGTGAAGTTCACAACTTTTATTATCAACGATTGAGAAGAAAAAATATTTTCCTATGCAAATTATTATTATTGTTGATCTACAAAATTTTTTGCAACGTTTCTTGTTCAACAATTATTTGAAAAAAAAATTTGTAGGCAAAAAATTAGTTATTATTTTTTGAGTGGAAAATATATTTTTTTTTGAATCGTTAATCATAAACGTTGTAAACTTCACCGACGTAAAATCTTTTGAAATTCAATTATTTCTAAAAATTTCAACTTTAACTCTTCCAAAATTATTATTTATTAAAAAAAATTTTTTTTTAAACATCTGTAAAACTTGCTTAAGTTTTTGCCTGAAATTTTTTTGACCTTCAAAACTAAAAACTATGACAAAATTTTAAATTCGAATAAATTGCTTAAATCAGACATGAAAAAATTATAAAAATGGAACTTTAAGAATTTTTTTCAGAAATTTGTCCTACTTATATAAAATTTTGTCTTACAAGGTAGTTCGATTCTAAAATATTGGAAATAAATTTTCTTGATAATATATTTATAGAATTATTCTTATTACAGAATTAATAAAATGAATTTAATACCTAATAACATTAGTTATTTAAAGTAAAATATTTATTATTTTGTTAAAATAAAAAAAAATCGACTTTTTTTTTTAATATAAATCGACTAAAACGACTTTTTTTGTGCCTTAAAGTGGATTCGAGGTCTGAAATTGATATTTGTAAATGATTTGTTGAAAACATTTTTTTTTTAAATCATGGAACTTTTTTTCGTAGAATAGAAAGAAAAAAAAAGTAGTCCAAGTTAACGATATGTTGAAATGGCGTGGACCCTTTTTTTTTTGTATAAAATCTTGTTTATTTAAATTAAAAATTTACTTTTTAGGTGATATGATTAAATTGAGAGCAGCTGATGCTCGAGCAAGACAAGAATGGGTGGATAAACTTCGCGCAGTCACAGAAATGTATACTAGAGCAATTGCTAGTAGTCATCCACCACTTCCTCCGAGGGAGCACAATAATCCTACGATAAGAAATCCAGTTTCAAAAATTGAAGTTTTAGATGCATTCGCTAATTGTCGTGAGCAATTGATCAAAGTGGAAAAACACACTGTTGCTTTATCGCAAACTATTGAAAATTGTAGCTTTAATTTAGAACCAGATTTACTAGTCTTAAAAGCTACTGCCCACGCAACGTTTCATACATTAAATCAATGTTTAAATATTTTATATCAATAGTTTTTTTTTTTTCAAAACGAAAGAAAAAAATTATCGAAACGTCAAAATTTGAGATTTTACTCAAAATTCTACATTTCTACATTCTTTTAATATTCAGAAATTTGAAATTTTACGTCTGGAATTTATTTTTCCAATAATTTTTACAGTGATTTTTCAAATTTTGTTTCAAAGAAAAAAAGATTTTATTGTTCTTTATATAATTGTTAAATGTTAAATTATTTTTTATTGTTTTTTTTTTCTATTGAACAAATTATAAAAGTTGGGTATAGAAAAAAAATTAAATTATTCGAAAATCATGTAAAAAGGAATTTTTAAGAAATGTAGAAAATTGAAAACAGTTTTTTTTTTTATTAATATTGTTAAAAATAGATTCAGTTTTTGTTTGGTTATTTTTTTCGCGTAATTTTGACAATTTGACATGCGTGTCAAAAATTATCAAATGTGTGTTTTTATTTGTTAAAAATTGGGAAATTTCTCTTATCCAGAGATGCTGTTTTAAGTATCTCTCTAATTTGTTTTCTTTTATCAAAATCGTTATAAATAGAAGAAAATAAACATATCATTATTGTAGCAGTCGATAATTATACACGAACGAAATTGTCAGGAGTATATTTAAAAAACGAAAAAAAAAAAAAACTAGTGTCGATACTTTTTCTACGTCTGATTTCATTGATTTATAAATTTTTTATTCTCATTTTAAATCTATATACTTATTTTTAAAATTTTTTCCAATTTTTCAAAATTTTTCAATTCTTTTACTTGATAAGTAAAAGGATAAATATAATTACAAATTAATAGTAAAATCTTTTTACGAATGAATTTTATTATAAATCTACTTCCATTTTGAAATGTCATATATTTTTTATATTTTTTTTTTTTTCAATTAAAAATGTCGAAAGATTGAAAAAAAATTTGGGAAACAAATTTTCAATTAAAAAAAGAAATAACCATTTTTCGAAAACTTATTAACGTGTAATATAAAAATGTAATTTTTAAACGGTTTCGTCTCTTGTGTTCTCCAATGGTCATAATATATATTTTTTTTTATTATTATTATCTAGTTAGTAATAAATGATTGAGTACGAAAATGATGCAGCTCGAATGTTAAATAATTAATTATAAACGAAGCTTTGCATTTACAAAACTGATAAAGTCGGTTGATCCGTCTTTCAATAATTATTGTATAGTGTTTATATTTTATACGACTTTCATTGTTTCTGCATTTTTGCAATTGAATAAAACAAAAGGGAAATATAATCCGTTGATTTATTCCATTATTTTAGAATCCACTATAATAATTTTTATATTAGAAAAAAATTCTATTCCCCTTTTTTTAAAAAATTTTCTCTTATATTTTATTACATTTCTTCTCGTTTTGTTTTATTTACTTTTTTATTATATATTAAAAATTTTACTTTTTCATTAATTAATAATTTTTCTTATTATTTTTTTTTTTTTTGCCTTTTCAAATTATAATTAAATTAAAAAACTAAATTTCATTTTTTAATATTTTCTCATATTTTCATAATTTGTAGGAAAATATAAAAAAAATGAATTTACATTTTTAAAAATATTTTCTGATATTTTTCATGATTATGTTGGAAAGCAGTATATTTAAAATCATTATCATTATAATGTAAAGATAGAATAATAATTATTATGAAACTGATTGGAAAGATACGAAAAAGGAAAGAATTGAAAGTTATTTGAAAACTTTGATATTAGAATGTTAGTTTAATGTTTGACGGAAACAATCTTGAAGATTCAGTGACAAGGTCAAGAATTTGGGTGAAGGTAAACCAGTAAACAACTTTTACTGATCGATGATTCGAGGATGCTGTAAACGAGAGATTTTTCCACTAGTAAGCTTAAATTCATCATATTCCGACCACGTATTTATTCCGTTTACTACAAATTTTCTAAACATATGTAAAAAAAATTTACATAAAGCTCTATTATTTTAATATTTAGAAATTCTAATTTTAAATCGATTAAAATAAATCAAATCTAATAATTTCTATTAATATTTTTGAATAATTTAGTTGAATTTTATTTCAAATATTTTCTAAATGAAAATTTTCAATAAATTAATTTTGTTTTGTATATTATTTTTAATATTAAAAGAAACAATGTTTTTATATTATTGAAATTTTCTTTTTTGTATGTTAATTAATGTGAAATTTTTATTTTTAATGAATGGATATTCATGGAAGAAATATGAGTGGAAGAGAAGAAATAATACTTGGATTAAATTGGAATAATGGTGAAGCTGACAATTCACAGTCAAATGAAAAAAAATTTCGTGGATTTCATCTCACGAGATCAAAATGGGATCCATATCCATGGGTTGGTTCAGTTGAAATCGAAAGTGATGCTCAAATTTCAGGATTAAGGTAATATTATTATTTTACAAATATAAAGTTTATTTCTTGTTTTTTTGTTTTCTTATTTTTCTATTTTATTTTCATTTCTATTTTTCCGTATATAACATTTTTTAAAATATTTATTTATTTCCTTTCATTTTTTTCGTTTTCAAATATGAAATATAATTTTAAAAGAATAAAAATACTTGAAATAAATAAATAAATCAATTTTGATTACGAAATAATAAAGCAAAGAAGCAAATTTTTTCTTATATGACAAAATTATATTATTTTTTAGTACCTTTTCAGCAAAAGGGTTTTTTTTTCGTTGCCCGTTTATTATGTAAATAAATTTAAATTAAATAATTGAAAATAAAAAAAATAAAGAAAATTCCAATAATTTTGGATTTGAATTTTGTCAAGAGTTTATTTTTAGAGCAGGAGATTGTCTACTACAAATTGATGGTGAAGATTTGTTGGGACTGAAAATGTCGGATATTGCATTTTTAATAGGAAGAAATGATCAGGTGAAAATTCATGTTTGGCGACAGAGGAACAATTTGGAAAAAAAGCCCGAAGTTGATAAAGAAGAAATAAATAGTGACGAGAAAGAAAGAAGACACGTGGGAATTTTAGCATTGGAAGGTCCTCTTCCCGAAGTGGCAATTAAATTGTCAAGTGCAGTATCCGGAGTTGTTCGTGCCCTTGAATGTCCAGTGAGTTTTTGCATTTTACTTTCTTTTTTTTTTAATTTTCATTTTATTTGAATTATCATGAAACTTCTTTTTCTCTTTTTTTTCTAGATTTATTTTTACATTGATTAAATTTTTTTTTTACTTAAATCTCTTTTTTTTTACTATTGACAAATAATAAAAAAATGGAGAAAATTTTTTTTAAAAATTCCCAAGAAAATGAATTTGAAAATAAAAAAAAAAATTTCTTTTTCAAATTTTCAGATTTGTCTCGAAAGTGCTCAAACGCCAGTATCGCAATGTGTCAATGGTCACATTCTTTGCGTTGGCTGTCGTGCAAAAAGTACAAGATGTCCAGTTTGTCGAGTGAGTTTGGGTCAAGGAAGATGTCTCTTGGCCGACAAATGTCATAAAGTACTCGTCGAATCGTTTGGAATTGATAATAATAAAAAAAATTCCTTAATAAATAAATCCGAATCATTATCACTTTCAAAACGTCTTTTTGGATCGACTAGAAAACCAATTCATCATCAGAAAGAAAAAATTAATTTCAATAAACATCGTTCGCCGCATAGGGCAAAAAATCTTATTTCACGAATATTTCCCTCTATTAGTTTAGATGATGAGAATAATAAGGCAATATCAACGGAAAGTTTACCGGCAACAACTCAATGTTGTGACGACAATGAAAATGGTAGATCAACACGTTACATTGGACGACAATGGCTTTTGCCGAGAAATTTTAATAATTATTTGAATGATCGAACAAAATCGGCAAGTACTGGTGAATTATCGAGGGAAAATAATCGAACCAATAGTGGTTCATTGAATCGTTTAACTAATAATGATCGTGATGATGATGATGATGATGATGATGATGAGACACGAAATTGTGATAATGGTCTATTGAGTGTACCACCGACACCAATTTGGGGTGGATCGACAGAATCGGTGGCAAATTTTAGAATTAATTGTCCATTATTTAAGAGTGAGGAATGTCGTGAATTATTGACACGTGATACAATTTTGGAGCATTTAGCTGCATCTCATCGTGGACCAATGATTCATTTTCATAATGGAAAAGCGAATTTACCGATACCTTGGCCTTTTCATTCGCAGGGGATTTATATTTTGCATCGAGACGAGGATGTTTTTTTCCTTCAGGTTGTAAATTGTCATTTTTTTTTTTATTCTCATTGTATTCATTTTCTGTAACTTTTTTTCTCCTTTTTTTTCTACTTCTTAGTCTTCTTTTTTCTATTTTCTTCTTATAAATTCAGGGTTTCTATATAAATTTTATGATTTATTATTTTCAATAATTAGTAACACAATTTCCAATTTCCAAACACAAAATATAAAAAAAAAATCAATAAAATGATATCAATACGGGTAAATAAAAATTTTATCAAATGAAAATTCTATTAAATTCAATTTTATTGAAATAACAGGCTTCGAATTATACGACTTTTTCTTACTTTTTTTCCGAAAATACGACTTTTTTTAGACTTATTTTAATAAAATCCAATTTTTTTAACTTTTTTTTTTTACATTTTTTCACAAAATTATAATATATATTTATTCAAAATCACTTGAAATTTAATTATTTGCAAAAATTTTAATTAATTTTAAATGATTTTTATAATATTCTTCGCAAACTCAATTTTTGTCTGTAATTTCTAATAAATTCATCAATTATTTTCAAAAAATTCAATAGAAATTCAATTATTTTCTACATTTTTAGTTCAAAATCAATTAAAATTCAATTATTTTCAAAAATTTGAATTCAAAATCGATTGAAATTTAATTATTTTCAAAAATTTCAATTCAAAATCAACTAAAATTCAATTATTTTCAAAATGTTCAATTTTAAATCAATTGCTTTCAAAAATTTTTCCAAAATAATTCAATTCTATTATTTTTGAATATTGCAATTCAATATCAATTGAAATTCAATTATTTTCAAAAATTTCAATTTAAAAAGCTTCTACAATTTAATTATTTCTAAAATTTTTTGAAATTTAATAAATTGCTTAAATTAGACTTTAAAAGATTATAAAAATGGAACTTTATGAATTTTTTTTTAGAGATTTGCCCTATTTAAATAAAATTTGAAAATTTATCTTACAATATTAGTTCGATTTTGAAATATTCGAAATAAATTTTGTTGATAATATTTTTATAAAATTATTCTCATTGTTGTTAAAAATTCTTATTCTTTAAAAAATGCAATTAAATTGTTTATTTTATAACATACAATTTTCATCAGTCTGAAAACGAATCAATTTGGATCCTTGGCTCAAATACCAATGACAACAAATGGCATTGGACTCTAAACATTTTGGATGATCAAGAGGATGTGAAATTTCGAAGAGATGTAATAAGTTTACAAGAAACGTTCAACAACACTTCCTCTTCCACAAATGTTGTGATTCTTCCTGAAAATTGTACCTTTAAATCAGTGGAAATTCATATTCTAGAAAGTGAAAACAACGAAGATATTGAAGTTTAATAAAAATACAAAATGAAATTAAAAAAAAATAAATGTGACCTGAACATTTAAAAGGTACCTTACGTCCGAAATAATTGATTTTTTATTGATTGATGATTCTAATAAAAAAAAAGGTTTTTTCTATCAAAGTCATCGATGAATAAAAAATTAATTTTAATTGTCCTTTTAATTGTCTAGGTCACAAATGATAAACAAAATAAGAAAATAAAAAAATAAGACAAATAAAATTTTTCATAAAATATATTATTTTAAAGATTTAAAATATATAAAATAAAAATATAAGTTTATAATATTTAAATTAAAGAAATGTAATACGATGAAAATTGTAATATAAAAAGTTTTTTTATTAAAAAAGATGAATAACAGTTTATTGATAATTAAAATTAATAAATCTTACAGATATTAATAATATTATTGACATCGTCTTAAATCTGTATTATTAAATATACAGAATTCTCAAACCTGTCATTGGCACTGGTTGTTTTTTTTTATTTTCTATAAGTATATATAATCAATCGAGATCATATGAAAAAAATGCATTTTAAAATATTTTAATTCTTAATATATAAGTATATTAAAGTTATAGAGTTTATTGAGTAATATCACGATTTGTTTCCTTACAAGAAAAAAATATTGTATATACGTAACGAGACAAATCTTTTTTAATGCAATTTCCTTTTGTCAAAAAAAAATAGAACATATAAAGAAAGTTCGATGTTTTTTTTTTTTTATTAAGTAATACAATTTCTTCTTTTATCAAAAACGGCAATTATGATTAATTTTTTTGCAATAACACAATTTTCTTTATCCATAAATAACATTCCATAACAAGACAAAAAACGGACAATTTTTTTTTAAAAAACAAATTTTTTCTTTATCAAAAAAGAAAGTTTAACGAGACAATCGGAAGTAATTTTTTATCAAAAATTTTTCTTTTCTTACAAAATACAAATCGAAATTAGAAAATTTTTTTGTAAAGAAAAAAATATTTGACAATAACGTATAGTGTAAACGAATCTTAATTCAGTAATTAAGTAAATTAAGAAATAATTAGACTTATTATTATTAACGTAAAGTTACTTAGCTTCTACTTAAGAGAAAATTTTTCTTACAAAAAAAAAAAAAATTTTTTTTTTTCAAAAAAGAAAATTAATTTTCTTTCCAAAGGTATAAAAAAAAAATTACGTAATAATATAAAAAATTAGTAATGAAAAAATGCACTTCTTTATAAATTGTAAATAATTACTTATTAAATTATTCACAGTAATGTAATAATTACTTGGCAGCATTTTATTATTATCGCTAACTGTCGCTAAATGGTCCCATTTTAAGGCACAATATTTCTGTCATTTGAAATTTAGAAATTCTAAATAAAGATCTGAAAAGTTTCTAATTTAAAAAAAATTAAATTCTACAATTTACAAATATTTCTAGAAAAAAAAATAATAAGATTGTATAAAAGTGCATGAAGAACAAACCAAAAAATTGAAAAATTTTTAAAGTGGCTTCTGAAGTTTATTCAAATACGGTGAAAATAGATCTAATTTTCCCGTACGTAATGCTTTTCCCGCCATAACATCATAAGCATATTTTTTCACTGCCATCGCTTCTTCTTTGCCAAGAATTTCTAAATTTAAACGACAAACAGACGTATCGTCGCTAAATGATGAATGTTTCTTAAGTCCATTCGTTTGAGTTGGATCGAGTTTTGACATTTTTCTTTTTTTTACTTTTTGCACAGTAACACCATTCGATTCGTCTTCCTCTTTTTCTTTATCTCTCTTGGGACAACTGCAAATTCTCACTTGCAATCGACGACGACCCAAAACATTTTGATGTTCATCCTCCAAGGTGAAAATCATTTCTGTTGCTCGTCGATTCATACCTGATGTGCAACTGTTTTTACATAAAAATTTAAAATGCACTGGTACATAAGCAGTGCCTACTTCCGGTGTTCCAAGTGGTGTGCGAATTGACAAATGTCCTGATTGTGTTTCCTCGTATGTACTATTTCTATCGACACATCTCACTACGTGTCTATTTGTCAAATTATCAACTTCAAAATGATCTTTTCGAGTCATTGCCATGTGATTATGACAACGTAAAACTGGCTCCGATCTATATTGTTCCAATACATACACCATTTGTGTTCGTAGAAATAGTCCATTAATTGCTGGTTCCCATTTAAAACGCAATGGTAAAACTTCATCCATATTTATGAAAACCTTCGCCAGGGATTGTGAATACTGAAGAAAAGAAAATATTTTGCATTTTTTTCATCATTTAATCGAAAATTAAAAAAAAAAAAAAAAAAAAAAAAAAAAAAAAAAAAAAAACTCTTAATAAAAAAAATAAGGATGCGATGGGAATAAATTTTTTAATTTTCCTGACATTTCTTTGATATTAAATTTAATGAATTTTAATAGAAATCTTATAATTTGAAGTTACAAAAACGATGTACCTGAACAGGGTTACCACAAAAAAATTTATTTTCTTTTTCTCTAATTTTCAGTCACAGACTTTCCCTATTCCCCTTTTTTTTCCTCTATTTTAAAAAAATTCGCCTTTTTTCCCCTTTTTTATGAATATTTCCTCATTTTCCCTCCTTTTTCTTTCACTCATTTCGCCTATTTTAATGTTGAAACTCGAATAATGGGATATTTCATAAAAATCCAAATTTGAACCAAAAAAAATTACAAGCCTCGGATTGCACGACTTTTTTGACTTTTTTTAAAATCAAGAATTTCATTAAAATTATTGATAATAATTAATTCAGAGAAGAATTTTGGTTAAAAATTTATTAAATAATTGAAATAAAGAAGATCTGCATTATTTACCAAAAAATAAGTAACAAAAAAGTAATTAAAAAAAACTAAAACTAATTAATATAAAAAAGTAACTAATTTGTATCTATTCAAATTTTAATGAACTGAAATTTTTCATCCAAAGAATGAAGTATCAATAATTTTAAAATTTAGGTAAATTTAATTTTGAATAAATTGAAACTTAAATCAATTAAAATTTGGACAAGTTAAAATTTGGATAATCAAAATTTTTACATTGTAAATATAATTGTTTTTGAAGTAAAATTACATACTTAAATTAATCGAATCATGAGAAAAGGGAAAAAAGGTAACAAGTTATCAAAATAGGTGACAAAATCTTACATACATATATATAGGTAAAAAAAATAGTTAATAAGTGAAAATCTATAATCCATTCTAGAGACAAAAAATTGTTGAAACTTTTTATGTATACAAGAAATTTTGTTTAGTAAATATATATAAAAGTACAAATAATAAAATGTTTAAAACAATTTTTAAAAAAAATTTAAATTTCTACGTTTTAATTAAAAATTTTTAAAAATATTAATTTTTTACCACAAAAAATACAGGCTTCAAAGCGTAATAAGTGACTAAGAAAAGTATGAAAAAGTATCATTTTTTTTTTTTTTTAAAAGTATTCTCAAAATTGAAAAAAAGTAGCATCTTTAAAATGAAGTAAAATTAGTTTTCTAAGATTGACGTTAAAAGTGTAAATATTTTCTTGTCTAAAAAAATTGAAAGAAAAATTCTGAGGAATAAAATTAACATCATTTTTCTCCTGATTATTTAAAAAAAAAAACTATATCTATTGTTAAATTTAGATTAAATTTTTGTTTTTGGCACAACGTTTAGGAGCTTATGATTATTCCATAAAAATGATTTTTCACCATAAATTTTTATTTTATAAAATAGCATTTAACATACAATTTTTTTAAAACAAATGTTTACGGAATTTTCAAAGTACCAAATTTTTATTTGACAGAATTTTTATTTTACAAAAATTTCTCTTTACTCAACTGTTTCTTGAAAAGAATTCTAATTTAATCTATTTTTAATTTATTAGAATTCTCATTTAGTAGAATTTTAAGTAATTCGAATTTTTAAATCCTAGAACTTTGAATCGGAAACTTATATAAAATATTTAGTATTTTAAGACAACAATTTGAATTAAAAATCTCAAAAAATTTAATTATTTCTAAAAATTTTAACTCGAACTCTTCCAAAAATTCAATTATTTTTAAAATTTGTATCTAAAATTCTTTGCTAAATTAATAATTTCAATCCAATTATTCAAAAATTCAATTAAATAAAACATTTTTTAATTCAAAATTCTCTAAAATTCAACTAGGGGTAAGCGGTACAGTTGTTGCCCCCCTCACAGTGATTGCCACCATTACATTACAAACAGAAATAATAACGAAATTTACATATAATATTTTGTTTTATTTATTTATATAAATTCTACAGAATATTCTGCTAATAGTGTAAAAAGATTTTTATTCTTCGACTCACTATTATGAAAATAATAGCGCTTTTCGAGAACAGTGTCCTTAGCTCTTTGAAATTTTGTCAATTTAGTTGTAAATTTGCAAGGTTAGTGGTGATACTTTCTTTGACTTTTTAACGAAAAAATTATACATATCATTATTATTTTTTAATTATATGCATGAAAATAAGTTTAATAATAAGTAAAAAAATTTGTTTTAACGTAATTTGACTCGATTTACCGAAAATTATAGAGAACAACTACTATCTTGCAATTAATAACAAATAACAGTCATTGCCCTTTTGGTTATTATGTCATTTTTCAGTGATTAACCGTTTATTTTCAAGACTTTTTTGAGATAAGTATTTTTAATTTTTCGACGTTTTTTCATATTTGGTGAATTAATTTTTTAAAATAAAGATGTAATTAGAGCCGCAGCATGTATTAGAATGATTTGTAATATTTTATTAACAATTTTTTAATATGAAGTATGATTTTAGGCTATCGAAAAAATGCCGAAGGTAAAAAAAGGTGTTTCGTATATGCTTCTTTAAGTAATGAAAAGCTTCAAAATCATGTAATCATTATATCAAATCAAAATAGCCAAAAATAATTTTTATTTTTACAATTGAGTCAGATTCGACAATTTTCCCAATTTTTTAGGTTAATAGTATTATTTACACTTAAAAGTCATATTTAATGAATCTTATTATTGTTAATAAAAGAAAATTATTTTAAAAATTACTACTACTTTATTAATTTCAAATTATATTCATTCTTTAATAAATTATGCAAAATTTATAATTTACATTACTATTTTATGTCTAGTGGGCAATCATTGTAAAATTGATGGTCAATCACTGTAAAAATAATGACAATCACTATTTTTTCTGTCATGTGAAGATTTTTTTATTTTTTTTTAAATTTATACTAATATTAAATAAACAATTCATTATTATTTTCAGATTAATGGAATATTTTAATTCCTTTACAAATGGTTTCATTTCTCATTTCGATAATTAAACATTTGTAATTTGTATAAATATATCCCTTTTTTGCTTATACTGGCAATCACTGTATCGTTTACCCCTACTGTTTGAAACTTTTCTAATAATTTTCAGCAATTCTAATTTACTGTAATTTTAATTCAAAATCTCCTGAAATTCAATTATTATTAAAAATTTTGATTCAAATTTTTTGTTGAAATAATTATTTCTAATAACTTTAATCATAATCATGGTAATTTAAATTATTTAAAACATTTTTCAATTCAAAATACTCTAAAATTCAATTATTGTCTAAATTTCGGTTAAATTAGAATTATTTTTAAAAAACCAGTTGGGTAAAGAGAAATTTTGTCAAAAAAAAATTTGCCAAATTAAAAATTCTATTGAGTAAAAGGTCGTTTAAAAAGAAATTATGTTAAATGCTATTTTGAAAAATAAAAATTCGTGTAAAAAAATAATTATATAAAGCAGTAGTTGACGCGGTCAATAATAAATCATTAACTTGGCGAGTTTTTAGGAAACAAAAAATTCGCTAAAATTTAAAATTCTTGAATTCTGTCATTTTTAAAATGATTTTTTGAAAAAATTAGTATTTAGTGGCTTTTGGCGAAAATTAGTAGTAAAAAAAGTAGCCTTTTGGAAAAAAAAGTATATTAAAAAAGTAAAAAAGTGTGTCATTTCGAAGCCTAAAAAAATTATAATAAATGTATAATAAAAAAATTAATTTTCAACTTTTAAAATTTTTTATACTTACAATCCAATGTTTTGTCGAAGCTTGCTGATTTAACATCAATTGGAAATCTAATCTTCCAGGGAATTCATCACGAGGAGCAACCATTGTCTGTACATACATACTATTGTATGCCTGCTGTTGTTGTTGATGATGAACAGATTGACTTGAATATAAACTCAAATATTTTTTATCACTATCAGGATAAACATTATCATCAAAAATTTCACTTGTAAATTGATCCACCTCTCTGAAATTTTTATTATAAATTTATAATTATTTATGCCTAAAAAATATTTACATACTCAAAACGCGAAGTACATAACCATGAAATGTACAAGCATTTATAAAATTCATATATAACCATCTTTTGAAGTATTTTGTTTAACATTTAAAAGAAAACATAAATAAAATATTATTTCTATTTCTGAAATTTTATGGATATTTTACAATTTTTGTAAAATATCTTATGATGCAATCAATTTAGAATCAGTTTCTATGCGGTGGATAGTGAAGAGAGAAAAAAACTTACATTCCATCGGGTCCAAAATCATTTTTGATGTGATCCATAATTGCATTGTCAAAAAGAGCTGATTCTTGTGAATCTGATAAAATATTCCCTCCCGGGTGCATTGTGAATTAAGAATATTTTTTAATAATAAAAATTAAACCGGCACAACAAACACTTGTGAACACCATGCACACCAGAAACCATTTGTAAACGAAATAAATGATGCTGCAAGACCAGAGACAGATATAACATTAGGTGCGTCTAATAAAAAATCATCAGTGCATTTACTGAAATAACCGCTCTTTTTGAAAAATCGATAAATAATACTTTTATTTCTAAATTCTTACACTATATTTATATTCCCGGCTGGTAGATAATAAAAATTTACAATATATCATTATTTATTTTCTTCTACAACTAGTATAAATTGACAAAAATTAAACAAATGAAAAAATATTCTAGGTTATGTTAGATGCGCCAGTGAAATGTGAACGAACTTTACATTTTATTATCAACCTTGCTTTCGACAGGGAACAAAGAACTTAAAAAAATAAAAAGACAAAAAAAAAAGTCTGAATAACAAGAAAATAGGAATGAGGGTGGGGATATTGCGAGTATTGTGACCTTGAGAAACATTGTGCTTGCAGCAGGTACAAAATACATTGTATATATGTATATACAATGTACCAAATGTTTTTTTGAATACTGAATGGGATCGACTTTCAAAATCAGGTAGATTTAATTTTAAAGTGTCCTAGTTTCTATTTACAATAAGTTTTTTACATTGTAATGCTAAAGAAAACTACTGCAAATTTTATATACTGTCTGTAGTACCTATTTCATTTTAATTTTCAAATCTTTCCGAAATAAAATTGAATACATTATTTCAATATACATATTTTATTTTTTAATATTTTCAAATATAATTATTTATTGATGTATAAAATTTTCGTATACATTACAGAAAGTTTAGTGATAATAATACTTAAAATGTCAAATTACACGTGACTTTTTTTAGGTTATAAAATAAAATATTTAGGCGCGAAATTTAAATATATTTAAACGTAAATTCGTTGTGGCAGTTTTAGAAAAATTTTATAATACGCAATAATTTTTATTGATGTTTATGCAATTCATTTTTGACAATTATTTAATAAAAATTTTATATATTTACCTTGGAATTTGAATTTTAAAGATGAATTTGCACAGAATAAAGTTTAATTTGACAGCTGTAAAAATTTAATTTAAAAAAGTATGAAAATAATATAGGTAATGTCAATTTCTTCATTGATTGTTCAAAATAGTATAATTTACATAAATATTAATTGATTATTGTATTTATTAATTTTTAAATTATTTATCTGTAAAATGTCAAAATTTAAGATTTTATACGAATTAAACTCAATAGGATTTTAAACATTTTATTTTTTATTTATCAAATTTTTAACTAAAATTCTTCTCTAAATTAATTATTTTCAATAATTTTAATGAAATTCTTCACAAATTCAATTATTTAAAAAAAATTTACTTTAAAAATTTCTAAAATTGAATTATTTTCAAAATTTTTCATCTAAAACTTTTTGAAATTTAATAATTTCAATTATAACTCTTCCGAAATTTAATTATTATTTTTACTGATTTTTATAATATTCTTCGAAAATTCGATTATCTGAAAGCATTTTTCGATTAAAAATATTTGAAATTCAATTTTTGCCTGTAATTTCTAATAAATTCTCCATCAACAGAAGTCAACAAAAATTTTAATTAAAAATCACTCGAAGTTTTAATTATTTTCAAAAAAAAATGTGAATTATTAATCTTTGAATATTCAATTACTTATCAAAATTTTATCTAAAATTATTTAATAAATTATTTTTAATTCTGTAAAATTTAATTAATATCTGAAATTTAACGAAATCTTTTGAAATTCAATAAATTTTTAACTGTAACACTTCCAAAATTCAATTTTTTAAAAATAATTTTAATATTTCTTTAATAATTAAATTGTTTAAAAAAAGTTTCAAATCAAAACACTAAAATGGAATAATTGTTGATAGAAATTTAAAAAAAAAACTACAGCAATTTAAATTTGCAGAAAAATTTCAATTCAAATCTTCTGCCAATCAATTATTTAAAAATTTGAAACTTATAATTATTTTTCGAAATTTTTTTTGACTATTAAAACTAAAAAAACTACGTAAAATTTTTATATTTGAATAAATTGCTTGAATTCAAATTCAGAAAATTTTAAAAATCGAATTTTAAGAATTTTTTTTTAAATTTGTCCTATTTAATAAAAATTTTGAAAATTTCTTTTAGTTGGATTCTGAAATATTTGAAATAAATTTTCTTGATAAATATTCTTACAGAATTATTCTTATTAAAGAATTCAATAAAATTAACTTATTAACTAATTAAATTTAGTAATAATAAAAAAAAAATCGTCCTTTTCAAATTTTTTTGGGATTGTAAATTGACTATTTAATAAAAATTTTATTTATAAATTTTCCAGAACAATTTAATTTAAAAATGTGTTGAAATTTGGACATTTCACTGGTAAAAAAATTAATTTTCACCTAATATTTTGATATATTGAATAAATAAATAAATCTATACACTAATGAATTAATATAAATAAATTAGACTATTTTGAACAATAATTATTAATAAAAATAATTATTTAATAGAAATATAACTATTTATCTAATATAAAACAATTTTTTTTATAGATGAGGAATTTCGTGAAAAAATAATGTCTCTTGAAGTATCGAAAGATACAAATTCATCATCAAAATGGGGATTAATTCTCGTATCATTGACAGGAGGTTTGGCAACAATTTTAAGTGTAATTTGCATTCCTTTTGTTAGTCCAGCATTGAGAAAAGTATGTCTACCTTATGTGCCAGCGACAACAAAGCAAGTTGACAATATTTTAAAAGCCTTATCAGGACGCAATGGAACACTCATTGATCTTGGCAGTGGTGATGGTCGTATAGTTGTTGCAGCAGCTAAATCTGGTTTCAAAGCATATGGTATTGAATTAAATCCATGTTTAATTGCTTATTCAAAAGTTTTAGCCCTCACAAAGGGTCTATCGTCAAATGCATCATTCTTTAGAGGCGATTTATGGAAATGTAATTTATCAAATTATAATAATATTGTAATATTCGGCGTCTCACAAATGATGGCCGACATTGAAAAAAAATTCAATAATGAATTAAATAAAAATACCATTGTGGTTGCTTGTCGTTTTCCATTGCCAAATTCAATGCCAGTGATGACAATTGGTCATGGAATTGACACTGTTTGGGTTTATAAAATGCCTCTAAAAAAGCATTGAATCGTCAAATAAATAATCACAATGAAAGTCGAATAATTTCTCTTTATAATAATAATAATAATACTAATAATAATTGTACATATACATAAATTCTGAATTTATTTTAAGATAGATGATTTAATGAAACGAAATAAAATTAATAGAAAAATTTCTTTTGTTTTTATATTTAAAAGGCCAAGTGTGTTTAAAAGATTTTATACATTATATAAATATTTACAATTTTTTTTTAGAATAAATAATAATTATCCGATTTAGGATATTTTTATATTGTGAGCAGTCTTCCATGTGAGTCCATTTCCATAGGGACCGTGAGTTGATGGTAAAAGAATGTACCACCATGTTCTGGGAAATAATTTTATAATTTACTGTTTTTTTTTTTTTTTTTTATTATGTTTAATTTAAAATTCTTCAAATTTGTTTTAAAATTTAAATAAATTTAATTTTATTTAAATAAAATGTTTCTTTTTTTTTTTTTTTTTTTGAAATATTTTGGAGCAAATTTTGGTTTTTTTTTATAAACATTTGGAAAAGAAAAAAAAATTATTTTTAAATTTTTCATATGATCAATCTAATAATAAAATTGAAACGTACCTGCCATTTAATCCTAAAAATTGCCTCCAATTTTCTCTTGATCCAAGATCATAAGGATTTCGATATTTTCGTCCAAGGGATTTATTTTTTTCTTGCTCGGAACGATTAATATGAGCTTCAATACTGGTTTCACCTTGTGAAATAAGACCCGCATGCCACCAAGTTAAAGCTCCAAGCGCAGCAAGTGTCGCGACACAAATTAATGCAGCAAAAATAATTAATTTTCGTCGAAATTCACCAAAAGCTCTATCCACTGCATGTTGAACTATTTTATCTCGTTCCTCTTTTGTTAAATGATCCATAGATTCCATCTAATCAAAAATATAATTATTATAAATTAATAATAATAATTTATTTAATTATGAATAATAAATTATTAATATTTATTATTATATACAATTTTTGAGAGTATAATACAAATAATATTTTACCACAGGTATTATAACTGAATTATTAATTCGAACTGGATGTCCATCTAATTCTGGATCATCTGGAAAAAATTCTTCGTACGCTATTTCTAATCCAAATATCATTATAAATAGTACACCAATCACAGTAAATGCCATGTATTGGAAAAAATGTCGATGATTATAATGTCCCACGCAATTATTTAACCAAGCTAAAATTTTTTTCGTTAAGAAAATAAATTTAAAAAAATATAAACATTCATGAAGATAAACAGGTTTGCCACAAAATTATCATTATAATTTTCCATGACTTACAGACAATATTTTGTGTTTTTCCCTGACACTTGCTAATTTTGTTCTTTTATAACAAATAAGAATTTTATTTTTAAAAAAATTGCGATAAATGATAATTCGATTAAATAAAAATTATGTTAAACATTGTATAAAGAACAATTTAAATTCTTAAAAAAAAAAAAATTTAATTACATTTTTTCAAAAGTTTAACTGGATTTTTTTTTTAAATTCAATTATTTTCAATGCTTTCAATAAAATTTTACGAAATTTCAATTTTTTTTACAATTCTTTTAATTCAAAAATTCATTTGTTTTCAAAAA
This sequence comes from Leptopilina boulardi, assembly GCF_019393585.1. Lineage (NCBI taxonomy): Eukaryota > Metazoa > Arthropoda > Insecta > Hymenoptera > Figitidae > Leptopilina > Leptopilina boulardi. The sequence goes on from NW_026137864.1 coordinate 1,597,556, forward strand.
ATCAAATTTAAATTATTATTAATTTAAAAAATTTAATTATTTCATAATTTTGGATTAAATTCTTTGATAATTGAATTATTTTTCAAAATTTTTAAGTTTAAAATGTTTTAAAAATAGAAAAAATCAAAACTTTTAATTGAAACTTTTTTTAATATTGGAATTATTTATCTATTAAAAATTTCAATAAAAATTTTCCTGATTTTCCTAACTTGTGACAATTCTGATAAACAAAATAGTTTTAGTAAAATTTTTCAATTAATAACAATAATTTAATAAGGATACGACAGTGATGATCCATTTTGAGAACACATTTATTGCAAACAGAACAATGATGAGTTCTTGGTGGTTTTGGTTTAATGCATTTTTTACAAATACTAACAGCCTCTGGAATTAAACCACCCTGAGGTGGATAGCCTGCAGTCACTTTTACTCCCATATAATAATGAAATGTGACATTTATTAATAACCAATTTCCAAAGATAAGAAGAAAAATTGTTGACGTTGGACTTTTTTCCCACCAATATGGTAAACCAATCCAATAAGCAATAAATACTATGAACACTTTTAAAAGACTCACTATTGTCACAAATACCTGGAAAAATAAATTTATCATCCAATCGTGATAACAGAAAAATTAAAAGAATTTCTATTTAAAAAAATTTTTAATTAACAAAGTTTTTATTAAAGAAAATTTTAATTCCAACTAATTTTTATTTAACAGAATTCTCATTTAAGAAAAATTCTACTTAGTTCGTTTTTTTGTCTATTTTTGTAGACACAAAATTTTGTTAAATTGAAATTATATTAATTTAAAAATTTTTAAAATAGTTAAATGTAAATTGAAAAATTTTGCATAATATTAAATTCCACTTTATACAATTTTTCTAAATAGAAAATCGATAATTTAATATTCGACGCCGTAAAAATTTTTTGAAGTTAAATGTTGGTATTAGTATTAAATAATAAATTATTCATATTAATGAATAATTTACGTTATTTGAAGTTGAATTGATAAAATAAAATTGAATCAAATAATTTTTATTTATATTAAAAAACCAAATATTTCACTGAAAAAAATTAATTAATTGTTATCCAAATTTCAAAAATCATTTATTAGATTTAATAAATAGTAGTAAATATAATTATTTACTTAATGAATATAAGATATATCATATGTTAAGGCAAAATTTTTAATTTGCATTTGCTTTGGGAAAAAAGTAAAAAAAAATTTTTGCAACTAATAGTTACTTTAATTTATTCATAAAAAATTCCAGAAAATTCCCTTTTAACTTCACAAATATATAATTAAATTTGTTTATAAATATAGAAATTTTGTTCTCGCATTGCTAAATAATTAAATGAGAATATTTTTTTAAATAAAAATATTTATTTCTACTTACTGGACCAAGAGAAGATGTAAAATTTTCTACAAACCAAAAAATTGGCTCCAATAAAATATCACAAACATAACTCCAGCTTAAAAAGTCATTATAAAAAAGAGACTTGACAATAATAAGAAGACGTCTATATTTTTCTTTGATATTAAACCTAAATGATAAAAAAAAAGAAAAAGAATAAATTCAAATTACTAATTGAGGATGAAATTAACGTAACCTTTTAAATACATCTTTGAAATTGTTTTTAATACAATTTTTTATAAAATTATAATTGGAAAATTATTTTCAAAAATGGATTTATCAGGTTTTGTTAAAGTGCACCAAAATGAATTTATAATTAAATATCTATATGAATTTATAATGTAAATAATTACCACTTGTAGCAAGAGGCTCGTTTTAAAAACCATTTTATTCTTGACATTTTTAAATGAAATAATCGAAAACACTTATTTATGTAATTTGTCATTATTTCCGAAAATTAAATTGTGCGATGTTCATCAAGAAGAATTATTTGGAAGTATTTAATTATGTCATTTATCATTATATTTGATCTATTCGAAAAATAAGATAAATAGAAGTTAACCTCAAAAAGCATTATGTTTGTTTTATTCTAACTTAGAAATACAAATTAAATCTTTTATTACAGTCTTAAAGTAATAATAATTTGTTTAGAGTATTAAAAAAACTACATTTCATTCAAGTATAAAGTTATTTTGTAAATTGTAAAGAGGATTTGACACAAAAACAAATGGAGATAAAAAAAATTTTTTGATAGCTATCCGACCAGTAGCAGACGACACGGAAGTGCATATACTACGCATATCAAATTTCTTACCTTTTATACGCATGTACCTATTTTGAAAATAATTTCAAATAAAATATTTTTAAATAAAAAAAAAATACATAGTTCTATACATTTTAAATGTAAATATAAAATTATACTTGAATTTATTCTGTAAAATGTATTTTTATTAAATTCTTTCATTTTCATTTTTACCTGAAATGTTGTATTGATTAAACGCGCGAAATTTCAAAATTATAAATTTAATTAAAATTTTTGTATGCCTATTTACATTGTATCAAATAAATAATTTAATAATAAATGAACGACAATTAAATAGTAATATTATATAAAATTATAATTAGGTTTCGGAAGTAGAGGTTTTTATGAATAAAAACAATAATTTATGTGTAATAATATAATTTAATCAATCTATCATGTAATATTTAATTACAATATATATAATATAGTTTATATAATACTCGAGGTACAGGAAAATCACACAAGGTTTCAGCGTTTTATTTCGTTCAGTAAGTTTTTTTTTTTATTTTAGCTGTTTAATTTTTATTGTTCTTGAATTTACAGGAACTCTACTAAATTTGTGTTTGTTTAACAAAAAAAAAATGAAGAGTTTATAATTATTAAAAAAAAAAAAAAAAAAAAAATTATAAATAAATATAAATTCTAATAAATTTAGCAAAATAAATTATTTTCTATTTTATAAAAATTGAAAGTCACACTTTTCCTTAAAATACATTAATAATTCGAATGAACTTCTTAACTATTAATTTATTATTTATAATGTAAGTATCAATAAAATGTAAATAAAAATTATGAATTTATTATTTCATTATTTTGCAATATTTTATTTTATTAAGAGAATAAATACTGAACATTTTAATATTTATAATTTAAACATTGAAAATATATAAAACATTTTTCTCTCTTCATTTTTTTTAAACATTCTCAATCTTCTTTTTAAAGTTTCTTCAAAACATCCGGAATTTTTTAACATTTTTCTAAATTCTTTAGATACAATCAACTTTTGTTAATTAACTATAGATCAACTTTCTTTTTAAATATAGTTTTAAAATAAAATAAGTTATATATTTTTCAGAATTTAATAATAATAATAATAATAATTTATTATTATAATAGTGTCATTGCCAAGAAAAATTTAATTTTCATTTTTTTTATTTCTACACTTTTTTTCGTTTAAATTTTATTAATTCTCACATTTCAACATTAATTTTGTTTTTAAAATACATACAATAAATATAGGTACAAAGTTTGTAAATAAAAAAAAAAAAATAATAATTATAAAACTATGACAATGACTTTTTTAATTTATGGAAAATTTGTCAAAAATTTGAAAGACATTTTAATGGCATTCAAGCCAGTGATGTAGTGATAGAAGTTTAAAAAAAATTTATTCAACAATTTAATTTGTCTTCAACAATTTATTTAAAATAATTTTTATTCTCTCTCTATATATATATCTTTCTCTCTATTGTATATATTATTAAAATTTTTAATTTTTTCAAATTTGAAATAAATAGAAAAAAAAAAATTTTTAGTATACATACTGAGGTTTTTTCTTAAGATTACCCTGTTTATGTTCCAACTACATCACTGACGATATTTGTTTCTTTTTGTTCTCTTTGTTTTTTGTTTTTGTTTTTTTTTGTTTTTTAATATCTCAGGAAAATATTTTTGTATATATTGTATATTTTATATCTTTTGTAATATATATTATTTTTTTTAGAGACAAGAATCTCGTTAAATATTTCTTCTATCAGCAAATAGATTTTATCGCATTAAGCGAAAAGCATTTTGAAAGACATGGGTGAGTAAAAGGTACGTACATATTTACAAAAAGGCGTAAAAAAATATTTTACGAATTCATTTACATTTGTTATGAATTCAATAATATTTTTTTTAACAGAAATAAATTATATTTCCTTAAAAATTTAGCCGATAGTTTTGCTGAATATTACAATTTTCTTTTGAAAAAATAATAATTTTTTTATCAACTTTTAATATTCAAAAAAGCAAAAATTTTGAAAATTTCTTTAATATTTAATAAAACTATAATTCGTGCGAAATAAAATATTTAATTTTTCTCTTAACAATATTTATGTCTTACTACTAATATATATATATATTTTTTTTGTAAATAATGCAATATTTAAAATGTTCTGTCTTTGCAATTTATTTGTCTTGCTTCATGATGTTTGTAAAATTCTTTTCTTATTGGTTTTTTATCAACAAGTTTTTTTTTTGCTTATCATATTAAACAATGCTTAATTCCTCAAAAAGATTTTTCAATGAGAAATACACAGTTAACTTTTTAATATATTGTTTACATCGAATATTAGAAAAAAATGTATTCATTTTTATTTTCAAATCTTCTTAATTTTCATTTTAATACATTTATAGAAGTATTTAAAATTTTGAACATTCGTTTTCATTATATTCAACGATTTCAATTTTAGTTGGAAATTTTTAAAAATTATTTTATTAATCTTATATAATTAATTTATTAATTCCTTAGATATAGTTGTATTTATATTTAATTTTTCAATTAATCAACATTTTCAAAGAGAAGATAATGGAATTGTATTTGAAATATTTTTCTTTTTTTTGTAAAATTGCGAGTAACTTTTGATGTTAACTTTCGGAAAATTGAAATTAACTTCTTTTTTTTATAGATAGTATTCGTAAATAATCTTTTAACGCCTTAATTATATTTTACTCAAGGAAAATGGGAATTAGAATGTGATTATAATTCACGAAATTGAATAAAGATCTCATAAGACTGTATCGAGAGTGTTCAAGCTTTGTAGAAGATGCTCATCTTTAGAGCACCATTGGACCAATTCCTCGATTGTCACAACTCCATCTTTATTTGCATCCATTTGCTGAAACAATCGATCACAAAAAAAGATTGTTAAAAAAACACTTTTCAATTGCAATAAAAATTGAAAATAAAATAACTCAAAGTAGCTAGAAATTAGGGAAAATTTTTCTGTCAACGAATCAAGTAAATTTAAGGGAAAATAATCTATTATAGAGTATAAAAATAGATTCAAATTTTAATTCATCCAAATTTCATTTCAATCTAAATTTTAATTTATACATTTCAATTGCTCCAACGTTAAAACAATTCTAATTTTTATTGGTTAAAACAAAATTATTAAAATTTAAATTTTAATCAAATACAAATTCAATCGATCGAAAATTGATAAAATTTTAATTAACTTCAGTTGTAATTTTAGTTTATAATATTTCAGTTTTAAATTATTCGAATTTCAAATTGACCCTAAATTTTATTTCATAAAAATGAATTTCTTTTTTTAATTCTTACTTATACGGTGGAAAGAAAAATTTGATTTGTTATGTATAATTTTCAAGAAGGATTAAATCTTTCTTACGTGAAATATTCGATCGACATGTTCACGTGCTGCTACTTGTGGTTCAGCAATTTGGGGTTGCGTGTAACGACCTAGCATCTCATAAATTGATTCCACAACGTCTAGCATCTCTTCTTTACTGATTAGTCCATCGCCATCTAAATCATAAAGTCCAAATACCCATTGAAGTTTTTCTTCCACTGAACCCCGAGATACTTTAGAAAGAATAGCTAAAAATTCCTGCAAGGACAGAAAATTAATTTTATTAAATATCAATAAAAAAAATTATTTTCTGCTATTTATCAAAAAAAATATAATAAAAATATAATAATAAAATACAAGGCATTTTATTGTTTATTCAAGCTCCTGTACAAACATTAAGGGCTTTAAAACTTTCTCCATAAGCATTCTAGATGTATTTTCAGTCGCTGATGAAGGATTTAGGGGAAAATTGACAATTTAGCAGTTAAAAAATGTAAAAATTATTTGTCTAAGAAAAATTGAAGTTTTTTTAAGACGGTTGCCTTAAGCGTGGTAACAGGTGTCTTCCTCTACTCGGATCGGGCTGTCAAATTTTTTCTACACTTTTAGGTGTATTTTGTGCAAGAAATTGCAATAAAATAGTCTGCCTAAGAAAAATTGAAATTTTTGAAAAATTTTTTTTTTTGAAAAACGATTTAAAGGTCAAAATCTGTGTCTTCCTCTACTCGGATCTGGCTGTTAAATTTTTTCTACACTTTTAGGTGTATTTTGTGCAAGAAATTGCAATAAAATAGTCTGCCTAAGAAAAATTGAAATTTTTGAAAAATTTTTTTTTTTGAAATACGATTTAAAGGTCAAAATATGTGTCTTCCTCTACTCGGATCGGGCTGTCAAATTTTTTCTACACTTTCAGGTGTATTTTGTGCAAGAAATTGCAATAAAATAGTCTGCCTAAGAAAAATTGAAATTTTTGAAAATTTTGTTTTTTCGAAAATCTCTTAAAAGGTCATAATAGGGGTCTTCCTCTACTCGGATCGGGCTGTCAAATTTTTTCTACACTTTTAGGTGTATTTTGTGCAAGAATTTGAAATAAAATAGTCTGCCTAAGAAAAATTGAAATTTTTGAAAAATTTTTTTTTTTGAAAAACGATTTAAAGGTCAAAATCTGTGTCTTCCTCTACTCGGATCTGGCTGTTAAATTTTTTCTACACTTTTAGGTGTATTTTGTGCAAGAAATTGCAATAAAATAGTCTGCCTAAGAAAAATTGAATTTTTTTGAAAATTTTTTTTTTTCGAAAAACGATTTAAAGGTCAAAATATGTGTCTTCCCCTACTCGGATCGGGCTGTCAAATTTTTTCTACACTTTTAGGTGTATTTTGTGCAAGAAATTGCAATAAAATAGTCTGCCTAAGAAAAATTGAAATTTTTGAAAAATTTTTTTTTTTGAAAAACGATTTAAAGGTCAAAATCTGTGTCTTCCTCTACTCGGATCTGGCTGTTAAATTTTTTCTACACTTTTAGGTGTATTTTGTGCAAGAAATTGCAATAAAATAGTCTGCCTAAGAAAAATTGAAATTTTTGAAAAATTTTTTTTTTTGAAATACGATTTAAAGGTCAAAATATGTGTCTTCCTCTACTCGGATCGGGCTGTCAAATTTTTTCTACACTTTCAGGTGTATTTTGTGCAAGAAATTGCAATAAAATAGTCTGCCTAAGAAAAATTGAAATTTTTGAAAATTTTGTTTTTTCGAAAATCTCTTAAAAGGTCATAATAGGGGTCTTCCTCTACTCGGATCGGGCTGTCAAATTTTTTCTACACTTTTAGGTGTATTTTGTGCAAGAAATTGCAATAAAATAGTCTGCCTAAGAAAAATTGAATTTTTTAAAAAATTTTTTTTTTCGAAATACGATTTAAAGGTCAAAATATGTGTCTTCCTCTACTCGGATCGGGCTGTCAAATTTTTTCTACACTTTCAGGTGTATTTTGTGCAAGAAATTGCAATAAAATAGTCTGCCTAAGAAAAATTGAATTTTTTTGAAAATTTTTTTTTTTCGAAAAACGATTTAAAGGTCAAAATATGTGTCTTCCCCTACTCGGATCGGGCTGTCAAATTTTTTCTACACTTTTAGGTGTATTTTGTGCAAGAAATTGCAATAAAATAGTCTGCCTAAGAAAAATTGAAATTTTTGAAAAATTTTTTTTTTTGAAAAACGATTTAAAGGTCAAAATCTGTGTCTTCCTCTACTCGGATCTGGCTGTTAAATTTTTTCTACACTTTTAGGTGTATTTTGTGCAAGAAATTGCAATAAAATAGTCTGCCTAAGAAAAATTGAATTTTTTTGAAAATTTTTTTTTCGAAAAACGATTTAAAGGTCAAAATATGTGTCTTCCCCTACTCGGATCGGGCTGTCAAATTTTTTCTACACTTTTAGGTGTATTTTGTGCAAGAAATTGCAATAAAATAGTCTGCCTAAGAAAAATTGAATTTTTTTGAAAATTTTTTTTTTCGAAAAACGATTTAAAGGTCAAAATATGTGTCTTCCCCTACTCGGATCGGGCTGTCAAATTTTTTCTACACTTTCAGGTGTATTTTGTGCAAGAAATTGCAATAAAATAGTCTGCCTAAGAAAAATTGAAATTTTTGAAAATTTTGTTTTTTCGAAAATCTCTTAAAAGGTCATAATAGGGGTCTTCCTCTACTCGGATCGGGCTGTCAAATTTTTTCTACACTTTTAGGTGTATTTTGTGCAAGAAATTGAAATAAAATAGTCTGCCTAAGAAAAATTGAATTTTTTTGAAAATTTTTTTTTCGAAAAACGATTTAAAGGTCAAAATATGTGTCTTCCCCTACTCGGATCGGGCTGTCAAATTTTTTCTACACTTTTAGGTGTATTTTGTGCAAGAAATTGCAATAAAATAGTCTGCCTAAGAAAAATTGAAATTTTTGAAAAATTTTTTTTTTTGAAAAACGATTTAAAGGTCAAAATCTGTGTCTTCCTCTACTCGGATCTGGCTGTTAAATTTTTTCTACATTTTTAGGTGTATTTTGTGCAAGAAATTGCAATAAAATAGTCTGCCTAAGAAAAATTGAAATTTTTGAAAAATTTTTTTTTTTGAAATACGATTTAAAGGTCAAAATATGTGTCTTCCTCTACTCGGATCGGGCTGTCAAATTTTTTCTACACTTTCAGGTGTATTTTGTGCAAGAAATTGCAATAAAATAGTCTGCCTAAGAAAAATTGAAATTTTTGAAAATTTTGTTTTTTCGAAAATCTCTTAAAAGGTCATAATATGTGTCTTCCCCTACTCGGATCGGGCTGTCAAATTTTTTCTACACTTTCAGGTGTATTTTGTGCAAGAAATTGCAATAAAATAGTCTGCCTAAGAAAAATTGAATTTTTTTGAAAATTTTTTTTTTCGAAAAACGATTTAAAGGTCAAAATATGTGTCTTCCCCTACTCGGATCGGGCTGTCAAATTTTTTCTACACTTTCAGGTGTATTTTGTGCAAGAAATTGCAATAAAATAGTCTGCCTAAGAAAAATTGAAATTTTTGAAAATTTTGTTTTTTCGAAAATCTCTTAAAAGGTCATAATAGGGGTCTTCCTCTACTCGGATCGGGCTGTCAAATTTTTTCTACACTTTTAGGTGTATTTTGTGCAAGAAATTGCAATAAAATAGTCTGCCTAAGAAAAATTGAATTTTTTTGAAAATTTTTTTTTTCGAAAAACGATTTAAAGGTCAAAATATGTGTCTTCCCCTACTCGGATCGGGCTGTCAAATTTTTTCTACACTTTCAGGTGTATTTTGTGCAAGAAATTGAAATAAAATAGTCTGCCTAAGAAAAATTGAATTTTTTTGAAAATTTTTTTTTTCGAAATACGATTTAAAGCTCAAAATATGTGTCTTCCTCTACTCGGATGGGGCTGTCAAATTTTTTCTACACTTTCAGGTGTATTTTGTGCAAGAAATTGCAATAAAATAGTCTGCCTAAGAAAAATTGAATTTTTTAAAAAATTTTTTTTTTCGAAATACGATTTAAAGGTCAAAATATGTGTCTTCCTCTACTCGGATCGGGCTGTCAAATTTTTTCTACACTTTCAGGTGTATTTTGTGCAAGAAATTGCAATAAAATAGTCTGCCTAAGAAAAATTGAATTTTTTTGAAAATTTTTTTTTTTCGAAAAACGATTTAAAGGTCAAAATATGTGTCTTCCCCTACTCGGATCGGGCTGTCAAATTTTTTCTACACTTTCAGGTGTATTTTGTGCAAGAAATTGCAATAAAATAGTCTGCCTAAGAAAAATTGAATTTTTTAAAAAATTTTTTTTTTCGAAATACGATTTAAAGGTCAAAATATGTGTCTTCCTCTACTCGGATCGGGCTGTCAAATTTTTTCTACACTTTCAGGTGTATTTTGTGCAAGAAATTGCAATAAAATAGTCTGCCTAAGAAAAATTGAATTTTTTTGAAAATTTTTTTTTTTCGAAAAACGATTTAAAGGTCAAAATATGTGTCTTCCCCTACTCGGATCGGGCTGTCAAATTTTTTCTACACTTTTAGGTGTATTTTGTGCAAGAAATTGCAATAAAATAGTCTGCCTAAGAAAAATTGAAATTTTTGAAAAATTTTTTTTTTTGAAAAACGATTTAAAGGTCAAAATCTGTGTCTTCCTCTACTCGGATCTGGCTGTTAAATTTTTTCTACACTTTTAGGTGTATTTTGTGCAAGAAATTGCAATAAAATAGTCTGCCTAAGAAAAATTGAATTTTTTTGAAAATTTTTTTTTTCGAAAAACGATTTAAAGGTCAAAATATGTGTCTTCCCCTACTCGGATCGGGCTGTCAAATTTTTTCTACACTTTCAGGTGTATTTTGTGCAAGAAATTGCAATAAAATAGTCTGCCTAAGAAAAATTGAAATTTTTGAAAATTTTGTTTTTTCGAAAATCTCTTAAAAGGTCATAATAGGGGTCTTCCTCTACTCGGATCGGGCTGTCAAATTTTTTCTACACTTTTAGGTGTATTTTGTGCAAGAAATTGAAATAAAATAGTCTGCCTAAGAAAAATTGAATTTTTTTGAAAATTTTTTTTTCGAAAAACGATTTAAAGGTCAAAATATGTGTCTTCCCCTACTCGGATCGGGCTGTCAAATTTTTTCTACACTTTTAGGTGTATTTTGTGCAAGAAATTGCAATAAAATAGTCTGCCTAAGAAAAATTGAAATTTTTGAAAAATTTTTTTTTTTGAAAAACGATTTAAAGGTCAAAATCTGTGTCTTCCTCTACTCGGATCTGGCTGTTAAATTTTTTCTACACTTTTAGGTGTATTTTGTGCAAGAAATTGCAATAAAATAGTCTGCCTAAGAAAAATTGAAATTTTTGAAAAATTTTTTTTTTTGAAATACGATTTAAAGGTCAAAATATGTGTCTTCCTCTACTCGGATCGGGCTGTCAAATTTTTTCTACACTTTCAGGTGTATTTTGTGCAAGAAATTGCAATAAAATAGTCTGCCTAAGAAAAATTGAAATTTTTGAAAATTTTGTTTTTTCGAAAATCTCTTAAAAGGTCATAATATGTGTCTTCCCCTACTCGGATCGGGCTGTCAAATTTTTTCTACACTTTCAGGTGTATTTTGTGCAAGAAATTGCAATAAAATAGTCTGCCTAAGAAAAATTGAATTTTTTTGAAAATTTTTTTTTTCGAAAAACGATTTAAAGGTCAAAATATGTGTCTTCCCCTACTCGGATCGGGCTGTCAAATTTTTTCTACACTTTCAGGTGTATTTTGTGCAAGAAATTGCAATAAAATAGTCTGCCTAAGAAAAATTGAAATTTTTGAAAATTTTGTTTTTTCGAAAATCTCTTAAAAGGTCATAATAGGGGTCTTCCTCTACTCGGATCGGGCTGTCAAATTTTTTCTACACTTTTAGGTGTATTTTGTGCAAGAAATTGCAATAAAATAGTCTGCCTAAGAAAAATTGAATTTTTTTGAAAATTTTTTTTTTTCGAAAAACGATTTAAAGGTCAAAATATGTGTCTTCCCCTACTCGGATCGGGCTGTCAAATTTTTTCTACACTTTCAGGTGTATTTTGTGCAAGAAATTGAAATAAAATATTCTGCCTAAGAAAAATTGAATTTTTTTGAAAATTTTTTTTTTTCGAAAAACGCTTAAAAGGTCAAAATATGTGTCTTCCTCTACTCTGATTGGGCTGTCAAATTTTTTTTACACTTTTATGTGTATTTTGTGCAAGAAATTGCAATAAAATAGTCTGCCTAAGAAAAATTGAATTTTTTTGAAAATTTTTTTTTTCGAAAAACGATTTAAAGGTCAAAATATGTGTCTTCCCCTACTCGGATCGGGCTGTCAAATTTTTTCTACACTTTCAGGTGTATTTTGTGCAAGAAATTGAAATAAAATATTCTGCCTAAGAAAAATTGAATTTTTTTGAAAATTTTTTTTTTTCGAAAAACGCTTAAAAGGTCAAAATATGTGTCTTCCTCTACTCTGATTGGGCTGTCAAATTTTTTTTACACTTTTATGTGTATTTTGTGCAAGAAATTGCAATAAAATAGTCTGCCTAAGAAAAATTGAATTTTTTTGAAAATTTTTTTTTTCGAAATACGATTTAAAGCTCAAAATATGTGTCTTCCTCTACTCGGATGGGGCTGTCAAATTTTTTCTACACTTTCAGGTGTATTTTGTGCAAGAAATTGAAATAAAATATTCTGCCTAAGAAAAATTGAATTTTTTTGAAAATTTTTTTTTTTCGAAAAACGCTTAAAAGGTCAAAATATGTGTCTTCCTCTACTCTGATTGGGCTGTCAAATTTTTTTTACACTTTTATGTGTATTTTGTGCAAGAAATTGCAATAAAATAGTCTGCCTAAGAAAAATTGAATTTTTTTGAAAATTTTTTTTTTCGAAAAACGATTTAAAGGTCAAAATATGTGTCTTCCCCTACTCGGATCGGGCTGTCAAATTTTTTCTACACTTTCAGGTGTATTTTGTGCAAGAAATTGAAATAAAATATTCTGCCTAAGAAAAATTGAATTTTTTTGAAAATTTTTTTTTTTCGAAAAACGCTTAAAAGGTCAAAATATGTGTCTTCCTCTACTCTGATTGGGCTGTCAAATTTTTTTTACACTTTTATGTGTATTTTGTGCAAGAAATTGCAATAAAATAGTCTGCCTAAGAAAAATTGAATTTTTTTGAAAATTTTTTTTTTCGAAATACGATTTAAAGCTCAAAATATGTGTCTTCCTCTACTCGGATGGGGCTGTCAAATTTTTTCTACACTTTCAGGTGTATTTTGTGCAAGAAATTGCAATAAAATAGTCTGCCTAAGAAAAATTGAATTTTTTAAAAAATTTTTTTTTTCGAAATACGATTTAAAGGTCAAAATATGTGTCTTCCTCTACTCGGATCGGGCTGTCAAATTTTTTCTACACTTTCAGGTGTATTTTGTGCAAGAAATTGCAATAAAATAGTCTGCCTAAGAAAAATTGAAATTTTTGAAAATTTTGTTTTTTCGAAAATCTCTTAAAAGGTCATAATAGGGGTCTTCCTCTACTCGGATCGGGCTGTCAAATTTTTTCTACACTTTTAGGTGTATTTTGTGCAAGAAATTGCAATAAAATAGTCTGCCTAAGAAAAATTGAATTTTTTTGAAAATTTTTTTTTTTCGAAAAACGATTTAAAGGTCAAAATATGTGTCTTCCCCTACTCGGATCGGGCTGTCAAATTTTTTCTACACTTTCAGGTGTATTTTGTGCAAGAAATTGAAATAAAATATTCTGCCTAAGAAAAATTGAATTTTTTTGAAAATTTTTTTTTTTCGAAAAACGATTTAAAGGTCAAAATATGTGTCTTCCCCTACTCGGATCGGGCTGTCAAATTTTTTCTACACTTTTAGGTGTATTTTGTGCAAGAAATTGCAATAAAATAGTCTGCCTAAGAAAAATTGAATTTTTTTGAAAATTTTTTTTTTTCGAAAAACGATTTAAAGGTCAAAATATGTGTCTTCCCCTACTCGGATCGGGCTGTCAAATTTTTTCTACACTTTTAGGTGTATTTTGTGCAAGAAATTGCAATAAAATAGTCTGCCTAAGAAAAATTGAAATTTTTGAAAAATTTTTTTTTTTGAAAAACGATTTAAAGGTCAAAATCTGTGTCTTCCTCTACTCGGATCTGGCTGTTAAATTTTTTCTACACTTTTAGGTGTATTTTGTGCAAGAAATTGCAATAAAATAGTCTGCCTAAGAAAAATTGAATTTTTTTGAAAATTTTTTTTTTCGAAAAACGATTTAAAGGTCAAAATATGTGTCTTCCCCTACTCGGATCGGGCTGTCAAATTTTTTCTACACTTTCAGGTGTATTTTGTGCAAGAAATTGCAATAAAATAGTCTGCCTAAGAAAAATTGAAATTTTTGAAAATTTTGTTTTTTCGAAAATCTCTTAAAAGGTCATAATAGGGGTCTTCCTCTACTCGGATCGGGCTGTCAAATTTTTTCTACACTTTTAGGTGTATTTTGTGCAAGAAATTGCAATAAAATAGTCTGCCTAAGAAAAATTGAATTTTTTTGAAAATTTTTTTTTTTCGAAAAACGATTTAAAGGTCAAAATATGTGTCTTCCCCTACTCGGATCGGGCTGTCAAATTTTTTCTACACTTTCAGGTGTATTTTGTGCAAGAAATTGAAATAAAATATTCTGCCTAAGAAAAATTGAATTTTTTTGAAAATTTTTTTTTTTCGAAAAACGCTTAAAAGGTCAAAATATGTGTCTTCCTCTACTCTGATTGGGCTGTCAAATTTTTTTTACACTTTTATGTGTATTTTGTGCAAGAAATTGCAATAAAATAGTCTGCCTAAGAAAAATTGAATTTTTTTGAAAATTTTTTTTTTCGAAAAACGATTTAAAGGTCAAAATATGTGTCTTCCCCTACTCGGATCGGGCTGTCAAATTTTTTCTACACTTTCAGGTGTATTTTGTGCAAGAAATTGAAATAAAATATTCTGCCTAAGAAAAATTGAATTTTTTTGAAAATTTTTTTTTTTCGAAAAACGCTTAAAAGGTCAAAATATGTGTCTTCCTCTACTCGGATGGGGCTGTCAAATTTTTTCTACACTTTCAGGTGTATTTTGTGCAAGAAATTGCAATAAAATAGTCTGCCTAAGAAAAATTGAATTTTTTTGAAAATTTTTTTTTTCGAAATACGATTTAAAGGTCAAAATATGTGTCTTCCTCTACTCGGATCGGGCTGTCAAATTTTTTCTACACTTTTACGTGTATTTTGTGCAAGAAATTGCAATAAAATAGTCTGCCTAAGAAAAATTGAATTTTGTTGAAAATTTTTCTCTTTTCGAAAAACGCTTAAAAGGTCAAAATAGGGGTCTTCCTCTACTCGGATCGGGCTGTCAAATTTTTTCTACACTTTTAGGTGTATTTTGTGCAAGAAATTGCAATAAAAAGTCTGCCTAAGAAAAATTGAATTTTTTGGGGATATTTTTTAAGGTTATGTTAGAATTTTGGGTGGTAATAGGTGTCTTCTTCTACTTGTATTTGGCTGTCAATTTTTTTCTACACTTTTCGGAGTATTTTGTGCAAGAATTTGCTGTGAAATCGTCTGTCTAAGAAAAATTAAATTTTTTATGGAATTTAGGTGTTTTTACGGGTAGTAGGGGTCTGTCTTTACTTCTATCGGGGAGTCAATTTTTTAATACACTTTTGGGTGTATTTCGTGCAAGAAATTTTTTTGGTAATTTTATCATTATTTTGAATAATAAAATTACATTATTATAATGATTTTAAAATTTTCTTATAAGAAAGTTGACCAATGGGATGTTGGTAGCGCGTATTTGCGCGCGCGTGTTTTGCTAGTAATAATATTACTAAATATAAAAAATTTTTTTTCTTTTTTAATTTGAATCTGGAATTATGATTTTAAAACAAAATTGTTAATATTGAATAAAAAAAGAAATGAATACCTACGTTTAGTTTTTAAAAAAATATCCAGAAAGCTAACGCGAAATTTTTTCTTTTTCTGCAGGAAATTATTTTATATTGATACTAAAATTAATTAAAAGTCATTCATAATTTTTTTTTCTTTTAGAACAGAAAAGATTATTTATTTTTTTTTACAATCGAAACGACTATTTTAAAATGAATTATTAACAACAATTTCCTTGGAAATTACGTTTATCTAATATTTTTATTACCTAAAACAAAGCAAAAAACATAAATGAAAAGTGTAATAAATTTTTTTGTATATTTTAATACAAATTAATTTTTGAACGGTTTAATTAAAATAATATTATATTTGTATTTTTTTAAAAGTTTTAAAAAGAAAATTATTAAATTGGTTATTATTAAATTAAATTTGACAGTTTATGGAGTTAGAAGATAATTAAGTTCTAAAGATAAAGTTATTTCTTCATTTTCTATAAACAATTAGAAAAGTACTTACTTCAAAACTAATTTTGCCAGATTGTTTCCTCTTCATAGTGTTGAAGACATAATGAGCGTATTGACTCGCATCTGGAGCAAAGAGATAAAAGTTTAATTGCTTTTCTCTAAATTCAAAGAAATTAAATTACTATTATTTCTGTCAATAAGCATTGGTCATTCACATTAATCACGATGACATAAATCAATGCACAAAATTAAAAATAGACTTTCAATAGAAACAAAAAATTTAATTTTTTCAAATTTAAAAAAATACATTTATATTTATTTAGGTTGAAAAAATCTAAATGGAAAAAAATTGAAAAAAAAACCCGAAATAATAGTTACAGACAGAAATGGAAAATTTTTTTTAAAAAGTGGTAAAATAATTTTAAAAAATTAAGAAAAGAAGAAAAATATCCAAAAAATTTAAAAAAAATTGAAGAAAATAGCGGAAAAAATTATTAATTAAAATTATAATAATTAAAAGCAAAAGATACGATTTAATAGAAAAAAAATATATTATAAGAATCAAAAATTCTCAAAAAAAAATATAATTGTTAAATATTCTGTTTTGGCAAAATATTCTATCCTCTGTTAATTTCTTACCGCCAATTTCTCCTTCTGTCTGAACTTTTCGAGGCGTGTAATTTTGATAGCCAATTACATTTAAACTATTTTTACTTAGTTTTTAACACTTGTCAAGAACAATGCCATTGTCTATAACTGTCAATCATTTTCCTTTAACTGAATTTTAATTTCTCAAAATCTTTATAATATTTCAAAATATAATAATTTTATAATAATTTTGATTTTACCATAATTTTTAAAATAATTTTTACTTTTATAAAATGTATAATTATATTTTATTTATCTGTTAATAATTTTTATCTATTTTTTATTATATTAGAAGAATAGTTTAAATTTAATTTTCAATTCTCTTATTTGAATTATATATCTTCTTTCTCCTTCTATTATTTTTCTATTATGTTTCATAGCACTTTTTTTTCTTACTATAATACATATTTGAAGTAATATTTTACTTACAATAAGCCAAAACTAAATTCTTAATAAAATTTTACTTTTAATTAATATTTTATTTTATTTATAATTCTTTAAATGTTTTTTAATAATTTATATTATATTAATCTTTGACTATTAAAATAGCATTTCAAAGCCCCTTTAAAAAAAATTGTTCTTTTTTTAATTATATAAGTTAAATGCAGTTTATATTTTCCAAGCTCTAATTTAGCCAAATCTCTTTCATCAAGCCAATCACCAACCAACCGTAATCTATTGATGACAACACACCTCAAATGACATGTTTCAATTATATTTTTAACAAAGAAAATAATAATTTTCTTTTTTTACAAAGTTATATACATGTGAAGAAGCTATATCTGCGAAAGAAAGTATTAATTTTTAATTGTCTCAAATTATTGAAATATATTTAACGCTTCGCGACAAAAGGTATACCTGAGGTCCAAAAAACTTTAGGTTATTTTTGCTTTTTGGGCTGAAAATACACAATAATTACTCTTTATTCAAATCATTAATGTTTTTCTATAACATAAAAAAAATTCAATAAAATCTATTTTTAATTTTGTCTAATTAAAAAAGAATTTTTTATTGAAGACAAAACTGTCACTAAACATAACCTAAATTTTTTAGGAGCTTAAGTACCTTTTATTGCGGAATTATTTTCTATATGGGCAAATCCACAGAACCGGTTGATTTTGATTTAGGTACTTGAATTTTTAAATGTATGATATATCATTCAATTTATTGAATGGTCTATTCATGAAAAATATTGAACAATTTTCTAGAAATTTACTGAAGTAACAATAAGAGAAATATTTATAAATAATTATTTTGCATTTAAATAAAGACAATAGTTTTATAAATGTAATGATGAGAATGAAACTACAGATTTCTTCAATTTAAGTGCATACGACCCCAGATAGCACGTAAGCTTGCAGCAAGCTTCAAATGTCCCACCTAATACAAGCTTGCATGGTAAGCTTGCCGAAAAATTGCAGTGTAAGGTTACTGCAAGATTGCACAGTAAGATTATCGCAAGAATGCATGGTAAGCTTACCGAAAGATTGCAGTGTAAGGTTGTTGCAAGACTGCTCAGTGAGCTTGCACGGTAAGCTTGTCGCAAGGTTGGTGCAAGGTTGCCAAATAACCTTGACCAATCAGCAGAGAAGTTTGCAAGTTTGCTGCAACCTTCTGTGCTGATTGGCAAGGTTATTTGGCAACTTTGCACCAACCTTCCGAAAAGCTTATCGTGCAAGCTTACGGAGAAATCTTGCGATAATCTTACTGTGCAAGCTTATGGATCAATCTTGCGATAATCTTACTGTGCAATCTTGCAGTAACCTTACACTGCAATATTTCGGCAAGCTTACCATGCAAGCTTAGGTTAGGTGGGACATTTGAAGCTTGCGGCAAGCTTGCCGCGCAATATTGCCAACCTTGCGCGGTTGCTGCAAACTTACGTGCTATCTGGGACGGGTGATTTTTCGCATTTACTTTATATTTATTCAAATTCATTAAAAATTCATGATGTATGGATTCACCTGCTTGTTCTGACAAATCCCAAACCCGTCACCATGAAGAAAACGAAGGCAATCTTGAAGGTGTTCCGAAATCACGTGAATTTTCAGTGTTGTTGGACCAATGAAATGCAAACATTCACACTTTTCGAGATTTAGATATATATAAAATGATATAAATATAAAAATAATTATTAGGATATACTTATAAAATAGGAAAAATTTGAGATTAACATGAAATCAATCGATTCTGTAGATTCGCCCATATATATATAGTAGAATAAAAAAAAGAAGAAAGTTAATAAAAAAAAACTCACCTCCTTGGGGAAAAAATTGTGAGAATATTTTTTTGAAGGCTTCCTCATCGACAAGTCCAGTGGGGCATTCCTGCTTGAATCCACGATAAATAAGTTGAATTTCCTTTCGTGTGAACCTTGTGGTGGCAGCAAGGGTGGCCAATTCCTCTGGTCTGTGACGACCCCCAAGACTTAAGGCCCCCCCAGAACCCCCTAAAACGCCCCCGAGATCTTCAAGTTCAGCCTCTGCAAGATTCAATGGCCTTATCTCCTACGACACTGTATTACTCGTTCGAGATGCTCTTTTTCTCAGGTAACCAGTCTAAACGTGCACATGGATGCCAGAATTTTTACTAAAATATTCTTTTTTTCAATCGTCCAACAAGAAAAAAAAAACAGGAAAAATTAATTTTCAAATAAACTGATAAGAATGTTAACAGACTCCATGAAGGGCAGAGACAATGTATAGGAAGTGTTAAAGCTTTTCAGAAACGAGGTATTTTCTATGTACGTTATTTTTAAATTTTTCTGCTTATTAATAATTAATATTGTTAATTAATTATTTATTATTAATGATAATTTTAAAAATAATTGAGTTTTATTTATTTACTATTTTTTATTTTAAACATATTTAAAATTCTTACAAAAAATTGAATTTCAAGGGAATTTAAATTGAAATTTTTGTAAAATTGATTTGCTGAAATTTTTGTTTACCAATTACAGTCAATAATTGAATATTAATAAAATTTTAATTAAATAATTAAAAATAAAGTTTTATGAATTTCAAAAGAGATACTGTCATTATTTTTATTATTCAAACAGGAGATTTTAATTTGAAAATTTCCTCAATTTAAAATGCTAAAGACTTTTTTAAATCAATTTTAGAGAATAAATGAATTCTAGAAAATTTTTAATTGAAAATTATTTGAAATAATTGAATTTTTGAAGAATTTTATTAAAATTATTGAAAATAATTAATTTCACAAATACTATTTGGTTTCAATTTTCAAAATAATTGAATTTTAGAAGAGCTACAGTTTGGATTAAAAAAAGTCATCTATATTTTTGTTTGTATTTTATAAATTAATTAATTTATTATTATTATTATTATTATTATTATTATTGTAATTATTATACTATTATAAATAATAAGAATAATGTATGTTTTTTTTATTATTTAAGGGACAATAAACAAAATCAATTTATGACAATAATAAAAATAATTTGAAATAAAAAATGATTATAATTATATAAGTATATTTATTACAGTTCTCGAAAATAATTGACAGTATCAATTTAAAAACAACGTAAAAAATCCCTCGAGAGATTGATTTGATGCTTTTATCAAGTATCGGATGTATATATATATACGCGTATATATATATATGGCGCAGTTTATCAAATATGCGATAGTCATCAAATATTGATTTTCTGGTATGCTGAAAAATAGTGAAAAGCTACGAAATAACTCTAATGCTCAAGAGAAGTCATTAAAAGGAGAATTAATGGATAACTTTCGACAGAAAGTATAAGTAGAGTATTTAATCAATTATATAATGTCATTCTCATATTAATAATGCATATATATATATCTATAGATGGGAAATTATGAATAAAATCAGCTACGGAAAGTGGAAGTGTAGCAGGTTTTAAGAAAAAAAAAAAAAAAAAAAAATACATTACAGGTCTATTTTTAGAAATCGTGCGCTAATTATTTTTTTCAGTGCCAAAGGGAATAGAGATACACATTCTCAAGTTCTAAAAAATTGTGGAATAGATATAGCGATAGAGATAGAGATAAACGCAAAAAAAAAAATAAAAACCAGATTTTTAATTTATTTGGTATACAAAAAAAATTGTATATTTTATTTTTCATATTGAAAGAGTAATATATTTTTTTAGAAAGAAATTCAAACTAAAAAGTTTTATAACAACAAATAAATTTTTTAATTAAAATTGATATTAAATTTTGAAAATTAAAATAACTAAATTTTGTTATAAACTAATATTTTTTTCTTATTGAATGGAAAAAATTTTTTTTAAATAAAAACACTAGCAATTTTTCTTTTTGATATAGAAAATTATAAGTCACGGACGTACAATACAAAAGAGAAATCCTCCGTTATACAACTTGTCAGTAGAAATACTCAAAGTATTGTCAGACAGTGACTTAAATTAAATATACAAGAGAATTTCTTTCAATTTTTTTTTCCTCAAAATAAATTAAAAAAATTAATTCCTAATAAAATTATAATCGCAAATTTATTTTTCCGTTAACTATAAATTTTAATTTTCAGTTAAAATAAATTTCCTCTAAAAAAAAATTTTCCCAAATTAATACATTATTCAAATAAATTCTCTTTTATCATATCAACATTGAAAAAAAAATTTCAACGTATATAATAAAAACATTCCTAGACAAAAAAAAATTCTTGTAAACATAAAATTTGAACAAATTCCAAAACGATGTATTGTCCCTGGTGAAGAATAAATGATCGCCATAAGTCAAGGGAAATTAATGGACCGATCCATTAGAGTCTGAAGCAGATGAACTATATATCAGAAGGTCAGTTATATAGGCGCAGGCTCTCTTATGTTAAAAATGATTAAACAAAGAGAAAAAGGGAATCAAATAATCGAATCAGTTTATCGCAAATAGGTGATTTGAAAAATTTCGTCTATTTATTGAGTTTTTGATTTTTTTTTTTCGATCAATGCGAGAATATGAGAAGAAAAGAAACGGAACACCACACGTGGTGCGAGAAATTGTACGCGTGTGCGAGAAAGAAAAAGAAAGAATATATAGGCATCCACTGAACCTCTGCAACAGCTCCGCACAATCCCGGGCATCCGGGGTCACCATAGCAACCTAACCTCGTTTCCAGTTGTACATATATCAACTCACACACACACAAATTTTATGCAATCTAACGACATACCTAAAACCTACCCCAAAGACTCTCGTTAATTTGTTCAATGTGTAAATTATTATACTCAACGAGAGAAAGAGAGAGAATTCCATTTGCGAGCGTTTATCAAACGTTTCACTTGGGTGATCAAATACATGAAGCGTATGATCCTCTCGTGTCTCAGCAAATATATGTTTATAGTCAAGAAGAAAACATTTATTTGAATAATTAAATTTTCTTAAATATTTTTATTTTTATTTTAAATGACAAATTTTATAACTGTATTTTTTTTTTTTTTGTATAGTAAAAAAAAAGTTATACAGAGTGTTCCAGTCATGGGTGTACATATTAAAGGTACATATTGTACAGAAAAAAAAGTAAGACGAAAAGTCCTCTATACAGTTTTTCAAAATTTTTTATAGTTTTTGCGTAAATTGAAATTGAAAAATTAAAAATTATCCTATAATATTTTTGAATCTTTGACTAAAAATACAGTTTAAACTTTAAATGTATAAATAATTTAATTTTTGTTTTGAATAATTAAAATATAGATTCAAAAAAAAATACAATTTTCTGACAGTAAAAATGATTTAGGTATAACATAACCTAAAATTTGAGAATCGTTACTTGAGAAATTTTTATAATCTTCGTTCCAAACACAACTTTTATTATTTCAAAATGTTAAAAATAAAATTTTTCATATTATTATTACTGCAAAAATTTTTAATTACAATTCTTTTTTTTTTTATCAAATATACGAAAATGTGAAGTTAAACTAACTTTTGTTTTGACTGATATCTATCCGATTATAGGGGAAATTTACATACTTTTTTGTCCTCTTCTAATGCACTTACGCACGTGTTGTCATGGCAACACGTATATTAGAAAAGGACAAAAAAGTGTAGGCATATCTGTCCACGAGTGTAAATAATTTTACATTTCTATTAGAAAACTTAAAAAAAATTAAAAATTCTTAAATATAAAAAAATTATTACATTTTACTTTTTTTTTAAAAAATCCGTTTTCTTCGAAAATTAAATTAATAGCAACTAATTAATTACATGGATATTTGGTAAAAATTAAACAATTTTTAAATTTTTGCTTATTTTAAATAGTACTATTTTAAATAGTAATTAAGTATTAAATATTTTTTGCAAAAAAAAAATTTTTTGATATAAAAAAGATTTTCATAAATAAATCAAAAATAGTTTTAATAATTAAAAAAAGATATTTTTTTCAAATTTAAGATTCCTTTTTTTTAATATTTCAAATAAAATATTATTAATTGAAATCTTTATCATAAAATTTGTATTTGCTGATATTTTCGCTCTAAAGTATTCTTTTGAGAATGAAAGTAAAATTTTTAAAAGATCTAATCATTTATTTTATTATTCAATGGAATTCTTAAGTGCCATTAAAATTTTTCGTTACATCAATTTAAGTGATAATCGACCTACATATGTCCGCTCTATTAAATACATTTTCATAAATTAGTCAATATTATACAAAAACATTGAAATAAATATTGAAATAATTCACAAAAAAAATAAATTAAAAAAAAAAAAACAAAAAAATGTTAGAAATAGAAAAAAAGAATTTATTTAAATTAATTTAATTTAATTTATAAATTTAATAAATAAAGTAGTTTAATAAATAATTTAAAAAAAGAAAAGTATTTTTAAACATCAAACACAAAATTTACTATTATCTTTTTAATTCTCTTATTAACTTTTAATGAGAATAATTTATAAACTCTTTTAAACTTTTTTATAAGAATATTTAGGAAAGAAATAATGCATTAAATATTAAAAGAAACATTTAATAATTCCTTTAATTCATTTTCCAATAATTTCAAAATAAGAAATTCAATGTAAAAAATAGAAACGTATAATATTGATTAGAATCCACAGCAGCTAAGAATAATAGTATTATATATGATTCGTCCTTGTTGTACTTAAACTTCATTCTTTCATAAAACAAATATTTTCCACAAAAACAAATTAAAAAAAGATCTTTTGTAAATGAAAAATATTGATTTTATGTTCTGAATTCCTATTACAAAGCGCAATAGAAAAGAAAAATAAACATTTTTATTTGAAATAAAAAATTGATTTTTTCAACACTTTTCCAGTTTTATATTTTTTACTTGTATTATTTTTTTTTAAATTTTACTTTCATTCTTTTCTGAATTTTTTTTTTTTTTTTATTTACATTTTGTTACTATTTTATTTATTACTGTTGTTATTTCTCCATTATTTTTGTAGTTTTCATAATTTTGCAGAAATATTTCAAAATTAAATTAATTTTATTTTTTTATTTTAATATAATTTTATTTTTCATTTAAATATATATTTCTCTTATTTCGTTATTTATGGCAATTATAACAATAAGCGAAAATATTTCACATTTTTAAAATATTCAAAATACAAAAGTTAAATGCATGTACATATCCTGAGGCACGAGAGTTCTTTTTGTTTGGAAATTTCATAAAAGATTTCTTTCAACCCTGACAACTGAATTATTAAAATACGTTTAAATTGCTCGAGGCAAAAAAAAAAAAAAATCTAAAACAAAAAGAAAAAAAAAACTTACTAGAAAATGTATAGAAAGATGAAAATTTAAAAATCTCTTTCACAATAGAGATTTTTTTTTTTTTTTTGCCAAATTATTGAATTTACAACAAAAACATCAAAATAATTTTTGTGATCAATAAAGTGAAAATAAGAAAAATTAATATCATACTAAAAATATCACTCAAGAAAAAAAGAAACCTATTTTAACTCCAGAAGAGTTTTTATTTTTTCTTTTAAAGCGAAAAAATGAAACTTGCTCATAAATTTACAATCCTAAAGCTTCAATAAATAAACCGACCTTAAATAACCGTTCTGAATACTTTATTTTCTTTCTTTATATGGAAGACATTTTCAAATACCACATCATTAATCAAAAAAAGAATTCTCCTTCATTTCCTTCTATAAATATAATTTAGAGTTGATAATAAAAAAAAAAAAGGAAAAAAATGTCCACACTTATTTTTCAAAGAAAATAAAATAAAGTAAACGAAAAATAGACAACACTTAATCTCTTTTAACATCAATTTTCTTTCCTATATATAACGAATTACAATGAAGTTTGAAACTGATTTATTAATGTCTTTTTCTTTTATATGTAGATAATAATTTATAGACTGGTATTTATTATATAATAGCTGTCAAAAGAGGAAACTCGAGCGGCATTACAGTCGGAAGCATGCGTGTGTAATTGTTATAAGCAATTTTTTGTGCACCATGTATATATAGAATTAATATACTGAAAACTTTTCCAATTATTAATGTTTCATTATAAATACTTACACTAAAATATTAAACAAAACAAAAAATATTTTCAATTAGAAAAACATTAACAGAAACTTAATAATATAATATTTAAAAAAAAAATTCTATTTCAGTGATTTTAATTTTCTTCAATTGGAAATGATTTCTTTAAGATTTTTTCATTTGCAATAGATCAATGCTCGAAGCAGAAATTGTAAAGATTTTAAAGAAAAAAATTCGTTCAATTTTTTGTAATTTTATTTTTCCAAAATTCAGGCCTCGGATCGACTTTAAAGCACAAAAGAAAATAGTTTTAGTGGATTAATAATATTCCGAAAAAAGTCGATTTATTTTATTTTAACAAAATTTAATTCTTTAATAAATATTTTACTTTAAATAACTAATTTTATAAGATATTAAATTCATTTTATTAATTCCGTAATGAGAATAATTCTATAATAAAATATTATCAAGAAAATTTATTTCGAATATTTCAAAATCGAACTAATTGTAAGACAAATTTTCAAAATTTTATTTAAATAGGACAAATTTCTAAAAAAAAAAAAAAAAATTCTTAAAGTTCCATTTTTATAATTTTTTTTTAACGCTGATTTAAGCAATTTATTCGGATTTAAAATTTTTTCAATAATTTTTAGTTTTTATAGTAAAAAAATTTCAGTCAATACTTAATCAAGTTTTACAGATTTTTAAATACAAATTTTTTTTAAAAATAGTAATAATATTGAAAGGAGTTAAAGTTGAAATTTTTAGACATTATTAAATTTCAAAAGATTTTGTTAATTTTCAAACAATAATTAAAAATTTTATAGAACTAAAAATAATTTATTAAATTTTTTTAGATAATATTTTTGAAAAGTTAATGGAATTTTCAAAGATTTACAATTTAGATTTTTGAAATTAATTGAAATTCAAGTGATTTTTAATTTAAAATTTTTGATGATTTCTGTTACTAAAAAAATGTATTAGAAATTGCAGACAAAAATACAATAATTTTGAAAACTTTTTAAGTGAAAAATGGTTTCAGATAATTGAATTTTCGAAGAATATTATAAAATTCATTAAGAAAAAAATTGGATTTCATAAGAGTTACGGCGAGTGCACCAATTATGGCGCGTTCATAAAAAATAACTATTATTACTATTATATTTGTAAGAACTACAAGTTCTGATCTTTTTTATATTTAACTAAATTGTTCAAGTATCGATCTATTAAGATTTTATATCAATCTTTCAAATATTAATGTCATGCGCAAAATCACTTTACTTTTGAACCAATAGGAAACTTAAGAAATGTCATATGATACATTAACGCATAAGTTGCTGTGAGGTTAGTTCGATGGTCGCATCCATGCGGTTAATATCTATCGATTTTAATTCTTGTTCTAATCCAAATATATCAAGTTTAATGAATCACGTTTTACTTTATTCGAATACCCTCTTATCATTCTAAGAGGTTATGGGCCCAGACACATACGTGTGTGAGGGAAAAGAACTTTCGTTTCTTTAAGTGTAAAGTGAAAACCGCGTGTGGTCAAAATGAACGGTGGAAATTTTTCGAGGATTGAACTCCTCAGCAAACATAATTTTGACACATGGAAACTTCAAATGCAGGCGATTTTAATAAAAGCCGATCTTTGGGATTACGCGAGTGGAACCTCAGTGAAACCTGAAAGAGGTGAGGACGAAGCAACCAGAGCGGCTGAACAAGCATGGATCAAGGGCGACCAAAAGGCGAAGTCGGATATCATTCTCTCGATCTCTTCGAGTGAGCTGAAACAAATAAAAAACTGCTCGACATCTAGAGAAATGTGGCTTAGATTGGAGGAAATCTACCAATCTAAAGGTCCGGCGAGGAAGGCTACGCTGCTAAAAAGGCTCACAGTACAAAAGATGGCGGAGGGAAGTGACGTCAGAGATCATTTGAATCAATTTTTCGACACGGTCGATAAATTAGCGGATATGGAGATTGAAATCAATCCAGATCTACTGACGGTAATGTTGCTATATAGTCTCCCGGGAAGCTACGAGAATTTCAGGTGCGCCATTGAGTCGAGGGATAATTTACCGACTCCCGAAATCATGCGAACGAAGATAATAGAAGAAACTGATGCACGAAAAAGCAGTCGACAAGCCGAAAATTCAGACGCCATGGTGGTAAACAAATACACTGGACATAAACGCGATCAAGTGAATACGAAAGTGAACAACAATAATAAAAGTGAACAAAAACCTCGATTTAAATTTCAGTGTCACATATGCAAGAACTTTGGACACAAGAAGTCAGAATGTCGATTCAACCGAAATAATAGTAGTCAATCAGCTAAAACCGCGGAAGATCTTTGTTTAAATGTGACAAGTGTTTCAGATCCCGAACAGTGTAGGAATTGGTGTTTGGACAGCGGAGCGTCTAGTCATTTTTGTAACGAGAAAAGTATTTTTCAAGAAATTACGGACTCTAATCGCGGAGTGTTAAATTTGGCAAACAACTCTACATCGGAAACTCTCGGAAAAGGAATTGTGAAGTTTACGGCCAATGTGAATGGTGATTTAAAGTGTATTTCGCTCGCGAATACGTCACACGCTCCCGATTTAAGAACTAATTTATTGTCAGTGTCTAAAATCACGGATCAAGGATTCAGTGTTGTGTTCAACAATAAATGCGCAAAAATTCTCGATACAGAAGGTGACATTAAACTTTGTGCGAACAGAATAGGCAATTTGTATTACGTAAAGGAAGCTCGGGAAAGTGTTTGTGCGGTTTCAAATTCAAAAGTGTGTAAAACTACGATCGAGATTTTACACAGACGATTCGGACACGCGAATTTAAAAGACATTCGTGAAGCTGTTAGAAAAGGTGCAGTGACAGGTGTGGAACTCGAAAAAACTGAAACTGTCTTCGACTGTGAAATTTGCCTTAAAGGAAAAATGACAAGAACCCCATTCCCTAAGGAGTCTAACCGCGAATCTGATATTCTACAAATAATTCACACGGACGTGTGGGGCCCGATCAAATCAACCTCACTCGGTGGAGCGAAGTATTACATCGAATTTATCGACGATTACTCCAAGTACTGTGAAATAAGATTCCTGAAGTCAAAAGCGGAAGTGTTCGAAACGACTAAAGAATATGTGGCCTTGGTAGAAAGACAGAAAGGCAAAAGTGTCAAAACCATTCAATCGGACAATGGGCGTGAGTACGTCAACACGAAATTTGACAATTATCTGAAACAAAAAGGAATCTCGAGAAGGCTAACGGTACCACACAACCCAGAGCAGAACGGGACTGCTGAACGAAAAAATAGGACACTCTTGGACACAGCAAGATGCATGTTGATGGATGCAAAGTTACCAAATCATTTTTGGGCGGAAGCGGTAAACACTGCCAATTATGTGAGAAATCGACTACCTGCAAAAAGTCTGAACGGTAAAACCCCATACGAGGCGTGGACGGGGACTGTGCCGGATGTGTCAAATTTGAGAATCTTCGGAACTAAAGTTTATTATTTGGATCGAGATCCCGGAAGAAGCAAACTTGACCAGCGAGGCCACGAAGGAGTGTTCCTAGGATACTCGGAAGAATCAAAGGCGTTCCGAGTCTGGTCAACTGAAAAACGAAAAGTAATTGTGAGCCGGGATGTGAAGTTTCTTGAGGACACAAAAATTCAACACGAGTCTGCGGACGAGGATAAAACAAATATCTCATCAAAAGGCAACAAAGATGAAACCGAACGTCGTTTTACAACATTGGAACACGAAACAACACCGAATGATAACATCGAAACAAGTGACTACGAAAATGAAGACGATTGGCACTCTATCGAAGAAGACTTTCGTGGATTCAATGATAACACTGTAACCGATCCTGTGATACAAGAAGAACAGCAACCCGAAAGAGACGTTAACATCGAAACCGAAGACGAGATGAGAAAATCAACACCAGGGGAAGACAAAAAGAAGCCAGGACGACCAAAAGGAAGCAAATCCAACGTCAGACCTCCAAATGACAAGCCGAGAACCGGAACGAGAAGCGGATTGAGAAGTAGTGCTCATTTGGAGAAAAATCAACCCGCAAGTGCCGAAGGAGATAGTGTGATGGAAGTCGAAGATCAAACCTTCCTTTCTGAAATATCAATAAATGAAGCTTTGAGGGGAAGAGATTCTGACGAGTGGCACGTTGCTATTGCTGCTGAAATGAAATCACTCATTAAGAAGAAGACTTGGATTCTAACAGAACGTCCGAAGGAAGGCTCCAAGGTCATAGGAAGTCGAATGATTCTGCGAAACAAGGTAAATCCAGATGGCACAATAGAAAGAAGAAAAGCACGGTTAATAGCCCAGGGCTTTAGCCAGCAACCTGGAATACACTTCAACGAGACATTCGCTCCAGTAGCTCGTTTCAGCACAATCCGACTGATGGCATCTCTCGCTGCGAAGCTTGATTTGAAAATTAAGCAATTCGACATTGAATCAGCGTACCTCAACGGAAAATTGGAAGAAGAAATCATGATGGAACCCCCAAAACATTTCAAAGACTATCTGCAATACGTGATCGACAACGAAGGTGATAGTGAAATAGGGAGGACAGCAAAGAAAATGCTAAATGATTTCAACTCTGGAGATAAAGTGTGTCTTTTAAAGAAATCGTTGTACGGCCTGAAACAGGCTGGAAGGACCTGGTACAAGAAATTAGACGGAGTTTTGAGGAAGTTCAACGCTAATCCGACGAAAGGAGATCCTTGTTTGTTTCAATCGGGAAAAGGTGAAGACTTGTTGCTGGTTGTTGTCTACGTGGATGACATTTTGGTGGCCGCTAAAAAGGAAAAGCGAATTAATGATTTCAAAAGAATGTTGTCCTCTGAGTTCGAAACTAAGGACCTAGGCGATGCAAAATACTGCTTGGGCGTGGAATTTACTCAAACGAAAAATGAGGTGACAATGTGCCAACAAGGATACATTCACGAACTGCTCGAGCGATTCGAAATGACCGAATGCAATCCGGTCAGTACGCCAATGGACCTCGGAACTAAACTAAAGAAAAATGACAACGTAAATGACGATGATCGAAAGCTCCCCTATCGAGAATTAGTGGGTGCTCTTACATATCTGTCTGTGACGACCCGTCCCGATATTTCCTACACGATCAGTAAACTTGGTCAATTTAACAATTGCTACGGAACTGAGCATTGGAAGGCCGCAAAGCGAGTACTTCGGTACCTTAAGGGAACAGCTGACGTGGGAATCCGTTTCAAGAAGCAACCCGGACCAATTGAAGGATTCGTGGATGCAGACTGGGGTGGCTGCATTGAGGACCGGAAGTCTCAATCTGGATATGTGTTCATGCTGGGAGGTGGACCTATTTCTTGGGACTCACGTAAACAAAAAACTGTGGCTCTATCGACGACAGAAGCCGAGTATATGGCGATGGCTGAATGCGTGAAGGAAGCCATATACCTTCAACGACTTGTCCAGGAACTAGGATTTGCTGATCTCGGTGATTTGACAGTATGGTGTGACAACAGAAGTTGTCTCTCGTTGGCGGAAAACCCGACATTTCACGCGAGAACCAAACACATAGACATTCGCCACCATTTCATTCGTGAAGTGATAAATAAGAAACTTTTTTCAGTAAAGTATATCCCAAGTGAGAAGCAAGTAGCTGATTTTCTTACCAAGGGACTCTGTAAAGCAAAAATGTTATTCTGTGCAACATCAGCTGGCTTGCAACAACTTAAGTGATTTTTTTTTATTAGAGACTCTCACTTGAGGGGAAGTGTAAGAACTACAAGTTCTGATCTTTTTTATATTTAACTAAATTGTTCAAGTATCGATCTATTAAGATTTTATATCAATCTTTCAAATATTAATGTCATGCGCAAAATCACTTTACTTTTGAACCAATAGGAAACTTAAGAAATGTCATATGATACATTAACGCATAAGTTGCTGTGAGGTTAGTTCGATGGTCGCATCCATGCGGTTAATATCTATCGATTTTAATTCTTGTTCTAATCCAAATATATCAAGTTTAATGAATCACGTTTTACTTTATTCGAATACCCTCTTATCATTCTAAGAATATTTAATATAACTGTTGCCAAATAATTAAAAAAAATTATTTCAATCATTTTTTGATACAATTACTTATAAAAAATTAATAACATAAACTTTTTGTTTAATAAGTCTTAAATTGAGTTTATAAAATAGAAAAATGTCGAATTTTCTATTTCAAAGGTGTTTTGACTTGAATCGCGACGCAATTATTGCATTTACCCTAATTGAAATTATTAAATTTCAAAAAATTTTAGAAATAAATAAATTTTAGAAGCTTTTAAATTGAAATTTTCGAAAATAATTGAATTTCAAAAGATTGTGTTAAATTTCAGACAATAATTATAATAAGAGAAATTTTTCGTGATTTCTGTTGATGAAGAATTTAGTCAAAATTAAAGATAAAAATTGAACTTGAAAAAATTTTAAATTGAAAAATGTTTTCAAATAATTGAATTTTCGAAGAATATTATAAAAGTCATTAAAAATAATTGAAATTTTTGCAAATAATTAAATTTCAAGTGATTTTAAATTAAAAATTTTTGGTAATTTTATTTGCTAATTTTTAAAAAATTATAAATAATTATTAAATTTCATAAAAATTTTAATTGAGAAATAGTTTACGATAATTGAATTTAAAAAAAGAATTTCATAAAAATTATTAAAAATAATTAATTTAGTGAAGATTTTTATTTAAAAATTTGTTAAATAATAATTGAAATAAAGAAGATCTAAACAAGATCTGCATTGTATACTAAAAAAAACGTATTTTGTTGAAAGATTTTGTAAAAAAAATGTAAAAAAAATGTCGAAAAAGTCGCATTTTATTAAAATAAACCAAAAAAAGTCGGAAAAAGTCATATAATCCGAGGCCTGAAATTGATTAAATATTATTAATAGTTTTTAAAATTATGAAAAATTCCCTTTGACCATTACAAAAAAATTTGATAAATATAAAAAAAAAATAAAAATAAATCAATTTTATTCTCTAAATTCTTTTCAATTTTCAAGTTTAAAATTCGAGAATTAAAATTGCGTGGTAATTGAATCAATTTCTATATTCAAAAGTTTTCTAAGTAAAAAAAAAATTCAAATTTTTTAATTTAACTTTGAAATTAAAAGTATATTTAAATTTCTTTTGTAAAATAAAAAAAAAATGATAAATACTTGAAAACACAAAATTTTTTGGGTTTATGATCAAAATTACTTCGAAGTTTAAAAAAAAAGAAATTGAATTTACAGTAAAAAAAAAAAGGATTCGAAACTAAACACAGAGTTTGAAAAGTTTTTTTTATGATAAAATGAATATTACTTCAAAAAATAAAATTTCAATTTTCAATGACATGCTTCCTCTATTATTACTAATTCTCATAGATATTTTTATAAATATTTAAATAACCTTTATTCTCCATCTCAACTGTAACATGACAAACAAAAGACCTAAATAAATATTTTTTTCATTTTGTTTCATGTGATTAAATTAACTGTAATTGGATATAATTAATTTTTCCCTCTAAAAGAATTTTAATAACGAGATAAAAATTTCTATCTAAAGAAAATTAATTAATCATAAAATTACTTTATCAGTTATTTGTGAGCTATTTTAATTTATATATTTTTTTTCACCTACTTCTGATTTTATATATTAAAAGCAATTTTTATTCTACTATTTCTAATTTTTCAAAAAAAAAAAAATCTTTTCTATATTTTAATTTTGTATATTATATAAAATATAGTTTTTATAATATTAATAATATATATTTTTTTTAAATCGATTGACTTTTATTTTATCGACATTGTATTTTTGGACTTAAAGCTTATTTATGTGTGTGTATATGTGTGTGTAAGCAGAGCAGCATGTATGGGATTAGACTTACTTTTCTCACGGCTTTTCCGTGCCTTCATTTTTCGAGGTGAATCTGATGGTAGTGCAATCTTGAATAAATAAATGCAAAGAGCCTAAAGGCTCTTTACTTTAATGCCTTTTGAAAATTTACCTTTCCAAAAAAAAAAAATGAAAGGGAAATTAAAAAAAAATCAGCTCAAGATCCTTGTCTCTTTGAGATAATAATTTGCCGTCAACACTTAAAGATTTGAAGAGGGATGATAACGTCCGACACTTGGCTCTCACGATGTTCCACTGAATGTTATACAAAAGCACAGGATTCTGTGCTTGCGCGCAAACTCACGTCATATATGGTTTTACTTTTCCAAACTGTAACCCCTTTATTAACGTCAATCGCATCATTTCAAATCCATTTAATTGATGATAAATAACATTTTTATAGAGGCCAACGATTTTCAAATTCATTAATAAATATATCTACAAAAAAAAGAGAAATATATAAAAATAAAATACAGAATTTTAATACAAAAAAAAAATGTTATATTATTAAATCGCAAGAACGAGAAATTTAATTAGCAGTTAAATAATAATCAATGTAATTACTTTTAGAGAGAGAGAGAGAGAGAGAGAAAAAAACTGAAGTAAAATTAATATTCAAGAAATCGAAATTTTCAGTTTTCATTTCTTTCTAATTTTTAAAATAACTTTTTTAGAGAAACAATAAAAAAATTTTAAATAAATATTATAAAGATATTTATATATACTTAATCGGGGTGATCATTAAAATTTGAGAATCAAATTCAAGGTTTCTTATACGGTTTTAAAAAAAAATTTCTCAAGGTTCTCTAAATTTATTTTACTACCCACGAAAAAAAGTAAATTCAATTGAATTACAATTAAAATTAAATTTAATTAAAAAATTGTATTAAAAAAATCAAAATTTGCTACAAAAATTTTACTACACAAAATTTTTTTTATTTAAGCGCTAAAAAAACTATTTTATTTTCATTATTTTTTTTCATCATCAAAAAAAACGTAAAAAATTTAGAAAAAATATTATTTAGTAAAATTATTCAGGTACAATTTTTTCTTTTTTTAGAATTTTAACGTCAATGAAATTCACAACGTTTTATTAACGATTAAGAATAAAATATATATTTTTCCATGTAAATAATTATAATTTTTTCTATATTTTTTTTTTTTGTGAAAAAATTTTTGCAACGTTTCTCGATCAATAAATGAAAAAAAAAAATTGTATTCTACATATTTTCATCGAGAAAAATATTTTTTATATTTAATCGTTTGGTAATTATCATAAACGTTGTAAACTTCATCGATGTATTTATTGTTTGAAAATTTTTTTCCACCTTTTCTCTCAATCAATATATTTAAAAAAAAAAAAAATTTCAAAGCAAAAAATTTTATTACCTATTTTTGTCACGAAAAATAATTTTTATTTTTAATAACATTTTTTATGAATTTAATTATAATTTTGAACTCTTCAAGGACATAAATTTTAAATAGAAAATTGTTTAAGGTTAAAAATTTAATTTATAATAAAAAATTATCTATATTATTTTGAAAAATATTGATATTCGAAAAAAAAATGCGTTATTGGAAATATTTTTGTGCTTACAGTATACGATATTTTCAATATTTAAGAATTCATTTTTGTTAATAAAAAAAAATACTTCAAAGTGAACTAAAAATCCAGTAAAATTTATTTCAAGTTTTTAAATTTATTATTAAGTTATTAATAACAATAAAGGTAAGAAAAAATTATTTACTACTATAATTTAAAAAAAAAATTAAATCTCAAAGAAAATAATTATGATTAAATACTCTAACAAATTGTTTAAATATACATGTTTATAATAAAACTATATTAAAAATACTATATTAACTATATTATTACTATAAATATATTAATGTAATAAATATAAAAATGTAAGACAAAGATATTTAAAATTTGAAAAACCCTAAATTTTCCATAAAAATATTTGATTTTAATTTCAACTCATACCTGTCACGTATATATTTATGATGAATCATCTGTTCTTCAATAAATCAGATAATTTTTTTTTTATATTACATATTCGTATAATTAAATTTTATATTGCGACTGTGAAACTTCAAACTGTGCGTAGTTCCTCAAAAATCTCCAAAAGGCTTTTTAATAAATTAAATAAACAAAGAAAGTAAAATTCGTCATGTTAATCAAATCATAGCAGATCAAATGAAAATTATTACAAAATATTAAAAAAAGATCGAGTTCAAAGAAATTTTATATTCCAAATCCACAATATTATACGAAATTTTTTATTAGAGCAGACGACAATTTTTGCGCGAGAAATTCTTTTACTCACACATACAATGATTTATATCAATATATGCCATTCACACACTAATAAAGTAATAGCCAAATTTAATTGGACATCACGCAGGTTTAGACAAAAGGTAGTTCTTGAAAAGTGTATTGATAAGAAGCATTGTTGAAATATGAACGAAGATTTTTCAAAATTGTCATATAAGGAACTACAAGCTCTTGCTGCGAAAAATAAAATTCCTGGAAATATCAAGGTAATAATTATTTACTAAAAGCATTTGTTTTCTTATAATTTTTGAGGATTGGCGCTCGCGCGTGTAAATCGAGTTCAGATTATGAGAATATTATATATCTATCTATATACTCGTGTGTAGGGAGGTATTGTCGGTAAATTGATTCATTTTTTTTTTCTATGATTTTAAAATAGAAAGAATTATTAGTTGATTTTTTGGAAGCCTTAAAGAGTGGCAACGAAGTTCAAGTGAATCGAATGTTGGACGAATTAAGGGAAAATCGCAAGCGTAAAGTAAGAAAACGTAAATTGGAAAGGCTTGAAAAAATGACTGCCGTAACCTCAACGCCAATGCACAGTCCAAATTATTCTTCGATTGATGATCGTTTCTACTCGCCACAGCATCTTTCACCGTATCGCTGGGTAAGAGAATCAATTTTTTTTTCTTTCATCACAAAAATTTTCGATTTGAGAAAAATAATTTTTTTCACAATTTTTCCCCCTAAAATGAAAGTCTTTTTTTTCAATATAGGTATAGTTCATTTTCACCTCCATTTTGATTTTTCAGATAATTTTTGACATTCTCATTTTTAGAGATGTCAAATTCAAAATTTTAGTCTTTTTGATAATTTATTTAAAAATTGGCTTCTCAAAAAAAAAAAAATAATAATAATAATAATAATTTCTATTGTGTCAATTCATTATATTTCGACGAAAGTCGTTGCTGATTAATTTTTGAAAAATTATAATACTTTACAGGAATGATTTTGAAATTATCAAAATCACGAAATGAAAAGAATTTTATTAAAAATTTAATTATTAATTGTAAAATATGAATTTAAAATACATATATGAGGTGTTAAAAACTGGGATTATACGATATTTTCGACTTTTTCTGACTTTTATTCGAAAATACGACTTGTTTCGACTTTTTTTTTATATTTAAAACAAAAAAAAAAAAAAATTACGTCTTTTTTATTATACTATGTAGATCTTCTTTAATTCAATTATTCAAAAAAAAAATTTAACTAAAATTTTTCTTTAAATTAATTATTTTTAATAATTTTAATGAAATTCTTCACAAATTCAATTATCTTAAATTATTTTTCAATTAAAAATTTTGTTCATTACATGAACACTTTGCTTCCTCTTTACGATCAGCAAAAAAATATTTGCTTCCTCGTGGAGAAAGCATTAACTTTGAAATAAACATACAAAAATAATATAATAATAATAATAATAATAATATAAACATTTGAGTACCTATAGATTTGAGAAAAATTTAAAGAATTAATGGAAGTTAAAAAATTAAAAATTCACATTTTAGCTGAAATTTCTAAAATCTAATGAAAAATAATATATAATTTATAATTATTTACAATTATATCGGTTTGTTTCAATGCAAGGAACATAATTATTTTATATTTAAACTTGAATTTAAATAAATACAAAATTTTTCAGCTAAAATGGGAATTTTTTTTTTAACTTTCATTAATTTATTAAATTTACCTCAAATGTATACTTTATATATACCAATCGATTCGTTTTCATGCAAGGGATACAATGATTTCATATATAAACTTCAATTTAAAAAATCACAAAATTTTATATTAAAAATGTGAATTTTTGATTTTTTAACTTTCATTAATTCTTTAAATTTAAATTGAAACTATACTTTATATATACTGATCGAATTGTCTTGACGTAAGGAATACGATTTTATTATATATAACCTTAAATTTTTCTATTTAAAAATTTTTTTGATTAAAAAAAATTTTGGAAAAAAGACGATAAAAATTTTTTTTTGAGGTATTTTTTAAAATCCTGTGGTCAGATTTGAGATATTAATATGATAAATGAGCCTACCAAATTTTATCTAAATTAAAACCTGTTAAAGTTATCTTCTAAACAAAAAAGGGATCCACACACACACACACGCACACATACATCCGGACAGTTGATCAGGATCTCATATAACATGTTTCTATATAGAGAAAAATTTGTTTCCGACACTTTGAAAATTTTTACAAACGAAATGACTACAAAGCTTCCTCCACGAGGAAGCAAAAATAAAATAGCCAAAAATTTCAATTTTTAAATCTTTTAAAATTTTCCATCTACAACTTTTTGAAATTTAATAATTTCACATATAGAGGTTAAGAAATAAACTGTAAATTTATTTAAAAATATTTTAACTATTTTATTACTATTTTATTAATATAAATTTATTGTAATTAAATTTTTATCTAAAATATATTTTAAATAATATTTATTTATACCCATTTTTATTAATATTCTTCGAAAATTAAATTATCTGAAAGAATTTTTAAATTAAATTTAAAATAGAATTTCTTTTTTAAATTTTTAATTAAATTCTTCAGCAACAAAAATCACCAAAAAATTTCAATTCAAAAACACTTGAATTCAATTATTTTCAAAAATTTTAATTTAAAACCTTCTAAAATTGAATTATTTCTAAAAATTTCAACTATATAACTCTTTCAAAGTTTAATTACTATTTTTAATAATTTTAATATTTCATTAAAAATTCAATTATTTAAAAAAGTTTCAAATAAAAACTCTAAAATAAAATTGTTGTCAGAATTTTTTTTTTTTTTTTTTTTTTTTTATAAATTTGTCCTACTTAAGGTAAATGTAAACAATTACGGCATGTTAAGGCCCTTCCTGAGAATTTTATTTTTCTTATTTTATCAAGTAACTTAAAATTTAAGAAAACAATTGTATTGTAAAAATTAATCAATCATTTTCAATTTTTCATTTTATATATCTGTTCAAAAATTAAATTTATATTATTTTTTAATATATTTTAAATCCTTTCAATTGTATGTAATTCCGTTTTAAAAATATTGTCATGTAACTAATTCCGTTCCAACTTGTCCATAATTGCGGCATATTCCAGGTTTTCACACATACTTATATATAAAATATCAATTTGTTTGATAATAATTATTCTTATAAGAATATTAATAACATAATCTTAAAATTAGTTTAAGATTGTGTTTAAAAGGGAATTTTTTACACAGATGTCAAATAAAATAATGTTTATTCAAATGATAACTTTTGTAATATTCAGTCATTATTTTTCTTCTTTGGTTACTCGCTTTGGTCATTAACTTGTTTTGAAATAATATTATAAATCATTAAACATATATACTTTACGGTCATCAAATAATACTAGAGGATTCAGTTTTTTTAAAACATCTTGAGCATCGTAGATGAGGATATCGTCTCTATCAAGCCAGCGCCAGTTTGTCCCACTCATTTGATTAATTTTTAATTGATATTTTTTCACATTTTGCTTGAATTATTTTCGTGACAATACCTAATAATTCTTATAAAAAACGATACTTTTAAAAATTTGCCTCTTGAAATGATAATTAATAAGTTTAAAATTAAAGAATTGTGAACAAACTCTTTTTCCATTTTACTTAAACTTAAATACGGCGTATAGCACGGAATAATGAATGTATGTATAAAATGTTTTGAACCTAATTCCGTTCGTATAATTTCTAATAAAATATTTCAAATATGGTTAATAAAATACTAGTACGCAATTACCTCATTTGTTTATTTATAATTTCATTTTTTGTTAAAAAATGTAAACACATTTAATATTCTTATTAGATTCATTAAAATAAGTATAATATAAAACAATGTAATTCCCTATTTACGTGTTTCAAACGGAATAATGTACTTCGTGTGAGAAGAGCGAACATAATTCCGTCTATTTAAAAAAGTATTTTTATATAAAGAAAACTTTTAAAAATAATTCAGCAATAGAAAATATAATTTAAATAGATCATAATTAATCAACAAATTAAAAAATAAATTAAAAAATAAACACACTTCACTTTTAATATCCTTACGAAGATCACCTTCAGTCCTAGCTGTCACTTAAAGTATATTGTATTGCACAAAGCTCAGTCGTCGACTGACTGACAAAAACTTTTATTTTCAATACATAAACAAAATAGATGCAATTAAAACACAGAATATTGATCTAATAAATAGCAAAGTTTGTGTTGCAATTTTTCACTTGTTGAAACATTTTATCAATTTCTTATTTCAATTAGTATAAAGAAATAGCACGTAATAACGTACTAGGCCGTAATTGTGTACGTTTACCTTAATTAAAATTTTAAAAATATACATCTTCGATTCGGAAATATTCGAAATAAATTTTCTTGATAATATTCGTATTGAATTATTCTTATTAAGGACTTAATAAAATGAAGAAAGTGGCTCAAATATACTTTAAATTCATTTTTTACAATAAATAATTAAATTTTTAATAAAATTATTTTGATTGATTTTAATAATTTCAAAATCATTTCTTCAAAGTATTATATTTTTCAAAAATTAGTCAGCAACAATATAATTTTTTTTTTAATAAGATTGACAAAGATTTTATTTTATTTCAATATTTATTGTACTATTGTTTTGTACTTTTTTAAAAAAAATTTAAATTAATATAATTTTATAACGTAAATTGTAGACGGTACCAGAGGAGGAAATGATAAAAAGAGAAGATCCTAATTACGAAATGTTTCGTCAATATTTAATTCAGAGAATTCAGAAAAATTATCAAAATTTCGATACAAATAATAATGACGGAGAATTGGATACGGCGGCATTAAATTTAAAAGCCGGTCCAATGGAATTTTCCACTCATCAGTCAAATGTTTTTACAAATCCAACGGAGGCAAAATCATTTTTGCCCTCGCCAATTTTTGAAACACAAGAATCTCATTCGTTAAGAAATATCAATGAGAATAATACGAATAATAATAATAATAATAATAATAATAGTTATAAACCAATGATACTACAAAAAATGTTACAAGCGCCACTTGGAACAAATTTAGGTGCAATGGCACGTCTTGAGGCAAATCGAATGTGGCCAATTGAACATTATCGTTCGTTACGCGACATTGATGATAATAATTCTGACACAATTACTGCCGATTCAGAAAGTTGTGATGAAGAGTGGAATGAACGAGAATGTTATAATATATTTGACAATAATAGACGATCACAAACAATGTTCAATGAACAAAATCAAATTCCACAAATTAATCTCGATCAAATGATGATGAATTATTTACAAAATAATTCACAAAATGGATATCAAATAAATAGTACGGGGAATTTTATTCAAGAAAATTGTCAATCTTGGATTGATAATTCATTAGATTATAGAGGTCCAATTGATTATACGGAAACGGCCGATACATCAAGAATTTATCCATCTTATTCAGTTGATGAACAAGTGAATAATTATCAATTTCAAAATGATATGAATATCACTAATTTCGGACAGAATGTCAATTCAATTGTGGAAAATAATAGTATGCAAATTCAAAATATGCATTATTATCCTTTACAACAGCAACAACAACAACAACAGCAGCAACAAATTCAACAATTTCGACCAGAATGTTATGAACAAAATCATTCGTCGGTTATTTGTAATAACAGTTCATTTAATGTAAATGTATCAAATTCATATAATCCGGTACATACACAAGATTCTTTTGGAATTTATTCACAGGATGCTGTTACAACTTCCGCCACATATTCAGGTGGGGAAAATTTTCACTATCAAAATCAAGCGGCTCAAAAGGACAGAAATAGTAAGTTTTTGAAAAGAAAATTTTCTTTTTTTTCATACGTAATCAATTTCTAGCAAAAATAATATTTTGATAAACTGCTATTAATTCAAGAGAAAGATAAATTGAATTTGAATTTTTTAAAATTTAATTCTAGAAAAAGATGAATTCAACTTGAATTTTTTCTTAAATCTTCAATTTTTCAATAATAATATTTCAATTGATTTTTATATATTAAAAAAATATAAAATAAATTATATAACTAAATTTTTGATTTACTTTGAAGTTCCAAGTCTCTTGAAAAAATCAAATTTTCAAAAATAATTATTAAAGGAAATTTTAGAATGATTTTTTTAAAATAAAAGTGATGGTTTACAAATTAAAAATTTTATTGCATAATACTAGACAAGCAAAAAAATGTTTTCAATAACACTTTTAGTGATCTACGACTTTTTCGACCTTTTTCAATTTTTACAAAATTTTTTAACGAAACACTTCTTTTTTTTTATGAAATTCAATAATTGTTTAAAATAAAAAAAAAATCAACAAATAAAATTATCAAACAAGATATTGAGCCGACAATCGAAAGACCATTAAAGTTCAAATACAATTCGAATAAAATTAAGATAACAAAAAATAGTTGTATAATATTTAAGATCTTTATATAAACAAAAATAAAATATTTCATCGATCATAAGATCGAATTCAATTATTTTAAAAAATTTTTTTATAATATTCTTCAAAAATTCAATTCTTCAAAACATTTATCAATTGAAAATTTTTGAAATTCAATTTTTGTTTATAATTTCTAATAAATTGTTCATCAATAAAAATCACCAAAAATTTCAATTAAAAATCATTTGAAATTATGAATCATCGAAAATTCAATTATTTTTAAAAAATGTTATCTAAAATAATTTGATAAATTATTTTCAATTCTGTAAAAATTAATTATTGTCTTAAATTTAACAAAATCTTTTGAAATTCAATTATTTCTAAAAATTTTAACTATAACTCTTCTCAAGTTCAATTATTTTTAATAATTTTAATATTTATTTAAAAATACAATTAATTAAAAAAAATTTTCAAATAAAAATTCTAAAATTGAATTGTTGTCAGAAATTTTATAAAAGACTACAGCAGTTAAAATTAATAGAAAATTTATTTCAAATTTAAAATCTTTTACAATTCAAGTATTTTTTAAAAATAATTTCATAATCTGTAAAACTTAATTATTGTCCAAAATTTTGTTGAACCGTTAAAACTAAAAAGTACGTCAAAATTTTAAAATCAACTTCAAAAAATTTTTAAAATGGAACTTTAATAATTTTTTTTTAAAGTAATTTGTCCTATTTAATTAGTTAACTAATTAAATTTTAAAAAAATTGACTAAAACGACTTTTTTTTAACCTTCAATTCGATCTGAGCCCTCAAGTGCTTAAATTTTCAAATAGTTCCTATTAAGATTTTTCTAATTAATTGAATTTCGAAAGATTTGAAATTGGAATTTTTGTAAATTTAAATTGCTCAAGATTTTTTTTTAAATATTTAATATAATAATTGAGTTTTAGAGAATTTTTAATTTTTCTTCTTTCAATGAAATTTTGTAGAACTTTTGTAAAAAATTTTTTAATTAATTAAATTTTCGAAGTTTATCAGTTAAATTTTTTTGTTAATGATTAAATTTTAAAAGATTTTCAATTGAAAATTTGAAAACTATTTAAAAGTAATAAAAAAAACTTT
The DNA here is from genome assembly GCF_019393585.1 of Leptopilina boulardi. NCBI lineage: Eukaryota > Metazoa > Arthropoda > Insecta > Hymenoptera > Figitidae > Leptopilina > Leptopilina boulardi. Next base: position 1,640,494 of record NW_026137864.1, read on the forward strand.
AAAGGTACAATTTTTTTTGTAAAAATTTAATTTCGATATTTAGAAATAATTGATATCTCAAAAAACTAAAATCAAAGTTTTTAATAATAAAATGAAATTTTCGGTAAATATAACTGTTTTACAAATAAATAAATTTTGTGGAAATTAAAATCAATATTTTTAATTTGGTAATTGCTTAAATAATTAAATTATCTTGAAGAAGTTTATTGAATTTTTTGAAAATGATAAATTTTGCAGATTTTCAGTTGATTTTTTTGTAAATAACAAAATTATACAGATTTAATAGAAATAAATCAATATTGAAAGAGTTGCAATTAAAAGTTTTGACTTTTTCTTATTTTCAAAAGATTTTTAATTGAAAATTTCAAAAATAATTTCAATTCATAATTTTCAATTTAAATTTTACTTTTAAAAATAATTATATATTAAATTAAAAGAATTGTAAGTAATTGAAATTTCGTAAAATTTGATTTAATAACCTTGGAATATAATTAAATTTTTAAAAAAAATTTCATTAAAACTTTTGAAAATATGTAATTTTATGTTATGTTTTTAATATGTTTTTAAGAATTTGAATTGCTCTTTATACAATGTTTGTGTAACATAATTTTCATTTGATCGAATTTTAATTTATCGCCATTTTTCGAAAATAGAATTCACATTTGATAAAAAAAAAAAAAAAAAAAAATAACAAATTTCGAAAATGTCAGTGAAAAATACAAAATATTTTCTAAAAATAAGAGAAATGTCAGGGATAATTATAATGAAAATTTTGTTTCAATTGATGTGTTTAAAAAATCTTTTCTTTTTCTTTTTCTTTTATTTTTTTTTTTAGATCCAATAGATATGTATTGGCCAAAATGGTCGGATAATAATGCAAGTGATTTACGTTTGGAAAATATATTAAATCTCAGTACGGGAGGATCAACTGATTACACAAAATTAAATCAAACTTCAAGTGTCTATTGTTTTGCACCACCATTGTCCTGTCCATTGTCAGGTTCATCAAGTTCAGAGAATGTTGAGCGTGCTGAATTCGTGACAGCGGGTCGATGTCATACATTCATTTCAAACAGTTTGGTCTACAGCGATTCAACAACAGGTATGAGAATGGCAAACTTACCTGTTAATAATGGCAAGGAAACAGAAAGTGACGAATCAAGTATTACAATAGATTACAGATCAGACGACAGTTTTCAACCTGAACCAATTCAGGAGGTTTGGATCACTGATTTCAATAATCAAGATGGCAATGAATCTAACGATTATCTCTCAACATCTTGTGAAACGATTCCCGAATAATGCGTTCAATTATTAAATAAATATATATATATATAATATTCTAGCTTTTAAAAAGCAGAAAATTTCTCTTAGGAAAAAAAAACAATGACTTCATTTTTTTTCTTTGGCATTAATATCTATTTAAAAATTTGATTTCATAATTTTTTTAAATTATGAAAGGTAATATTAACGCTAACACAATTTGTAGAATTATTACCTAAAAAAAAATGTAAAAAAAATTTCCTAATTTCATTTTGCTGTTTCAAAAAGATCGTAAAATGATAAAAACAGTGTGAAATTAAAGTAAAGCATTTGAAATGCCAAAATGTGACAAATAGAAAAGAAATATTTTTTCACATTGAGATTTCAAAAAAAGAGAAAAAAAAGTCACTCGATTGCGCGCATTTTCTATGCAATTTCTATCTAAAGAATATCATTCTTTTTTTTTTTTAAATAAAAATTAACTAATTGTAAGTAGTAGATAATAGTTTCATAGAAAAACAAAGTTACCATTGAAAATCAAAAATATTTGGTATCTCTGTTTCAATATTGATTTAAAAGTCAAATTAAAAAAGAGATTTTGATCCAAATCATTGCTTTAAAAATTTAGAATAATTTAGACACTAATCGCTTAGAATTAATTTAATTAAATTTAATTAAAACGAAAAAAAAAATGAAATTTCAAAAGTTTAAGTTATAAAAATTTCATAATTTTGAAAATGAATTTTCAAATTTTTTTAAAAGTAAAAACATTTTTTTTTTATCATTTTTGCCTATTCTTAAATAGTTTTTGTGTTCTTTAAAAGTATTATTATTTCGTGGTCTACATTTAGAATTTATTATTTATTTACATATTTTAGAAATTCAAAATTACCACTGAAATTTTAGAAATTACTATATTTAAAGAAACATTATCATTAAATAAAAATGGGCTATTACAATATGTTATGTTTAGAATCATAATCAATCTAAAATTACTTTTATTTGCAAGAAAGTTTTTTTTTTTTTGTTTTCTTCCGCAAATTATTGAAAATATTTTATTTTCACTGGAATTTTAAATGAAAAAATTTATATCTTATAGTTTAAAAAAAAGAACTTAAAATAAGTTTATTGCAAAAGAAAATGCTTGTTTTATGATTACACATTATTGCAAATATTTATATTAATATGTATTTTTTGTAAATTAAATTAATTATGATTCTATACTTTCAAAAGTTTTGTTGTCATGTCTGATATTTAATTATTTACAAAGCAGATTTTTGTACAAAAATCGCTAACTTAAGACAAGCATTTTTGACAGAACTTTATTTATAAAAAAAAAAAAAAAATAAAAAAAAAAAATTATTGTGAAACATTCAAAAAGTAGTAAAAAAAATGTGTTTATATTCAGCGAATGAATTTCTAAATTAAAAAAAAAAAAAAACAATTTTTTAATAATTATTAAGAAAAATTGATAAATATATTTTTGAAATAATTTTTTTTTAAATATTTTTTCTTGATAATTATTAAATTTATTAATTTAGTGAAAAAATGACGTTGAAGAATAATTATTATTTCGCCTTTAAAATATTATTTATATTCACATAGATAAATATATATGTAGAAAAAAGAATGAATACAAAAACAAATTTAACAGAAATATTAGAGAACTTTGGTAAGAAATGAAGTTTTTGACGGGAATTTCTTATTTAGTTTTAATATAAATTCTTTCTATTTTGTATCAACACTATTAATAAATATTACTACATTGTATTCAATTAGATGTGAAATTTTCCTTATCATTTTTGTTTTTATATTCTTGTCAATTTCATAATATAAATAATATTCTCAAAATATAAAACACTTTTCAATTTTACTTTCAAAATACAAATTTTTGAAATTTACTAAATTTATCGACATAATAAATTATTATTTTTTATTTTCTTTCTTTTGCTAAAATTTATTTTTATTTCATGCAAATTTTTTTCATTTTAAAAAAGTGTTTTTCTTTTTAGTAATAAAAAAAAAAAAGTATTATATTTTTGAGGAAAATTTTATTCATGCTTTTTTATTGGCTATATAACTACAGTGAAAAGTAATATTCGCTAAAAAAAAAAAAAAATAAATATGAATGCGAAAATCAAAAAAAATACTTACCAGGAATTTCGTCACTTTGAAATTGTGAACGTATGTAATTGAAAACTTTTACTGCCATTGATTCTCTTCGCCTGGTTTTATAAACAATTTCAGTAGTGGAACCTCTTGATGATCCTGGTCCACTTGTTTCCGTTACATGAACACTATACATTATTGTTTTTAGTTTAATTTTCGATAAAATATTCTTTATTGTTCATTTACCGTTAATTTTTTTTTTAAATTTACATTTGTAAATTATATAATCATAATTATTTATGTCTCCTTTATATTTAAAAACAATTATTTATTCAAATATTAAAGAAATTAATTAATAATTATTAATTATAATTATTGTTTTATAAAAAGTATATTTATATCAATTATTGTAATCATTGTTTACAATAATAATAATTATGTTTATATGATTTAGATGTAAATTTGAATCATTATGTTATTTAATCATTTTAATTTTTGATTGTAAATAAAATTTGCAAAATTATAAATTATAACCGGGAAATGAAGAAAGAAATAAATAAGAGAAACGGTGATGAACTTTTATAGTACATAAGTGGAGCAACTTCCCTCACGAAAACTGACGCACGAATAAGGGCTCCAACCTGAGCGACACAATAGAAAAGACCAGCAAGTACTCGTGCCATATTTTTAATGAGATCCTCCAGCAGTGGGACTAATTATATATACTATAAATACATGTGCAATCATTTAAAAAAAAGAAACAAAAATTTCTAATATAAAGGTCAGAAATGTTTTTTATTTGCAATAACATTTTATATATTGCTTTTTTTCTTTATATATTTATATTAACATTTTTTCATATGATGAACTTTGTTTTTTTAAATTGTCATATTCTTTATCAGAGAGAAAAATAACAATTTTTTTATAATTGTAATGTAGTTATAGAATAAATTGAAATTTTAGAATGTTTCAAAAATATAGAAAAAAAAATAATTTTCGAAAAATTTATTTATTGATAAGAACTTTATTTTATTGAAAACAAAAAATAAATGAAAATTGACAAAAAATTCCATAATTTTTAGAAAAATAAATAAATGACATGCGAAATTATTATTTTCTTTAAATTGAAAATATTAACGTTAATAATTAATTTTTAGGTCTATTATTTTATTTTATTTTTGCAGATTTTTGCAAGAAAAATGTTATCATTTTTATCAAGGAATTTAAGAGTTTTGTGTGCAATTCATCGTAGAAGAAGAATTATTGAAATACACTGGAACATGGAGAATTCAATAAAAATATTAACCTTTATAAATAAAAATCAAAATACCACTTTTTGTACAAAAGGTTTGTATTTTTTTTATTTTTTTTTTGTTTGTTTAATCTTTCAAAAAATTTTAAATTATTTTCTATTATTTATTTTATTTGTATATATATGTTTTTCACAGCAATAGAGAAAAAAATAACGGAGAATTTAATGAATATACAATCTACATCGTCATCATCGTCAGATGTTGATAAAATTGAAGAAAATAAAATAAAAGAAAAAAATAATAAAAGTGAAAATAAAAAAGAACGTAAAACTAATTCTTCATTCATGAAATTCTATATTGGTTTTTGTACTCTCTCCCTTGGGATTACTGGCTTTTATTTGATTTATGAAATAGTCAAACCTCAATACAGTGAAAATGGAGACATTATCAAAGATGAATTTACACATTTACCATTTATGGAGCAAATGTTTAAAAGATTACTGAATAAATTCAACTACATCAAAGAGGTATTTTCTTTTAGAATTTCTTCAATTATTATTATTATTATTATTATTATTATTATTATTATTATTATTATTATTATTAAAAAAATTAATTATTTCATAATTTTAAGTAAATTTTTCGCCAAATTAATAATTTTAATAGTTTTCAAAAAATTTCAATTTAAATTTACTTGAAATCCATTTTGTCAATGGAAAATTTGTTTAAATCACATTTAATTCTTTGAATTTGAACCGTTCATCTTAAACTGAGATTTTTATAGTATTGTAAACTATAAATATTATTGAATAAAATTTGAATAATTCAAGTTTTTGTTTTAAAATTCAAAGTAATTAAAATATTTTCAAGGTAAAAAAATAAATTTTAGGAGAATTCAATGTTTTTAAGGGGACTTTCTGGTTTAGAATTGACAAAAAAGGAAGGTTTTAAAACTTTTATTGTAAGAACAGTATTAAAGAAATTGTAAAAACTATTTTTGGACATTGTAGCACATTGCGTAGAAAAAATTTAAAAAATATGTTTGAGTGTATTTAGTTCAATTTCATAGCTGTAGGTGACGTCTCCCAAAAGATACCTTTTTTTTGGTACGTTAGTTTCCGGGCAACCTGTAATACATAAATTCAAGTTCCAAACGGGAATCTCTTCATAAGGATTTATTCTGGGGCCTAAATCTCAAAAACGATTTTTTTTAAAGGTTTTTTTATTTTTTATGTACATTTTTCTCAAAAACTCGCAAAAACGCCGTGTTTTTGGGTCAATTTACCTCCATATAAAAACACAGGGGGTAGAAATATGAGTTTTTAGAGGTTTAGGCCCCAGTTTTTTAAATAAAGAATCGAAAAATTTTTGGGATTTCAAAATCGGTTCGGTAGATTTCGAGAAAAGCTCTGTACCAGTTTGAAAAATGAGTTTTCGAGAAAAACGCGTTCAAAGTTTTCATAACATAATTCATTGAGTCATGAATATCAAACAACTTTTTATTACAACAGAACTTCGTATCCCGCTGTTTTTAGGGTCGCTGATTACGAATTTGATGTCCGTTTTGGAAAATTCAAAATGGCGGATCCAATATGGCGGACGAAAAATAAAAATTCAACCGGATTTGCTTAAAACTTGCTACTCGGGGGTTTTTGGGGTCGCTGATTACGAATTTGATGTCCGTTTTTGAAAATTCAAAATGGCGGATCCAATATGGCGGACTACAAAATAAAAAATTAACTTTTTTAATTAATTAAAACGTTCCTAGAACGTTAATGTTTTGTGCCTATATTCATAACTAGCAATCTCAAAAGGCCACAAGTAATCATTTTCAACTAAATTTAATTAATTTCTTAATCTTTGTCCGCCATATTAGATCCGCCATTTTGTATTTTCAAAAACTGACATCAAATTCGTAATCAGCGACCCCAAAAACCCCCGAGTAACAAGTTTTAAGCAAATCCGGTTGAATTTTTATTTTTTCGTCCGCCATATTGGATCCGCCATTTTGTATTTTCAAAAACTGACATCAAATTCGTAATCAGCGACCCCAAAAACCCTCGAGTAACATGTTTCAAGCTAATATCAATAAAAGAGGAACACCAAATATGTAAATAAGATAACTGTAGATTGTTGTTGAAATACATACCGTCATAAATATTGTTATAACTTTTGTTTTTGTACATATTTTTTAAAAAACGTTTTGGGACAGTAATTCTATGATACTATGGAACATTTTTAAGCAAAAAAAAAAAAATCGATTTTTTTGAAATTCTAAACCAGAAAGTCCCCTTAAGGGTTTTTTTTACTATTATCAAATAAATATTTACTTGGACAAAATAATTTTTTTTTTTTTAAATTAACTAAACTTGATTTGAACCAATAATTTCTGTATTTGAAACAAATACAATTTAAATGAATTAAATAAAAATTATTTATTTCTAGTAAATATTTATTTGATAATAGACAAGTAACCAATTATTTGAATCAAATAATTTTTTTTTTCATTATAACATAAATATTTATTATTATAAATTTATCATAAAACAAGAATTTGTTTTAAAAATGTTGTTATTATTAAAAACTCTTATCTTGTACGTATATATTAAAAATTCTATTTAAGATTAAAAATTCTGTTTGAAATTTGCTTTAATAATAATTTTAGTTAATGACTGAGCGATTTGAAATATATATTACAGCTTGCTCAGGAACCAAGTAGAGATAAATTACTTCCAGATCCTCTGCCATATCCATATATTCAACCACAATATACATTAGTTCTAGAATTAATGGATTTATTGATCCATCCAGATTGGACAGTTAGTGAAATAATTTATAAATTTTCAATTATTTAAATTCTTTTTTTCATATCTATATTTATTTTTTTTTCCCCCGCAGTACCAAACGGGATGGAGATTCAAAAAACGACCAGGAGTTGATAAATTCCTTGAAATTGTTGCTTCACCTCTATTTGAAGTTGTAGTATTCACTGCAGTAAATGGAACGGTTAGTGAATATTATTAATATTTTTCTGTTAATTAAATGTAAATTTTTTATTTTTAATTTAATTAAAACTTTAATTCAAAGCTTTTAAAAATTTTATTATAACTTTATTCAATTTCTATTAGTATATCGGGCATACCAAGGGAAATTTTCATTCAAAATTTTTTTTCCAATTTTATTAATTTAATTAAAAATTTTTTTTTTGAAATTACTATGTAAAATTTTCAGACTGCGTTCCCTATCTTAGATGCTTTAGATCCTCATGGATATATTATGTATAGATTAATTAGAGATTCTACTCGTTTTATCAATGGTCATCATGTGAAGGATTTAAGTTCACTAAATAGAGATCTCAATAAAGTGTGTAATAAAAAATTATTCTTTAATTAAAATAATCGACTTTTAATAAATTGCATCTCTAGGGGAAATTATTAAAAAATATCATTTAAAAATACATCATTTTTATGCAAATAAAAAAAAATGTACATTTAAAAATTTAATTTATAATATATAAAAATAATCATATACTAAATTGTTTTATATAATTAATTATTGCATTTTTTTTTATTTGCGCTCAGGTAATTGTTATTGATTGGAATGAACAGAGTGTAAAATATCATCCAGAGAATATGTTAAAAATTCCCCGATGGTCTGGAAATGACGATGACACAAATCTATACGATTTAGCAATATTTCTCAAAAGTTTGTCGTTTTTTAAAAATTTTAATCACTTAAATAATTAATTAATTAATTAATTAATAAAAAAAATAACATTTTTCGATAAATAGCTCTTCATGTCTCGCAAGTAATTGACGTTAGGGACACTTTAAATTATTACAAACAATTTAATAATCCATTAGAAGCCTTTAGGGAAAATCAACGAAAACTTTTGGTAAATCTCTATATATAAATGGATACATTTTTCATTTAAAAAAAAAAAAAATTAATTTTACAATATGCAAATGAACACTGTATTTAAAATTAAATTTGTGTATTATTTTAAATTAAATAAAATAATAATACTGATTTTAGATAAAAATTGAAGAAGAGGAAATGAAAATTCAAAAAGAAGAATCCGAAGATCTTACATCAAAGTGGAAACCATCGTTTTTAAGAAATCGATAGATAGAATTCATAGTAAAAAAAAAAATCATCTTTAAAAAATATTGGGTATGTTTTTATTAGCTTATTTTTTTTTTTAAACACGTATAATTTAATTAATTTCGTATTATTTTATTATAAATTTATTTGAACCCTATAATTTTCATAAATTTCCAGAAGTTTCATATAAGAAAATTGGAAACTTTCACTGTTCACGCAGGGAAATTTTTTATAAGAAATTTAAAGAAACATTCTGTTGAGTTTGAACAATAACTATTTTTTTCACGTTTTTAATTTGTTATTGTAAAAATAATTCGACATATTCAAGGAAATTACAATTTAACAACTTTATACCATTTATACCATCAGTTTTAAATTATAATGAAACAATGATTTCTCGTATGTCATTTGTGCTTACAAGGAGTTACCTAACCTAAAAATAGTTTGTTTTTCTTTGGTTTCTATATAATTGTATAGACGATAAGTAAAGGTATGTTTAATTATATGTTTATACATTTTTTTGTTTGTTAATAATTGCTTTTAATAATTCTATTCTATAATTATTCTTCTATTTTATAGGTTAAATTTAATTTATTTATTATTATAGGTTATGTAAAAATTTTAAGTTTCAATTTTTAGCGAACATTTAACAAATTACTCAAATTGTAATATTTACCGTTGTTAATTAAACAATATAAAGTAATTTACAGTTTAATTAATAAACAAATTAATTATAATTATTTTATATATTTAAAAACGAAGAAAAAATATTGAAACAACAAAATAAAATATTTTTTGTGAAATTGGAGAATTTTTAGCAAAAACTATTTTAAATAATTGAATTTTAAAAATAATTGATAAAAATTATTTTAATTGGAACAGATAATTATTATTGAAAATTATGAATTTGTCGAAGAATTTTAGGTTATTTAAAAAAAAAATGAGTTTTTCAAGAGAAGAAAAGATTTTTTAAGATTTTTAGAAATAATTGAATTTCAAGAGATTTTAAATTACAATTTTTTTATAATTTAATTGACGAAGATTTTTTTTTTGTACAAATTACAGACAATAATTAAATAATTAAAAAATTTATTTTCAATAATTGAATTTTTAAAGAATTTCATTAAAATTGTTGAAAATAATTAATTTCACAATTACTTTTTGGTTTAAATTTTCAAAATAATTGAATTTTAGATTAACTACAATTTATACTAAAAAAATAAAATAATCAATATTTTGTTTTTAATTGAATAAATTAATTAATAATAAGTTTTATTTTTGCTCTTTTTGTTCGTTTTTAAATATTTACACTATTGAGGAACGTAAAAAATTTAATTAAAATATTAATTATTGTTAATTTCAGTACTAATACAAGAAAATCAATCTTGAATATTTATATTTTAGAGACAAATTTGTTAGAAGTCTATTTTTTTCCAATTTTTAATAATGGCGCAACCATGGGCGAAAAAATTTGTAAAACTCAGTGTCAACAGCACATGGAAACGAAAACCAATATGGCTTCCTATGGCAAAAAGTAAATTATTTAAAATACCACCAAGACCAGTTGTTCCCCCAGAAGAATCCGAGGAAATAAAACGAATGTTCAATCATTATAGAACAACTGTAAATTCATTAAGGTACATTTTAAAGAAAATAAATTTTGAAAAATTTTTTTTTTCACATAAATTTAAATATATTTTTCAGCAAATTTTATATTTAATTAATTTTCACATTACAGGAAATATTTCATAAATATTTCTGATGAAAATAAAATTGAATTAAATTCAGCATTAATGGAAAAGGCAAAAGAAGACGATTTTTTGGCATGTTCGAAAATAAATGATGAATGGAATAAAAAAATATCAATTGAAAGAGATGAACGTTTAAATAATGAAATGGAATTAAAGAAACAAAAAATTTTATCTGCAATTGAAAAAAATAAACAGAGAAAAGCATTAAATTTAAAAATTGCCGAGGAAGAAATAAAAAAAGCAAAGGAATTAATTCCCACTTTAATAACCAATGATAATATTGATGAAGCAATTGAAAAACTTTTAAAAGACACTGTTAATTATAATTATGCAATAGACATTGATGGTAAAAAATATAACGACAGCGAATTAAATGCAATTCAAAAACAAAAATTTAATGAACAAAAAAATCCAAAGGAACAATTTAATTTTGTTCAACGATAAATTATTTTAAGAGTTTGTAAATATATTAAAAAAAAACAAAAAATAAATGTTTTATAATCAAGAAAAGATTAATAAACGACACACCTTTAGTATCAGATTCCACAATTTATTATTTTTTTTTTTTTTTTTTTTTTTTTTTTTGGGTTGTGACACTATTTATTATTGAGAATAGTTGTATACAGCTTTTGAGTAAATATACATTTTCCAGTTAATCGTAATGCAACAATATAAATATATAATCCGAACATCTTTGGCTTAGACACACACGATTTTTATTCGGTAAAAAAAAAACCCTGGATTTACAAGAAAACAAAAAACACATTTTCAATATATATAAAAAAGAAAATCTAACCTGTCATTAATTGGCAGCAGATTTAAACAAATAATTTTCCATTATAAAAATCGTTAAATTTTCAATTTTTTTTTTTTTTCAAGAATATTAACGCTGTAACTCAATTCAAGAGATCCTGTCGATTTATTTTGCTTATTACAATAGTTAAAAAGTCACGTTTCTAAAATATTTCCATTCTTTTTAATATATGTGACAATTTTTAATTTACTTATTACAGTGGATAAACTGAAAAAAGGGAAGAGAGAATTTAGAATGACGTCAATTGAAAATAAATATTTTTTAAATCTCTAAAACAATTTTTTAATGGAGATATTAATTAACTTTTTTTTTACAATTTATTTTGTCAATTTCTTGAAGTTGTTACTTTCTTTAATATTTACATAACATTTCCTGCCCTTAAAAAAAAAATTCAGAGACGAACAGTCAAAAACAAAAGTTAATTCAAATTCCAATTTTCGTCTTTTTTTCAATGTTTAATTTAAATTTCAGTAAAAGTGGGAACAATTTTTTTTTTTTTTTTAATATTTTGAATAATTAAAAGATAAAGAATAATAATTCTTATTCGTATAACAGGCTTCGAAGTGACAGACTTTTTTACTACTAATTATGACCAAAAGCTACTAAATGTTACTTTTTTCAAAAAATAATTTTAAAAATGACAGAATTCAATAATTTTAAATTTTAGCGAATTTTTCTTTCCTAAAAGCCAAGTTGATAATTTATTCTTGGCCGCGTGAACTACTGCTTTATATAATTATTTTTTAGGAGATTTTAAATTAAAATTTTAATAAATTAGAATTGTTGAAAATTATTAACAAAGTTTCAAACAGTAATTGAATTTTAGAGAATTTTGAATTAAAAAATGGTTTTTTTTTTTTAATTGAATTTTTGAATAATTTGGATAAAATTTATTGAAATTATTAATTCAGCAAAGAATTTTATATACAAATTTTAGAAATAATTGAATTTTGGAAGAGTTCGAGTTAAAATTTTTAAAAATAATTGAATTTTTGGACATTTTTAATTAAAATTGTTGTTTTAAAATACTGAATATTTTATATAAATTTCCGATTCAAAGTTCTAGGATTAAAAAATTCGAATTAATTAAAATTCTACTAAATAAGAATTCTAATAAATTAAAAATAGGTTAAATTAGAATTCTTTTCAAGAAACAGTTGAGTAAAGAGAAATTTTTGTAAAATAAAAATTCTGTTAAATAAAAATTCCGTAGAGTAAAAATTTGTTTAAAAAAAATTCTATGTTAAATGCTATTTTGTAAAATAAAAATTTATGTGAAAAATAATTTTTATAGAATAATCATACGCTCCCTATCGTTGTGCTAAAAACAAAAAGTTAATCGAAATTTAAGAATAGAAACTTTTTTTTTTAAATCATCAGGAGAAAAATGATGTTAATTTTATTCCTGAGAATTTTTTTTCCAATTTTTTTAAGACAAGAAAATATTTACACTCTAACGTCCACCTTAGAAAACTAATTTTACTTCATTTTAAAGATGCCACTTTTTTCATACTTTTTTTCAATTTTGGGGATATTTTTTTTATACTTTTCTTAGTCTCTTACTACGCTTCGAAGCCTGAATATTTCATTTAAATTTCAGTAAAAGTGTGAAAAATTTTATTTTTAATATTTTGAATAATTAAAAAATAAATAATAATTTTAATAATAATAATAATAATTTTAGGTTGTTTAAAAACAAAAATTTCCAATTCTCAGAAAGTTGTAATAGGCAACTTTTAATTGTTTAACATTTTTAATAAAATTAAATTGTTTTATATTTGAACTGCAATGTTTTTGAAGCATAAATTATTATTTTTCTTTTATTTATTTCAAACAAACTTTTACTCCGATTGTTTGTCCAATTATTCCTTTATAAATTTTTAAATTTTATAATGACCAAATTGGACTCCGGAAATTTGGTCATTATAAAATTTAAACAATTATTGGGAAGGACGTAAAACGTTTTGATATTAATAAATTTTATTTTTTTATTTATTTGCATTATTTGTATTTATATTCAGAAATATTTATAAATACAAATATAAAAATAAAATTCTACATTTTTTGGGGATAAAAGTTTTTTTTTTAAACTCTTACGAATTTTTGAGAAAAAATTATTTCTCCTATAGAGAGAAGTGGAAAAAATTTTTTGTCTAAGAAAATTACTATAAATTGCAAATAGCAAAAAAAAAAAAAAAGTAATACAAATAAAGAAAAGTTGTAAACAAATTGTTTTTCAAACTTAAAATTTTATACACTTAAATAAAATATAATATTCAATATTGACGTCAGTCTCGTGGATTTATATATTTAAATGAGATTACGCGAAAAGATAAAACTTTCTTCTTCTTCTTCTTTTTTTTTTTTTTTTTTTTTTTCTACAGAAACAAAAAATTATTCAATTATTTTTTTTTCAGAGTATCGTGTAGTGTCACGTGACATTTAAATATATATATAATTATTAATCAATGAAAAGGGAACCTAACGGTGTTCCATATAATTGAATATTAAAAAAAAACAGATAATCATACATATATAAAGAACATCGTTCCAACAGTCGGTGAATTCGAAAACTTCTAAAAACTATCGCTGCTTTATCACAGAGGCTGCCTTTTTTTTCGAAATTGAACATTTCTTTTATTCAGCCAAACATTTTTTTTCTTCATTAAATGTATTTTTTTTAATCGACCAAGAAATCAACATTGTTTTTTTTTATATATATAATCAAAACCTTTTGGCTTTAAATAATGAAAAAAAAAAGTTTACAAAGTTAATTTCTGTTTTAAATATCTTCGAAATTCTACGCTTTCCATCTGTGGTAAAAATACGCATTTTCGTATGTTAATTTTTGTTTTGTTTCTTTTTTTAAACACAATTGGCACGATAAAAGTAATTTTTCAAATCTATCGAATGTTTATAATAAGGCAGAAATTAAAAAATTAAATTTTACGAATTCTATTGTGTTAAAAAGTGAGCGACATATTAAAATAATCGCTGGAGAAGGTACAATATTATAGATTGTAATTTTTTTCTTCACGTTTTTATGACATAGCAAATCATTTTCTTAAACATCGTTAACATAATTTATTTACTTAATGTACCTTATGGTGCTAGCTATTAAATGTATTATACCGGTTTTTTTTTTTGAGGTTTAGATTCTATTGCACTTTATTGTTAATGTAAAAACAAATGAAAAAATATCTAGGAAAAACAATGATCAACGGAATAAATGTAGTTTGTGAAGGTACATTAGGTGATTTTTTTTTTTATCGACTAACAGATGCTTAAGTGTTGTACTGATTTCGTCGTTACTTAAACATTATTATTTATATTATATTAATGTTATAATTATTATTATTTCTAGACACAATAGGGTCACGCATGTATACGATTTATGTAAAAAATGAAAAGTTATATATATATACATTTATGTAATAAGATTTTAATCATTTAATTCAATTCATTTTTAAATTTCAAATTGACTTTGTCAAGTGATAAAATTTGTATTGAAAAAAAAAAAAATTATTTTGTTTTCCAAAACTAAAATCATTTTTATGATACAAATATAATATATAAAAATTTATTTGTAAGAAAATAAAAATTTAATGTGAAATTCTTCGATATTAAATGAAATGAATTCAATGATTAATGAACCCTTTAGTAGAATTCAATTTTTTTTTTTGTAAACGCTTACAAAATATATTGTAAGACGCTACTATTTGCTTTTTAAAACTCGTGAAAATTACAGAAAAAAAAATTTAATTCCACTTTTTTTCGATAATTTCTATAGAAACGTTAAGGCTTGCATATTATCGAATTGAGAATTAAACTTTTTTTTTTGCCGAAAATTCGCAACGAGATAGACCTTCAACGTCAATGACGTTATAATTAACATATAGAAATTAGGATTGTACGCTTCGTTTCAAATATTTTAAAAAAAATTAAAAAAAAAAATGTCAAAATTCTATAATTTTAATATTTTTATATTGTTTTTAAATTTAATCCTTCCTCAACGTTTTGCAGAAGAAAATAATTGCATTAGAAAACAAATTTTTAATTTAATTAATCACATTAGAAAATTATTTCAATGTTTACATATTTGTAATTTTTATATATTCATTTAATAAAATACGAAATAACTAATTACTTAACTAAAAAATATCTATATTATATATATATATATATACAATAGAAAACATTAATCGTTTAAAAATAGTAATTAAAATATTTTAACTTTAGATAAAAATTCCAAAATATAATACGAAATTTAAAGAAATTCCTTTTTTAAATTCTCGAGTAAATTTTAAAATCGTAATTTTTTTTCATAAATTGACGCAATAAAAATTATTAAAAATAACAATGAACATGTTTAGAAAAATTATCTCATTTTTAGTAATAATATTAATAATAGTAATTATAATAATTATAATAATATATTGAATATAAACTTATTTCTCTTTTTCATAGCCTTTTTTCTATTATAGGGTTTGTCCCTAAAAAAATTGTATTTCTATTTATTTATCAAAATAATAATAATAAATAATTAAAAAGAAAAAAAAATAGCTAAATCCTTAGGAAAATTTCTATATTATTAATTTAGTTATCTTAATTTTTTTGACAAAAAATATCAATAGAAAAAAATCATTATTTGAAAATCGAAGCGTACATTCCTAAAAGTGTAATTTTTTTTATGCATTGTGCGCATAATGTGATTTAATGTGCAAAACGCATTTTTTTTTTTTTTTTCGTAAAGAAGAAAATATTATCGCCTTTTAATATAATGTTTTTGTTTTTTTTTTTCTTGTGAATATATAAAACTCGATTTCATTTATATAATATCATTATATGAATCAAACTTTCATACATTCTAAGTTATTATTAATTCGTCATAGTTGAGCACTATGATCGAAACTGTGTTATAAAATACAAGATTCGTACAAAATTCTTAAACTCTTACTCTCCGCGAACAATATTAAAAAGATGGCACATGCTTTGTTGGTGTGGAGATTTTAATCTCCATTTGTTTGTTTGTTTTTTTTTGTCTATTTGTTAATTTCATAGAATTTGTATTATTTTTTCTCGTACAGGCAGTGTGACATTCATTTTTTTTTTCTTGAAGGCATAACACTTTTTTACTTACATTAATTTGTCTTCCATTTTATTTATTTAATATTTCTTTCGTACTTATTTTGCAAAAAGAAAAAAAAATTGGTATTTCTGACGAAAAACACTAATCAATTAATTTGTGAACATTTTCGATAAAATATCATTTTCGGGAGAAATTTTTTTACTAAACTGCTAACAAGGATGCTTTTAACTTTAGGGAAAATCTAATAAACAAAAATCAGAAAAAAAAAATTTCAAGATTAAATAAATGTTTTACACACGATTGGTTGTTTCTTTTTCTAAAATTTGAACAAGTGGTTTAAAAAGTAAAAAAAAAAAATAAAAAAAAAAAATACAAATGTCGAACTTAATATTTTGTTTTATCAATATTGCCATTGAACAATAATAATATTTGGTTAACTCTTTAAACCTCTTGACAATATTGTCAAACATATACAGATTTAAATATTTATATAATATATATCTATCTATCTATATATATAATTTTTTTATGAATATTCGCACAAATACGTAATAATAATAATAATAAAATGTTTCTTAAATATTAGATATAAGTATTCAACAAGTTTCTACGTCATAATAGCAACACTGACGAATTGGAGAAGAAGCAATAATTCATAATTTTTTTCTTTCTTTCCTTTCCTTCTTTTTTTTTTTTTTTTTTTTTACAAAAAAGAACTTTGTACCTTGAGAAACATTTTTAGCCTCTTCTCCAACAACAATAATAATGACAATAATAAAAAAAAAAAATAATAATTATCATTCTAATAATATTGAATATAAAAACATTTTTTTTTTTTTTTTTGCAATCATAATAGAAATAAATCAATTAATATTACGAATTCTTTAAAATAAATCACTAAATATTTGAAAAAGGGGACAAACTTATTTTTTCGTCATTCTTTCGTTTTTCGAAAATGTTCATCTCTATTTTTCTCACTTTCACTTAAAAAAAACATTCGTTTGTGTCATTTTTATTAATTGATTATAAAAATTCTTGACTCTATTTAAAAAAAAAAAGAACAAAATTCGTAGCAAATAACAATGTCGTGTTATATAAGTAATCGCTGGATTAATATATAATACAAAACTATCGCTTACCATTGTTTTCTTCTTCTTCTTCTTTCCATAATGCTGTGCACGAAATATAATTTTCTATTATTGAGTGATTTCCGATTATTTATTGGAGTGTCTTGAGTGATGTTATCACTATATTATTAATTGGATTTCTATTTTTTGGACACATGAAATAATGTTTTTTTTTCCATTCAATATATAAATTGATAAAAAATGTTATCAATATTCAAATTATTCGATGCCTCGAGGTCCATCGATTGGCATTGTGTGAAGAACCTCGTCAAGAAGTTGAAGCGCTCGATGAAGATGCACCTTTATTGAGAATAAATTTAAAAAAAAATGTTTTAAACAAATTTTATTAAACCTCTAATTTTGTCTCGTGTCACAGAAATTCATAGTTGATTTTTAGTTTCATAGTAAATAATTTTTATATATTAATTTACTGCAAAAATTTAAATTTCTTGTTATAAAAATGTCAATAAAATAATAAAATCAAAATTTCTTTCAAATTTTGCAAAATGATTAATTAAATAGATAAATAAAATTTATTGAAGATTTTTATTTAATTTAATTTTTTTTTTAATCTATTAAGAATTATTTGAAAGATAATTTATTACGTATTTTTAGAACAAACCTCTATCCAACATGGTGTCTCTTTTATACTTTGTCTTGGATAATCTGGTCCCCATCCTTTGACAAAACTTAATCGTAATATGCAAAGTCGTCGAAGATCGTCAACTCCAATACCAGCAGCCGCACTTAGACCTTTATAAAAAAAATAGTATGCAAATTTTATCATTTTCAAAAATTAAAATAAACTTCTTCAATAACTTAATTATTTAAGCAATTATCAAATTAAAATTATTCCTTTTAACACATTAATTTTAATTTCCACAAACTATAGAAATTAAATTTCCAAATAAGGGAATTAAATTTTTACAAAAAAAAAAAAAAAAAATTGTATCTATAAAATTTTGTATACTACTGTAGTCTTTTATAAAATTGTTGGCAACAATTCAATTTTAGAGTTTTTATTAGAACCTTTTTTAAATAATTGATTTTTGTAAAAAATGCAATTGAAATTTTTTTTAGAAATAATTGAATTTTAAAAGATTTTGTAAAAATTTAAGACAATAATTAAATTTTACAGAATTTTTGGTCATTTCTGTTGATAAAGAATTTACATATTAGAAATTGCAGACAAAAATTTAATTGCAAAGTTTTTAATTGAAAAATAATTTTTAGATTATTGAATTTTTGAAGAATATTAAAAGAAATCATTAAAAATAATTGAATTTCAAAAGAGATATAGTTATAATTGAAATTTTCAAAACTAATTCAAGTTCAATTAATTTTGAATTTTAATTTTTAATAATTTTATTTATTAATTTTTTTAAAAATTATAAACAATTATTAAATTTCATAAAAATTTTAATTAAATATTACTTTAAGATAATTGAATTTGTGAAGAATTTTCATTTAAATTACAAAAAATAATTAATTTAGAAAAGAATTTTAGTTAAAAATTTGTTAAATAATTGAAATAAAGTTCTGATGAAGATTCGCATTATATATACTAATAATACGTAGTTTGTTAAAAAAATATTTAAAAAAAAGTCGTACAATCTAAGGCCTGAATAATGATAAATGAAAAATAAATAAATTTTATGTTAAGAAAATTGTTAAATATGTAAAAATTATTTTTATAATAAAAAGATAAGAATATTTGATAAATACTTTTAGTAATTGGCGCTCCATGAGTAAGATGTCCAGCAACTGCTGCCGCTTGAGCCGCTGCCGCTGCTTGTGCAGTGGCCGCTTGTCCTCTCATTTGTTTATGACATTGCCTCAAATCAAAAACTTTAATATACGCAGTTGGATAGATTTTATGAACAGCATCGCCAGGCGCACGTCCAGCTTCTCTGTCCAAATAATAAGACTGAACAAAGACACTGTGCTCACTTTGACATTTTAGCCAAACATCGCCTTCGCCTCTTAAATCCAAAACCACTCCTTTTCCTAAAATATAACAAATTAACAAAAAAAAAAAAAAAAACATCAAAATACTACAGTTTCTATTTGAAAAAAAATGCGAACATAAAAATATAAATGAAATAGATATTTTTTTCCTAAGAAATAAAATTGAAAAATAGAAATATCGTAATATAAAAAAAGAAATTACCAATGTGAAGACGAGCTTTTTCGCTTTGCTCTGTACGATGTACATTACTGAGTGCACCAAGGCAAAATCTATTACCACCACTGGGATCAACATAGCCGTCAACAGTAACAGTGGGACAACTACTGCTTACTTTAAAAGTTTCTCCTACTTGAGTGTCTAATTCAAAATAACCAACAGAGCACCAATATTCCGGAGCTGGTTGACTTGAGAGTAAATTTCCTCCCACTTCACCACCGTGTGCACCCCCTAAAAAATTTTCTCACTATTCTTACACACAAAAAATTTTAAGTTTTTCTAAATTTAAATTTTTACTATACAAAATAAAACAGACAAATATATTTTTTTTAAATTAAGGGTTAATTTAAGTTTGCGGATAAATTCAAAATTTAAATAAAATTGAAAATTTGTATGAATTGAAATTCGAATAATATAAAACTTCAATTAATTAAAATTTGAATAATTTTAAACTTAAAGTAATTAAAATTCGGAAAATTTGAAATTTAAATCAATTAATCTACAGATTGATTTGAAAATTCATTAATTTTAAGTTTCGATCAATTGAATTTGCATTGGATTAAAATTTGAATTAATAAATTTATTTTGACCAATAAAAATTAAAATTAATTAAAATTTGGATCACATAAATTAAAATTTAAATCGAATAAAATTTAATAACATTTGAACAGTTTGAAATTTTGGATAAATTGAATTTTGTATTGATTGAATTGATAATTGTTTAGAATTAGAATGAATTTAAATTTAGATCGATTACAATTTTTAAAAATAAATATACTTCAAATAATTTAAATTTAGATTTATTAAAAAATTTTGATTAAATTTTCTTCGATTTATTTTGATGATTGTAAAGTTTCATTCCTAGTTATTTGTTTTTTAAGTTTAAAAACTGAAAAAGCAAAATTTAGGTTCCGAAATAACGATTTTAAAATTTTTATCATAAGGGTTTCGGTTTTTGGTTTCTTAAAAATTTCTATTTTTTCGGTTATGATCTCTGCTAAAATTATTATTTAGCAAATTTGATTTTTCAAAAATTTTTTAAAAATATTAATATTTGAGAAAGTTGTCATTGGAAAAAAATTCTTTTTTAAGCTCGTCTCGTAATGTAATTTTCAATTTTATTAAAAAATATCTGTTTAAAATAAGTAAATAATGAAAAAAAAAAATTTATATAAAAATAATTTGTTTTCCCGGAATAATGAAATTGTATACAATTTAAAATTAAAAGACAAAATACACAACTCACAATACGATGTTGTATGAAGATGCCGATGATCGGGAGGTTGCATACTTTGTGTATAAGTTAAAGTATTCGCACCAGTCCATTGTGGCGCACCAGTATTGTAAGGATTCGTTACAGCCGCCACAGGAAAACCATTTTGATGATGTAAATGCACCGGTGAAACTGGAGAACCTTGACTACCACCTATTAAAATAAAAAAGAAAATTTTAATACAAATTTAAAAAAAAATTATTTCACATTATTTACAAAGGCAAATTAAAGACAAATCAGAAAAAATAAATCAATTTTAAAATAAACATACTTAAAGTTGCTGCCAATGGATCAACAGCTGGTTGAGGTTGATTAAGATCCTGAGGTGGTGTTGTAGTTCCATAAAAAGGTTCAGCAGACTGTCCCTGATTGGAATTTAAAATTTGTCCACTTGCATTAGCACTTGGTGTATTTAATGGTTGTTGTTGTTGTTGTTGTTGTTGGTTACCAACTGAATGACCCATCGTATGTACTACAGCTAAAACGAATATAAATTATAACAAAATCAGATTATTAAATAATAATAATTTTTTTTTTTTTTTTTGAGACAATAATTACATTTTTTTCCGAGTTACACAAATCGTAGGATTAACAAAATATGGTTCATTAAAAAAAAATGCGTGTAATTTGAAAATAAGCAAAATGATATGGTAAAAATAAAAAATAACCCGTTTTACGTACAATGATGTATGTTTCGCGTTGAAGAGTGATGAGGCGTGGGAATCCATGTCTGTCGGGGGCAATTATTCTCTTCCAATTTGTTGTGTGGATTATTACCATTAACTCCCCCGCCTCCACTAAACATTCCCTCCCCATTGGCTGTGCGAAACAAAATTCAAAAAATAAAACAGAAACAATAAAAAGCAGAAATGCAACAAAAAATAAAGAACAAAAGCAAAATTAAATTGGAGAGTTAATAGTATTTTTTTTCTTTTTTAAATTGGAAAGAGTTTTTAGTAGAGAAGGTAAAAAATGTGTGTGTGGAAACAAACAAAAAAAAAAAAAAAAAAAAAAAAAAAATTGTTAAAAATACCTGGATTTTGTGTTGAATGACCGGGCATAAATGGTTGTTGTGGTTGTGGATTATTTGTTGCTGGCGGTTGTGTTGGTGGATGATGTTGAATCGTTTGATTCATTTCGCCATCAACTTCCATTCCTGAACTTGCACCAACACCAGTTACTGCTGCTCCAGTTCCTCCACCAACTGTATATTCGTCTTTGACTAAACGTCCCGCAGGTCCAACTCCAACGCCCGATTGTAGTGTCAATCCTGACAGGTCTGTAAAGAACGGGTCTGTTTGGGGGAAACCAACCCAGTCCGTCATACACCAAAGCGACAATAGTAAATTAATAATTGCTAACGATTAAAAAAAAAAAAAAAAAAAAAAAAAAAGACCAACTCGAGAAAAACCATAAAATTAATATCTGCATTACGTGAGAAATTAAGGCCTCAGATCGAATTTAAACTGCTGTAGTTTTTTTTTTTTTTTTTTTTTAATTTCTGACAATTCAATTTTGGATTTTCTATTTAAAACTTTTTTAAATAATTGAATTTTTAAAGAAAAATTAAAATTATTAAAAAAATAATTGAACTTTGGATGTTAATATTTTTAGAAATAATTGAATTTCAAAATATTTTATTAAATTTCAGACTATATAATTAAATTTTACTGAATTCAAAATAATTTATCAAATAGTTTTAAATAATTTTTTTTTTTAAATTAATTGAACTATAAGTGAATTTTAATTAAAAATTTTCGGTGATTTCTGTTATTGAAGAATTTATTAGAAATTATAGACAAAAATTGAATGTCAAAAGTTATTAATTGAAAAATTCTTTCAAATAATTGAATTTTTGAAGAATATTATAAAAATCATTTAAAATCATTAAATTTTGGAAGTTGACAATTTTAAAAATAATTAAATTTAAGGTTTTATATAGAAATTTTTGAAAATAATTGAATTCAAATGATTTTGAATTGAAATTTTTTAATGATTTCTATTGCTGAAGAATTGAAAATAATTTATCAAATAATTTAAATGAAAAATGAAATTTTTTTTTTAAAAAATAATTGAATTACGGAAAAATTATAATTGAAATTATTAAATTTCAAAAAATTTTAGATGAAATTTTTTTTTAAATAATAAATTTTCAAAGGTTTTAAATTGAAATTTTTGATAATTTTATTTGATTGTTTTTTAAATTGTCAACAATTTGTTGAATTTCATTAAATTTTTAATTGAAATATAATTTAAGATAATTGAATTTGTGAAGAATTTCATTAAAATTATTGAATATAATTAATTTAGAAAAAAATTTGTTAAATAATTGAAATAAAGCAGATCTGCATTGTATACTAAAAAAGACGTATTTTGTTTACAAATTTTTTTAAAAATGTGAAAAAAAATAGAAAAAGTTGTATTTTCAAAAAAAAAAGTCAGAAAAAATCGAAAAAGTCATATAATCCGAGGCCTGGAAATTAGTTTTGCTTCAAAGAAAAAAAAAACTGTAGCTTTAGCCGCACCGATGTACCACTGATTTACATCCAACTTTCCTTTTTCTCAATTTTATTTAATTTTTTTTTTCTCCTCACTATTTCTATTTTATAATTTTCTCTTTTATTCTTAAATTTACCAATTTTTTTCAAATTACTGAAAATTTCCTAATAAAAAAAATATATATATAAATAAATAATCCGATTTTAAATGAAAAAAATTAGATTCGTTGAATTAAAATCAGTAGATTTAAACATAAATAAAGCATTTTTCAAAAAAAAAAACTGCAATTACATGAAACAATTTCTTTTTTTTTTTGTAAATTTAAGCAACATTAAAACTTTAGCTGGACAAGTGAGTCTGTTTTCTTACTTTTAGTATGTTTAAAATAGTTTTTTTTTTTTTTGTTATATTTTGTAACATCATCTGTTGACATTATATTCTTATCTAGAAAAGAAATTAATTACGAACCACGATAAAAGTTATCATAAAATTTGAGCTTTAAAATTATTTTTTAAAATACTTTCAATTCACAATTTATTCAAATAATTATTTTTAAATTAAATTTTTCATTTGAAAAAATTGTATTTATAATTTATATTTTAATATAACAAATAATAGCTCTTAAAGAATGTTATTTATTTTATTTTTTTTTTTGAAGCCTTTTGCGCCTTTCGCAATAAAAAAATTTAAAGAAATGAAAACATGCCTTGTTAAATGATACTTGTGTTTTGAAAAACAAATGAATATATTGAAAGCCACAGCTATTTTTAAAAGTGAAGCCCAATATTATTATTATTATTATATTAAAGACAAGACGAGTTGCAAAAAAAATAATAATTTCTTTTTACCATGCATAAAACATACCTATCCCGGGTGAGACGACTCTTTCATAATGATAAGGATTCACACAAACAGAATCACATTTGAGATCAAAAGCAAATTGGCAGTATTTCACATGTTTCAATTCATTTTTATGAAGATCGGGCCATCGCCAAATTCTTGCATAAATCACATGGGGAAATCCTTTACGTCCAGCCACCTGTAATCTTCCATCCAAAGTTCTTTGAATTGTAACACACTTACTTGGATGTGCTCCATTTGTTGTTATTGCTGTTATCAAACTATCGAGCTCTTCTCTTTTTTCCTTTAAAGCAAAAGAAAAGAAAAAATAATATTATAAATTACAATTTTATTAAATTAAAATTCAATTAAAATAATCTTATATTTTACTTTTAAATTAATTTAATTTTAAAAATATATATTATTTTACTTTAATTAATTAATAAAAGGAATGGTAAACCATTTTTTTAGTACCTTTAATTTTTTCACCAATGATTCAATAGCTCTTTTGCTGAAAGTTTCACTTTCACCTCCTTGACGATGGCACATAAGCGAATGCACAATACTTAAACATGCATCCGCACTCGTTGGTGCACTAGGTACCATTCCCGTCATTTCTCTTACTGAAAATTGCAACATAAATGTTATAAATTTTTGAAAATTACAAAAGAAAAAAAAGAAAATATTTTTTTATTCAAATTATTATTATTTTTGATCAAAATTTTTTGCAATATTTCTTGATCAATAATTTATTGAAATAAAAATTTGTAGACAAAAAATTAGTTAATATATTTTGAGTACAAAAAAAATGTCGTTTTAGTCGATTTACATAAGAAGAAAAGACAAAAAAAAATCGATTTTTGAAATTTTAATAAATTTAATTTAATAAATACTTTATTTCTATTAACCATTATTTTTTTGGATATTAAAAGTAAATTTTAATAATTTCTTAATAAAAATAATTACATAGAAAATAATTACGAAATTTCATTTAGATAATATTTCAAAATTTTACTGAAACAAATTTCCATGAATTTTAACAAATTTTAGATTTGTAAAAAAAATATAAAAGTTACATTTTTAAAAAATTTGTTGAAGTCGGAATTAAAAAGTTGATTGGAATTTAAAATTTTGGCAAAGTTTTTAGTTTTAATGGTAAACAAATTTTCGAATAATAATTAAAATTTACAGATTTTTAAATTACATTTTTTTTAAATAATTGAATTGCATATTTTAAATTTGAAATAAATTTTCTGCAAATTTAAACTGTTGTACATAGTTTTTTGTTTTTTTAATTTTTGACAATAATTAAATTTTACAAATTTGAAAATAATTTATCAAATAATATTAGAAAACATTTCTTTAAAAATTATTTAATTTTCGAAGACTCACAATTCATATTTCGTCAAAATAATTAAACTTCAAGTGGTTTCAGTCGATTTTAAATTCCCAACAAAGTCGAAAAAGTAATTTTTTTTTTATTTCAACTAAATTTAGTTAATAAATATTTTACTTTAAATAACTACTATCATTAGACATTTAATTCATTTTAATAATTCCTTAATAAGAATAATATCAAGAAAATTTATTTCGAATAATTCAGAATCGAATGAAGACAATTTTTCGAAATTTTAATTAAGTAGGAAAAATTTATAATAAAAAATTCTTAAAGTTTCATATTTTAAATTTTTTGAAGTTTGATTTAAGCAATTTATTTGATTTTAAAATTTTGTCATAGTTTTAATGGCCAAAATAATTTTAAACAAAAATTAAGTTTTACAGATTTTTAAATTAAATTTTGTTCAAATAATTGAATTGTAGAAGGTTTAATTTTGAAATAAATTTTATGCAAATTTAAACTGTTGTAGTTTTTTCTTTTAATTTTTGACATCAATTTCAATTTTAGAGTTTTTATTTGAAACATTTTTAAATATAATTTAATTTTTAAAGAAATATTAATGTAAAAAATAATTGAAAATAATTGAATATTGAATTTTAAAAGATTTTGAAAAATTTTCTGACAATAATTAAATTTTATAGAATTGAAAATAATTTGATTAAACGTTTTTCAAAAATAATTTAATTTTCGAAAATTTACAATTCAAATTGTTGAAAATAATTGAATTTCAAGTGATTTTTGATTGAAATTTTCAATGATTTCTGTTGGTGAAGAATTTATTTGAAATTACAGACTAAAATTGTATTTCAAAAGTTTTTAATTGAAAATTGCTTTCAGATATTTGAAATTTTATATAATATTATAAAAATCATTAAAAATAATTGTAATTCGGAAGAGTGGCAGTTAAAATTTTCAGAAATAATTGAATTTCATAAAATTTTTAATTGAAAAATAATTTAATTATTAAAGAAATTCATTAAAATTATTGAAAATAATTCATTTAGAGAAGAATTTTATTAAAAAAAAATTTTTTTGAATAATTGAAATAAATAAAATCTGCATTGTATACCAAAAAAAGATGTATTATGTTTCACACTTTAAAAAAATATATATATATATAAAAAAAGTCGTATCGAATTAAAATAAGTCTAAAAAAAAATTGTATTTTCGAAAAAATGACAGAAAAAACGAAAAAAGTCTTATAAATCCGAGACATGAATTTTGACTATAATTTCACCTTTTTTTTCATGTGCCTAAAGTTTTGAACGTTCAAATGAAGAAAAACATATTTTTGTGTTCATAAATTTTTTCAAAATTACTACTGCAATTAAAAATAAAAAAATACATTCAACATTTATTTTATTTTTTTACACAAAAAACAGTATTTTATAATAAAATTTAAAGCTAAAAAATTAGTAAACAAATGTTTCGTCCATTTAAACATTCAGAACTTGCAAAACTTCCCCCACCTCTAAAATGTTGAATTTGATACAGAATAGATGTATGATATATATATAAAATTAAAAATTTGAAAAAAATCTTACTTTCGGGATTTGATTGCATCGGGGGCGAGGGGTAAAGGTGACTACCCCCGCCCGCGAGTCCAACCATCTCTGTGAAAGCCGTGGCGGCAATTGTTGATGTCCTTTTCCTTCAAATGTCTGACCTTACCCTTACGTCGAACCCCAAAACATTCAATCCCCTTATGCTCCAGCATCTAGTGAAATACTTGTGCCATGTGTTTCGGCGTTTAATCTTATTCAATATTAATGGAAATTTACAATTTCAATCAACCGAAGTAAACACGACACCAAGAGATTAAAAAAGAAACAATATACATACAAAGTTTGTTTCATTCAATACAAATGAAAATCCACACAAGTCAACGACATGAACATCGGTTCACACACGAGTGTAATAAAGTATTATAACAAAAAAAAAAAACACACAACTTCCACTGTAGTTCCGAAAAAACAAAAAAATCAACAACACTTGAGTTTTCGTCTCAAGAACACTTGTATCGTTTGTACATTATTTATTGCGATCTTGTTTTTATGTATATCAACACTGAACAATCAGAAAAAGAAAAAAAAATGCTCACTCGTCTATAGAAGAGTGTCGAAATTTTCTTTTTAAAAAAAATACACCAAAATAAAAATCAAATTCGATAGAATTGTTTATTTAATGAGATTACTACCTTTCACTCATTGTTTCTCACTCTCTGACTTGTTCTACGATTATTGCAATTTACACACAATTTTCATCCTTGGAAAAAACAAAGCCGTACACAGCAGCAGCAGCAGCAGCTAACGCAAAAATTCTGCGAATGCCATCAACATTACGATATGGCGGCGCTGCTTGTACACTTCTTTTTTAAAGAGCGGGATTTTGAACTCTTATTAAAAAAACATTTTTGTGTTATAAAACATTAATTTTATTTATATTTTAATAATTATTTATATTCTTTTATTAAATTAGAAAAATATTTAAAAATTTCTATAAATAAATGAAAATAATTATAAAAAATTATTTATGAATTTAAATTAATCTTCAATTTTTGATATTTGAAATTCTTTAGAAAATTAAAAATGGCGGTATTTAAAAACAAGTGAACCAATCGATGATGTCTATTAGAAATTCTAGATTTCTTATTGGATGTATTATATTTCTTATTCGCTTCGTACCAATTGTTAAGTACTACCAACTTTGTGGGGGAAAAAAAACAACGTGGTTCGTTAAAATTCTCTTGAGGTTATGTACAGAATAATAATATAAAAGAAAACAATCATATTTATTAATTAAATGAGTGATAAATTAAAAATTATCAAAAATATTATTGCATTTATATAAAGAAATAAGATAAATTAAGGTAAGAATTTTATTGGTCAATTTTTATTAATTTACATATTTTAATAACAAACATGACATTTATCCACGTTTTTTTCTTCTTTTTTTCACGTTGAAATTATTTAAAATCTTTATAAAACTAATTCGACTAGATAAAAGGGTTTTTTTTTCCAAATGTACAATATAGAAAATATTTTTTTAAAAAAATTCTAAAAAAGTTTTTTTTTTATCTTTTCATTTCTATTTGTAGCTTTGTATCGACTTCGTTATTTTATATTTTTATTATCTTTTTTATTCAAAGATTGTTGAAAAGTAATTATTAAAAAAAAAAAAAAAAAATGAAGATCAGCAAAGTGAAAAGAAGTAATCAAAAACGAACAAAGCTCGCGAAACAAGGTAAATTAAAAACTCGAAGACATCGTGATAAACCGAAAAAACAAATTCAAAAACCTCAACAATCGCGAATCAACAATACTCAGGAAGATGAAGAAGGAAGTGATGATGATAGAAATATGTTGGAAATGGTGGAAAAAGATGATTTGTCTTTTCTCAAAGAAGCTATTTCAAATAAATCCTATGAACTTTTAAAAAAAATTCGTTGTACAGACAATCAAAAGTAAGTTTAAAAATTTTTTTTAATTGTAGTTAATTAGACTTAATATTACTAGCTTATCAATAGTAATAAATTTATGTTTATTAATTTTTTTTTTATCTTAAATTAAGTCTTAAAATTTTTTTTCAACATTTATAAATCTTTAGAAGAATTCTCGAAAATTAAATTAATATGATTTTTAAAATATAATTCTTTTTCAAAGTAATAAACTTATTTTTTCATAATTATTATTATTTTTATTTTAAATTCAAGTCAAATTTTCAACATTAATAAATCTTTAGGCAAATTCTCGAAAATTTAATTTTAAAATTAAATTTTCTTTTTCTATCAGGCAAAGTAAAAAATCTAAAAAAACACAAGAAAATCTAGAATACAGATATGAGAAAACAGCATTCAAAGGAGTTGAAGAAGATATGGGAAAAGAATTTAAATTTCTTTTACCAATTAAAACAAAAGATGGATTTGTTAAAACTAGAGCGATTGAAAAAGAAAATGTTGAAGATGAAGAAATGCTGGAAGAAGAAAAAGAAGAAGATAAGGAAGTAGACGAAGATGAAAAAAGTGATACCGATTCTTTAGATTTAGATTTAAAAGAGGTAATTGTAATTTATTTTATTTTTCTAATCTTATTATTTCATTTATTACATATATAATTATAAAAAGTAGAGATTTAAAATTTTTTTCTAAATTTAAAGGATACAAAGGATTTAAATGAAATTGAACATGTTTCAACGGCAAAATTATTGGCATGTCGTGAAGAAGTTTTAAAATCTCGACGTTATACTATTGGCATTTTATCGAGTAGCATTTTGGAAGATCCACAATTAAGATCGAAAAATTTTACAATGCTACTTGATTTTATGGATGAGAAAAATCCTGAAGTTTACATTACTGTTAGAAAATTAGCAACAGCATCACTTCTTGAAATTTTTAAAGATATTCTGCCATCTTATCACATTACACAAGTTAATCAAGAAGGAGTTAAATGTAAGTATAATTTAAAATTTTATTTCATTTTAAAAATGATTTCTTTTAATTTTTTTTAATTTCGACTTTTTTTTTTACAAAATTAAAAATAAACACGCCTTTTTCAGTGTACAATGCAGATCTTTTTCAGATCATATTTATTTCAATTATTTAACAAATTCTTAACTAAAATTCTTCTCAAAATAAATTTTCATCAATAATTTTAATTAAATTCTTCACAATTTTCTTAAACTATTTTTCAATTCAAAATTTTATGAAATTCAATAATTTTTTGAAATTTGAAAAAAATCAGCAAATAAAATTAACAAAAATTCTAATTAAAAATTACTTAAAATTAAATTATTTTCAAAATTTTCAATTTAAAACCTTTGAAAATTTAATTATTTCTAAAATTTTTCATCTAAAACAAACTAAAAGTTAATATTATTATTATTATTGCTGTCATTGTTATAATAACTAAAAGTTAATATTTTCAACTATAATTCTTTCAAAATTCAATTATTTTAAAAAAGTTTTCATTTTTAATTCAAATTATTTTCAATTCTGTAAAATTTAATTATTATTTAAAAAAAAAATCTGCTGAAATTCAATTATTTATAAAAATTTCAGCTCTAACTCTTCCGAAATTCAATTATTTTTAATAATTTGTATAATATTCTTTAAAATTTCAAATATCTGAAAGAAATTTTCAATTAAAAACTGTTGAAATTCAATTTTTGTCTGTAATTTCGAATAAATTCTTCAGCAACAGAAATCAGCGAAAATTTCAATCAAAAATTACTTAAAATTCAATTATTTTTGAAAAAGGTTTTATAAAATTATTTTCTAAATTATTTTCAATTCTAAAAAATTTAATTATTGTCAGAAAATTTTTCAAAATCTTTTGAAATTCAATATTCAATTATTTTTATTAATAATTTTAATATTTCTTTAAAAATTAAATTATTTAAAAAAGTATCAAATAAATGTTCAATGTCAGAAATTAAAACAAAAAACTAAGTATAACTGTTTAAATTTGCAGAAAATTTATTGCAAATTTAAACTTTCTGCAATTTAATTATTTGAACAAAATTTAATTTACAAATCTGTAAAACTTAATTATTGTTCAAAATTTTTTTGGACATTAAAACTCAAAACTGTAACAAAATTTTAAAATGGAATAAATTGCTTAAATCAGACTTCAAAAAATTTAAAATATGAAACTTTAAGAATTTTATTTTATAAATTTATCCTATTTAAATTAAAATTTTGAAAAAATTTGTCTTAGTTCGATTCTGAAATATTTGAAATAAATTTTTGTAATAAATATTTTTATAGAATTATTCTTATTAAAAAATTAATAAAATAACTTTAATATCCAATTAACATTAGTTTTTTAAAATAAAATTATTTTCTTAACTAATTAAATTTAGATAAAATAAAAACAAATCGTCTTTTTCGACTTTTTTTTTTAATGTAAATTGACTAAAGCAATTTTTTTGCGCTCTAAAGTCAATCCAAGGTATGTATTTTGTTTTACTAAAAAGAAATTTTTTCATTTTCAGTAAAAAAAGATACATTTCAACTACAAAACTATGAAGCTGATTTGTTAAAGAATTACAAAAATTATTTGCAAAAATTGGAGAAAATGGCTAAAATTTTATACAAAAAAGGAAATTCCATGCGAAGATTGAATGATCGTGAAATTCAATTGGCATCATTGGCCGTGAATTGCATGTGCGATTTATTGTTAACACATCCATATTTCAATTTTTCAAATAATATCGCAAAATTTCTTATTCCATTGTTAGATAATAAACTTTCATCAATAAGAGAAATTGTCGTCAAATGTTTTACACAAATTTTCAAAGAAGACAAACGTGGAGAATTATCTTTGATGGTAAATATCAATATTTAAATAAAATATTAATATTTTTTTAGTAGAGAAATAAAAAAAAAACCTTATAAGAGGCATTCCACGTGAGATTTTCATTCAAAAATTTTTTTTCCCGAAATCTTTATACAAACTAAGAAAATACAATTTTTTTAGTTTTTATATAGATTTCGGAAAAAAATTTTTGAATGAAAATCTCGCGTGGAATACCCCATAGTTAAATTATTCTTTTTTTTTTGTACTTTGCTTAAATAGATTGTACAACAGTTAAATAAATATATAAAACCTCGTGGACATACTGTTCATCATGAGGTAATATCTGTTTTATTGGGATTGCGAATAAAAGATATAAATTTGGATAAAGAAAAAGATGAGGAATTAAAGAAGCAAAAATTAATGTCACATAAGCAAAGAATATTAGCGTTAAGTAAACGTGAACGAAAGAAGAGTAAAAAACTTGAACAAGTTGAAAAAGAACTTTTAGAAACAAAAGCTGAGGAAAATAAAAAGGCAATGGAAAAAGTTTTCACCGATATTACATCATTGGTGTTTACAATTTATTTCCGAATTTTAAAACAAGCACCAAGCAGTAAAATTCTATCAGCTTGCCTAGAAGGATTAGCCAAGTAAAATGAAAATCTAATTAAATTATTGTTATTTCTAATTTTTTTCTTATTAATTATTATTTTATTTTTAAGATTCGCCCATTGTATAAATTTGGAATTCTATCAGGATATCGTCAATGTTTTAAGTGCTTTATTAGAGGAAGGAAATTTAGCATTGAGAGAAAGACTCAATTGTATTCAAACTGTTTTTATTATTTTGTCCGGTCAGGGTTCTGCATTAAATATAGATCCTCATAGGTAGGTGAAAAGAAAAATTTTAATATTAAATTTTCCATTTGAAATTTTAATTCTTAAAAAAAAGCAACATAAATTTGAGAGAAATTTTTATATTTTCAGATTTTATTCTCATCTTTATAAAAATCTATTAAACGTTCATGCAGGAAGAAGTTATACGGAAATTGATGTTGTTTTGAAAGTATTGGTTTTAGCGTTGGTTCATCGACAGAAGAATATTACACAAAATCGATTAATAGCGTTTGTAAAAAGAATTGCTACCATGGCTTTAGGTTTACAGCATAATGGAGCACTTGGCGCTCTTGGTGTAATTAAAACAATAATGCAACTTGGAAAAGCAGCATATATTTTATTAGACACTGATAGTGGCTGTGGCGATGGTCTTTATTTATCAGAATTAGATGATCCTGAATATTGTAATGCAAAATCTACAGCTTTATGGGAAATTATTGCGTTGCAGGTAAATTATTGTTTTTTTTCACAATAATTAGTAACAAAAAAATTAATCTTACTCGTATTAAATTTAGAAAATTTAATTTTTATATTTCATTATTATAATGCTAAAAATTCTTTTACAAACGCTTTTTTATTTTATGAGGTACATTTTTTAGAAAAATTAATAATTTGATAAAAATTAATTTTAAATTAATTAAAAATAATTAAATTAATAATGAAAAATTTTATTATATTAGATTTCAACGATTGTGAGATAAAACTTTTTTTTAAATTGAATATTATTAATTGATTCAATGAATTTATTTAAATTTATTATATAAATCATTAGATTTCAACGATAATCAAAGAAAAGACATTTAAAAATTTTTAAAGACTAAAAATTAATTTAAATTTAATTAGTTTTAAGTAAATGCTTTCGAAATAAAAAACGAGTTAATTTAAAAATAATTTAAAAATTTTTTAGCGACATTATCACAATACTGTGCATCAGGTTGCAAAAAATATTGCCTGGGAAGTTCCAGCCAGTGGAGAGGGCAGTTTATCGCCTGAAATTGCAAAATTGTGAGTTATAAATATTAATTTGAAAACAAATTTTTAAAGTATTTAAAAATAGAGAGAGAAAAAAATAGTAACGTTGTAAATTATAAATTTTTGTTTATTTTAACTCAGGCCTCAAATTTACAACTTTTTCCAACTTTTTTTCAAAAATTCTACTTTTTTCGACTTATTTTAATAAAATGCGACTTTATTAAATTCTTTTTTCAACATTTTTAAGTAAAATAGGAATTTTTTTAGTCTACAATGCAATTTTTCCAAAATTTAATTACTTAACAAATTTTTAACTAAACTTCTTGGCTAAATTAATTATTTTCATAAAATTCTTGAAAACTTCAATTATCTGAAATTATTTTTCAATTAAATATTTTAAAAGATTAAATAATTCTTTAAAATTTCTAAAAGAAAAACATTTCAGTAAATAAAAAATATCAAAAATTTCAATTCAAAATTACATAAAATTCAATTATTTCTAAAAATTTAAACTTAATAATTAATAATAATTTCAAACAATAATTTTTATCATGTTCTTCAAGAAATCAATTATTTAAAACAATTTTTTAAATTAAAAATTCAGTAAAATTTAATTATTTGCAGAAATTAAAAAAATTTCAATTTGAAATTTTATTAAATTGAATTATTTACTTCTAAAAATTTTAATTTAATCACTTCTATTATTTTCAATATAAAATTTGTTATAATTAAATTTTTTCTAAAAATTTCCATTATAACTCTTTAAAAATTCAATTATTTTAAATAAATGTTATCTTAAATTGTTAAATTATTATTATCAACCAATAATTTTCATCAAATTCTTCAAAAAAAAAATGAAATTATTTAATAATTCGTAATTAAAATTTATTAATTTTAATTATTTCAATTAAAAATTCAGTAAAATTTAATTATTGATTGTAATTTAAAAATAAACTTGAAAAATTAAAATTTTCGAAAATTTAAAATTGCTGAATTAAAAAAAAAAAAAAAACTATTTGAAACTTAATCCAAAGTCTGTTAACTTTTTAATTTTTTCCATAAAATAAAAATGATGTTTAAAGTGAAAAAAGAAAAATTATTTTTCATTTTTTTTTTTTAGAAATCCAGAAGAACTTTGCCAAGAATACGATCCTGTGACAGTTGCTTTTAAACCAGCAGTAGCTATTCCAAAAAAAGTGACACCGAAAATTTTAACGAAATATGAATTTGCTAATATGAAATTTGAAAATTATGTTAATGAACGTTTCAACAATGTTATTATCGACGATGAAAAATTCGATATTTGTGCTTCACTTCGGAAAAGAAAATCTTTAAATTTAGCAAAAGAAACGAAAATTTCAAAAAGAAAACGAACGAAATAATGGATTTATTGTATATAGGAATTATAAACATTTTTTTAAATTTAGAAATTAATTACAAATTTTTTCAATTTTTGTAAACTAAAAATAAAATTGAACAATACATTTGTATAAATAAAAAATAATAATAAAACAAAATTTAGTTATTATTTACATTATTACTTTTATTTCTATTTTCCATTATATATTTTTTGTTTTCTATTTTTCCTATTAATTTATTAATAATTATTAATTCACCGTGTTTACTAGTTTATTAAATTATAAAACTTCTGATTAAAAAAAAGAAAAATACAAATTCAAATTTACCGCCGAAAATATGACAGTTACGGCATCAATATCATTGATTGGTCCTACAACTTGTAAATCCAATTTGTCATTGGTCTATTTCTATTTATTTGCTGTAACTGTGTGTGTAATATTTTTGTTGCGCATGTGTGCGCATGCGAATGGCAAACGTAACGTTGTGCCTTTGCAACATACAGTGCAGTATAGGAAAAAAAAAAAATAATAATAAAATAAAATATTGCATTGAACAAGCGTAAAAATGGCCGTGTGAAATGGCAGCACGACGATCAGTGTTGACGAACCCTGAATCCCTAACAGGGACAGTAAATACCGATCCTTTAAGAGAACTTTTTGAAGCCTGTAAAACTGGTGATTTAGCAAGGGTGAAAAAATTAGTGACTCCAAAAACGGTCAATGCTCGTGATACTGCAGGTCGGAAATCAACTCCTCTTCACTTTGCAGCTGGTGAGTAATATATATGTATTTTTTTCTCACACACACACACACACACACCCATGTTATCAGCTTTTTTTTTACATATTTATTTTGCCAAGAATTGTTACTTGACAATTTGAATAAAAATGGTTTTCTTTTTTTTTTTTTGGTTGAGTCACTCACCTTAACGGTTCATCGAACATCAAGGTGATTCTTTCCTTTCTCAACTAGATTATGTTGTCATTCGCTATGGTTTTAATTATGTCTGCATAGTAACAGTGAAAATTTAACTGAATTCACTATTTTTGTGAAATTTTGTAAAATTCAAAAATTTAGACTTTTATATTTTTTGTGGTGTGTTTATATTGTTTTAAAGTATATTCTTGTATATATATATATCTATTTGCTTTGAAGAATATTGTTTAGAATATAATATGTATAGTTATAGAAATTCGTTTTTTTTCGAAGAAAAAAGTTTTGAGAAAAGAAAATGAAAATTATTACAGTGGAGTAAATTTTCAAAAGCTGATCTATTTTTCGAAAAAAATTGATATAAATATTTTATTATTTCAAGGACTTTACAAATCTTCCTGTCACTTAAATTTAAAAAAAAAAATTAACGAATTTTTAATTTAAAATTTTTTTGACATAACCAAAATGACAATTTTTATGTTTTTCTATTGTGGAAAAAATTACCCCCCAAAAAAACCAGTAAATCAGTAAATTATGATAAAATTTAATTAAAAACCAAACATTTTGAATATAAAAATATTACTATAGAAATATATTATAAATTTTTTATTTTAAAAGCAAACTTGTAGTGGTTATGTGAGAAAAGTCATTTCGCGAAATAAGAAAATAAAAATTTATCGGATTTTTAAAATTTGCTCCTCAAATGAAGAAAGAGATTGAGAACAAAAAAAAATTTATACGAAAATTAATTTTGTATTCTTTTTTCTTAATATTATAATTTTTCTATTACTGAATATTTGTAGACAATTTATTTTATTTGTATTATTAATTTGTTGAATTATTATTATTATTTTTTTTTCCAATAGGTTACGGTAGACGAGACGTGGTTGAATTTCTTCTTTTAGCTGGTGCATCGATTCAGGCTCGTGATGATGGAGGACTTCATCCTTTACATAATGCCTGTTCCTTTGGACATTATGACGTTGTAAGACTTTTATTAGAAGCAGGAGCCAATCCAAATACTCGTGATAATTGGAATTATACACCATTACACGAAGCAGCTATTAAGGTAAATTAGAAAAATAAATTTTCTCACAAAATTACATAAAATAACTATAACGGTAAACAAAAATAATTATTACAGTAACAATAAAAAAAAAAAAAAAAAAAAAAAATAGTATAACATTTGTTCAAATTATTATTGATTATTTCAAATTATGATATATATTGTAAATTACAAAAATATTTAGTTACGGTAAAAATTAAAATAAAATTTTTTTTCTTTATAGGGAAAAATTGATGTTTGTATTGCATTATTGCAACACGGAGCAGATTCAAATATTAGAAATACAGAAGGGAAAACAGCTCTCGATTTAGCGGATATAGCGACAAAACCAGTTTTGACGGGCGAATATAAAAAAGATGAATTATTGGAAGCTGCTAGATCGGGTAACGAAGAACGTCTCTTGCAACTTTTAAATCCTTTGAATGTCAATTGTCACGCCAGTGACGGACGTCGTTCAACGCCTCTACATTTAGCCGCAGGATACAATCGTTCGAGGGTCGTTCAAATTTTATTACAAAACGGAGCTGACGTTCATGCAAAGGACAAAGGGTATTTTTAATTTTTCAAATTAAATATCATATATAATTAAATCAGGATGGCCACCGAACCTTGAAACATTGAAAACCGAAAGAACGTGAAATTTAATTATGCCTTTGATAAAACCGTGAATTTTGCTTTGAATTTTTTAATTCAACGTTGAAATTTGTTTGTTTTTTTTCAAATATTCGTATTTTGATTTTTTTTTTTGAAATTTAAACTTGTGTTCTTAATTTTTAATCTATCTGGAAGTAAAAAAATTTTTTGAAAAAATGAAAACTAAAAATTTGTGAAAACAAATTTTATAGCTGTTTGATTAAAAAAAAACGAATTGGAAAAATTAAAAATTGTGCTAAACAATATTGGGAAT
Source organism: Leptopilina boulardi (assembly GCF_019393585.1). Classification (NCBI taxonomy): domain Eukaryota; kingdom Metazoa; phylum Arthropoda; class Insecta; order Hymenoptera; family Figitidae; genus Leptopilina; species Leptopilina boulardi. The sequence goes on from NW_026137864.1 coordinate 1,678,628, forward strand.
GCTTTAAAAATTCTCTTTCTACCATTTTTTTTTTTTTTTTTTTTTTTCGAAATAATTAATAATTTCTGATCTGAAATCAGGTAGGAAAAATTTTCAAATTAGAATTTTTATAAAGTATAAAAATTGTGCTACATAATTTTGCTAAATAACAATTTTTTCAAAAATTTATTGTAACATATTTTTTTTGATAATTCGCAATCTTTAAAATTTTTCCCAATATTTGCTTTCGAAATTTTTGGTAAAATTTGGATTTTTTCAAAAAATAATTTATGTCACAGTAGATTACAAGTAACAATGCAGCACAAGTGTTAATTTTTTTTTAAAAAAAGCAACAAGAATATTTCTATTAAAACTTTTGTCAATAGTTGCCATAAAAAGTTTTTTTTTTTCTATTTGAAGTTAAATCTTCGGTTTTTCAACGCAATTTTTGCAGTAAAAAAATATACATTTAAAAAAAAAAATTTTATAACTTTCAACCGATATTAAAACAAAATGATTACAATTTTAATGTACTAATTTAAAATTATGTGATAATATCTCAATTTTAGTTACATAAACTTAAAACTGGGAAAATAAAGTAAATTTAATTACGTGCAAGAAGTTAGAAACGCAATTTTATTTTTTTTTTCAAAAAAATCATTTCTTATGCTAATTTGTGATGCAAAAATTTTTTCCAAAAAAAAAATAATTAGGACTCAAATTAAAAAAAAAAAAAAAAAAAAAACATTAAGCTCCAAAAAATCACTTATATCCGTAATTAAAACTAAACAATTGTTCAATGTCAGAACAAGAAAAAATGCTGCCAACAATTTTTAAAATATTTAATAATAAATTATTCAAAATAAATCAAATTTAAATTCAAATAACGATTTTTTAACTCAGAAATATTAAAAAATTATCATTTTCCAAAATACTATTGAACGTGCACAAAAATGTTACCACTAATATTTTTTGTTAAATATCAATATTCTTTTGAAAATAATAATCGATAAAATTTTATTTGAAATAAATTTTATTTTTCTTTTTTAACTTACGTTTTTTCGATAATTCAAAATTTTTTAAAATTAGATCCAAAAATTAGTTTAATTATTTTGAATGTTTTTTTTTTTAGCTTTAAGTTTTTTTTAAAAAATAATTTGAAGCAAATTTAGATTTTTTAAAACTGTATGAAATTTTTTTTTTTTGATAATTTTTGATAACAAATGTAATGTTTTCTCTTTTGTAAAAGAGTCTTAAATTCAAAAATTTGAAAAAATTCTTTATAAAATCGTGAAAAAATAATTGGAATTTTATTTCTAAATTTTAATGAACATTCTGAATTTATTTTAATTTATATTATATATTGAGGGTGAAATTTCAATTAATAATTTTTTCTTTTTTGGTAAAAAGTAGATAGAATTTTCAATAATTTTTTTTTTTTTAAATAGATTATTTAAACTAATTTTTGTATTTTTCTATATTTGTTGACAAAAGAGGTTTAGTGCCACTTCATAACGCTTGTTCGTATGGTCACTTTGATGTGACTGAGGCGTTGTTAAAACACGGAGCAGCAGTTAATGCCAGTGATTTGTGGGCATTTACACCTTTACACGAAGCAGCAAGTAAATCAAGGGCGGAAGTTTGTTCTCTTCTTTTAAGTGAAGGAGCAGATCCAACGCAGTTAAATTGTCACAGTAAAAGTGCTATCGACGTCGCTCCAACCCTGGAGCTCCAAGAGAGATTAGCTTGTGAGTATCTTAAACTAAAACAATTCATTTTTCCTATTTTTTAGCAAAAATAATTCTTTTATTTTATTGATTTATTATCATTATTAATTATTTAATATTCCTATTTTTTTCTATAGAATTAAATCAAATATTTTTCTTTTTGAATTTATAATTTTTTCATGAAAATAGATGAGAAATTTAAATTCGAATTCAAAAAATTGAAAATGTTTTTTTATTTCGATAAAATTTTTTTGTTGAACAAGTTCTATTTTTTTTTTTTTTTTAAATTCTTTTATTGAGAAATTATTTTTCTTAAATAAATTTCAGACGAATATAAAGGCCATTGCCTTTTAGATGCTTGTCGACAGGCAGATTCAACGAAATTGAAAAAATATTTATCACCTGAAGTGGTGAATTTTAAACACCCTTATACGGGTGACACGCCTTTACATTGCGCTGTCGCTTCACCTTTTCCAAAAAGAAAACAAATTATTGAAATTTTAATTCGAAAAAGTCCCACATTGAATGAGAAAAATAAAGATTTTCTTACACCTCTTCACGTTGCTGCCGATCATTCGCATTACGATGCAATGGATATTCTTTTAAGACACAACGCCAAAGTTAATGCACTGGATGGATTAGGACAAACGGCATTGCACAGGTTTGTTTCTTAAAAAAAAAAGAAATTTTACTGCTTTATCACAATATTAATATCACAATTTTTTAAATTTTATATTAAATTAATTTCCTACATTTATAATTATAAAATAAAAAAAAACCTACAACTGTTATTTGGTTTTAATTCACATGTATTTGTTATTTTCAATCAGTTTCGAGCATTATTAATTGTTCCTTTTCAAGGGATAATTGTATAATTATCAATTATCACTTGAAAAAGATAAAATACAAAAATAATACAAAGGACAAAATATACAAAAATAATAAAAAAATAAACAATTAATAATATTTGAAACTGATTGGGAGTAATAAATAAATTGAAATCAAATAACCGTTCTAGGCTTTTTCATTTTATAATTATTATTATTACAAAAAATGATTTTTAATAAAAAGCAAATTTATATTTTTCAAGAAATAGACCAATTACTATTTCCAGAATGTAAATTTAAATTACAATTTTTCAAATGATACATGACAGTGGATAATTAATATTTTATATTGTTTTTGCAGATGCGCAAGAGAGGATAATGTGCAAGCATGTAGAATTCTTTTATCGTACAACGTAGATCAATCAATTGTATCTCTTCAAGGATATACTGCAGCTCAAATAGCCACTGAGAATGTTTTGAAAATTTTACAAGGTAAAAAAAAATTTGAAAAAATAAGTACAATTTTTATTGCATTCGATTATAGGTTTGTGCGGGTGTTTCTTTTTAAAATTTATCATCGTAATTTTAACTTTTTTTTTCTTTTTTCTTTTATTAGATCCACCAAATGGAACTGAAGACGTGGAAGCTCAACTTCTAGAAGCGAGTAAATCTGGCGATTTAACGGCAGTTGAAAGAATTCTTCAATCAAATCCACATGCGGTTAATTGTCGAGATTTAGACGGTCGACACTCGACGCCATTGCATTTTGCAGCGGGTTACAATCGTGTTCCCGTTGTGGAATATCTTCTTGCACATGGAGCTGATGTTCATGCTAAAGATAAAGGGTAATTATAATTAAAATTTTTTTTGGTAAATTAAAAAAAATGGAACGCATAAATAAGCTCTAAAATTTTTTTTTTAAATTACAATTTAATAGAATCTTATTCTTATAGAATATTAATTTAGCAGAATTGTAATTTAAAAGAATCTTCATCTTGCAGAAAGATGATTAGAAAAAATATTAATTTTGCAGAATATTCAGGAAAAGTGAAATTGGTTTGGGAATAGTCAGGGAATTTTATGAAAAATATCAAATTTCTAAAAATGCTACTATAATTATAATTTTTGAAATTTTCAATTTAAACTTTTGATTCGAAAAATTGTTATCTTTCATTTTTATAATTGTAGGCCTTGGATCGATATTTGAAAGAAAAAAAGTCATTTTAGTCGATTTACATTACAAGAAAAGACTAAAAAAAGTACATTTTTTTGTTATTTTAAATACATTTAATTAGTTTTGATAAATATTTTATTATTAAAAATTTATTAGAAATTAAATAAAATTTATTAATTCCTTAATAAAAATGTTTTACAGAAATATTTTCAAGAATTTTTTTTTTTTTTAAATCACCGAATTAAACTGAGACAAATTATCAAGATTTCAATTCAGTTTCGGAACAAATTTTCAAAAATAATTTAAAATTACATTTAAAAAAAAAAGAAGAAAATTTTTCAAGTCTGATTTATACACATTATTCGAATTCAGAATTTCGGAAAATATTGTAAATAATTAAATTTTTCAAGAATTTTATTAAAATATTATAGAAAAAAAATTAATTTTAATTGAAAATTTGTGAAATAATTGAATTTCAGAAGATTTTTTAATTAAAATTTTTAAAATAATTGAATTTGTAAGAGTTTGATTTAAATTTTTTTAGAAATAATTAAATTCTAAAGAATTTTCAAATGGAAAATGATTTAAAAAATTGAATTTTCGATTTTTGAAATTTTCAATTAAAATTCTACTAAACCATGAATTACTGAAATTTTTTAAAAATTATATAAACAAAAATTGAATTTTAAAGAATCATTAATTAAAAAAAGCTTTATGTAATTGAATTTTTAAAAAACTTGATTAAAGTTATTAGAAATAATTAATTCAAAAAGAAATTGAAGTTAAAATTTTTAGAAATAATTGAGTTTTTGAAGAGTAATAGTTAACATTTTTGGAACTAATTGAATATCAGGAGATTTTTAATTAAAATTTTCGTAATAATAATTTTTTTTTTTTTTATGAATTAGCGGTCTGGTACCACTTCACAATGCTTGTTCTTACGGCCACTATGAAGTGACGGAACTTCTCGTGAAACATGGAGCATCAGTAAATGTGGCAGACCTTTGGAAATTCACACCACTTCATGAGGCAGCAGCGAAGGGAAAATGTGAAATTGTAAGGCTTTTATTGAGGCATGGTGCAGACGCGACAAAAAAGAATCGAGACGGTGCAACACCATTGGATTTGGTGAGAGAAGGAGATCAGGATGTTGCAGATCTTCTTAGAGGTAATAGCGCGTTATTGGACGCAGCAAAGAAGGGAAATCTTGCAAGAGTTCAAAGACTTGTTACTCCTGACAATATTAATTGTAGAGACGCACAAGGACGAAATAGTACGCCTTTACATTTAGCAGGTATTATTTATTTACTAACACTACTTATTAATTAAATACTTTTAAAATAATAATAGTAAATTAATGGATCAAGATAATATAGCTTTTTCAAAATTTAATTACTTAAAAAATTTTTAAACTAAACTTTTTGGCTAAATTAATTATTTTCAAAAAAATTTAAATAAAATTCTTCAAATATTCAAATATCTGAAATAATATATATATATATATATATATATATATATATATCTTCTTTGTAAAGTTTTTTTGCCAAAATCTTTTTAAAAAAATCAGTAAAAATGCAAAAAAAAAAAAAAAGTTATTAGATTTCTATTATAATTTGTTAAATTTAATAAACATTTTTTGTCAGGGAAAAAGTTTTTAATGTCACTGAGAGAAATGGAAAAATTTCTTCCTGTGACAATGTTGAATAATTTCTAGAGAAATATCTATTTTTGCAGCTGGATACAATAATTTAGATGTAGCTGAATTTTTATTAGAGCGAGGAGCTGATGTGAATGCACAAGACAAAGGTGGTTTGATTCCTTTGCACAATGCCTCGAGTTATGGCCATTTGGACATAGCTGCATTATTAATAAAATATAATACGGTGGTAAATGCAACCGATAAATGGGGCTTTACACCTTTGCACGAGGCTGCTCAAAAGGGTCGAACACAGTTGTGTGCTCTTCTTCTCGCTCATGGCGCTGACACTTTCTTGAAGAATCAAGAAGGACAAACGCCTGTGGATTTAGCTAGTGCCGATGATGTTCGATGTTTATTACAAGACGCAATGGCATCGCAACAAGTCGTTCCCTCGATGCCATCGTCAAATGTCAGTAATATTGTCGGTACCAGTAGATCACCAAGCATCGTAGCAGGTATTTATTTATTTTTCATTCACATAAATTTATAAATGCCTTGGATTATGCGGTTTTTTTTTGGCTTTTTTTCTCAAAAATACGACTTTTTTTGGACTTATTTAAATAAGATGTGACTTTTTTTTTTACATTTTTTTTAACAAAATTTTTAAACAAAATACGTCTTTTTAAGTATACAATGCTTCTTCAGATCTTCTTTATTTCAATTATTTAACAAATTTTTCTCTAAATTAATTATTTTTAATAATTTCAATGAAATGAAACAAATTCAATTATCTTAAATTATTAGTTTTCAATTAAAAATTTTATAAAATTCAACAATATTGTTTACAATTTAAAAAAAAATTAAATTAAATTACAAAAAATTTCAATTTAAAACCTTTGAAAATTTATTATTTTTAAAATATTCCATTTAAAACTTTTTCTAATTTAATAATTTCAATTATAATTCTTCCGAAATTCAATTATTTATAAAAAATTTTCATTTTTCATTCAAATTATTTAATAAATTATTTTCAATTCTGTAAAATTTAATTATTGTCTGAAATTTAACAAAAACTTTTGAAATGTGATAAATTATTTTCAATTTTGTAAAATTTAATTATTGTCTGAAATTTAACAAAATCTTTTGAAATTTAATTATTTCTAAAAATTTCAACTAATAACTCTTCCAAAGTTCAGTTATTATTTTTAATAATTTTAATATTTCTTTAAAAAATTCTTTTATTTAAAAAAAGTTTCAAATAAAAACTCTAAAATTAAATTGTTGTCAATTAGAAACTACACAGCAGTTTAAAATTTAAAGAAGATTTATTTCAAATTTAAAATCATCTGCAATTCAATTATTAAAAAAAAATTTTAATTAAAAATTTGTAAAACTTAATTATTGTCCGGAATTTTTTTTTTTTATCATTAAAACTATAAAAATATGCCAAAATTTTAAATTTGAATAAATTGGTTAAATCAGTGTACAATAAATTTTATAATGGAACTTTAAGAATTTTTTTTCAGAAATTTGTCCTACTTAATTAAAATTTTGAAAATTTTTATTAATCGAAATAAATTTTCTTAATAATATTCTTATAGAATCATTCTTATTAAAGAATTAATAAAATGAATTTAATATCTAATAACATTAATTATTTAAAGTAAAATATTTATTAAATAATTTTTAGTTAAAGGCCTTAAGGGGAGGGACCGCGGAAATTTCAATCTTTCGAAATTAAGGCTGTTTAAGATTGTAAATTTTTTTTTCTATTAATATTGAATATTTAAAACTATATGATACTATGGGAAATTGAAAAACAATTAATTCATTAATAATTTTTAAATAAAACTGATTTTTTTATACATTTTTTTCATAATTCTGAACAATCAATTGTATGAATTTTTAAAAATTTTAATATTTTCAAATAATAAAATTTCTAAAATGGTCAAAATAAAATTGTTTTTTTAATTTTGATAATTCACAATAATTTTCGATTCCAAATAATGCCAGAAAAAAAAAATTGACACCCCTTAACAAAATTAATTTCAATGAGTAGAAGTTTCGTTGGTCCCTTCCCTTAGAATCAATCTGAGGCCTATTTATACAATAATAATTTTCATTTTTTTTTTTTTTTTCTCTATTCATTATTTGAAAATGAAAATTCTTTTTCAGTTCCCGTTTCACCGCCACCATCGCTCACTCAAGAGACTGTAATATTACCGTCCGGCGCAGCAATCACACTATGTGTACCAATAGCTCGTCCATCATCTTGTATAAGTCCAATGACATCATCGGAACAAAATTCAGATCGTGATATAAAAGACGATGAACGAAATGGTAGTAATGCAATTACAAATATTTCTGGTTTTCTACAGAGTCTTGGTTTAGATCATCTTCTTGAATTATTTGAACACGAGCAAATAACGCTTGATATTCTTGCCGAAATGGGACATGAGGATTTAAAGGACGTTGGAGTTAATGCTTATGGTTATAGGCATAAATTAATTAAAGGAATGGATAAACTTTTGAGTTCAGCGGCTGGTTCAATTTGGCCGCCATCAGCTAATCCAGGAACATTATTGGTTGATCTTTTAACTGATGATAAAGAATTTTTAGCTGTTGAAGAGGAAATGCAAAATACAATTCGCGAACATCGCGATAATGGTATTTCGGGTGGTATTTTCTCGAGATACAATATTGTTAGAGTAAGTGAAAAAACATTTTTTTAATTAAATTTATTTAAATTTTTAATGAACTTTAAGTATTATTATTATTATTATTATTATTATTAATATTTTTATTATTATTATTAAATTTATCTTCTTTTTTTTCTGTATTAGATTCAAAAAGTGCAAAATCGAAAATTATGGGAGCGCTATGCACATAGACGACAGGAAGTGGCTGAAGAAGTTGGAGCTGCTGCACCAACTTCACCGAGTTCCTTAACAAGAATTACGTCAAATTTATCATTACCACAGGCAAATGAAAGGATGCTTTTTCATGGAAGTCCTTTTATTAATGCTATTGTACAAAAAGGCTTTGACGAACGACACGCTTATATTGGCGGAATGTTTGGAGCTGGAATTTATTTCGCCGAGCATAGTAGCAAAAGTAATCAATATGTTTATGGAATTTGCGGTGGTACCGGTTGTCCTGCTCACAAGGATCGAAGTTGCTATATTTGTCACAGGTATGTTTTTAAAAAGACAAAAAAAAAAAAAAAGAAAAATAAATTTTCTTTCTCTCACTGTTAACTATAAATTATATTCACAAAAACGCTGTTTTTTTACTCAACACGATATTAAAATTCAGAATTAAAAATAAAATTTTAAGTTACGGACGTCCTTCTGAAGAGTTTCTATAAGTTGGGCGACAAAAAAAATTACAAAATACTATAAAACTTTATGAGATCTAGATAATTTTTGCAAAGTTAAATTTTTTATTACATTTTTTTTAATTTTCAAATTTTTATCATTCCTGATTAAAATTTTGTTCTAAATGGATTTTCTTTAAAAATATTCAAATAATAACGTATGTAGGCTTCGAAGCGTACTAAGAGACTAAGAAAAGTATGAAAAAGTATCATTTTTTTTTTTTTTAAAGTATTCTCAAAATTGAAAAAAAGTAGCATCTTTAAAATGAAGTAAAATTAGTTTTCTAAGTTTAACGTTAAAGTGTAAATATTTTCTTGTCTAAAAAAATTGAAAGAAAAATTCTGAGGATTAAAATTAACATCATTTTTCTCATGATTATTTAAAAAAAAAACTATCTATTGTTAAATTTCGATTAACTTTTTGTTTTTTTGGCACAACGATAGAAGTGTATGATTATTCCATGAAAATGATTTTTCACATAAATTTTTATTATACAAAATAGCATTTAAAACAGAATTTTTTTTAAACGAATGTTTATTCTACGGAATTTTCAAAGTACCGAATTTTTATTTGACAGAATTTCTCTTTACCCAACTGTTTCTTGAAAAGAATTCTAATTTAAACTATTTTTAATTTATTTGAATTCCCATTCAGTAGAATTTTAAGGAATTCGAATTTTTATATCCTAGAACTTTGAATCGGAAGCTTATATAAACTATTTAGTATTTTAAAACAACAATTTTAATTAAAAATCTCCAGAAATTCAATTATTACTGAAAATCTTAACTCTTCCAAAATTCAATTATTTTTAAAATTTGTATCTAAAATTTTTTGCTAAATTAATAATTTCAATCCAATTATTCAAAAATTCAATTAAATAAAACATTTTTTAAATAAAAATTCTCTAAAATTCAATTACTGTTTGAAACTTTGTTAATAATTTTTAGCAATTCTAATTTACTAAAATTTTATTTCAAAATCTCCTGAAATTCAATTATTATTGAAAATTTTGATTCAAAATTTTTTTTGAAATAATTATTTCTAATAACTTTAATCATGATCTTGGCATTTCAACATTTTTCAATTCAAAATACTCTAAAATTCAATTATTGTATGAGTTTCGGTTAAATTAGAATTATTAAAAAAAACAATTGGATAAAGAAAATTTTTTGTAAAATAAAAATTCTTTCAAAAAAAAATTTGCCAAAATTAAAAATTCTATTGAGTAAAAGGTCGTTTAAAAAGAAAATTATGTTAAATGCTATTTTGAAAAATGAAAATTCGTGTAAAAAATAATTAAATAAAGCAGTAGTTAACGCGGTCAATAATAAATCATTAACTTGGCGAGTTTTTAGGAATAAAAAAAATTCACTAAAATTTAAACTTCTTGAATTCTGTCATTTTTTAAATTATTTTTTTGAAAAAAGTAACATTTAGTGGCTTTTGGCCAAAATTAGTAGTAAAAAAGTAGCTTTGTCGAAAAAAGTATCAAAAAAGTAAAAAAGTGTGTCACTTCGAAGACTGCATATGGTAATTCATTATTTTTAAAATTTTTATTGTTTACTATTTTTTAAAGTACTTCAAAAACTTAAAAAAAAATGCAAGAAAGTGAAAATATTTGAAAAATTTATTAAACAAACTATTGTTAGTATTATTCTCAACATATACTTAGAGAGTTGAAGAAATTAAATAATTTTACTATATTTTACGATTAGAAAAATTACTAATCAGATTTAGCTATGGAATATAATAATTTCTATGAATATTTCAACAATGTAAATGTATTGTTATTTTTATGTACCGCGTAATTGTAATCTTTAAATGTAAATTATTAATCAACTGTGAAAATTATATAATTATATTTAATAAAATATAGTTAAGTTTTCATTTATTTTGAAAACGTCAATTTGCAAAATTAAGAAATATAATTGCTGCAGTTCTCTGATTATTGAGAATAGTAATAATAATAACAATATTTTGTTTAACAAACTAAAAATATTTTTTATTCCTAATAATAAATAAATAAAATAAGTAAATAATAATAAATATTTTAGTTATGAATAAAAAATTCCAGTAGAGAAATCAAATAAAATTAATAGTAAGCAATTTTAAAGAAATATTTCACTTTTTTGCATTTTTGGAAGTTTTTGCGTTCCTTTAATTAAAAAATAGTAACCAGTAAAAAATTTTTTAAAAATAATAAATTGTATGTTATTATTTCAATATTTTTAAAGAAAAGTGGAGCAGTCCAGTTGAAAAATATGGATTTTTAATAATTCTACAGTAAATCTACGAAGAAGTGTTTTTTTTCCCCCCTACAAAATATATGTAAAAATTTGAGACACCATTAAATATTTATTAAAATCAAAATGAAAAAATCTCTTTTTTTTTCATTTAGAACAAAATTTTGTTCGTGAGTGATAAAAATTAGAAAATTTTAAAAAATTATCAGTCTCCGTTTGATAGTATTTAAAAAAATTAATTTTAATTTAAAATTAATTTAATTTAGGATTAAATAAATTTAATTAATTGCTATTAATTAATTACTAAGGTCCGGTTTCACCAACTATGGTTAAAAGTTAATCAGCGATTAAAGCCAATTTAAACGCTCATGATTGGTCGGTTAGGGATTTAATCGCTGATTAACTTTTAACCGGAGTTGATGAAACTGGCCCTAATTGAATTAAATTACAGGCATTTGTTACTTTGTCGTGTAACGCTTGGAAAATCATTTCTGCAATTTTCGGCAATGAAAATGGCGCACGCACCACCTGGACACCATAGTGTAATGGGCCGACCTTCGCAAGGAGGTTTAGTGTTTCCAGAATATGTGGTTTATAGAGGTGAGCAGGCATATCCTGAATATTTGATAACTTATCAAATTGTCCGACCCGAGCAAGAAACTGGTGGTTCTGGTGAAGGAAGTGAGGAACGGTGATCGCAAGAGACTGGCCCAGCGGCACAATTGCGTCGTCTCTGCTGTTGTCAGAGATCAAGGGCATGCGATTCATTGTCCTAGTTTTCTCTCAAATTTTTCATCTCCAAGAGCTTTCTTACATCGCCCTTTTTGCCACATCTCAACTAAATAAATTCTACAAGGGTGAATTATTATTATTATTTTTTTTTTTTGTTGTTCTTGCTTGAGATATTTGGACTTGCATTTCTGTGATCCCTTATCTATTCGCGTCTTCAAACATTTTCGTTACCAAAATTAATAAAAAAAAAGCGAAGGAATGACGCGATTTTCTAATTGTGTGTGATTGAAATGAAAAAAAAAAAAGAAAAAACGTAAAAAGAGAATGAAAGAGAATAAAATAAGAGATGTACAAATTCTGGAAAAATTGAGTATGTCAGTAAATTGAAAATTTTCATTTTATTGATAAATACAATTTTGTTTTTTAAAGTAGTTTTTTAAACTACATTTTGAATTTTTTTTAGTACATCTCACTTGAGAAATTTATTAGAAAATAATAGGTTTTTTTTTTTGTTCAATTTAATTGTAAAATTTTCTATGTAAATTTAAAAAAAAAGAATTCCAGTAAAATGGGATTATATTATTGAAAACATAATGCAATGAGATAAACATTTTTTTTAGCTTTATTTATTTATTAATTGGTGCTGTGTAAAGGATATTATTATTATTGGGGGATAAAAAATTGTTAATGATGACTTTTCTTTTTTATTTGCGTGTACTTTCAAAAAAGTTTCTCTTTTAAAAAAAGAAATGTCAATCATTTTAATAAAAAAAATTTTAACACTTTAGAATAAGTTATAAGAAAGATGAAAGACAAAAAAAAAACGAAAAATGTAATTTTTCAAACACTGCCTGGCTGTGACCTTGGAAAGTTTGAAAGTCAAATATCTAATATTCTAAATAGAAAATCTTATTTAAAAAAAAAATTATTACTATTAATAATAACGATTAGATGATTCATAGATTAAAAAAAAGAAAATTTAGGGCAATAATCGGAAAAAAAAATTCTCAATTTTTCCAAAGTTTCCATTCTATTAACTGAGTGCTGCATCTCTAGTCACATTAAAATTATGTACCTCGATTTAAAAAAAAAAAAAACTTTTCCTGTAATATAAATTTGAAAAAAAAAGTTTTTCTGTAATATTGAATAATTTTGAAAAACAATTTGTAATATAATTTTGAGAAAAAAAAAAGAACAAAGATATTTATATATGGTTACAACGATTCATTGAAATGTTTTCAAAAAAAAAAAAATTCCGATTAGTCCTTAACGCTTAGAAAAAAAAGATCTCATTTCAAATGAAACGAAAAAAATAATATAAATGCTTCATAAATACTTTTGGGCATTCCATTTTTTAATAGGTATTAAAATTTTTTTTTTTTTTTTGCATTCTTAAAAAAAAAATATATATATATATATATTTGCATTTTACATTTTGTATTTCTGCCGATTATATTAAAAAAATATATAAATTATACATAGTAATGGAGTAAAGACTAAAAGAAAAAGAAAATAAAATAAATAAATACTGCAATTGCAGCATTTATTAATTAAATAAATAATTTTCGTTTTGACATCGAATTAAGCGCCATAGATTTAAAAATAAAAAAAAAAAAAAGAAAATTGATGGAATGCATTTTTTGAAGGGTCGTATATTGTTTATACGTGTGTGTTAAACCCTGTATGTTCTGTAATATATAGACAAGTTTACTTGAAAATTGTAAAATTATCCCGCTAGCAAATTATATTCCTGTAAGTATTTAAAAAAAAACACACAAATTTCTTCTCTACGAATTACGAAAGTGTAAAAGAGCGTAAAAAAAAATTGTTTTATATGCGAGGAATTCGTGAAATTGAATGCTTTTCAAATAATATTAATGTGAAATTCAATTACGTGATCAATTCAGTTCGTGTGTAATGAATTTAGTGTAAACTTCTCTATTAAATATATTATCAAAATATTAATAATCAACTTTTTTTTTATTTATTGTTATAAATTAAAATACATCTTCTTTATTTCAATTATTTAACAAATATTTAACTAAAATTCTTCACTAAAATTTTTTTTATATTTTTAATGATTTTTATAATAGTATTGTTCGAAAATTCAATTTTCAGAAAGCATTTTATAATTAAAAAATTTTAAACTCCAATTTTTGTCTGTAATTTCTAATAAATTCTTTAATTATTTTCAAAAAAATTCAATAGAAATTAATTAATTTCCAAATTTTCATTCCAAAATTCAATTATTTTTAAAAATTTCAATAGAAATTCAATTTTATTCAAAATTTTCAATTTAAAATCAACTAAAATTTAATTATCCAAAATTTCAATTCAAAATCAATTGAAATTCAATTATTTTTCTAAATTTAAATTCATTTATTTTTTAAATGATTTTTATAATAATTTTCGAAAATTCAACTATCTAAAATCTTTTTTCACTTGAAATGTTTTCAAATTATTGTATTTTTGTCTGTAATTTCTAATAAATTTTTTAGTAATAGAAATCATTAAAAAAAATTTAAATTAAAAATCACTTGAAGTTCAATTAATTTCAAAAATCAAAATTATAAATCTTTGAAAATTCAATTACTTTTAAAAAATTTTATCTAAAATTATTTTTGATAAATTATTTTTAGTTCTATAAAATTTAATTATTGTCTGAAAATTAACAAAATCTTTTGAAATTCAATCATTTATAAAAATTTCAAAACAAATTTTTATTTAAAAATCTGTAAAACTTGATTAAATAATGCCTGACATTTTTTTGACCATCAAAACTAAAAACTAGGAAAAATTTTTTAATACGAAAAAATTGATTAAATAAGACTTGAAAAAATTATAAAAATGGAAGTTTAAGAATTTTTTTTTTAGAAATTTGTCCTACTTAAATAAAATTTTGAAAATTTGTCTTACAATTAAGTTCGATTTTGAAATTCGAAATAAATTTTCTTGATAATATTTTTATAGAATCTTATTACAGAATTAATAAAATGAATTTAATATCTAATAACATTAGTTATTTAAAGTAAAATATTGATTAACTAATTAAATTTTGTTAAAAAAAAAAATTGACTTTTTCGACTTTTTTTGTGCATTAAGGCATTTAAAAAAAAATCAAAAACTCTTATTAAATTATCACAATAATAAATTCATTAATTTTCTTTCGTCGAATAATTCTGAATCAAGGTGAATAAAAGTAAATTAAAATATAAATAAAATTTATATTTCCTTATTATTTTATACGAAATTATAATTTAAATGTTAAATGGAAAAATTTGTCCTTCCAGAAAACAAAACAGGATGAAATATATTTGCAAAGAGAGGAAAATTTTCATGTTTTGGATTTTTTGTAAAATTGTATAGTCTTGGGGAATTTATTTGTAAATGTTTTATGTAGAATATAAAAGGCGCCAGCGCTGTTTTATCTTTGATGAAATTGAAAATTTTTTCTTGTGTGAAGTGAAATATTTTTTTTTTTTTTGCGAAAAAAAAATTGCAGTAGATAGGGTCAGGGAAAACTCACTGAGAGCAGATAATTAAAAATGATTTCAGGATGGAATTATCATTATCTCTACAATAAGCAATAGGAAGTAAACTTTAGCAGAAAATGAAAACAGTCAATTAAATAAATATAAACATTAATATTGTAATGTGTAATTCATTATTCACAGTGACACTGAAGAAAAAAAAAAATAAAAAATTTACACACTTGATATATGTTATCATTGTAAAAATAAATATTCTTTCTTTTTGTGACTGATTTTTTTTTATATGTATTGAATAATTCAATGAAAATTTTGTCGAAAAATCATTAATTAAAAAAAGACACATTATATTCCTTTAATATTTATGTTTGTCTTGGAGATTTATTTATAGACATAAATTGAAATAAAAATAAATAAATATATATTATATGCAAAAGGTTTATCAATATACCTATATTTTCTAAATGTAAAAAAAAGGATAAAACAGATCGTTAGCATTTTGATAACCCTTTGAGTGAGGTGAGGACAAAACATCGATAACTAATATAATGAGAAAATGAATCTTCTGGTCGCATGTTTTTGTTATTCTATGTGCTCTGATTGAAAAGCCACTGATCTCACACTAATCTATGATTATATGAAAAAAAAAATATATATATATTAACGTAATCGATTACGATCAACGTATCATAAATTATATAGTAATTCAAGGTCAATATTTTCATTGGAAAATTTTATTTATTTATTTTCATTTAAAGAACAAAAAAAAAAGTTCTCACTCCCAGATATATCCCAGACAATTTGCAATTGTATATTCAACAATTATTAATTGTCTGCATATATTTACAAATACATATGTATATGTACATATTACAATATAAACATTTTCTGAGAAATTATCAATTTGTTTATAAAACAAATATTTTTTATACATTCTAGGAAAGTGCATAATCCAAGAAAAATTTATTTTTATAATAAACATTTATTGCACAGAGTTCAAGAATAAAGAAAAATATATATATATTATATATTTTTACAACTAAGGTTATTGCTTTCTAAAGGGACTAAAAATTATTTTTTTTTATTTCGAAAATTAAAATTTTTTTTCAAATTGAACACTAACTTTTATTATTCAAATTTTTGCTAATTAATTAATATTTATTTAATTAATACAACTATATTATATTATTAAATGAGAAGGCAAGTGACAAGGCGTCAAGAACGTAATGGACAAATTTTGAATTTTCGCGCTAAAATGAAAATTTCAAAAAATTTCCGCTAGGGGCGCATGGCAAACTTTTTTTCACCTTTCTCGCAGTTATTGTGCAACTTTTTGGGTATATAAGGGGACGAAAAACATTGCAAATTATCGCTTCTCGGCCCTATGGCTAAGATCAAAGTGTAGTATCTGTTCTTATCAGCTTGATATCTGATACGCTCTTCATTGAAGAGCCAGAATATCGAACTGATTTTTGGAAATCGGCGGAATGTCTGGGGCTTGCTCCGATTCTGCCACGGGTTGTCTCTGCATTGCAGTACCGCAGTGAACGGCCCACTTAACAGAATTTAAACAAAATTTTTACCTTTTATATACTTCCTGTAAAAAGTACTTTTTGTACTTCATGTAAAAAGTACTTTTGATACTTCATGTAAAAAAAACTTTTGGTATTTCGCACAAAAAGTACTTTTGGTACTTTATGTAAAAGTACTTCTGGTACTTTATGTAAAAGTACTTTTGGTACTTTATGTAAAAGTACTTTTGGTACTTTATGTAAAAGTACTTTTGGTACTTTATGTAAAAGTACTTTTGGTACTTTATGTAAAAGTACTTTTGGTACTTTATGTAAAAGTACTTTTGGTACTTTATGTAAAAGTACTTTTGGTACTTTATGTAAAAGTACTTTTGGTACTTCATGTAAAAGTACTTTTGGTACTTTATGTAAAAGTACTTTTGGTACTTTATGTAAAAGTACTTTTGGTACTTTATGTAAAAGTACTTTTGGTACTTTATGTAAAAGTACTTTTGGTACTTTATGTAAAAGTACTTTTTGTACTTTATGTAAAAGTACTTCTGGTACTTTATGTAAAAGTACTTCTGGTACTTTATGTAAAGTACTTTTTAATACTTTATGTAAAAGTACTTCTGGTACTTTATGTAAAGTACTTTTTAATACTTTATGTAAATGTACTTTTTAGTACTTTATGTAAAAGTACTTTTTGGTAATTTATGTAAAAGTACTTTTTGGTAATTTATGTAAACGTACTTTTTGGTAATTTATGTAAAAGTGCTTTTTGGTAATTTATGTAAAAGTACTTTTTGGTAATTTATGTAAAATACTTTTCGGTACTTTATGTAAAAATAATTATGGTCATTTATATAATGTACTTTTGATACTTTATGCAAAAAGTACTTTTGATGATTTATGTATAAAGTACGTTTTGATACTTTATATGAAAAATACTTTTTTGGTGATTTATGTAAAAGTACTTTCGTTACTTTACAAAAGTACTTTTTTGTGCTTTATATGAAAACATTTTGGTACTTTATATGAAAATACTTTGGCATTTTATGTAAAAATGGTTTTTGGTAATTTATGTGAATAAAAGTACTTTTGGTGCTTTATGCGAAATGTATTTTTGGTCTTTATGTAAAAAGTGCTTTTGGTATTTTGTGTGATATGTGCTTTTGGTACTTTATGTAAAAAAGTAGTTTTACACCAAGTCTGTAACGTACTTTTTGCAAAATAATCAAAGTATTTTGCAGAAATTATCTAGAGCACTATTAACAAAATATTTAATGTACTTTTACAGAAAGTATCTGAAGTACTTTTTCATAATATTCAATGCATTTTTACATAAAGTATCTAAAGCAATTTTTGCACAATATTCAAAGTTATTTTACACAAAGAACTCAACGTACTTTTTACAAAATATTTAAAGCCATTTCACACAATATACTCAGTTGTAAAATATTCAAAATCACTTTTTCACAAATTACTCATACATACTACTTTTACAAAAAGAACTCAAAGAGTAAGCAATCATTGGATATAGTTCCGAATAGCACATACCTCTGATTTCGATAAAACTTGGTATCCCTACGTAATTTGGTGCGCTGATTACGAAAATCATAGTGAAAATTGGCGGAAATTTAATTATCATGGTAAAAACCATAAAAAACACCATAAAATCATGGTTTTTTTCGATTATCTCGTAAAAAACAAAAAACTTCGAAAAAAGTTTTAGACGAAAGTTGTAGATCTCTAAAAAACACACATTTCATGTTTTATGCATTTTTTACCAAAAGTCATTATTTTTCGAGAAAAACGCAAAATAGTAAACACGGCCTTCGGCCGCGTAAGGTACTGCTCGCTTCTCTTTTTAAGAAATCTTGGCGAGAGGGGGTGGATGTGTCCGAAAGTAATTTGCAGAAATTGTGGGGTGGAGTCTACAGCAGCGGTAAACGCAAAATAGTAAACACGGCCTTCGGCTGCGTAAGGTACTGCTCGCTTTTCTTTTTAAAAAAACCTTGGCGAGAGGGGGTGGATATGGCCGAAAGTATTTTGCGGAATTCGTTGGATCCTGAGTAATGGTGAATATGATAATTTCTGCAAATTACTTTCGGACACATCCACCCCCTCTCGCCAAGATTTCTTAAAAAGAGAAGCGAGCAGTACCTTACGCGGCCGAAGGCCGTGTTTACTATTTTGCGTTTTTCTCGAAAAATAATGACTTTTGGTAAAAAATGCATAAAACATGAAATGTGTGTTTTTTAGAGATCTACAACTTTCGTCTAAAACTTTTTTCGAAGTTTTTTGTTTTTTACGAGATAATCGAAAAAAACCATGATTTTATGGTGTTTTTTATGGT
This sequence comes from Leptopilina boulardi, assembly GCF_019393585.1. NCBI lineage: Eukaryota > Metazoa > Arthropoda > Insecta > Hymenoptera > Figitidae > Leptopilina > Leptopilina boulardi. The sequence goes on from NW_026137864.1 coordinate 1,697,684, forward strand.
TTTTACCATGATAATTAAATTTCCGCCAATTTTCACTATGATTTTCGTAATCAGCGCACCAAATTACGTAGGGATACCAAGTTTTATCGAAATCAGAGGTATGTGCTATTCGGAACTGCACCCCAAGTTGTAAATTCAGATGTTCATTACATGAACATTTTGCTTCCTCTTTACGATAAGCAAAAAAATTTGCTTCCTCGTGGAGAAAGCATTAACATGGAAATAAACATACAAAAATAATATAATAATATAAACATTTGAGTACCTATACATTTGAGTTAAATTTAAAGAATTAATGGAAGTTAAAAAATCAAAAATTCATATTTTAACCGAAATTTCTAAATATTAATGAAAAATAATATATAATTTATAATTATTTACAATTATATCGATTCGTTTTAATGCAAGGAACACAATTATTTTATATTTAAACTTGAATTTAAATAAATACAAAATTTTTCAGCTAAAATGTGTATTTTCTATTTTTTAACTTTCATTAATTCTTTAAATTTAAATTAAAACTATACTTTATATATACCGATCGATTTGTCTTGACGTAAGGAATACGATTTTATTATGTATATAACCTTAAATTTTTCTATTTAAAATTTTTTTCGATTAAAAAAAAATTTGGAAAAAAGTCGATAAAATTTTTTTTTTTGGGTATTTTTTATAATCCTTTGGTCAGATTTGAGAAATTAATATGATAAATGAGCCTACCAAATTTTATCTAAATCCATTAAAACCTGTTAAAGTTATATTCTAAACAAAAAAGGGATCCATACACACACACACACACATCCGGACAATTGATCAGGATCTCATATAACATGTTTCTATATAGAAAAAAATTTGTTTCCGACACTTTGAAAATTTTTGTAAACGAAAGGACTACAAAGCTTCCTCCACGAGGAAGCAAAAAAATTATTCTTACTCTTTAAATCTGAATTAGTGAAAAGTGAGCTACTAATTTAAATTAGTAAAAATTTTTACTTATTTTTAGTCAATTTTTACTAAAACTTTAGTAAATAAATTTAAAACTATTGAATCAAATAGTAATATTTTACTAAAAATTAGTAAAAAATTTTACTAATGTGAATTATAGTAGCTCAATTTTTACTAATTTCAATTTAAACAGTAAATTTAAGGAAAAATTTATTTTTTTTACGAGAAACTAAAATTATGTGTACCTAGATTTTATTTTCACTTTATTTATTTTTCAATAAAAATTTATTCTAATAATTTTATTTTAGAACAGTTACATTTTAAATTTTCAACAAAAACTAAATATATGTAATATAATTAAAATGTCTTAATATTTTAAAAAATAATTAAAATTTTTGGCTGCTTTAATAATTTTTTATTTTCAATTTCAAACTTAAGAAAAATAATTGAAGATCAATATTAACATTAATAATTTTTTATCTCAAAAAAAATAATTTGAGATCAATATTAACAATAATCAAAAAGTTTCTCAATAATTTTTTCTTAAACTAAAAAAATTGAACGACTATCCCTTCATAGCCATATGGCCGAGAGGCAATGAGAATTTACAAAATTATTTATTATTTTAATGTTCAAAATTTTTTAATTCTTCATTAATTTATTATGTAAAGAAGAATAACTGATGATTTATATAATAAGAATATAATTGAAAAAATATAAAGAGTTTTTTCTAAAACAAAATGTTTTCCACAATATATCTCTTTCTCAGCCATATGACCGAGAAGCGATGAGAAGTTGGATTTACAAAATTATTTATTATTTTAATGTTCAAAATTTTTTAATTCTTTATTAATTTATTATGTAAAGAAGAATAACTGATGATTTATAATAAGAATAATTGAAAGGGTTATCAATAGGTTTCCTTAAAATAAAATGTTTTCCACAATATATCCCCTTGTTAGCCATATGGCCGAGAAGCGATGGGAAGTTGGGTTTAGAAAATTATTTTTTATTTTAAACACATATATTTTTTAACAGTTTTTATTATTTTATTATCTCAAAAAGAATAATTGAAAATCAATATTATAACAATAATCAAAAAGTTTTTTAATAATTTTTTCTTAAGGGTATGGTATGTGGGCAAAGGACGTTTTTTTGTGGTTTGATACTTTCTCTGAAATAAAAAATGATTTCGGGTTCAAATTTTGGAAAAATAATTTTGTTTGGTACAAGGAATCTCGCTGTTCTACTCATTTACCATAACTTAACGCAAAAATAATAAAAATAAAGCAATAAATAGTAAAATAATGTGTTTTATCATAGTTCATTCAGCGGCTACTCGCTCGAATTAGCGTTGTTTCCTAGACGACTGACACACTCAAGCAACGTCTGTGTATGCATCGCCATGTTTGTTTTTATTTTCGTTTAAAAATGCCACTTTTTAAACTTCATTTTTTAATAATTTAACGCAAAATTATGTATTTTTCGGAGAACAGCGAGATTCCCACGTACTCCTTAACTAAAAATATTGTACGACTATCCCTTCTTAGCCATATGGCCGAGAAGCGATGAGAAGTTGAATTTACAAAATTATTTTTTATAAATAATGATTTTATCACTCGGTCGACAAAATGACAATGTCCGATCGCAATAGTGTGGAGCGTACATCGACATCTGCTATTGTTTTGTTGATTTCAACCTGTCCCGGGATTTTGCAGGATTTTACTATTCCATTAACCACTGCATCGTGACGTTTAGTTATTGCCTCTGCATATTCTTGTGGCAGTGCTTAATGTCGTGTGGAAGAGTTACACTTTTTATTAAACAAAGTTAACTAGTTGATTTACATATTTGACTGTTTTTATTAAGAACATGTATATACAAACTTAAACTTATATTTTAATTTTACATTTGGTAATTAGTCATTATATAATAATAATAATAATAATAATTTTTCATTATTTATTTTAATTTTTCATTGTAAATAATAATTTCTTATTATGAGATTTTTGTTGTATAAGCTTACTTTCGTGACATGACAATGCGTACTTAATTTGTTAATTCTTATTAAATTTACCTCGAATTATACATTTAATTATTAAATTAGTTTAATAATATTGCTTGAGTATCGTTTCTAACAAAATTCATTGTTATTTTAGAATGCAATCAATTTACTATTACAATTCAATTTTAATTATTCTGGACATTATTTTTATATTGAAACATTCAGTAATTTGTGATATATAAATAATAATTCTGTTAATTAGAAATTATTTTAACTATTAATTCAGTTAAATTGAAAAACTGTAAATTGCATATTTGACTAAGAATAAAATCGATTAAACAATAATTATGCGACATTAGTATTTCGTTTATGTAAATTTTAAAACAATATTAATTCTATTAAATAAATATTGTGTTAAATCAAACATCAGTGTATTTGAAAATTTTTGAAATAAAAGTTCCTGTTAATAAAAATTTGAATCAATGAAAATTTAGTTAAATAAATATTCTTTGGCATAAAAATGCAGTTCGATTAAAGTTCCCTTTTTTAAAATTGTAATAAAGAACAATTATATCATATATATTTGTCGACATTGTTAAATGTGTGATAAATCCGGTGTGAGGAGTATAACTGCGTCCCAAAAATGCCGATATTTTGAGAAAATAAATTCGTGGTTTGAAAAAATTACTTGCCACCGATTCTCTACCGCAAATCTTGATGATATTAAATATATTTTATAAAATCATTAAAAAAAAGTCGATTCACGTAAAGAAAATCTCCACATGAGGAAGCAAAGTATTCATTCAATGAACACAAAATTTCATGCAATTTATTTGGTTTTTAGAGACAAAATGGCACAGGTTTTGTAAATTATTTTTAGAAATGATACACGAAGCGGTCTCATTTTTTGATGCAAAAAATTTAATAAACTTATATCAATCATGGCCGAAATGAATCGACTGATTTTTTTTGTCATTTTGAATAAATGGCAAATTAACGTTCTGTAAAATAAATTTTTTTAAATTCAATTTTAATTATATAAAATAAAATTTTGGTTTTAGGATTGTTCAGTTTTATAAACTTTAGAAAGTTAATAAGATATTTGTAATACTTTCTGAATAAGTATACAAAAAAATATTTCGAATTGCAAAATTTATATGTATAATTTGTAAATTATATTTGTTCAATAAAATAACATGGTAATTACAGAATTGAACATTGTAGTATTAATTGTCAACAAACTTTAATTCTGAATAAGCAATAATAATAATAATAATAATAAAGAAATATATACTTAAATGTGAAAATCTAATTATATTTCATGCACGGAACAGCTGTCTGTACGAGTAGCGTTAGGACTTACTTGCGCGTCGACCGCGCTTTCTTAAAACTTGAATAATTTTTTAAGTTTTCAATGAATTAGTTTAATATTTTACAGAAAACTTCCTTATATAGTGATAAACAAATGTCTCACTGGAAGTTTTCTGAACTACAAAGTAAAAATGCAATGACAATTAATTAATAATAATTAATTAATTATTTATTAATTGCATTAATTTGTAGGCATTCTGTTACAGATAATTTGATTCACACAAGAAGACTAGAACCAGGAGGGGAAACTTCGTTGTAAAGATACGGCGTGAAAAACAAGCCACTAGAAGGCGTGGCTTATTGTTCGGGCTTTGCTATTCAGACGAATTTGAGTGTTCTGCGCATACTTTCTTGACACTGATATTTAAAATGTAGCAGACGCTGTTTTTAAGTTTCTGTTTATGCGGTTATGGCAAATGGTTTACCCATAAATTTTTGGATGCGATTATTTAATAAAATTGTTGCTTTTTCATAAAAAAAAATGGTGAGAATATGCTGCGTGAGAAACTGTATAGTGGACGAAAAATATGGTAAAGAAAATGAACTGCATATACTTTCTCTATTTTCTTCTCCATCAGATGAGGTAAGTATTTATTATTATAATAAAACATATAAAATTTAAACCGTGCCTTATTAAGAATTAATATTTATTTATCCTATATTTTTCAAATTATCTGTTAACATTAATTTTTTTAAGAAATCAAAACACATGTGGTCAGAGGATATATATATATTTATATAAGTATATAAAGTATAATTACTTTAGAAGTAATTTTTATAAAACATTGAAAATGACCGTTTTTTTATAATATCTAAATGAAATATTGACGAAATCCCTTCTTTCATATCATTTTCTTCTCAAAATTTGATCTTCTTTAAAGAAATAAATAGAAAAAAAATTTGAGTACCTATACATTTTATGTTTAAAGATGTTTTTAATTTGTGCTGCATTATCTATTTGTGCTCAATTTGCAGAATGCAGCACAAAATTTGTTAAATGAAAAATAATACGTTTTAAATATTTCCGAATAAAAAAATGCTGTTATTGAATTTTAAAATTTAATTATTTTGAAAATTTTTTAATATTTCGTGACTGTTATGATTGTTTCTTTTTATGATAGACTAACACAATTCAGAACAAAATTTGTTTTTAAATAATAATAATTTTTTAATATTCCTGAGTTAGACAATCATATTTTGAATTTAAATTTGTAATTTAATATATTATATTAAGTACATTCAATTTGTGAATATGTAATATGTAAGTTGTAATATGTAATATATATAATATATACTTTTCTCAAGACTTTCATTTATATATATTATCTCGCTTTTGACATTTCTAACCTAACCAAGCAGACGCAAACATTTGTAGCTGCTTGCTACGAAATTTCCCCTTCAAAACCTACAAGGTTAGTATGCGCAAAATTCGTAAATCCGTTCTATTAGCAGTACCCGAACTTAAATGACACGTCCACCGTGTGCACGTTTACCATGCCACTACTCACTGTGGTAAAGCGTGGAAGTTTCACCTCCTGGTTCTAGTCTTCTTGGATTCACACTAGCACTCCAATATCATGTTCTTTCGAGAGCAATGTATTCCTTCAGAAGGAATTAAATGATATTTCTCAAAATGTTTCAGCAATTCAGGGAGAAGAAAATGTTATTCATTCTTTGTCGGAAGAAGATAGGACTGGTTAGTAAACAGATTTGTACAAATCAAAATGAAAATATTACTTTGGAAAATTGGGATTACAATTTGTTTGATGTCATTCAAACGTTCAATGAGGTGAGCATTGAAGGAAAAAAATTTTTTTGGAAAACTTTTGTTTTCCAATAAAATAAGTCATAAATATTACTTTATTTTTTAAAGATGAAACGAAGATATGGATTCTTATAATTCCAAATAATGTTAACAACAATTTATGAGAAACAAATTTAAGAACTTCGTTTGCAGATTAACAGTGTTGAAGTAATAGATCACACAAAATTTCTGTAATGAAGTTATGTAAAACGTTAACAACTATGAAGTTTCTAAATCATTGTTACTGGCTGTTATGTCACTGTTAACCAAATTAATGCAATGACAATATTAGCAAACATTACTCTATACAATTATTAATATTTTAATATCATATATTATTTATATAATTATTTTCTACTTTAATTTCATTCTTATTAAAATTGTGTTTACACAATTAAATGATTTTAATAAATAAATTAATTAATTGTTTTTTTATTAATTAGGCATTAATTACTGCCCCTGGCCCAAACCGGTTATCATACCCGACATTACTAAAAGCCGACCCGTCTAGAGTAATACTGGCCAATATCTACACTGCCTGTATTGCCCTCAATGCAATTCCTGAATGCTGGAAAAATTCAATTACTATTTTAGTCCAAAAGAAGGGGGATTATCCAGGATAAACAATTGAAGGCCGATAACGATGACAAATACTATTTATAAAATCTTTGCAGCTTTGTTATCGGACAGGATTGCATTATGGGCTAATAAAAATAGCAGACTGTCATGGGCGCAGAAGGGTTTTCTTCAGTATGAGGGATGCTACGAGCATAATTTCGTTCTGCAGGAAGCCCTTCAGCTTGCTAGGAGCAAAAGGAGAAGTCTCGTGGTCGCCTGGTTGGATTTGGCGAATGCCTTTCCATCCGTGCCACACGAGACGATCCGTCATGCCCTAGAATTGATTGGTCTGCCTGACAATACCCGGGATCTTGTTATGAAATTAATTTCAGGGTGTAATACATTCATTAAAAATAACTCTGCCCAGACTTCGGCAATTCAGATGAATGCCGGAGTTAAACAAGGTTGCCCGCTTAGTCCTCTCATCTTCAACCTCGTTTTTGAATTGGTATTAAGAGGTGTAGATGACTTGGGCAAGGGCTTCCACATGTATGGTAAGAGGTTTAGTGCCCTAGCGTATGCGGATGACATTGTTCTCCTAGCTCAGAGTGAGAAGGAAATGCAGTCAATGCTGGACAGGGCCGATAGGCTTTGTTCAATAATAATAATAATTGTAATGCAGTAGAGACATTTAAGAAAAATGTTGAAGAAGGTAAAAGAATATTATTTTATTGTTTAAAATTATTTTAATACAATTATAATTAAATAAGACAATGTGGTTGTACAAATAAATGTTTCAAAAATTATTTTAAAAAAAATTAATTAAAAGATAATAACAAAATTATTTATCACATTTTAAAACAATGTTTACAGAGAGAATGGCAGCTGATCCTTCAACATCAAGTGAAAGAATATCAGAAATTGGTAGGCATCATTTAAAAAAAAATAATACGTTGTAGTACGCCAATAATAGATTCTTTAACAAATGAAATTAAATTACAACAAGAATTAAATTATATTTCTTCACTATTTCAGTCATCAATGACGATGAAACTATAGAGATAGGAGAAATTATTAACGGTAAGCATAGAATTATAATAGAAAATTACTATTTTTAAATATATAATTAAAAACGATTATGATGTACAATAAAAGAAGTAAGATTGTTATATTAATATATTCTTTTTCATCATTTTTCAGAAAATAATGGTGAAAAAGATGAAATTTATTCTTCATCCGAAACAATTTTCATTGGATTCGATGAAAATCAAAAAGAAAAAAGTTTAAAATTAGTCAAAGCAATAACAGAAACTGTTAAAAATACCATCCATAAAGATAATTCCCCTAAAAGAATAATTTTTCAAGAATCTGATTTTGATGACACCACAATTCTAACCCAAAATGTTTTTAGAGAAGGTAAGCGACAATTCACTGTATAATAAACCGTAAATTTTCACTAAAATATACACCACATTTATGTTGTATATAGATGCTTTTCTTAAGATAGGTTATATGAAAGTAAAATTTTCATTAAATGTTTTCCTATGACCATCACCTTATAAGAAAGTAATCTTAATAATAATTTTTTAACAATTTTTTTGGTACATATTAATAACGAGAATTTTTGTAAGATAAGTATAAGAAAATAGTATAGCAATTGAAAATAATTTTTAATTGCTTACAGTGACAGTTGCACAAGTCCATCGCGAGGATACGAGTATTGCAGAAGATAATAAAATTGGTAATAAAGAAAATTCATTGATATAATTATATTCGTTTGTTTTGCAAAATTAAATAATATTGAACATTAGTAAATAGAGAAGTTTAATAAGAAAATGAGTAAAAAAAAATCTTTCATAATATCACATACTATTAATATTTCAATAACATTAATATTTTGTCACATTCACAATTGTTACTAAAAATGAAACATGTAATTACAGATGAAAGAAGTGAATCTGAGAATGCAGTTACGGCGGTTATGGACGTAGTTGATAATGTAAATGCTGAGTAATTTATCTTCATTAAAATTTCTATTTACTCTTATTGAATGTAGCAATAACAAATTTTAAACATACTTCAACAAAAATTAATTAATTTCCAGATAATAATAACAGAATTAATAATGCAGACTTTCAAACTATTGCAAGTAACAGTGAGGATCAAGGTAATATGATACTTTTTATTAAATAATAATGCAAAATTTTTGGTATATATTTTAATTTTAAAAAAAATTTCTATTTCATTTTGAATTACATGTTTCCCTAATAATCGATTTTTTTTTAAAAGAAAAAATTTATTACAATATTACTGCATTCACAGTTCAAGAAATAAGTGAAGATGACATAGACACATGTAATTTGGATGAGGAGAATATTTCAGGAAACATATCTTTTGCGTATCCCCTAATAAATAATACACATTACAAAATGAACAAAAAAGGAAAATTAAAAAATATAAAAAATAATGAGTTGTGTGGGCATCTACCGGAAAAAATGAAAATTCACCTGCCTATATTTCCAGCCGATACTACGAGAAAAAAACAGCGCGCATCATTTTTTTTAATGATCCCCAAAAAATAATTTTTAATATCAAAGACAAGTATTAGAAATGATTAGAAATGAACAAATTAGAATGATAATGAAATTAAATAAATGTAAATTTAAACGAAATATTACAAAATCGGTCTTAAACTAAAAAGACGTCCGACAATGAAAGATATAGCAGGATATTTGTCGGGTAGTTGCTCGGATAGTCAATTTTTACCATCAAGTACAAGTGCCTCCACCAGTGAATGCTGGTGGTGAAGGAGATTGTCTTTTTAAATGTATTGTATTGTAATGTAAGAAGTAGTTATACGGTTCGACAAAAAATAGTTTCCTACGTTATTGATAATTGGGAAGAATATAAGGAAGAATCATTTCATAGTCTGGACATTAATAATCCATTAAAATATAAACATTATATGGGAAATCAAGGAGTTTATGGTTCTATGTTGGAATGTCGAGCTGCTGTATATGTATATGACATCGATGTAACTGTTATAAGAGAAACTCAAAATAGTGAATATTACACTCTAATCTTTAAAAAAAATTCGGTGCAACAGGATAACTGTACTTACTATTTACGGGACAACATCATTATACTCATAAAGACGGACATTTTGATATTTTGATTCCTTGTGATAATGAAAACAATTTTGAAGTCCAAAATCAGTGTGAAAATTTCAATATGGTGAATGATTATGAAATAAGTGAATGTGTGATTGACGAGAGTGATATTATTGAGTGTGAAGTAAATCAATATGATGTATTACAAAACATTACTCCTTTAAATAGGTTTGAAAACATACATTTCGAAAACAATGGAGACAATGTAAATTTAATAGAAAGTAATCGACAACGAACTTCATCTGCAAATTGCACGATACAATCGTCGGAAGACGAATCATGTTTTGAAAATGAAATGTGTATTCTAAATAATGGGAAATACTTCAAAAACAGTGCTGTAAATGATAGACACTACTTTTTAGAGCAAGAAAAAAAGTTTATTATATGTGCAAGACAATATTTTGAGCATGAAAAAGTAATGGAACAAATTGATAAATCTAAAGTCGTTCAACGAACAGCAGATTGTTTACAAATATCAAAAAGAAGTGTGGTACGAATTACACATGAATGGATTAATGAAAAGAATTTCAAAGTTAAGCCTAAAAGTGGGAGGCCATCAATTCCATGTAATGAATTTCCTGAAGGAGTTATTAGAAGAAAAATGCATCAATATTATATCAACCGTTAATATCCAACAACAAAGGCTCTTTATGAAGAGTTACAAAGAGATGTATTAGACCTCCCTGAATTTAAGTTAACAACTCTTAAAAAATGGTTGAAAAAGTTAAATTTTTCATATAAAAAATTGTCTAAAAAACCTGTTTGGATGGAGAGTACAAGAATTGCAGCGCAACGAGATCAATATTTAATTTCCATTAAATTATATCGGGATAGTGGGTTTAATATATTTTATACTGATGAAACGTGGTGTAGAGCGAATCATAGTAGAAAATTCAGATGGGTGGAAAATTTTGTTGTAAGTGAAAATAATAACTTTGATTATTATCGTGAACATGTTCAAACAGTTTTTGGACAACAAGGTGGCTTTATTACACCATCCGGATCTGGAAAGCGTGTTATAATTTTACATATTGGTGGAAAAAATGGTTTTGTTGATGGTTGCTTAAACTGTTTCATCGGTAATAAAGGCTCTGCTGATTATCATGAAGAAATGAATTCGAAACATTACGAAGAATGGTTTCGTCATGTATTAACAGTGCTCCTAAACAAATCAGTTATTGTATTGGATCAAGCACCTTATCACACGATGCTTGATCCAGAGTTTCAGAATCCAACTAGTCAATGGTTAAAATCTAAAATAATTGAATGGCTTATTAAACGCAATGTGGTAGTTCCAGAAATTGCAGAAAATTTTAATGACTTGACAAAGACGGTCACTTTTACAGCTCGCAAAGTCTTATCTTTTTCCTAAGAAGTATTTACTCGAAAAGATTGCCACAGAAATTCGTGGTGGTGAAGTTAAATTATTATGGTTGCCCATAGAACTATAGCTATCACATTTAAAGTTTTTGCTTCAATTGCAGTTGTAAAAATTATTATCATAATTATCACTATTATTATTATTTATGTATATATGTGTACGTTCGCATGAAAAGGGACCACTTTAGATTCTTTCATGAGGGCGATATTTGCATTAACGTTCACGCAAAAATCATCCTTATTGTAATCGACAAAGTGGTCCCTTTTCATGCAGACGTACACATATAACTAAAAATTTTAACAACCTCTAAAAAATTATAAATAAAAACCATTCATCTAAAAAAAGAAAATTATTTTTTATAAACTAATAAGTTTATAAATAATAAAAATTATTATTATTATTTAATTTACTAATGTTTATTATTAATTCTAAACATATTCTCTACAAATATTTTGAGTGATTCAAAAATCTTTTTCGTTCTGAGCCCCTTTTTTCCGATACCTTTGGTAAATTTCTCGAAAGATGTCTTTAAAGCTGTAAATAAATAGTATGAATAGAAAACTTGTGAAAAAAGGGACGGTAGTAAACCACTGTTATTCAATTCCTTGCCGTTGATAAAAGGGTTTATCACGGTCAGCACCTTGCTTTAATGAGGTAATAAAGCAAAAAACCGAAAACATTTTCGTAAAGAAATATTTAACAAAATTTTTTAAACATATTTTGTTTATTGTTCTGTTAATAAAATCAATTTTTGCATAATTTGCGATTTGTTTAAAATATGTGCGTTTATTTGATAACGAGATGACTTTTTAACTTTGTTTTAAATAATCTCGAAAAGTTAAAGAAATAATCGAAATTTTTTTTTAATATTCTATTTCAGAAGGGTTCAAATATTATAGAAAAAATTTCGCATGTAGATAGGATTTTTATTTTCTATACTATGGGCTTTTAAAGTAGACAGTTGTAAACATGATGCAAGAAACCATGTATTTTTTGTCTTCTAAAATCGATAACTTACGCAAAAAATTTTTCAGATTTTCGCAATTTCGTATAGTAACGTAGGCATTGTGTACCTATTGATTTCATGTTGTCGCAATGTAAGGCAATTTTTTCTACCTGAGTTATAAGCTTTTAAAGAGAGGAGCCTATTACTTTTGGCCCGATAGTAGATATAACTAAGGGAGATTTGTGTCCTCTGCTGTCCTGTACCTCCACACGGAGAAGTGTTGTTCCCCTTCTACTCTTTCACGGCTGCGCAGTTGCAGTATTTTTCATATTTACCCGAGTAGAAAACAAACATCTCTCTCTATTTAAAAAAATTTATATTCTCTATTTTTGCTCTTTACGATTTCAATTTTCAAAGTTTGGAAAAAACATGGATGAAAAAAAACAACTTTTTCTGTTTTTTCACTTCTGATAATCCAAATAATATTGTTAGGTTACAAACAATTAATTTTGACATAAAAAATTTTTTTTTAAAATAATTTGTTTAAAAAAAATAATATTATAAAAAACGAAAAAAATAATTATTTTTAAAAAAATATATTTTAAAAATTTTTTTTATAAAATTTTTAAAATATACTGGTGAATAATTTTGAAAAATCTTTCATTTTACAGATTATGAACAACTCTAATTCAATTGAAAAAAATGAAGAAAATAACCTTTCTGCGGAAGGAACTTCCACTGCTGTTGAAATTAATAAGGTAATTTTAATTTAATGTAATCATGTTTTCTATTATGTCAATTATGTTCAAGTCATTTTTTATGAAAGTAAAAATAATAAAAACTTGTTTTCGAGCTAATTTTCCTTATCTCGTCGATGGTCAGATATCTACTCGTTTTATAGTAAGGATATTTTATTTAGTTATTTTTTTTTTAGAATCCAAACGGACGGAAGTATGGAACAAGGAGTAATGGTTCAGTTAATACAACTGAAACGTTAAAGTATAAAGTTCGAGAAAGGTCATTTGAAAAAAAAATTCGTTTCCGCAATTATTTGAATTAGTTGACAATTTTAATAATAGATATTTTAAAAATGAAATTCGTAAAGAATTTATATTCGTTTACGAATCAAGGCTCAAAGTAAATGCAGGATTAATAGATTTCCATTCAAAAATTGTTAAAATTTCTCCAAAATTACATATGATAAACAACAATGAAATTAATTTTAGTGAATTATTTTCAACTATAATTCATGAAATGATTCACATTTATTTGTAGCAAAATTTTGATAGTTCTCAATGTGATGCAGGGGATCATGGATTGCAATTAAAAAATAAAATGAAAGAAATAAATGATATTTCAATAGAAGATGGAATTGAAATAACAATTGAACATAAATGCCCCCAATCGTATGAACTTAGACCATATAATTGGGTGTGTAAGACTTGCAATTTTAAAATTGACTTAGCTGATAGAAGGAGACCATCTTTTCTATTAGGTGAAAAACATGAAATTCCTGGTGAGAGAAAATGAAAAAAGTGAAAAACTGTTTAAACGTTGCATATTCCATAGTACAAAGTACAACAGAACCACTAAAACAAATGACACATTTGTCGTTTTAATGTCTAATGAAATTGGCGAAAAAATGTTTTTTTTATCAAAAAAATTAATATTTTAATAAAAAACATTATTGGTGAAAAAATATGAATTTTTTATCAAAAGAAAGTAGAAAAAAATGAATTTCAAACGAAAATAATGGTGAAAAAATGTATTATTTTATTAAAAAATTAATATATTAATCAAAAATATTGGTAAAAAACAATATTTTTATCAAAATAAAGTTGAAAAAATTAATTTTAAACGTAAATAATGATGAAAAAAATGTATTAGGTATTTGGTAAAAAAATTAATATATTAATCTAAAATATTTACATTATACATCTATTTAAATTTTATTACTTTATTTGTATTTTATTATGTAAGCGATTTGAAAATGTAAACACTATGTATATAGTATACAAGAATAAATAAATATAATGACTCGACTTGGCCTAAAGTCTTTTAAGAAGATGTATAATTAATTGATTAGTTTGAATTGTTTTAACTGTTTAATTTAATTAATATAAGTTTTATCAAAAATATGTGAGTCATTCCATTATATTTCGAACAATGTCGTTGCCGACTAATTTTTAAAAATTATGATACTTTGCAGGGATGATCTTGAAGTTATAAAGATCACGAAATGAAAAGATTTTTACTAAAATTTTTATTATTTACTTTAAAATATGAATTTAAAGTGTACGAGATGCTGAAAATTGACAGTTTTTCAGCCAGCAGAAAATATTCGAAAAAACCTATAATTTACCATAAAAGTGTGAAAATTATTATTGCAATTTATTAAGAATGACTAAATTTACTTTTATAAATTGATTTAAGCATTTAAAGATATGAAATAATAGGAAAAACATGATTTTCAATTTCATCTTAAAAATAACCTAATTTTGCTATTTTTATCGATTAATTATGAGAAAGGGTAAATATTAAATTAAAAAAAAACTTACCAAATATCAAGTCATTGCTATTAACTTTCAGATTTTCTTTGTACTTTTTAATTTTTCTCTTTATTTATATAAAAATTTTGAAAAAGAAAATTGCCACTTTGCTAATTTTTGCGATTTTTGAAACTGAATAACTTGTTTACAGTAAAACGGAAAAATCTGGGATTTTGGGAGTATTTAAATATTCACTAAATAAACACACTCCAAAAGTCTTGCGTTGGTTTTTGAGCTATTTTGTAAGATAAAGCAGATCGAAATTTCATTACTTTTGAGGCTATATTGACAATAATTTGTTCTTAACTTGAAGTTGGCTCGCAAGTGTCGAGCCTTGTAATAAATTCATATTTGTTTATATTAAATGACAACACTTGCGAGCCACTTCAAGTTAAGAACAAATTATTGTCAATATAGCCTCAAAAGTAATGAAATTTCGATCTGCTTTATCTTACAAAATAGCTCAAAAACCAACGCAAGACTTTTGGAGTGTGTTTATTTAGTGAATATTTAAATACTCCCAAAATCCCAGATTTTTCCGTTTTACTGTAAACAAGTTATTCAGTTTCAAAAATCGCAAAAATTAGCAAAGTGGCAATTTTCTTTTTCAAAATTTTTATATAAATAAAGAGAAAAATTAAAAAGTACAAAGAAAATCTGAAAGTTAATAGCAATGACTTGATATTTGGTAAGTTTTTTTTTAATTTAATATTTACCCTTTCTCATAATTAATCGATAAAAATAGCAAAATTAGGTTATTTTTAAGATGAAATTGAAAATCATGTTTTTCCTATTATTTCATATCTTTAAATGCTTAAATCAATTTATAAAAGTAAATTTAGTCATTCTTAATAAATTGCAATAATAATTTTCACATTTTTATGGTAAATTATAGGTTTTTTCGAATATTTTCTGCTGGCTGAAAAACTGTCAATTTTCAGCACCTCGTACACTTTAAATTCATATTTTAAAGTAAATAATAAAAATTTTAGTAAAAATCTTTTCATTTCGTGATCTTTATAACTTCAAGATCATCCCTGCAAAGTATCATAATTTTTAAAAATTAGTCGGCAACGACATTGTTCGAAATATAATGGAATGACTCATGTCTAAAAAAATAATTTTTTTATTAAAAATATTGTTTAAAAAATTGTTAAGTTAATTGTTAAAGTGAATAATTGTAATTGCTGTAGAGTGATAATATTAGTGTAAGTAAATGAAAAGCTCCACGGAATAATCACCTATGGCACAATTGAAAAGTTTGGTAATGAGCTTTTAAAAAACGTAAATTTTCATAAAATTAGTAATAAGTATATGGAAAATGTTATTCATTACACATTCAGTAACTATTACTAATTCTATTAGTAATAATAATTCACATATAGTTGTTATCGATTTGATAAAAATTTACGTTTTTTGAAAGCTCATAACGAAACTTTTCATTTGTGCCATAAATCATTATTCCGTGGTTCCCTATTGAAAATCCCCACATGGGAAACCACATGGGAAACCACATGGGATCCTATGTCAAAAACTATGTAAAACCCCATTCCCCACATGGGAAACCACATGGGATCCCATATAAAAACTCATGGGAAATTGGGACAGGAATTGGCATAGGAAAATATCAAAATGAGGTTCCTCCATGTCATTTCCTATGTCAAATCCCATGTCAAATATCATGTTAAATACCATGTTAAATACTAATTGAGATCCTTTATCACTTTTTTGAAAAATTTTCCCATGTCAAACCCCATGTCATTTCCCAAGTAAAAACCTTTATCATTTTTTTGAAAAATTTTCCCATGTCATTTCCCATGTTAAATATTTATCATTTTTTTGAAAAATTTTCCCATGTCAAATCCTCTTTCGCCTTATCGAAAATACCCACATAGGAAAGCATATGGGAATCCACATGGGAAATGGAATACGATTTCATGTGCATTCTTCCAAATGATAAAACAAATAGATTTAAGCATAGGAAATCATATAAGATTTCATATAGATTCTGAAATTTCAACCTAAGATTTCACATGGATTTACATATAGGAAACGATATAGGATTTTATTCGGGAATTTTTTAGTTGGCTGCTTTATGCAGGCGGCAGTTTACAAAAAAAAATTAATTATTTGATTAAATATCAAATAATAATACTTCAACTCATCTGAAAATAAAAAAAAGTTTACTTTACTTCTGCCTTAGACTCTCAGCTTTTATAGTATTCCAGACTGATCTCAACTGTGAGAGAAAATATTTTCACCATCTGGTGGTGAAACAATGAAACTATAATGACGATCAACATCTATATTGAAATTTCCTATGTCATTTCCCATGTGAAATCCTCTTTCATTTATTCGAAAAATTTTCCCATGTCATTTCCCATGTGAAATCTTATCATTTTTTGGAAAAATTTTCCCATGTCATTTCCCATGTGAAATCCTTCATCATTTTTTTGACAAATCCTCTTTCGCCCTATCGAAAATACCCACATGGGAAAGCATATGGGAATCCACAGAGGAAATGGAATACGATAAAGGATTTCACATGGCAAATGACATGAGCTTTGACGTGGGAATTGATATGGGAAAATTTTTCCAAAAAATAATAAAAGATTTCACATGGGAAATGACATGGGAAAATTTTTTGAAAAAAATGATAAAGGAATTCACATAGGAAATGACATGGGAAAATTTTTCGAAAAAATGATAAGATTTCACATGGGAAATGACATGGGAAATGACATAGGAAATTTCAATATAGATGTTGATCGTCATTATAGTTTCATTGTTTCACCACCAGATGGTGAAAATATTTTCTCTCACAATTGAGATCAGTCTGGAATACTATAAAAGCTGAGAGTCTAAGGCAGAAGTAAAGTAAACTTTTTTTTATTTTCAGATGAGTTGAAGTATTATTATTTGATATTTAATCAAATAATTAATTTTTTTTGTAAACTGCCGCCTGCATAAAGCAGCCAACTAAAAAATTTCCGAATAAAATCCTATATCGTTTCCTATATGTAAATCCATGTGAAATCTTAGGTTGAAATTTCAGAATCTATATGAAATCTTATATGATTTCCTATGCTTAAATCTATTTGTTTTATCATTTGGAAGAATGCACATGAAATCGTATTCCATTTCCCATGTGGATTCCCATATGGTGTCCCATGTGGATTCCCATATGCTTTCCTATGTGGGTATTTTCGATAAGGCGAAAGAGGATTTGACATGGGAAAATTTTTCAAAAAAATGATAAAAGATTTCACATGGGAAATGACATGGGAAAATTTTTCAAAAAAATGATAAAGGTTTTTACTTGGGAAATGACATGGGGTTTGACATGGGAAAATTTTTCAAAAAAGTGATAAAGGATCTCAATTAGTATTTAACATGGTATTTAACATGATATTTGACATAAGATTTGACATAGGAAATGACATGGAGGAACCTCGTTTTGATATTTTCCTATGCCAATTCCTGTCCCAATTTCCCATGAGTTTTTGTATGGGATCCCATGTGGTTTCCCATGTGGGGAATGGGGTTTTACATAGTTTTTGACATAGGATCCCATGTGGTTTCCCATGTGGTTTCCCATGTGGGGATTTTCAATAGGGTTATCTTACACAGAGAAAACATGGTGTTATTTTTGTTGCAGCTAATTTTTTTGGAGGGTAATTTATATAAGGGTAAATTTTGTATTTTACCTTTGTTTGGTATAATTATAATTGACATAAACAAACATTACAAATTTTTATATAAAACGTCAACTTCAAACATTAACCTCTCCAACCAAAAATTTAAAAATTATATAAAAGTTTCGTGATAAAAAATGGATGTAAAATAACTGTATAAACTGAGTTAATTGCAGTAGACATTTTGGGTATAATATTATTTATATTATCTTTCGTTTCTTATAGATATAAATTGTGATAAAAAGTAATTTCTTAATTATTACTGTTTTCAATAATACATATTTTAATTTTTCACAAATCAAAATCGCCGCATATTAATGTCTTAATTAATTAACTAGCGATATATTCCTCGCTCGCTAACGCTCGCTCGGTTGAAGTTTTACTTTTTTTTCTTTACGTATTGTAGTTTATTCATATGTATATTTATTTTTTGTTTTAAATTATTATTTCATTATAAATTATAATAATTCAATTTTTTTAATTTTCAAATTACTTTTTAAAAAAAATTTAATTTAATGTAATAAAACAAATTTTATATGTCTGTTGACTTAAATTCTGATTTTATTCTACAATATTGATTGTAAATTGTTTCTCTTTTTTTCAATTGCTACTAAATGCTATGTAAGGAAAACTGGTAAGGGCCTTACCACTTTTCCTAACGAATACCCTACTTTTTAATATTATATAGTATTCAAATTTGTAAATCTAAAAATATATTTTTAATTCAATATAATTAATTAGTACTATTAATTGATTATTTAATTAAATATATAATCGAACTGAACTTCGTATTTATCAAAGCCAAAACGCATGTTAAATCGTTTTAGCTATCTCCGTAATCAAAGATTTAAAAATCTAAAAGGGTTATATCTTCGGAAGTGTGCATTGATTGAGTGCATTTGTGTAAAATTGGGAGTGACATGAGATGCTTTATTCTTTGTTTTTTAGAAAAATTGTCAAGAATTTATAATTTAAAATTCAAATTTTATAAATATTTTTAAAAAAACTTTATGGTGTTGCTGTTAATGAAAAATTATAATACAATGTAATGAATATAAACATGAAACATCTATTCAAAAAACAAGATTTATTGATTCATTATATCGAAAAAAATAAACATATATCAAATTTTAAATTATTATTGTTAAATAATAATTAAATTCTTAAATCATAAGAAGTCTTATTTGTGTCAAAGTCATCTGCGACGCCATAATTACAGTCATGCATGAAATTATTAACATTTTTTCATTTTCCATTTCCATTTTTTAATATTATATAATAAAGGAACCCAAGCAGCACGGTGTATCCCCTCAACATCCCTTGAATATCACCGTGGAATATTCCAATGATTTTTTAAGAAAACCAAAAAATATATATATATCCAAGCAATATTGAGGGAATATTCCAGTGATATGGATGAAATATTCCACGGTTATATTAAATTAAATTTTTTTTAATCTTCCTGATTATTTAAATAACAATTTATAACACAATTCCATGATTTCAACACATTAAGGGGTTTCCTAAATTTTTTTGGTCAAAAAAATCGAATTTTTTTTTTCTTCATTTTTTGATAGGAAAGTATGTTAAGAATGTGTGGTTAAATCATTAGATCGTAATTCGCTCATAATCTTAAGTTATTTAACAAAATACACATATATATATATATATATGCGTCTACAGATCGTATAATTAACCCTTTCGTGTCCACGATAAACCGAGCGAATGGATTTGCTTGAAATTCGTTACTCGGGGGGTTATTGGGGTCTCTGATTACGAATTTAATGTCAGATTTTAAAAATTCAAAATGGCGGATCCAATATGTCTGACAAGTTTTTTAAAAAGTGTTTAGATTGGCTCGAAATGTCCTACTCGGGGGTTTATGGGGTCGCTGATTACGAATCCGGTGTCCATTTTTCAAATTTCAAAATGACGGATCCAATATTCTGACATCATATTCGTAATCAGCGACCCCAAAAACCCCCGAGTACCAAGTTTCGAGTAAATGCAATTGATTTTTAACTTTCATGTCCGCCATATTGGATCCGCCATTTTGAATTTTTAAAATCTGACATCATATTCGTAATCAGCGACCCCAAAAACCCCTGAGTAAGAATTTTCAAGCTGATTTAGTTACTTCTGCTTGACTAATTATAACCTTTTGATATCAAAACTTTAAACGCTTTTTTCTCAAAACACTATTTATTTAAAAATGGTAACCAGCAGAACTCAAAAACCGTTTGACCGATTTAAAAAATTCAAGTTGCATTCGATTCAGTGGAAGTTTTTGCAGGTCCTAAACCTCTAATATATTTAAAATATTCAATAATCATGTTTCTGTGAGTGATTGATTGTCAAAAAATGGTATTTTTTCAGTTTTTTGGGTTCCAAAGCTTGCCATTTTTTTATTTTTTGATTTTTTTTAATATCTCGAGGTTTAGGACCTGTATTAGGTCTTAAACTTTAAAATCACGTTTGATTTTTTTATTTTAGATGATTCTGCGATGAGCTACAGTGGTTACCGTAAAGGGCTTTGATTTTGACCAGTGTACATAGCGACCTCTGTAGAAGGAGCATAATAATATTTTTTAAGATCGCAATTTTTTTTTAAATAGTTCTTGACGTATATAGTAACATGTAAAAACTTTTGATCAATTATATTTTAAAACTTATGAGTACACGATCTTTTAAAAACCTTCTATTTTAGGGCAAAAAAATTTAGGAAACCCCTTAATAAAGTGGTTCATTTAATGAAAATATTTAGCTTCTTCATCTTGATTAACAGAACTTATACTATTAGTTTTAAAAAATTAAAAATTTTCATTTTTTGTGAAAAATAATGCCAGCAATTATATTCTGACAAAAATCAATTAAAATGTTTATATAGGAAAAAGTTATTTAAAAAATTCAATTAAAAAATGAGGAGAAATGTAAAAGATATCGAAAAATGAAAAAAAAATTAAGAATGAAGAAATAAAATTACAAAATATTGAAAAATGTAAAGAATATCGAGAAAATTGTAGAAAAAGAAAATTAGAAGCCAATAATAATATTAATTTAAAATGTTTGAAGTTAGCAAATAATATAGTAATTTGGATGTTATTTGTTAATTTTGTCCAGCTAAGCATTTTCTTTCAGAAATGCCAGAGGATAAAAAGTTTAGTACATGTTGTCATAAAGGCAAAGTTTTGTTAACTGAATATCCATTACCCCCGGTAGAATTAAAGGAAATAGTTTGTGGTCAAACTGCAATTAGTAATCATTAAAAAAAATGTATAAGAAGCTACAACAATACAATACCGTTTGCAAGATTTGGTGCAACATATGCTTCTCTACAAAATAAAGGTCCTCAAGTCTTTAAAATGTGTGGTCAAATTTACCATAACACATATTCATTACATCCCAAAGAAAATGAATTCAGAAAGTATGGTCAACTGTATATAATTGACAATGAATTAGCTACACAAAGTCGTAAAGATATTAATAATAACTGCAGAAATGATATTTTATCTAATTTAGATAAGTTGATCAGAAAAATTAACCCTTATGCTAAAGCGTACAAAATGATGTACGAAGTAGAAAAAGAAGAAAAAGAATTTGTTACTAATAATAATAATCTACCTCGAGAAATTAAAATGATTATGAAAAGAGATATTAATTTAGATAAAAACCGATATAACTCTCCTGTTACAAATGAAGTTGCTGTTGTATTTGTTGATGAAAATGATGAACCTCCAATAAAACGCGATTTTTGTGTATATTCTAAATTTAATAAACCAATTAGCATCCCTGCAATAAGTAGATATGTAGATCCAATGACATATCCTTTAATATATCCTGCAGGAGGTAGTGGTTGGATGCCGAAATTATTATCAAAAGATCAAAGAAACAATATAACAGCTTTACAGTTTTACTCATTTAAAATTAGTGTTAGAGATGAGTTTAGTCCATTTCTTAATTTAGGTAAATTAAGCCAACATTTTATTGTCGATGCTTTTGTAAAAATTGAAGGTGCAAGATTATATTTTATAAAGAAACAACAACATATCTTGAGAACTGAATTATACTCTGGATTAATGGATTATTTACATAAGAGAAAAGAAGAGAAGAAAATTGTTCAAATTCGTAAAATGTTTATATTGCCATCTAGTTTTGTTGGAAGCTCTAGAGCATTACAACAAACTTTTAGTGATGCAATTTGTTTAGTTCAAAAATATGGTAAACCTGATTTGTTTATAACTATGACATGTAATCCTAAATGGAAAGAAATTACTGATAATATTAAAAAAATGAAGATGTAATAAATAGGCCAGATATAGTTGAAAGAGTATTTAAACAGAAAGTAAAAGAATAGCTTCATAAAATTACTGTGAAAGAAATATTTGGTACTTGTATTGCTTACACATATGTAATAGAATTTCAGAAGAGAGGATTACCGCATATTTACTTATTACTATATTTACATATAGATGACAAAATAAGAACAACATACGATGTCGACAACTTTATTTCAGCAGAAATACCTGATAAAATAACTAATCCACGTTTATTTAATTTAGTAAAGCAATTTATGATTCATGGACCATGTGGAAAACAGAACTTAACTTCTCCTTGTTTAAACATAAATACAAACAAGTGCACTAAAAATTATTCCAAACAATTTAATGATAATACAGAATTTAATAATAAAAGGCTGCGCTAGAAATTATCGGCTGCGCCTTTCAAAAGTTAAAAAAATACAAAGCTACGCTGAACGAGAGCGGCTGCACCTTTTAAAAATTTTAATAAAAAATAAATGGTTGCGCTCAGAAACATCGGCTGCGCTTTACAAACAAATATACATAAAAAATGGCTGCGCTGGAAAATCGCAGCTGCGCCTAAAATCAATGTCGTAAAAAACACTTAAATATTAATTTTTCTAGGCAGGTTACTTTTAGTTAATTAATTACTTTTCATAATACCATTATGTAAATTTTTTATACTAATAAAAAAACAGTTTCTAAATGAAATTAATAATTAGTACTTTTACTTCATTAATTACTGTTCATACATTTATTGTTTTTTTTAATAATAAAACCACAATATTTAAATGAATTTCATAAATAGTATTTATTTTCTACCTTTTCAATCCGAAGACAAAAAAGACAGAAAATGATGTAATATTAAATACAAGTTTCATAATAGAAATTTTTGCAAAATTCATGCAAATAACTTAAAAAAAAAAAAAAAAAAATTTGGCATTTTTTTTTTAATAGACATGTATGTAAGGCATGTGATTTCAAATTTTGAAGGAAAACTGTAAATAATTTCAAAAAGAAAACGAAAAAGTTGTTTTTGGTGTCGGTCGGTGTCGGTCGTTTTAGAACTTAATATAATAAGAAAGATACACTGGAGTCTCCCAAGAGAGGACTTCTGAAGAGAGGACTAAGTAGTGACGCGGCGCGGTAAGGAGTGAGGGGGGAAGAGATGGGCGGAATCAGGAAGAAGAACGTGAACTCAGGAGCGATTGTTTTTAGTGTACCTTTCTCGCGCAGTGTTTTATGCATGTAATAGAATGTATTCTGTTAAAAAAACACATCTCTGTGATACGATATACGGCCCTGGAGTGTTTACAATTTTCGGCGTCAAGGACGAATTCCGTAGAGAGGTCCAAGACTCTTCCTGTCCTCTCTTCGGAGACTCTAGTGTATGAGGGAAATTGAATATCGCCATAACTTTGTGAAAAAAATTTTTTTTTAGCTGAGATTTAAAATAGTGACGTATTTTCTGTGTTATTATCGTAAAAAAATAAAAAAATTGCAAAAAATTTTTTTGGCAAAAAATCGCGCAAAAAAAAATTTGGCATTTTTTTTTGAATAGACATGTATGTAAGGCATGTGATTTCAAATTTTGAAGGAAAACTGTAAATAATTTCAAAAAGAAAACGAAAAAGTTGTTTTTGGTGTCGGTCGGTGTCGGTCGTTTTAGAACTTAATATAATAAGAAAGATATGAGGGAAATTGAATATCGCCATAACTTTGTGAAAAAAATTTTTTTTTAGCTGAGATTTAAAATACTGACGTATTTTCTGTGTTATTATCGTAAAAAAATAAAAAATTGCAAAAAATTGCAAAAAATTTTTTTGGCAAAAAATCGCGCAAAAAAAAATTTGGCATTTTTTTTTGAATAGACATGTATGTAAGGCATGTGATTTCAAATTTTAAAGGAAAACTGTAAATAATTTCAAAAAGAAAACGAAAAAGTTGTTTTTGGTGTCGGTCGGTGTCGGTCGTTTTAGAACTTAATATAATAAGAAAGATATGAGGGAAATTGAATATCGCCATAACTTTGTGAAAAAATTTTTTTTTTAGCTGAGATTTAAAATACTGACGTATTTTCTGTGTTATTATCGTAAAAAAATAAAAAATTGCAAAAAATTTTTTTGGCAAAAAATCGCGCAAAAAAAAATTTGGCATTTTTTTTTGAATAGACATGTATGTAAGGCATGTGAAATCAAATTTTGAAGGAAAACTGTAAATAATTTCAAAAAGAAAACGAAAAAGTTGTTTTTGGTGTCGGTCGGTGTCGGTCGTTTTAGAACTTAATATAATAAGAAAGATACACTGGAGTCTCCCAAGAGAGGACTTCTGAAGAGAGGACTAAGTAGTGACGCGGCGCGGTAAGGAGTGAGGGGGGAAGAGATGGGCGGAATCAGGAAGAAGAACGTGAACTCAGGAGCGATTGTTTTTAGTGTACCTTTCTCGCGCAGTGTTTTATGCATGTAATAGAATGTATTCTGTTAAAAAAACACATCTCTGTGATACGATATACGGCCCTGGAGTGTTTACAATTTTCGGCGTCAAGGACGAATTCCGTAGAGAGGTCCAAGACTCTTCCTGTCCTCTCTTCGGAGACTCTAGTGTATGAGGGAAATTGAATATCGCCATAACTTTGTGAAAAAAATTTTTTTTTAGCTGAGATTTAAAATAGTGACGTATTTTCTGTGTTATTATCGTAAAAAAATAAAAAAATTGCAAAAAATTTTTTTGGCAAAAAATCGCGCAAAAAAAAATTTGGCATTTTTTTTTGAATAGACATGTATGTAAGGCATGTGATTTCAAATTTTGAAGGAAAACTGTAAATAATTTCAAAAAGAAAACGAAAAAGTTGTTTTTGGTGTCGGTCGGTGTCGGTCGTTTTAGAACTTAATATAATAAGAAAGATATGAGGGAAATTGAATATCGCCATAACTTTGTGAAAAAAATTTTTTTTTAGCTGAGATTTAAAATACTGACGTATTTTCTGTGTTATTATCGTAAAAAAATAAAAAATTGCAAAAAATTGCAAAAAATTTTTTTGGCAAAAAATCGCGCAAAAAAAAATTTGGCATTTTTTTTTGAATAGACATGTATGTAAGGCATGTGATTTCAAATTTTAAAGGAAAACTGTAAATAATTTCAAAAAGAAAACAAAAAAGTTGTTTTTGGTGTCGGTCGGTGTCGGTCGTTTTAGAACTTAATATAATAAGAAAGATATGAGGGAAATTGAATATCGCCATAACTTTGTGAAAAAAATTTTTTTTTAGCTGAGATTTAAAATACTGACGTATTTTCTGTGTTATTATCGTAAAAAAATAAAAAATTGCAAAAAATTGCAAAAAATTTTTTTGGCAAAAAATCGCCCAAAAAAAAATTTGGCATTTTTTTTTGAATAGACATGTATGTAAGGCATGTGATTTCAAATTTTAAAGGAAAACTGTAAATAATTTCAAAAAGAAAACGAAAAAGTTGTTTTTGGTGTCGGTCGGTGTCGGTCGTTTTAGAACTTAATATAATAAGAAAGATATGAGGGAAATTGAATATCGCCATAACTTTGTGAAAAAAATTTTTTTTTAGCTGAGATTTAAAATACTGACGTATTTTCTGTGTTATTATCGTAAAAAAATAAAAAATTGCAAAAAATTGCAAAAAATTTTTTTGGCAAAAAATCGCGCAAAAAAAAATTTGGCATTTTTTTTTGAATAGACATGTATGTAAGGCATGTGAAATCAAATTTTGAAGGAAAACTGTAAATAATTTCAAAAAGAAAACGAAAAAGTTGTTTTTGGTGTCGGTCGGTGTCGGTCGTTTTAGAACTTAATATAATAAGAAAGATATGAGGGAAATTGAATATCGCCATAACTTTGTGAAAAAAATTTTTTTTTAGCTGAGATTTAAAATTGTGACGTATTTTCTGTGTTATTATCGTAAAAAAATAAAAAAATTGCAAAAAATTGCAAAAAATTTTTTTGGCAAAAAATCGCGCAAAAAAAAATTTGGCATTTTTTTTTGAATAGACATGTATGTAAGGCATGTGATTTCAAATTTTGAAGGAAAACTGTAAATAATTTCAAAAAGAAAACGAAAAAGTTGTTTTTGGTGTCGGTCGGTGTCGGTCGTTTTAGAACTTAATATAATAAGAAAGATATGAATATTCTACAAGTTACTTTTAAAACCAAATTCATATAAATTGAGAAATAAATAATTAATGTTGACTTAAGTTTTTTAAACCAAATTTTGTTAAAATGGAGAAATTTTATTGATTCTAAAATTTCATCATAGAAAAAAGGTAAATATTTTTTTAGGAAAGTGGTAAATAAGTTTTATTTTAATTTTGTTTGTTAATCGCAATTGAAATTTTGTCAAATCTAAGAGTGACAACTATTTTATTATAAACTTTTGTTTATATTTAATTGCATTCAACAACATAGTTCTAACCATAAAATTATTGCAACCTGAATTCAGATTAAACATTTGATTTTCTCTTAAATAAGCGAAAATTTTTTCATTTAGAGTAGGTAAAATTAAAATTTCTCCAATTTTGGTGTCAAAATGATACCAACAGGATAAAATTTGTTGCATACATTTTTAACACCGAATTTAATGTCAAAACAACACCCAGTTTTTTCTGTGATCAAATATTACAATTTTAATTTTGTTTAGTATTTATTTAAAATATGCGTGCAATGTAGAAAAAAAGAATAGTTTTGGTCTAAATATGAAATAGAATTAATTATTATCAAAATAATTTATTGAAATCAATTTTTGATTAAGAAAAATTTCTATCGTAGGCGCAGTTATGAAAACTTGGTGTGAATTATTTTTAATCTATACTATCTAATACTGTTGACCTTCAGTCGACTGGCACCCGCGGATTTATTAAATTAAAATTGTTATAATTCTGGATTCCTGGCGGTTTTGAACCTAGCTGTGCCAGGTGAACGCAATTTTCAGTAATATTAAAAATTAATTAAAGTCGAATATTGCTTGCCTCAATATGATACTGAATTTTCGTCCCTTATACGTTATCTTCACTTATTCGAATTCTAAAATATTGTCTCTGGCTTGAGGTTTAAACTGAGCGCTAAAAATCAATATTGCATTAATTATACAATGCAATATTGTCCCGATATTGAATGACAATATTTTGTGAAATATATTGTATGAAAAATTTCTACACGCTGTTGGAAAAAAAAGTGCTTTAAAATAAAAATATTTGACTTTTTCTTCTATTCTGAGACCTCGTCTAGAACTACAACAAAAGATTTAACGGAGCATATGACAGTGGTATATGATGATGATGAGATATCCTATTTCTATGAGTCGGTGAAACTATTTTGTTTCGTATATTTATAACAAGTTTTGCAGTGGACAAGTATTTAAAACATCTTTTTAAAACTGTGCATGCATGGATCCTGCTTCAACTTCCTAACGCGGAGAAATATATATGTTTCTAAAAATGGAATTCTTTTAATAAGTATACGTACTCAAATATGTATATAATGAGCTTATAAAAACTAATTAAAATGCATTAAAAATTAATTCTTACGTGCTATAAAAGCCATCCAGATTAATTAAAATTGAATTTCAATATGCAGATGAAACTCTTAATTGTTTAAGAAATGTTTAAAAACACATATTAATAATTTTCCAAAGATTTCTATATGTACATCTATATGTATATTAAATTATATACTTTGATTTAATTTTTAATAAGTAACCTTATATTCTCTTAAAATAAGATTTTCTTTTTACTGTAAAGAGTATACATATATGTGTGTGACGCGCTTTAAAGAAAGGGACCAAAGAGGCAAACTATTAAGTTATATTTACCACAATTTTACCTTGATTAAAAATTTATTATGGAATCGAAATAAGTTTTTATTGAATATTTTGAATGTATAACGTAGACTTAATTATTTGTATTGAGAGTTGATTTGCTTTGTGTATTTTTACTTAAAAATTATTCAAAACATAACCTATAATTTTTTGCTTCTTGGGTCCCTTTCTTCAGATTGCGTCACATATTATAAAAGGTCTCTGAACATCCTGTTATAAATTTCTTAAAAATTTGTTGTTTTTTTTCTCAACTATACTTATAACAAAAAGACCATTTTTTAATAACTTTAAAAATATTTCTTTTATAAATGACATTGCATTTGTTATTCGGAGAATTTTTGAAATCTTCATAATCGTTCAGTTACTTTCCAATATATAACGTTATTAAAAGAGCTATAAATAGTTTATAGATTTTTCATATTTGACACTATAATTGACACAAATTTTTAAAATGTGATAGTGAATTTCTGATGCAATGTACATTTATGTAAACAAGCCACTGGATGTAAAACATTCTATGATAATGTAGCGCATTGTTGGATCAGAAATAAGAAAGTAAGATATACAACTAATCCAATATTCCAACGATCTCAATAATGATTAAAAAAGTAACATTTTTAATTTCATGGAAATTTTTTTGAACCGTCTTCTTATAAAATAGAAATTTTTAGTAATATTAAACGAAAATATTATAATTTTAATTAAAATTATATCAAAATTATTTAAATATTTCACTTAATTTCGTGTTTTAATTAAAAAATAATTTGGATATGTGAAATTATATATATATATATATATATTAATATTGACGTTGATCAAAAGTATCAATTTTTTCATGTAAATTTATATTTTTAACCAATTATTCATAATTAGCAAAAAAGTGAGTAAATCATTTTGAAAATTATTTTTTTTAAATTCTAAGTAAATGTCACAAAATTGATACCATTAGGATGAAGTTAAATTTTGATACGATGTTTATACATAAAGCGCGCTAAATTTTTAACAGTATCAAAGTAAATAAAAATGTTTAATTCTTAATAAATGTTTCATAAATTTTTTGAACTGCGTAAAATATTCAATAGTAACATAAAATTCATGAAATATTTTAAATATTTTAAAATGTTGTGTATAATTTTCAGATTTTCTCTTTTCATCTATTAAAAAAAAAATACTTGAATTACATTAAAACATAATGTAAATAATCGAAATTATTACAAATTTCAAATATTTGAAATTACCATGAAATGGTAAAAAAAAATTTTTAAATTGTTTTGAATTATATAAAACCCATTATATAGTTTTGTAGAATTTTTAAAAAATTATACGCAAACAATAGAATTATTTCATAAGAATATAAAAATATGAATTTTCATAAAAAATTATTTTGTTGATACCCACTTTCTTTTGTCATGTCGATAGTATATATATACATATATTGAAGTAAAATCTTCTTTTATGGAATTTCCGTAGCAGAAAAACTTCTCGTAAATGTGTAAATTTCGAAAAGAAAAAAAGACCCATAAATCTTCATATACCAAGGTGGACTAATGACAAAATGTTGGAACTGGAACCGGCGGCTGCCCTCCACGTGGTTTTAAAAGTTGTAGCAAGTTGTGCAATTGGCCCAAAGAAGACATTCACGTGAATAACACGAGGGCGCTTGAACGCATGCGTCTTGCAACTTCAGCTAAGAAAATATCAAATTGGAATCCGTCAGGAGAGTAGTGTCTTGACATTCGATCAGCTTGACCGGGTCTCGTTGAAGTTGACGAGGCAATACGCCTCATCACTTTAAAATTGACATTTTATTTTATTTTCTGTAATTAATAAATTCGTTTTTTCTTTTTATTAATTAAGTTTTAAGTGCGGCTCAGTTATTGTTAATAATTTATCTTTTTAAAATTCTATTAATAAATTAATTTGTATATTCAAATAAATTTCTAAAAAAAAAAAAATTAAGAGTTTAAATCGAAGTTGCGGTGTAAGAAAAACCGGTGCGAATTTTTTTTTTCATCTTTAATTAAACGCGGTTAAACAAATTATTTTGACAAAAGTACATCATCTACTTACTTGAAATTAGAACAGGAAGTTTTGAAGAAACAAATACTTGCTTCGGCATTATCAGCAAAAATAAAAAGTAAGTAAATCCATTTTAAAAAGGAATATAATGTCGCCGTCGAACACGGTCAAAACCGGTTCACCTCTGCAAAGTAAAATATGTTTTTGAAGCGTCTTTAATAATGCAGTTCTTGATTTTTTAAAACACGAATCTGAAAGAAAAAGAGAATTTTTGTTAATTTCTATTTTAAAGCAAAAAATCAAAAGCCAATATTGTCATATGCCATCGATTACGTGAATAAAATGAGAGAAATTGTAGAAAGTTGGTTTATATGTTTCAGACGTCGTATAACTTATAATTAGAAATTTCAAAAAAAAAAAAAAATTATCTGATTAAAAACTATATTAATCCATTTTTCTTCATACAGCTATAAATATATAAAAATTAAATTTAGACAGGAATTTTAATTTAAAAATGTATAATATATAAAATCAAAATTTTCAATTTCTGATTCAATAAACAAAAAATTACCCTTTTCATCAAAGTTATAAATGTTTCATCTTTTTTCTCATTGTTTATTTATGTTTATATTAAGCATACAATGACCCGTTTAAATTCTGTAATCAATTAGAATGTGTGTCACGATTATATAATTAGTTCAAATTTTTTTTTTTCGTATGTAATTTATTTCAACTTTTTTTATGTCTGGGCATTTCCATACTCTTTCTTCTTCTTCTTCTTCATCTTTTTTATCTCAAGTTTTATTAAGCGAGCGAACGATATCAATATACGGACGGATAATAATTTCCTGATAAAAAAAGCATCATGGAAAAAAGTGTAGAGATTTTATTTTTAAAAATAATAAGAGCATATTGAATATAGTCTATAGTAAAATCTATATTTGTCTGATAAAAATATAAAAAAAATTATAATAGTGGTTGTAATAATTTATAAATAAATAATGTATTTTAGAAGAATTTAGCTTTTCATTTTGAAAAATTTTGAAAAAAAATCAACTTTTACTTTAAGATAAGTGTAAGATATATTCGAGTCTTCCGTAGGCCCTTTATGGATAGGAAAAATATTTTCTGTGATTAAAGGGACAAATTATAACTAAAAATAGAAAGCGAGGATTCTTTTCAAGATTTATGCGTATATATTTAGGTAAGGTCAGAACCTACCCTAAAATTCTCTGCTTCCAATCACGTACTTTAAATTATACAGAGTTGTATACAGATTGTTTAGAATTAAATTATTTAAAAAAAAAAATTTTTTTTTAATAAATTTTATTTTTGTTCTAATTAAAAATTATCTTTTAATTTTGAAAAAAGAAATCTTCTATATTTACAAAAAAACATTTTAATAATTAGGAAAAAAAGCAAATAGCAATAAAAAATCTTTGCAAAACAAATAATTTTTAAATTGTCGATTATCACAATTATTATCAATGAAAAACATAAATTTCTATATATCTTTAATCAATAATAATAATTAATATATATAACTTATAATGCAAAATACATTTTTGTAATACTAGACTTCTTATTCTTCATTATTATATAGCTATTTCAAAATACACAATAATAAACAATATTATATATATATATATATATATATATATATATTGATAATTTTAAATAAATGATTTCATTGCAAAATTTTATCTATCTCTGCTCTTGGTTGGGAATTTTTTTAAATTTTATTACGTGAACTTTTGTTTTAAATCATTTGATTGGAATTATTGTTTACTTTTTTTTAATCATTTATATATATGTGAATCATATTTTCTCGCATTAATTTTGGAAAGTACGCTCATGCAAATTATTAAATGGAAAGTTATAACTGATAATGGTATAATATCTGTTACTCTCGAATTTTTATTATAAATTCAAATATTTTAATAAAATGAAAATATAAATTTACTTGTTCAATTTATTAAATTTTAAATTGTGACTTTAAATTAGACATTAGTTATTATTATAGTTTTAAAACTAATTTTTAAAATAATTTATTATTAAATAATTATTATACAAATAGTTAAAAATCAATTTTAAAAAAAAATTGTATCACAAATTAAAGCATCATTTACAAATTACATGACACTCTTAAGGGACAAGAGGGGGGTCAATAAGTTGCCTGTGATAAACTGTGGGAAAAAATACAATTTGTTTGTATATGAAAAAGTGACCTTAGTAAAGGGGAGGGGAGGGGGGTCTAAAATCGGTCCAAAGTAGCGTGACGTAATTTGTGAATGGACCCTAATGTAAACGTGGGGTCAATAGAGAAAAAAATAGTTTTTGGAATTAAAGAGACAAATTATATGTGTATTAAGTATAATCAGTTTTTGGAGTAACCTCACGAGAAAAGGGACCTTATGGTTGAAAAAAATTTTTTAGGTTATGTTTGTAATTTTTAAAGTGAAAATACATAAAAAGAATTAGTTTAAATCTTCAATAAATTTAAAATATTCAATAAAAACTATTTTTAATTTTACCTGGTGACGAAGCTCAAGTATGCAACGTTTATGATAAACGATTTTTAAGAAAATAATTTTTTAAAATGAAAAATTTTATAATTTTTTGCCAAAAAAAATATTTTTTTATTATTGATTAATGAAAACTACAAGAAATATTTTTTAAGAAAAAAATTATAGAATTTTTCTTTTTAAAAAATTATTTCTTTAAAAATCGTTTATCATAAACGTTGCGTACTTCAGCTTCGTACCTGCGTGAATAATAAATTTTTTTTCGATCTCAAAAGTCATTAACGATTAAATTAAATTGAATTATAAACAATTCTTCTAAATACTTGAATTACTGTTTCTATAACTGCAATAAAACTATTTTCTTAAAATACAGAGCTGTATAATTATTTTTTTCTTGTATTTTTATCTGTACTTTTCAGAACAGTCGTGCCCTCAAACGACATACTTTTCGTCCACGTGTCGTTTATTATTTACCATATAGTCATTGATACCAACATAATTCTGAAAAGTGAGGTTATGTTTATCATATTTAGTTCACGCATCTTGTTGATATCACTGATTGAAAAATAAGAAACGTCGCGCGCAGCCATAACAGCTGATTAAAAACAAAACTCGAAATAAACAATTTCTAAAATTTTGAACAAGTTAAAACTACCTAAGCTGATTTTTCTCTTTTGAATATGAAAAGCTGAAAAATAAGGAAAATTTTGTTAGCGACATTTTAAATAAAAAAAAAATTTGTTTTCACTCAAAAAAATGGTTTTATTTTGAATCTCATAAATATCATTCTACCAAAAAATGGTGAGGTTATTCCAAAATGTGATGAAAAAAAATCCAAGAATTGCACAGACATTTATTTTAAGATTATACTTGACATAGATAAAATATAATTTATGACTAATCCAAAAATCTATTTTTCTATATTGACCACACGTTTATATATTAGTGAATCGTTCACAAACTACTATATATATAGTATATTTGATATATATATAAGACACGCGCTGATTTTCGCATTATCACGTGTATATTTAATGTAGATATATAGAAAAATTGGGGCAGACGCCACGTTGTCGTCTCCTTTCTCCTTTTAATTTTAGCTCAGAGAAAAGACACCCAAAATGTAATGTGTATATGTGAGCACTAATCTGACTAACAATTCTGACTATGTCTGACTATGCTACGACTTCACACTTTGTCAATTGAAAATTTACTGCGGCTCATGTATATAGTTAATTTTAAACGGAAGAAGAATGAAACAAATCTCATTAAAATAGATTTAAAAAAAATGAACAAATTCTTGTTTTTGAGTTATTTTTAGCACAATACAGTGCCACGGGAAGAATGTAAATAAACACTATTGAATTCTTTTTATAGCTAAGGTTAAACAACTCTTACCTCGTGTTATACTCAATTTTTTATATTTTAAATATATATATATAATAGTTGAGATGTAACGGTTTTTCCAATTTTTTATAAAGCCTCGGATTATATGACTTTTTTTCAAAAATACAATTATTTTCGACGTAATTAAATAAGATTCGACTTTTTCGACTTTTTTTACATTTTTAAAAAAAAAATTTAAACAAAATACGTTATTTTTAGGATAGATGTATCAATTACTGCTGATGCCCTAATTACTGCGATTTCTATAAAATTAGTAAAATTTACTAATTAAGAACATATAAAACTGTTTCAAAATGAATTTAAAAATTATTCCAAATGATATTTGATATTATATCCTCTAAAGATGCATATCTCGACTATTATCAAATTACACTGCAAAAAGAAGTATCTTATTATAAGACACATTGGAAGCCAGTTACCAAAATCATCTTTTTATCCATTTTATATCTTAAGAAACTAATGCATTTCAAGATGTTCTTGATAACTTAGAAGCAAGTTGTAAAAAACATCTTACAAAAGGCGACCAAAACATCTTAAAATAAGATAGGGTCAGTTGGAGTAAATGGGAACAAGAGGTTTTGGAGCTTAATTTACAGTTTTAAAATTAAGTTTAACATCAATATTTTAACCTCAGATCACCTGCAAGAGGTTTTGAGTATTGCCAAGCTTTTATCTTGACAATTGGCAGCAAGATAATTCAAATTATCGCTCAATGCATAAAAACTAGAAAATCAAAGTCAAACTGTTTCAATATTTTGTCGAGCATTTCAAAGAAAACAGACTTAAAAATCATACCAAAATTTTTTTCTTATTCCTTATGACTCCCATAACATAAATTCACTTGAATTTTTGATTTTTGTCAATTTGGTTAATAGGGGTTAATAGGGTACAGCTTCACAGAAAATTAAAAGGCATATTAAAATAAGCTGCAACGCTTATTATTTTAATCCAATTTTGCTTATTTTAATACCAAAATGGATTAAAATAAGCAAAATTGGATTAAAATAATAAGCGTTGCAGCTTATTTTAATGCCTTTTAATTTTCTGTGTTGTCATTATTAACCAAATTAACAAAAATTAACAATACAGTAATATACTTAAGGAAACTTTTTTCTTAAAACTTTCTTAGAAACTGTGCTGTCCCAATTTACCCCAAATTTTATGAAATTTTCTAAATTTTGGGGTAAATGGGGACAGTCAGTTTCATGCGTTTAAAGCTTACACAGAAAATTAAAAGGCATTAAAATAAGCTGCAACGCTTATTATTTTAATCCAATTTTGCTTATTTTAATACCAAAATGAATTAAAATAAGCAAAATTGGATTAAAATAATAAGAGTTGCAGCTTATTTTAATGCCTTTTAATTTTTTGTGTATCTAAATTTTTTCTGCTACATAAAATTAATCCTGGGAATGTAAATAACAACTTAAAAAAAAATAAACCCGCAAAAATTACCTTTTAAAGGAAGAAACTTACGTGATTTGTGAAAAATAGCGATTTTGTCCCCATTTACCCCAACTGACACTATACTTCTTTTTGCAGTGTAGTTATTTAAGTTTCAATTAAATCTATCACAGTAATTATAGAGTTTGCGTATATTCTTCTCATACTGCTATTACTGTGGTCTATTCAATCAACTTAACCTGTACATCAACGCTTTTAGCGCTGCAGTAATTGGTACACACGATGCGCAATAATTCATGCAAACCTACAGTAATACCAGTGTATGCCATTTTTAAAAAAGTTAATATTTTTAATAATATATTTGTTTTTTTCAAGTTTAAAGTATCGTTTCTATTTATCAATATAGATACTAATAGTAATTTAACAAAAAATAATTAAATCATTATTTCATTTACACTTCGATTATTTTATCATTGAAGTCGGTCTTTGGTTGTACATCACAGTAATTGGGACATTTACCTTATAGTTTACAATGCAGTTATTCTTCAGATCTTCTTTATTTCAATTATTTAATAAATTTTGAACTAAAAATTTTCTCTAAATTAATTATTATTATTAATAATTTTAATGAAATTCTTTAAAAATTCAAAATAAAAAAAAATTAATTTTAAATAAAATTAGTATGTTATATCCGTGAATGTCAAGATGACAATTGTAAAAAATATAAACATAATTTTCAAAGAAAAAAATCTTTATAGTTATAATGTTAATCGTCTTTCTGTTACTCTTTTATTTTGCAAACAAGACGCACAATTTAATGGCGATGGGGCAGTAAAAGTAGATAGACAGTCAAACATAAATTTTCCTTTTTTTCAAGGTGTATATCAATCACTTGAAACGAGAAAATTGAGTATTACCTGTGTCATTAAACATAAAAAAAAATTTTTTTCATATTTTTAAACACCTTATTTGCAATAAAAGAAATTACAAACAGTACCTATTATTATTATTATTATTATTTGTATATAGGTATCGTGAATGTTAATTACGATAACGGGTATATTAATAAACGACATCGTAGAGCAAAATATACTGGAGTAATAAAAAGAAAACAACTAATATTTCCCTTTATAACATAACTATGAGAAGAGGAGATAAATTTCATTAAAGATTCTTCCATATATATTACTTATTAGTTTTTCATCAATGTGAAAATGATATCAGGCTAATAACTCCTACACTTCCGCTAAGAGTCACATGTGCAAATTTATATTTATGCACGCAATGATTTTTGTACCATAATTATTTAGTATGTTTGTAAAAAAAAATTTTTTAATTAAAATGAAATTTTCAATAAATTTTTCAATCATATTTAATGCATTTTATCGAATTAAATAAAATTTTTTTATTAATTTGACACAGTAAACTGCCTTACAAATATTAATATCTTCATAATTAATTTCCACACGATCAATTATAATCTTCATAATTAAATTCATCAATAATCTTACAAATTATTTGAGGAAAATTCCTTTCATATAATACAAAATCTATATTTATAATTCTCTAACATTTTTCTCTTGAATAAGAATATTCCATCAGGAAATTAAAATTTTTTCAAAATTTTGAATTTTTTTTTCAAATACCTTCGATTTTTTTTGATGAAAAAAAAATTTATTTAATTCAAATAATCGGTTACTTGACTATTATCGCAAATAAATATTTATACTTGATCCAAATAATTTTTATTTGAATTAAATAAAGTGTACTTGAATTAATAATTTCTGTATTTGAAACAAATACATGTGGACATATCTCTAGAACCTTTAACTTTAATGTCCCTCGCATATATTTTGGTAATTTTAATAAATTTTTCGTTGGTTTTTGTTGGAAATATTAATGCTTGATACAATCAATCATTTCCAAAAGATTCCACTTTATTTTATTAAATACATAAATAATTATTTCAATTTTAATACGCGATTTTTAACAATGTCTACTTGTCCTTAACCATACTTTCTGATGCTTTAAACGATATAGTTTTAGATTTAATAAAAATTACTAATTCTGAAATATGTTTTTTCAATGTTAATTAATCGGTAAACACATTTTCGCAGGGAAATTAATATTTTATTAATTGTGAAAAAATTTATAAGCTTTTAAAAGTTGTCCCTCACTTTTAACCTTTTCGACCGTAATCATCGTATTTATGATTTTTCTTTTATAAGACAAGCGGCACGTTAAAATAACTTATGGGAAATCAAAGATCAAGTTACTATAATTATTTTGAGACATAATAAATTGATGTGCTTCATGTCTTCAAAAAACTATTATAAGTTAAATAAACGAAAACACGCGTGGACAAAATTTGAAAACAACCGTAATACGAGTGATACTTGATGAAAATCATATAAAAGTATTCGAAAAGTACTTGTATATATTTTCACATGTGCCATTTAACATCCCGTGAATGTGCTTCGAGAAAAAATACTTTATTGCAAAGATAATGTAAAAATATTCATCAATTACGGTCGACCGTAATCGACCGAAATTTTTTAGAAAGAAATTGTTATGTACGAAGTTGCCGATTATAATTTTTTTTATAGAAACTGTCATTAATTATTAAAACCTGAAGGTTTATTTCGAGACACAAAAATGGATCCAAAAAAATTCATTCTGAAAAAAGATAAGATGCGAGAGAAAAGAAAAATAGAAAAGGAAAAAAGAGAAAAGAAATTGGAAAGTTTACGAATATTAAATTTAAATAGAAAAAAGTCTATGAAAATCGTATGGTAAATTTTAAAAATTACAATTTTACATTTTTAAAACAATTCACTATAATAAAAATCTATTTTAAAATGTAATGTAAATATTCAAATAAAAAATTTATATATATCTAGTTAATTTTTGACACATGCTTTTATACCCAGTGCATTATTTCAGTATTTTATTATTCATATAAATATTGAAAATATTAAACGAATTTTATTGCTTTTTAAAATTATAACCCCTTAGAAAATTCCATTCAACTGTTTTTTATCCTAAAAAGCAAACACCTGTTGAATATTTTTTTGTTACAGGTTAAAAATAATTTTCAATTTTAAATATTTATAACTTTTTGAAGACAACTTGTTTTATCTGTCCACTTGTATAATTGGAAAGCTTAGTTCTTGAAGTTTATGTAGACAGAGTTTCAATACTGTGCTCAAAAACAAAAAAAAAAATTTTTCTTATTGAAAAGTTAAAGGTTTCAAAGATATGCCCATATACCATTTAATTGACCCAAATCATATAATTATTTGATATAAATAAATATTTATTTGATTAACCCTTAACTGACATCATGGGTCCAGTAGACCCGAGCATTATTTCGAGCTCAAATTAATTGAATGTGTAGTTTTTGAATATTTTTTATATTTTAATATATATTAGATTGACATATTCTTAGTAATTTTCTAAGTTTTTTGATACAACTAATTCGATGCAAAAGAACAAATTAGCTTCAAACATTAATAATTATAAATTTTAAATTTTAACATAAAAAGTCACATTTTATTCTGTAAAATAAATAACTTTTTTTTCAGTGTACGTATATTTACGTATTTTAATGTACTGCTTGCGAAAATCATAGTAAAATTTGACTAATTCAAAAGCAAAAAGTCAGTCACTAATTCAAAATAGTTAAAATTTAAAAAAAAATTCAAAATTTTGAAAAAAATTGTTTCTCCACGATCTGACATGGCTTAAAATTTTTGTAAATAAGTAAGTACTTAAGTACTTACTTTGTAAAAGTTAAGTAGTTTTTTTTTTAATTTTTTCAACAAATATCGATGAATACAGTTTTTAAAAAAAAATTTTTTAATGTTTAACTCTCGAAAAAAAATTTGTGCTGCAGCTGCCCCAAACGAAAAATTTCTATATTCAATTACCCTCATAATTAATATTTAGATTAACTGTGAGTTTTTATATGATTGAAGTTAACTGAATATAGATATTTTTCGTTTGAAGCAGCTCCTGTACAAAATCTTTTTCAGTGAAATTGAAAAAAAATATAATAATTAATTATTTTTCTGAAATTTTTGCATCGAATTTTCGAAAATTTCATGTAAAAAAAGACACAATTTCAAAAAAAAAAAAAAAAAACTTTTAAAATTGATGTATTTTTAAGCAAGTTATGACAATTCAAAAATTAAGAATCATTAAAATTCTAAAATTTTAAACATATATTATTTATTTCTCTATATAGAAAACTAGCTGTCGCACCCGTCTTCGACGGTTATAATATTTAGATTTAATAAATTTTGAAATTTATAATTACATCCAACTATACGTGTTCTCCTGTATTAAAATATCTTTTTATAAATTTTTAATTATTATTTATTCAATTCAATTTAATTTTTTCACTGCTTTTAATAAAATTAAAATAATTTAAAATATTGTATTTAATTTTATAGTATTGAAAATAAAAATTATTTTAATCAATACAATTTAAATTAAAATTTTAAAAAACTTTAAAAATTATTTGAAGAATAAATTTTTAATAGAAAAATTTCTTTTAAATAAAATGAAAATAATTTAATTTTATTATATTTATTATATTATATTTAAGTTTATTTAGTTTATTTAGTTTTATTATATTTAAAAATAATTTGTATCTATAATAATAATAATAATAATAATAATATTCAATAATAATAATCATTTAAATATAATAATTGTTAATTTCAAAGAGTAAAAAAGTAATTTTCGATTTTTTATTTTTACAATATCTGATTTCATATTCAGATTTGCAATTATTAATTTTAAAATTCTGATAAAATTCTTAAATTAAAATTCTTAAAATTTCTTGTTAAAAGCATACTTAATTGGTCACAAAATTTTAAATAAATAACGTTTAGTAAAGAATTATCAAAAAATAAAAAATGTTAAATTTTTTAAATTTTTTGAAAGTGTCATATTTTTGTTTAAATTAATATTTTTCATTGGTGTGCAGCTAAGATTGCGTTTAATACCCAACAGACTAAAAACATTATTGTTTTACTTATAAAAATTTGAACATAACGAATTCTTATATTACAATGTTATTAAAAAAATTGGAAATTCAAAAATTTGATTTAGATCGACTTTTAAATTCAGACTATTTACTTAATTTAATAAAAAAAATTGATTGTATTTATGTGAAAAAATTAGGTACAAATAGTTTCAAATCAATCTGACAAAAAATAAAGCATTCTTTGATTTTTTTAAATTTTTTGAAAAAATGTCATAACTTTGGTTCATGTTAATATTTTTTAATCAAATATGGCTAAGATTTTAAGTTACGTTAAGACTGAATACACTGCCAAGTTTCACCTCAATCGGTTGAGCCGTTTTAATGTTGTGCCGGTACAAAATATTGACGACAGACAGACAGACAGACAGAATTTTTATTTATGGCATATTTGTTATCTTTACTACTTAAAATGATAAACTATGCAAGAAAAAATTAAT
Organism: Leptopilina boulardi; assembly: GCF_019393585.1. Taxonomy (NCBI): domain Eukaryota; kingdom Metazoa; phylum Arthropoda; class Insecta; order Hymenoptera; family Figitidae; genus Leptopilina; species Leptopilina boulardi. The sequence goes on from NW_026137864.1 coordinate 1,739,089, forward strand.
TTGGAGCAATGTACAGACAAAAGTCTGATTTTATTAATATAGATAGTACATTTAGTGAGCTTTAAAACTTTTTAAAATAAATAGTAAATAAAAAATATATATATTTATATCTAAAAAAAAAAATTTTCTGTGCACTAATTAAAATTTATAATATTAAAAAAAAAATTATGAATACTAATTGCCAAATGCCGATAAAATAGTTTATTTTGAACGATTTAACGTGATAAAAATTGACTGATATATACTATAACGTCTATATATATATTCACTGTGAAAGCATACAGAATTAGTGACTAATTTATATTTAATGGATATTAAATTAATTTCTATTAAAAAAAATTTTTAAAGATTTTAAATAACCAAATGAATAAAATTTAATAAATTTTTCACTTATTTATATATATATATATATATGATAAATTTTTCTTTCTTTCTAAATGTATATAAATATATTATATATACATTTAGAAAGAAAGAAAAATTTATCATAGTTGCATTTAAAATAATATAAGCATTGGATTAACTCCAATGGTTTAGTTATTTAAGATTTTCGACCCATAATTGCCAAAGACCCCTTTTATATCACTACTTGCTCTCTAAATTTAGAATGAGGACGTTGAAAATAATTTATTGATGCGCATTTTATTATCAAGGTGTCCTTACTTTTGTTTCTCAATTTCTAATACCAAACATTGTTCATTTTTCAAATATTTTTATTTCTATTTAAAAATAAATAATCAAAAATATCTTCTAAATAGCGCTATATATATAATTTCATTTAATATTATTCATTATAATTATTGATTGTTATTATTATTATTATATAATAATAGTAATAATAATATAATATTAATATTATATAATATAATTATAATTATTATTATAATAATAATAATATTAATAATAATAATAATAAAATATTTTTTGTATTGAAAAAAATATAAAATATAGGTATGTGACGCTTCACGGTGAAAGGGACATTAGAAGCAAAAAATTTTAGGTTATGTGTAATAATTTTACCTTTTATTAAACGTTCATTTTTAATTATATAAAATCAAAATTAGTTTTTATTGAATAATTTTTGGGCGTATAGCGAAGATTTAAATATAAATGATTTGTAATGAGAGTTAATTCGGTTTGTGTATTTTTACTTAAAAATTTCAAAACATAACCTAAAATTACATATATATTTGGATGTTCGCTGGGGGCGTGGTTTACCATTTTTGTCCTATAGTTTCAATATAGTACTATTTTTCGCCACTATGTCTAAAAATTACGCTGATTGGTGAAAGTTGGACAAAAAGCCAACTTTCAATAGTTAAAATTTTTTTTTTTTTTTAATATTATAGAGAGCGTTTTCCAGTAAGGGACATTTCGCAATATTAAAATTTTATTTAAAAAAAAATATTAAAAAGGAAATTGAAAAATGTAACTTGAATATACCAACTAAAAATAATAATAATAAATAAATAAAAAATAATAATAATAATTACATACCTATTTTAATAAAATGGAATTTTTTTTCATGTTTCAGATCTAAATGTGTTCGGTAGCAACGATGCCAGCGGAGCTGATTTTGGGACATAGTCCCCCGGTTTATAATCCACTTTTATACAGCTCCTTAATGGTTAAAACACCGCCGATCACCAATAGATCGGTACCACCACGAATACGTCCATGTCTTTCTGTTGGGTCACTTAATTTGGATGGTTTATTGAAAAACAATCACGATGTTATAAATAAACGAAAAAAACGAGTGGTATTTGCTGACGATCGTGGACGTCCTCTCACTGAGGTAATTTCAATTTTCTCTAAAAAAAAAAAAAAAAAAAAAAAAACAACATGTTTTCATGAAAAATAGAAATTATTTTTGATAGTTATAAAATCAATTTTGTAAACAAAAAATAAATGTTTTATTTACTCTAACAAAAAATATGAATTAACAAAATTTTTTAATTTAAAAAAAAATAAATTTTTAAAAAAATATAATTTTTTTTGTATTTTAAAATTATCAAAAAAAAAAAACCGGTTTATAAAATTTTTGAAGAAAAACTTTCTATGTTATATGAGTGACACTTGACACAAATTAATTTTTTTTAAATCTATAAAGTAAAAGTTTACAAAAAAAAATTAATATTAAATATTTACTCAAATATTTAAAAAATAGAAAATGTATTTTGGGACATTATAAGCCCCCCCAACCATGTATAAGGTCGTTGAACATATAAATCTGAGCTTGACTAAATTAATATTCAGTCAGTCTGCGAAGATATTAGATTTGAATAAATTTAAATAAATTTAAATATTAAGAAAGTATTTCTTTTCTAATATCTTATAAGCAATAAGAGAAGGTCAATTTAATGTTACTTGAGATAAACACTCGAGATTTCACAATTGATTTTTACGCACATTTTTTTTCTCTTAACAATGGTGAATGGCCTTCGTTTACGTTAAATTTTCTGTTTTGAATTTTGACCCTTTTTTATTTATTTATTTATTTTTTGAACATCAATACATGAATTTTTTTTTGGAAAAATTTGTTACATTTTATAAATAACCGTCAATCGGGGTAATTATACCCACAAAAATGCTATTTTTTTATACAATTTCATTTTTATGTTCCGGACCCACTAAAAATTTGTTTTTAATTTCATTTTTTTTTCGTTTTTTCAACAAGAAAAAAGGGAACATTAAAATCATTCTGTATATTATACTCAATATGCCATTAAAATTCAGAATTAAAAAAAAAAAAAATTTAATATTGCGTTATGTTCTGGACGTCCTTCTGAAAAGTTTCTTTAAGTTAGACAACAAAAAAATTTTTTTTTTGCCACAGTTGAAACTATTATATATACCCATTAAAGTTTGTTTATCTGTAAAATAGCATAAAAATTATTTTTTGTATTGTTTTATCTATAGGAAATATTTTCTGTAGATAGTCTTTAAAAAAAAATAATAACAAATTTTTCTGTGGAAAATATACATTATTTATACTTATTTACACACTGCAAAACGAATTTTTGAAAATAATTAATTTTAAATAATGGGTACAATTTAAAAAAAAAAACAATGTATAAAATTTCTCGATGGCCTGCGATGGTATTATTATTTCGATTGACGGTAAATTTAAATAATAGGTAATTAATTATTAATTAATTATTTGTAATTTTTTATTACTATAAATAATTTATTAACATATAAATTTTTTGTTATTAAATAATAATTGAATTGTAATTTACTAATAATAATAATAATTAATAATTAATCATTTTTTAATTAATTTTTATAAAATTTTTCAGGTAAAGTTAAAAAAAAATTATAAATAATATTTCAGATGAAGTACCTCTTTTCCATTTTCTTTTTAAACATATAAATTATTAAATTAAATTCACTTAAAAATTAAGTTCACAAACTAAGCACAAGATTGAAATAAATATAATATGTTGCTAGTACAAAATCTCAATTATAACTGAGCTCCAAAATAATATTAAAATATCATGAAATTTGAAACTACTTCAAAAATTTGATAATGAAAGTAGTAAATACAATTAACCTTGCTTACAGAAAATAAACAATATGAAAATAATCGAAAGGCATTTAATATAATATTAGAAATAAAATTTTGACTCATCATTTTTTTCATTTATAAAGTCAAGTTTGTTATTGATAATACAAATAACAAACTAATAAATCATTTTAATATACAGTGTAATTAATATAGATTCTTATTATAATAAATTCATAAAAATAATTTTTTTACAAATTTTTTTCATTTACTCTATTTTCATTTTTCTATGATTATTTATTATTTATTTGTTATTCAATCAATAATATTTAAAAATTTATTTTTTTTAAAAATTTAAAATCAAATGAATATAATATAAATATGTGTACGTCCGCATGAAAAGGGACCACTTTAGTTTCTTTCATAAGAGCGATATTTGCATTAATGTTGATGTAAAAATAATCCTTATTGTAATTGGACAAAGTGATAATTATATTTTTATTTTCTACAAATTTAAATTTTAATTAGTCCATATCAGGGACTTTGGGATCTGCAGTTGTAAAATAAATAAACGTCAATAAAATATTTTTCCTGATGGTTGTAAAAAAAAAAAAAAAAAAAACTAGAAAAAAATATAGGGTCAGCCGGGGTAAATCCGAACGCTAATTATTTCAGCTTAATTAAAATTTTTAAAAATAAGTTCGATATGAGAATTTTTACCTCAGATCCTCTTCAAGAGATTCTAAGTATTATCCCATTTTTTGTTTGTTAATTAGCAACAGCATAAACAAAGATAACGAGTATTGCAAAAAAGATTGAAAATCAAAGATGACACTACTCTTTCAGTATTTTGTCTCGTATTTGAAGAAAAAGAAGCTAAAAATTCATTTTATTATTTATAATTGTTTGTTATGAATACTAGAACAGAAACTATATTTGATTTTTGCCTTCTGTAAAATTTTATTAATAATATCAGACCGTTCGTATTTACCCAGGAAAATTGGAAAACCGGGGTAAATCCGAACGGTATTTTCAATAATTTTTTTTACATCAGAGCCACACAAAATTGTTTTTATTTCATTACACTATTATTTTAACATTATAAAAGTACATAGAAAAAAGTTTTTCTTTCTATACGTATCCTCGTTAGTAATTAATAAGCAGAAACTTAATCTCTGTTCTCTCGAAGGAGTGTTTCAATTTTTTTGCCAAATGGTTTGTTGAAAAAAGTTTTTCAGGATCTTAATAAAATTTGGTATTCTACGGTTTTTGAGGTCGCTAATTACCAATTTGAAGTCAGTTTTTCAAAATTCAAAATGGCAGACGAGAATTAAAAAATTCATTGGATTCGCTCGAAAATTGTTACTCGGGGGGTTTCAGGGTCGCTTATTACGAATTTTTGATCATTTTTAAAAATAAGTTTTAGGAAAGTCCGCCATTTTGAATTTAAAAAATTTCACTTTTATTTTTGTATTTACATTCAATCACTCCAAAATACTTTCTGTAACAAGTTTTGCAAAAATCCGTTATGATTTGATAAAGTTATTAAAGGTTTTAATTGTGTAATGCATTTTAATTTTTAACCTGTTTGATTTTTGTATTTATATATGATGCATTATTACATAATAGGTTTATTATCGTCTTTTTTTTGAGTTTTTATATAAGTTTAACAATTGCAATACTTTAAATTTATTTTCCCTAAGATTTTTCTGAAATACAGTGGCGTTCATATTTACCCCCATATTTTAGGAAAGTTGCAAAGTATCGAGGTAAATACGAACGCTAAGTTTCCTGCGATTGTAATTTATCAAAAATTTTTGCTACCCCATAAAATTGTTCTATGGAAGTAAAGTAACAACTTCATGCACCAGAATACCGGAAGTATTTTTTTTTTAAAGAAAAAACTTATGTTATTGTTGAAACTTACTAAAAGCGTTCGGATTTACCCCGGTTGACCCTAAGTCGAATTTTGAATTAATTTTTAACCCTTTTTCTTTTTAAAATTTCAGGTACGCGTTATGAAAGAACCAAGTAATGTACCACCCCTATGGACAAATACATTTGTTGAAAAAGTTCTTCAATGTAAATTGGAATTTAGCGAAAAATTATTATCAACAAATGGCCAATATCCATGGGAAATGTGTTTTTCACCACCTGCCAGTGATTATTTAACGTATCGACGAAAATTGGATCAAGATGCAGTAAGTCTTGAGAATGTAATTATTCGTGAGGCTGATCAGTGTCTCATGGGCACAGTGAAGGTTAAAAATCTTTCTTATGACAAGGAAGTGGTCATAAGAGTGAGTACAGATTCTTGGACAACACACGAAGACGTGCAATGCAATTTTGTTGATCAGCCCGCCCATCAGCAAATGTTAACAAATCTTTACGACACCTTTCGCTTTAGTCTGACCTTACCTGCCAAGTCGAATGTCATTGAATTTTGTGTGCGTTATCGCACAAATGGCTCTGAATTTTGGGACAATAATGCCACCAAAAATTATATTGTCAAGAAAAAGCAGGTTTGTATTTTTTTTTTTTTTAAATTCAAAAATATTCTAATAATTTTTTTTTTTTTCATTTCCTCAATTTTTAATAATTTTTTAAAACAGGAATTTGGGTCAGAGAAATCAGAGAATTTTATGAAAAGTACTGGAAAAATATCAAATTTCTAAAAATGCTACTAAAATTATAATTTTTGAAAGTTTCAATTTAAACCTTATGATTTTAAAAATTTTTGTCTTACATTTTTATAATTGTGGGCCTTGATTCGATTTTTAAAAGAAAAAAAGTCATTTTAGTCGATTTACATTACACACAGAAAAATGGTATATTTGTCTCACAGCCCTAATAAATATTTATTTGATTTAAATAAAAAATTTTATTTACTCCAAATAAATGGGCTAGTAGGATGTGAGACAAATGTACGTTTATTCAACGCAAATATATTATATTTGGTTTAAATAAAAAATTTGGGTGTACAAAATTAGTCTAAAAAGTTCATTTTTTTTATTTTGAATAAATTTAATTATTTAATACATATTTTATTATTATTAACAATTTGTTATTAGAAATTAAATAAAATTTATTAATTCCTTAATAAGAATGTTTTACAGAAATAATTATCAATAATTTTTCTTTTTAAACCAACGAATTAAATTGAGACAAATTTTCAAGATTTCAATTCAGTTTCAGAACAAATTTTCAAAAATAATTTAAAGTTACAATTAAAAAAAAAAAAAGAAAATTTTTCAACTCTGATTTATGCACATTATTTGAATTCAGAATTTCGGAAATTGTTTAAAAATATTAAATTTTCGAAGAATTTGATTAAAATATTATTGAAAAAAAAATTAATTTTAAATGAAAATTTGTGAAATAATTGAATTTCAGAAGATTTTAAAATAAAATTTTTAAAATAATTGAATTTAAAAGAGTTTGATTTAAAATTTTTTAGAAATAATTGAATTTCAAGAGATTTTCAATTTAAACTTTTATAAATTTGAATTAATAATTTTTTTTTTTTTTTACAAATTTTAGACAGTAATTGAATTTTTAAGAATTTTCAACTGAAATATTATGTTCTAAATAGGAGTTTTAATTTTTGATGGCGTTACAGTTAGGATTTTTCAAAATAATTGCATTTTTGAGATTTTAAAAATTATAATTTTGTTGTAAATATAAACATTTGTTAAAAAACGATTTAAATAATTGAATTTTTGGAAAATTGGATTAAAACTGTTGAATTAATTAAATAAACAAAGAATTACGTTGAAAAAAATTTGGGAAAAAATTTTCAATTAAGAATTTTTCAATTAACATTCAATTTTATACAATTATAGGTACTAATTGAATTTGAAAGAGTTCGAGTTAAAATTTTTTCGAAAGTAATTAAATTTTAAAAGATTTTTAATTGAAACTTTCATAAAACATATTATAATGTTCTAAATAATTGAATTTCTGAAAATCTTAATTAAAATTATGAGCCAAAAGTTTTAAACGTTCAAATGAACAAAATATTTTTTTCAATCTATAAATTATTAAAAATTATAATGTCAATGTAATATAAAACAGTAAATTAAATAAATATTAAATTAATAACTTCTTTTTAGATATTTAAAATAATATTTTGTAAAAAAAATTCGTACTTAATGAAGTTGCAAAAAAATTTTTGTTCATTTGAACGTTCAAAACTTTTGGTACATTGAAAATTATTAAAATTAAATTATTCAACAAAGGATTTTAGGAATTTTATATAGAAAATTTAGAAATAATTGTATTTTAGAAGAATTCGAGTTAAAATTTTTAAAAATAATAATTGAATTTCAGGAGATTATTAATTGAAACTTTCATTTTGAATTGGTGAAATTTTTTTTTGAAAACTTTAGACAATAATTGAATTTTAGTGAATTTTCAATTGAAAACTATTTTAAATCATTTAATTTGCAAAGAATTTGTTTTAAATTATTGAAAATAATTGATTTTGCAAACAATTCAAGTTAATATATTTTTTTATTAATTCAAATTTAAAAAATAAAAAAAAGTCGAAAAAGTCGTTCAATCCGAGAGGCCTATTATTGAAAATCTTTTGAAATATTTTCATTAGTGTCAAGGAGAAATTGTTAATTTTGACTAGAAATCAGGGAAAAGTCAATAATATTTTTGTATCAACTCTGTAAAAATTAAATTATTAAATTTTGGAAAAATTATATTTATTCTGCAGGTGATAAAGTTTACAAAACAAATTGTAATTCACCTTGAAATATAAAAATAGTTTTAGTCATATTTCATAAGAAAAAAAAAAAAAAAAAAAAAATTCAATATATTTTGGTTCTTTTTTTATTTCTTTATTCCAAATATCAGAATTATGTCGTATAATGATAAAAGGTTAAAAGGTTACGATTTTTCTTTCATTATATTTTTTATTTTTAATTTCATCGTGACATAAAGTTAATCTTAATTTGAACGCAATAATCGGTTATAATTTAATTTTAATGAAGTGTGTAAAACAAAACCTAATTAATTGGAAATTTTACGTTACGAACAAAAAAGAAAAAAAAGAAAAAAGTTTAACTTTTCTTTGTCTTTGAAAACTATTTTTATATTAAAAGCTCATAATATTGAACTATAATATCGTGCAGTTTTATTATAGATAAGAAACAAAACGAATGAATGCGAAAATGAAAAAAAAAAAATGTTTCAATTACGACAATTATTCAGATATAATTGCATATATTGATAAGAATTAAATTGGCGCCACAAAATGATTAGGATGTTTTATTATATATTTTTCTCGATAATTTAATTTACATATGCATCTTACTGATGATAAGAAATTCACATTTTATGTTTATATTAATATAAAACTATTACATATAAATAATTATTGTCATTTTAAAATATTTATCAAAAAATGTGAATGAGAGAAAGTCACATGATTATGAATTATAAATAATAATTCGAAAGATGAGATTTTTTTTTTTCTAAAATAACGGGAATACTTGATTTTTAATTTGCATATTTATTTTTTTTACGTAAATGTAAAAAAAAAAAATTTATTATTGTAACTTTAAGAAAAAAAAAAAAAATTAGAATAAAAAATATTATTTTCAATGTGAATCAAGTAAATTTAGAAAAATTTCTATTTGACAATTTTTAATACAAATTAAAATTAAGTGATTACGAAGAATTGCAAAGGTCATTGTAAGACCTTTGCATTTTAACTTTAAGATGTTATAGTTACAAGAACTAGAAAAATATATAGAGAATTTCATAATTGATTACAAAATGCGAAAAATGGTAATAATTATTGCTTGATTATATAATTTATATTTAGAATAAAAAAAAAAAATGTTTTCCAATCGGACAAAATGTTCTATATTTTTTTTTTACTGCATTGTTCGGTGATGTTTTAATAAATTAATTAATAAAAAAATGAATTTATAATAATAAATTAACTATAATAAAAAATTAATAATAATAAATTGTAATAATAAATAATAATTTACTTATATAACGTAAAAATTATTTAGTTATATGGGGCATTCTACGTAAGATTTTTGCAGTCAAAAATTTTTTTTTAATACATTTTTTCGAAATTTTTTATGAAAAAAAAAAAAATTGTTTTAAATGAAAATCTTACGTGAAATGCCCGACATGGAAAAAATATGAAAAATTTCTCGTAAAATATATTATTTAAAATACATTTGGTATAAAATATTTGTTTTCGTTTAAAATTCTGAGTTAATACAAAATTGTTACAAAGATTATACACGGGATTACAGATTAAATCAAGGATACAATGGGCTTAAAAAGTATTATTTACACGTGAGAATACAAGGGACAGGGATTATAGAAGAAAACAGAAAAAAAAAAATGAATTTCCACCAATTTATCCAAAAGTGATTATTACTTTTTTCCTCAAATAAATTTTTACATATTTTATCATTTATAAATTTACACTTTCAAAACATTTGAATTTAACTTCACAACAAATTATATTCGCTAACATTTTCTAAATTTTCACACATTTACATATATTAAATCATATGGGCTTAATAATAAATTAATTAAACGATTTTAATATTATAATGAACAATTTAATTAGATAATTCATTTTTTTTTTTGGTAATTAATTTAATTGCTTCTAACGGTATTTAAAGTTAATGGATTTTTTTTTATGGAATTAAATTAACAGCCTCCTCATGAAAAATAATAATTTGGAATATATCATATTGGGTTAATTCTTTTTTTTCTTTTTGAATAATTCGATATTAATTTTTCTTTTAATTTTTCAGGTCGTGCTACAAAATCGTGATGAATTGAAAAAAAGCGATGAAACGCTTATAAAGGCAATGCACAATCGTACAAATGTCATTGAGGATGCTTTGAGGGTGAATATTCCTACGTGGAGTGAATTTGCTTCGTGGCAGCATCTTTCAAATGATGCACCTTATTGGTGACACCATTCTCTTTTTATGCAAGTGCACTATTATCAAGATCTTCACGTTTATCTACAAGAAAAAAAAAAAAAAAATACCATCTGCGTGTAAATTTTGGAGATTAATGCCTGTAGTGAATTGTCATCAGTTTGCTCCATAAAAATATGAATTATTCAAGAAAATCAACAATAAGAGAGAAAAAGATCAAAAACTTTATACGGAAATAAAGAAATTGAAGGCAATTGAAAAAATAAACAAAAAAAAACACAAACAAATTTATAAAAAGCATAGGCACAAAAAATTCGAGAAAAGAGTGAACGCAATTTGGATTAAAGTGATTCTTACAAAAATGGAGTCTTCCAATAAATATTGTGAGTTTGATATTAAAATTTATTTTTTTAAATTTAAATTACAAAAATGAGAATTTAGAAATTTATTTATAAAAATTTAATTTTTAGAGTTGTCACAAAATTTTCATTATAATTTTCCCTGACTTCCAAACAATTTTTTGTGTCTTTTCTCCGACATTTTTGAATTTTGTTCTTTTTTATCAAATTTGAATTTTATTAAAAAAAAAAAAAAAAAATTGTGATAAATGAAAATTCGAAAGAATGAAAATTATGTTAAACAAATATTATATAAAGAATAATTCAAATTATAACAAAAAAATTCAATTACATATTTTTAAAAGTATTAATGAAATTCTTTTTAAAAATTCAATTATTTTCAACGCTTTCAATCAAATTTTATGAAATTTTAATTAATTACAATTCTTTTAATACAATATATTCGAAAATTCAATTATTTAAAAAAATTTTTAATTTAAATTATTATTATTTTAAAAAAAACTTCATTTATTTCATAATTTTGAATAAATTCTTCGATAATTGAATTATTTATGAAATTTTAAATTTGAAATCTTTTAAAAATAGAAAAAGTCAAAACTTTTAATTGCAACTCTTTTAATATTTATTTCTTTCTATTAAATCCATATAATTAAAAAAAAGTAAATTTTTTTAAAATTTTTTATTTATAAAAATTAAGTTTGGTAACTAAAACTCTGCATATTTTACAATTTTCAAAAACTTCTACAATAATACAATTATTTAAAAACAATTAACAAATTAAAATTATTGCTCTTAACACATTTATTTTAATTTTTATAAAATTTATTTATTTGTAAAAAAAGTTTTTTAAAAATTTAATTATATTATTAAAAACTTTAATAGCAGCTCTTCGAGATATCAATTATTTTCAAATATCGAAATTAAATTTTTACAAAAAATTTGTACCCACAAAAAATTTTCATACTTTTAAATATTTTAAAAATTTTAAATCGAAAATCTATTAAAATTTAATCATTAACAAAAAATTTAACTGCTAAATATCAAAAATTCAATTAATTAAAAAATTTTAACAAAAATTATTCGAAATTTCAATCATTTACAAAAATTTTTAATTAAAAATTCACTAAAACTCAATTATTGTTAAAAATTTGTAAAAAAAAAAGTCTTCAACAATTCAAATTTACAAAAAAATTTCAATTTCAAATCTTCTGAAATTTAATTAATTCCAAAAATCTTAAAAGATATTATTCGAAAATTTAAGTATTTATAAATTTTCATCTAAAATTCTTCGCCAAATCAATTATTTCTAATAATTTTAATAATTTTTCAAAAATTTAATTATTTAAAAAAAATTTTAATAAAAAAATTTCTAAAACTCAATTATTGTAAAAAAAATTTGTAAAAAAAAAACCTTCAGCAATTCAAAATTAGAAAAAATTCAAATTTAAAATTTTCTGAAATTTAATTAATTTTAAAAATCTTAATAGAAAATATTCAAAAGTTTAGGTATTTATAAATTTTCATCTAAAATTCTTGGCATAATCAATAATTTTCAATAATTTTAATAGTTTCCAAAAAATTTAATTATTTAAAAAAATTTTAATTTGATATAAAAAAAAAATTAGGAGTATGATTTTTTAACTCATGGACATGTTAGGAACCTTATACCAAATCTAGGTTTACAACATTTTTACAGCACATTTTTTTAAATTTCCTGACAAAAAAAAAAAAATTTTCCCTGACATTTTTCTTATATTTTCTCTGAATTGTGGCAACCCTGATTTTACATTACATTTTTTTTTAATTAAATTTTTTATTACATATTTATTTAAAGTTTTGGAGTATTTATTTTTTTTTTTCAAAAGATTGATTCAAAAATATATATACAAAAAAAAAGAAATTTACATAATTTTAATTTTATTAAATAATTTTTTTCTTTGAAAGTTTTGATTTCAATTTTTTCTTTTTTCTAATACCAATATACATTAAAAATATGAATATGTGGAAATGTTCCGTTTTTTTCCAATGTCAATCATCATTGACAATTTGTTTTGAATTATTTGTCATTCTTCTTATCAAGAAATTATATATTTTTTTTTCTCATTCGCTAATTCTCTTAAATGTTCATTGATTATCTTTTCCATTTATCATTTGTAGAATAATTGTAATTTATCTTTTTTTGACCTTCCTTGAAACAATAATAATAATAATAATAATAATAATTGTAATTATTTATTTACAGTTTTGAAGGGCTGAAGCAGAAGATGATCATTTTATCCAATTTGATAGTGCAAATTTTTTCGTTAAAAATAAAATACGGAAGAATTAATTCACAATAAATTCAATGATAGATAAATGACAATAATAATTTTTTTTTAATAAATATTATTAAAATTGTTATTTGTATAGAATTAATGAGTGAAAATGAAAAAAAAAAATTTCAATTGCTAGCCAAATAAAAATGAACAAATGAATGTTCTTTTTAATTCACATGAAAATAAATGTGAAAATTGGTCAATTATTAGAATTAGATGGCAAATTATTATCTCCAATATCTGTGTGTGAAAATAAAAAGAATGAGAAAGAAAATTAATATTTGAATGTGAAAAAAGATAGACGATCTGTGAGAGACTGGTGAATTTGTGTATTATGTAAATAGTGTGTCAGGGAGGGAAGGTGAATATAGAGCGGAGACTTCTGGTAATACGTGTAATATACAGAGTTTTAAGACTGATAATTTAATTTTTATTTTAATTTCATTTTCTGAAATATCTCGCCATAAAAATGATGCTCGTCAAAGAATTATTATACATCCCATTTAAAATATTTATTTAATTTTGGAGAGAAAAAATAACTGCTGTTTCTTCTTCCTTCCTCTTTTTTCTCTACTACACTATATATATATATATATATATATATATATTTGTTAAAATTTATTTTCTTAAGAAATTATAATTAATTTCGATTACAATTATCTCGATTATTATTTTATTGTAAATATTTTTTTTTATAGATGTAGTTCAATTATTATTGTACAGAATTAATTAAAAACTCATTGTATTTCAGCAATATTATAATAAGAATTCATCATTTCATTGTATATTTTTGTTGTCTTATTAAGTTTATAAAAAATCGATACTATATATATATATATAATTGTAAATTTTTTCCGTCAAAGGTATGCACGTATATAATTTACTGTTAATTATAAGTTTTATATTGTACAAATTTTTGCGAATGTGCTCGTTAATACATGTTAAAATTATTATTATTATAATTATTATTATATTAAATATATATATATTGTAATAATTTCAATAAAAAAGGGAGAATGAAGCATATTTTAAAAATCTGCTTCAAAATCTTATTGTTAAATTTTGTGGTCTTTATTTCTTCAATTATATATTAGGTACCTAATTAATTAATTAAAATTAATAATAAATTTCATTTCATTTTCATTGCTTTAGTTATTTTTATTAATATAAACCCAAAAAGCACGTAATATATCCTCAATATCAAGGTAATATTACACGTGAGATTCGTAATATAACGCTGTAATATTACAGTAATCTTACAGTGATCTTAAAATGTCCGCCTCAAGGTAATATTACCGGTAATATTACTGTAATATTAACGGTAATATTACAGTAATATTAACGGTAATATTACTGTAATATTACAGACTGATTTGAGTTATTCATAAAGCATAAAAAACATAAATATATTATAAGTCAATTTGGCTTGTTGGTAAAACTCTGGACTCGTGTGCTTTGAGTTCGGGGTTCGCTTCCCTGGATGGGTAGATTTTTTTCGTAAAGAAATGTTCCCATAATATTACTGTAATATTCTCTTGTAATATTACCTTAATATTACGGTATAATATTACTGCAATATTACTGTAATATTACCTTAATATTAGCGCGTAATATTACAGTAACATTACCGGTAATATTACCTTGAGGCGGACATTTTAAGATCACTGTAAGATTACTGTAATATTACAGCGTTATATTACGAATCTCACGTGTAATATTACCTTGATATTGAGGTTATATTACGTGCTTCTTGGGAATTTAATAATAAAATGGAAAAAAAATGATTTCGTTCATTTGAACGTTCAAAATTTCAGGCAGATTAAATTGTTTAATTAAAATATATTTATGAATTAATAGCAAGAATTTAAAAATAATAAATTTCCTTTATTCATAAACAATTAAAAGATTTTGTAAACTTTTATTAAAAAATTAAATTAATTAAATTAAATTACCTAAATTATTATTAACTTGGAACAGAATTTGATGTTTTAGAACAACTGCTTCGAATTGACTGTCTAGATTATGTTATAAATGATTTTATTTTAAGGCCATGTGAGACAAAGACACTTTTTGGTAGTTCCAAGTATTCTCGAAAGTAAGAAGAAATTTCGGGTTGAAATTTTGAGGAATGATAAAAAAGGGTTGAAGGAATTGGTCCGTTCTACTTATTTACTGTAATTGAATGCGAAATAATTTAAAAAAGTAATTAATAGTGGAATTAATGGGTTTTTGTTATTTCTTTGAGCGGCCACTAACTCGATTTGGCGCTAGTTACATTCACGCAACGTCTGTGTGTACCCCCGCCATGTTGAGTTCAACTTTCGTTTAAAAATGGGAATTTTCAAACTTTTATTCTTAATACTTAAACGCAAAATATTGCTTCAAACCGAGAACAGCGCCATTCTGAATGCTATTCTCTATCATATTTTACAAATTTCAACCAAAAATTCTTTACCATTTTAGAGAAAACTTGGTAAAACGATACCATGTTTTTTGCATGGGAGTCACGTGGGTATTTCCCACATGGCCTTAATTAAATTGTTAATTGTTTTAAAAAATTTACTATACAAATGCACTCTTACTTTCGAATTTTTCTATTTCTCGAAACCCCATGCAGAAAGAAGACAAATGTATCATTTTTTTCATTATTATTTTAAATATAATATTATGAAATCTTTAAAATAACTTATAAAAAAAAGAAATTTTCACTTTTTTAATGTGTTATTAACTTATTTTTCACTTATTTACAAGTAAAATCTACAAATATAGTTTAAAAAGTTTTTTTTTTTTGCTGGGAACCAACGTCGCTGAACATCAGCTAATCACTGAATATATCCATACAAAACTATATTTGCGTGTGTTGTTTTGGAAAGGTAATTTGTAATTTAACTGCTATTTGTTTTATATACTTTGAAATTACTTTTAAAATCGTATATATGTATGTAAGTATGAAAATGATGAAAATGAAATTTGTAAATATTTGCACATGACATTTTAAGAGGTTATAAACAGTAAGAATTTCTCAAACGGATCATCTAAAATTTTCAAAGAGTAATTAATTAATAACATCTAATTATTATGTATAATAATTTAATTTAATTAATTAAATTTAATTTTTATTAATAATAAATAATAATTATTTATTAATATAACTTTTTTTTCTATAATTGAGAGTCATTTTTTTCAAAACGGTTTTATAATCAGAAATTAAGGTCATGTGATTGTTGTGATTTCATATATACGTAAATATTCACCTCAGTTTTTCTCGTAAAATATTTGTGGAGAACTCAAAAATAGTATAATGATTCGTTAACATGTGCTAGAGTATATTAATATTATTTTGTCAAAAAAATTTAATATACTCTGGCACATTACAATGAATCTTTATATTATTTTTGAGTTAAAATTGTCAACTGGATCTCGACAAATTTTTTTTATTTAAGACAGCTAAAAATTAGCTAACTAATTAAAAAAAACAACTAAAACGTATTTTGGTGCGCTGATTACGAAAATAATAGTAAAAATTGACGCAAATTTGATTATCATGGTGAAAATAATAAAAAATACTATAAAATCATAGTTTTTTGCAATTTACTCGTAAAAAACGCAAAATTTCGAAAAATGTTTCAAACAAAAGTTGTAGGTCTAAAAAAAACACATATTTTATGTTGTTTACATTTTTTTACTAAAAGTGATTATTTTTCGAGAAAAATCCAAAAACCGATAAATAACATTATAACTATAGAGAAAAATTTGGTACTTGTAAGTATAATAATGTATTTTGATGCGCTGATTGCAAAAATGATAGTGAAAATTGGTGCAAAATTTGCATGGTGAAAACCATAAAAAAAACCATAAAATTATGGTTTTTTGCGATTAACTTGTAAAAAATGCAAAAATTCAAAAAAAAATTTTTGAACAAATGTCTCATAAAAATACACATTTTATGTCCTATACAGGATGACTGTGATTGGTATATATTATGTTACTTCACCCGAAAATTAAATTTTTTTGAGAGGATCATTATCCTCTGACCTAGAGTGGACCAATAATTCCTCTAAAAGACATCTTAAAGATTAAATTTGTTTATTTATTTATTTTTTTTTTTATTTGACATAAATAATTTACATTATTTTTTCTTTCAAGGCCAAACAATATTTTCTATCCAATCGAGATAAAAACTCACTTTTGTATATACAGCTGGAGAATTTTTGAAGCCACAAAATTTTCCAAAACTCGTAATTCCATCAATACTGTACATGCAGTAAGGTTCTTTTAAGACTCTCTGCAAAGGACCTCCACTATCGCCCTAAAATTTCCTCTATTTAATAAAATCACTCAAAAATAGTTATATTTTTATATGATATACAAGTTGTGGTAACATTGCACAATTTCTTAAAACGTCGAATTTTTATTTAACAGAACTTTTATTTGTTCAAATAAATATCTAGTAGAAAATATTCTGATTCGTCAATTTTTAAATTTGCGTTCAAAATTTTTCTCCCAGTTATTTAATTGAAGGAATGAAAGTTTTGTAAAATTAAAATTCGTCTAGAAAAGAATTATTTCTAATATATATATATATATATATATTCTTTCTGTAAATTAAAAATTCTTTTAATTAATTATTCTATCCAATAAAAATTCGAAAAATAATAATTCTGCCAAATTTAAATTAATAAAATTCTCTAAAATGAAAATGTATATATGCAAATTTTAACCTGACATGTATCTCTGCCTCCGTCTATAATTCCAGCACAGAGCATACTGGATTTAATGCCATTTGGCAGAGATTTACTTCCGACATCTATTTTAAAACTATTATTACAAATATTTTGTGACACGTATTCAAGTTGAATCTTCATCAGATCATCACTTCCCTTAATATTTTCTGCAAATTTTATGAGTCAATTTATTATATTTCGACTAAAAAGTCATTATGCCGATTAATTTTTAAAATATATACCGACTTCAAAAAAAAAAAAATGCAAATTGTTCATTATTAAATTTATTATTAAGTGAACTAAACGTTAGAAAGAAAAAATGTTTAATACCAAAAATTAACTTAAAAGTAGTGTTTTAATGGCTGCTAACTTAGAATGTTTTTAATAAAAATGCTTTAAAAAAATTGTGAGACACAGATAAATATATATGTGAAACATAATGTCATTTTTGCATTTCATTTAAAAAATGTTATCCCTTTATAAAAAAAAATCCCGAAAAACGGCTAAAAAGCAGCGTTGTTTTTATTTTTTTGAATAAAAGAAATGAATAGTACAAAGAAATTTTGAAAGTTAATTGCAATGAATGTATATATTTGGAAATATTTTAATTAATTTAATGATTCTTCTTTCTCATAATTAATCGAGAAAAAAAAGATTTTCTAATATATTTAAAAAGTTTATACCGTATAAAGTTTTGCCAAAGCCAGTGGCAATTGTAAATTTTCCAGGGATTACCGGTTCTATTCCCAAGCAAGCAGGTCTAACGTCCCCATTAAAGTCCAAAGGTTTATCAAGTTTCAGTAATGCAATATCATCATATTTCGATGGTTGTTTATAATTAGGATATTTTATTCTTTCAATCACACATCTTTCTTGCATCTCACTTCCTGGATTCTTTATATTTGTCATGCCAATTCTTACTCTTGAAGCTGGACCTCTTCATTTTTATATTAAAAATAATAATTACATACATAATTTTTCATAATTTAATTTAATTCAAAAACTTTCCTAAAGATTTATTTGAAATATTCCGAATATTTCAAAATTTCAAATAAATCTTTAGGAAAGTTTCGGTGCTGTGAGGTCGAAAACAGCTTGCTAAAAAAATTTGAAAAAAATCATAAAAGCTAGTCTCAATTATAGTACTAAAAGAAAAAAAAATGTTCAAAAACAAACGGAAATGCAATTGCAAATGGACTTCGAATTTGGCGTGGAATACATCATATTAAATGTGTGAAATTCTAATTCATATACATTATTACTAGAGGAAACTACTACATGTGTTTATAATGATTTTGTTAAAATAATTAAGAAAGATATTTTCATATGATATCGCATTATGTCATTAGATAGAGATAATGAATTATCGTAATTTTTCCATACGAAAATAACATTTCTTGCTTTGTTAAATTACAAAAATTACATATATGGAATCAAATAGACGCAATTATAAAGATTTTTACATGACATTGCTGGGAGATTACTGTGTCACAGGTTCATTTTATATGTATGCATTTATATTTGTAATTTTCAATACATACTATAAACATTTATATATAAACGAAGTGTAGATAAAATAATGAAAAAAAAAAAAAAAAAAAATTCTAATGAGTACTCCATTGTTGATGAATGTAATTTTCCACTTAAAAAAAAAAAAAGAAAACATTAATTGACTGTAATTTTGTTATTTACAATAATTTTTAGATTAAAAAAATTTTCCATGAACTTCAAAACTAATGAAATATAATTTTACTCTATGATATTATTAAAAACAAAAAAAGTGATTAAAAAATTAAAAACAATTTTTAAAATAAATTAAAAAATATTAAATTATTCATTACTTGTCTAGCGATTCAACACAATGAGCAGCTGTTAAAATAAAATTTTCCGATATCAAAGAACCTCCACATTGCCATGAAATTTCATTTCCTTTTCCGTATCCAATAACAGCCTAAAATTTTATCCAAATTATATTTTTATTATTTATTTATGAGAGAATATTAAAATTATTTTACTTTTTTTTATATGAATATTTCTACCATGTGTGGAAATTCTTGAGGTTTTGCTTTAATTCCTCCGATAATCAAAGGGGTTTCAATAATTCCACATTTTGATACTGGTTTATAATCGCCATCTATTCGCAAAACGGGAACAATTTCCTTTGAATAAACTAATTTTGCATAATCTCTACATTCTAAAAATATAAGTTTTCTAATTATAATATTGTATTTTTAATTTTTAAAATTTTTTAAATTTTAAATAAATAAATTTTGTTTAAATTTAAAGTAAAAAAAAAATATACACGTACTTGATTTTTAATTAATATTATAACTTGAATACTATATAAAAATTTATTTAAAAATTCAATTATTATTATTATAATAGAAAAAAATATAAAGAAGTAACTTACTTTCCTCACTTTTACGAAGAGCATTACTTACAACAAAAAATCCAGAACAAAAAACAATAAATAAAGAAAATTGTATTTTTAAATGCATTGCTGGACTAGATGCGAATCCACATTGAGAATGTTATATTTTAAACTGATTATCTTTTATCAACAATTATTATGGTCAATCAAAATTAATTATTCATTGATTAGTATTTGTTTTAATTAATACTTCGCGATAAAAAAAACAACTAATTCTGCAGTTATAGTAAAAAGGTTTTTTTATTATTTAAAATTTTTCAATTTATTAATTAAATTTTTTTTTAATTTTCATTTATTTTGTCTTTCTTCTATTTTCTTTATTTTTAAAATTTATTTTTTTTAAAGATGTATCGAAAAATTGTTAGTAACGGTATTGTTTGACAGTTTTTTTTTATAGGCGAGTAAGATTACTGAGGTGGGAATGATGTTTTTATTAAAGATTTAATAAATAGAATTTTTATTATTTAAATTGAAAGAATCGTTTATTTTAAAGTAAAAAATTGAACACAATATTTTAACGCCGAAATAAAAATAAGAGAAAACATAAAAAGATTTCAAATAATTCACTTTGTAGACATTTTTAACGATGCGGAATATTAAAAATCCGCATCACGGTATTCGTGATCAGCACTAGAATTTACTCTAAATAATATTCACTCAATTAAATTTATGGGATTTCTCAAATTAGACCTATCGGAATATTTATGGTGATGGTGAATTAAAAATTAGTGCGATTCCAAGTGAGATTTTGACTTTTTCGGAGTAGGTTAACCGATTGCAATGAAACTTTGGAATTTTGTTATATATAGTAAGACTAATCTTTAACGTAAATTTCAGCCTAAAATATTTGTTAGTTTACGAGATTTGCAATAATAACAAAAAATTTAAAACTGCTATATCTTCCGTTCTAATAAACGGATTGAGGTCTACTTTTTTTTAAAATGTCAAGGAAAATGAGAGGAATAAATCTCTTTCAGAACATTTTTTTATAATTTTACAACTAAAAAAATTATTAAATAATAATTGAATAACTTTCGCGCGACTAACTAAAATTCAATCACTTAAACGCTAAAATGATCTTACCTGTGTTTTCTTTAATGTTCCAAAGGATTTTTATTGTAAATGTAAGTTTAACTTAAGAAATTTTATTAATTTATTAGTATAAACAATTGAGATTTCTGCTAGTTGACGTGCAGACGACATTGCGCACGCAGCATTCTCACATAGCCAATTTAGTCCACGAATCACGTCAGTTGGCTATGTGAGAATGCTGCGTGCGCAATGTCGTCTGCACGTCAACTAGCAGAAATCTCAATTGTTTATACTAATAAATTAATAAAATTTCTTAAGTTAAACTTACATTTACAATAAAAATCCTTTGGAACATTAAAGAAAACACAGGTAAGATCATTTTAGCGTTTAAGTGATTGAATTTTAGTTAGTCGCGCGAAAGTTATTCAATTATTATTTAATAATTTTTTTAGTTGTAAAATTATAAAAAAATGTTCTGAAAGAGATTTATTCCTCTCATTTTCCTTGACATTTTAAAAAAAAGTAGACCTCAATCCGTTTATTAGAACGGAAGATATAGCAGTTTTAAATTTTTTGTTATTATTGCAAATCTCGTAAACTAACAAATATTTTAGGCTGAAATTTACGTTAAAGATTAGTCTTACTTTATATAACAAAATTCCAAAGTTTCATTGCAATCGGTTAACCTACTCCGAAAAAGTCAAAATCTCACTTGGAATCGCACATTATCGAATTTTTTTTAGCAGAATTTTATAAAATAGATTTTATAATGAGCCAAATTTTCATAGCGAATAATTTCTATTTATAATTAACTAAATTGTAAATTTAACTAACTAGTCAAGTGAATCTTATCTTATAAATTTCCTAAATCCGAAAGATTGTGTAAATCCATACAAAAACGCGATTGCAAAACGAAATCTAGGAAAGTAATATAACGACTGGTTTATTACGTCTTGCCGCCGTCAGATGGCAGAAGCATCAAAGATTGGTAGGTGCACAAAGTCGCACCCTGTTATTATATTACTTTCCTACTTTTCGTTTTGCAATCGCGTTTTTGTATGGATTCGCAAAATCTTTTGGATTTACAAAATTTATAAAATAACGATCCTTGGTGTTTTGGCCGATTTTGTAAAAAGTATCCGAGTTTTTGAGAAAAAAGTATTTTAAAATCAATGTTTATCATTTTCATATTCGGTTCTGTTTTTATAGGACGATAATTAAAGATCTCTCTTTGCCATAGAATTTTAGAGACTGTTCAATACTCTTTAATAAAATTTCTTAGATATAAAAATTAGTTTCATTATAAAATAAAATCTACTTTATAAAATTCTGCTAAAAAGATTAGGTAATTTTTAATTCAACAATACAAACCTTCTGACAGATCTAATGTATCTAATGTAACATTATACATAATGTTATACACACACTTATATCAAAAGACACACAGTTATACATATATATTTACCAATTATTTATAAAAGTGTATAATATTCTTTCATTCTATCTTTACATGTTGAGTCACATTCAGAATTATCCAAAAATTGAGCATAACCTATAAGTTCCATATCGACTAATTTTGTATAGTTCTGTAAATATTGGAATTTATGATTTTTCTGTACTGGCGATAGTTGAATAGACCATGTTGCATATGGACTTAACATATATGGTTTATTGGCGATATCCGAAGCCAAAAATGTATTCCGGTCATTATAATTTAATTCATAATTAACAAATATTGACGTTGGAGAATTTTTAATTTCATAAATGTCATTACCATATTTATACTTAGAATCACCATGATGCGTCATATTTACATCAAAATTGTTTAATAGTTTATTTAATTCTTCTTGCATATTCGCAGTATGGGTGGTAAATAATATTTTGATACTTTTAAATTTTACAGCATTGTAATCCAAATCATTTTTATTAATATCTGCAACTAATGTTACTTTTTTGCCATTTAAAATATCAACTATCGCTTGATTATTGTCCTTATTTTTCCAAATGTAGAAAGAAAATTTTTCTCTATCATCTTGATAATTAGAACCCCTGAAAAGTGCTGTTTTTCTATGATCTATAACTTTAGTAGAAACAGACTTTTCGATTATTAAATTTTCATTTTTAACTATCAAATTTGCAAGTTCATTGTAACTTTCCTTTGTAAGAATATCCAAATTTGGTAATTTATTTAAATCATTTTCAGTATAAGGGAATGCATATTGTTTAAACTCATAATACCATTCTTTATATTTTAAAACTACGTCATTTGACATTCTAACAACTTGCAATTCTGAAATAGCATTTTGCACTTGAGAATCAGTAATCAACAAATTACTGACATGATCATTGTGAGCAATGTGAAGATTGGTTAAATAAATTTTATCTCTTTTCTTCTCTTTGCCTTTTAACAATGATTCGTATAAATCAAACATTAAGTCAAAATCTCTTATGAGTTCGTTAAACGCAAAATTCAATCCCTCATTTACATTAAAATTTTTAGTCACATTATTCAAATGACGCTGTATGTCCTTAATTATACCGGTCATATTCCATTTTGCAACTTGTTGTTGAAATTCAGTCATGTTTTCTTGTCCATGCTTAAAATTATTCAAATTTGTCTTCATACCAGAAAAAACTGGCATCACTTCAGAATAAATACTCTCTTCTAACGAATAGAGTTTATCTATAATTGTCTGATTTTTGGTAATTGCTGCATTAATTTCTTTGACTCTTTCTTTATCTTTCATAATATTGAGAGCTGTTTCTGATGCAGTTGTAAAAATTGCAGAAGTTGCTTTTAAATATTTTGTTACATTTAATCCTATTTCGATACCTTTTTTTACATTTTTATCAACTTCTGTACCTGGTTCCTTTAGCTTATCTAATTCTGTAGTTAATTCAGTCTCTTTCTTAGCATATCCTATCATCATGGCATGTGCCGTTAATTTTGGATTTTGCATTTCTCTCTCATCATATTGCCTATATTGTCTTGATGTTTCCCACACTTGATCGATTACATCAGCGCCATAAATTGTTGTAGATTCTTTTTGATTTTTCACAAATATTTCCTGTTGTTTAATGATCTTCTCTTGTTTTACCTTCATGTCTGTAAAATACTTTAATGATGCATTAGCCAAACTATCAAAAGCTTTTGGTAAAACGGCTACTTGTTCTTTGGCTCCACCAGTTGCAAATGCTTCGATAACTGTTGTAGCAGATGTAGCTACTGTACCTAATAAAGGATTCATAACTCCCAGTACTCCGCAACCCACTTTCAAAACTCCAAATAGTACTTTAAGCCGAATAATGCCTTGCAACTTATCACGACTTTCTATTAATTCATCTCTGTTAGCGATTGCTCGATCCTCCAAGTCTATTATTTCTGTAAGTAAAGTATCCATTTCTTGGTCTAACATATCCTCTGTCTCCCAAACAGAATTAAGTGCCACTTTATTAATCAAATTTTTACCATCTGCCATTTTTTCTTCCAATGAAAAAATATAATTGTTAAGAAGTCGTAGAATATCATTAGTTTTTCTAAAATTTACTAAATCCTTTATCAGTGGTTTTAAACCAAGATCAGCTGTTTTTTTTAAATCTCTATTAACATCGTAGTTCGAATGCAATAATTGAATAGATTCAATTCTACCTGTAAATGTAAAAAATTCAATTAAAAACTGTTTTGAAAAATTTTTTTTATGATATAGGTACCTACTATTATTAGATATAAAAAAATTTAACTTTACCTTTGACATTATTATTTAATTCCTTGAGAATGTTTTTGTATTCTGAAGTATTTTCCTGTTTTATAGGATTCTTTTCATACATAACAATTCGCTTTTGCAATTGTTCATATGACGAGGTGAAATTTATTTGCTTATTTAGAGAAAGAAATTGTTTTTCCAATCCTATAAAATCTTCAACTAAATTGACTGTATTGTACATTTTATTTATATTTTCTTGAATATTTAAATTATTATAGAATGACCATAGCATATCATTATCCATTATGTTTGAATTTGCCAAATGTTCTCTTATATAAATTTTATATTTATTCAGTGAACTTGGAAAACTGTTCTCACTATGTGAACTCTCTGCATCTATTTGTCTTTTTAAACTGGCGCCGGATTTTCCTTCTGTACCATAAATAGCAGAACTAGTATCATCATCTAATTTTTCAATACTTATTGATAATCTTTGATTGAAATAACAATTTAAAATCGTTCTAACATTTAAACCATTTTTACCACCCAAACCAACCCATCCACCATCACCATCTAATCCTTGTTCACCATCTATTGCGGATAAATGAAAAAGACTTTTATCATTATTTGAAATCTCGAAAATATTGACATTGCCTTTTTTTCCACTTTTCCCACCAACACCTCCATGACCTCCGCTTCCACCAACTTTTCCAGACTTTCCTAATACTGTATATTTTATCCCATTATCGTACTGTGGTTGATACTTTCCAACTATTTTATCATATTTTCCCTCATATACTGTAGAATTCCATCCATTCACTTCGCCTGAACAAGGAATATTAGGTTTGTCATTATAAGTAAATCCGTCGGCACCTTTAGCCCCATGTCCACCACCTTGTCCATTTCCTCCCCTACCTCCATTTGCTAAAATAATTAAATTTTCTGCATTTATAATTTTGTCCGCAATTCCATAAAAGCTTCCAGCAGGTCCTCCTGGTTTCCCAGCAAAACCATTAGCACCATTTCTATTTCCATTCATTGTGCCATTTTTTGCTCGTGTTTCATTAAAATCTGTACCATTTATACCATTCAAATTAATTAATCTAGTTCTAGGAAATACATCTGGATATGAAATAATTTCCCATATGGGAGCTATAATTATCAATTGAACTTCTTTTCCAATAAGTTTCAAGTCCAAGTCAATAATTACTTTCTGTTTTGCGAATATTTCAATTACTTTAGGATTATTACATAATTGAAAATCGAGGTCGCTTAGCTTAACAACTCTTCCCTTAAGGCTCAATTTCATGTCCTTTCTCATACGATTACAACTCTGCTCAATATTTATTTCAAGAAGTTCTTCATTATCTGTTCTCTGAAAACAAATTTTTCAAATTTTGTTTTCAGTTTCGGTTTCATTGCAAATTTTCTCAAAAAAAGAAAAACTGATTTTACAGAATTATTTGTAGAATTTTTTTCTTTTGACCCAAGTTTTATTTGATTGAAATTTTTGATAGAATTTTTATTTGATAGAGAAAATTCAGGGTGTCTATACTAATCGGAAAAACCGGGAATTTAAATTGACCGGAAAAAACCGAGAATTTTACGTCAAACCGGAATTTTTCTTACTTACATTTAAATCAAGTTTTATTATTTTAATATATATATTAATTTGTCTTGGAAAAATTATTTTTTACTTCAATAAATAACAAGAAATAATTTCAAAAATACTGAGTAAGTTAACACCGAGTGCACCAATTTTCTTCATGGATATGAAAGCTGTCAAAATAAGGAATTTGTTGAACTTTAGGTCATTTTGTTTCGAAGTCTACATTAGTTATACATAGGCAAGAGGCAAAATAAACCATTTTTGAGAATTTTGTTTTCAAACAAAGTTGTTAATTTATTAAAATGGAATTTTTTGCATCGGATTATGTAACTTTTGAAGTAAAAGTAATATTTTTAATTTTGCAAAAAATATCGATTTTTGTGATTGCTGCAACGATTTTCCCGCGGATTCTCTAAAAAAAAATGTGTCTTACGATGAGGAAGATATTATTTAACTGGATCATCTGAAATAAAAAACAACAAAATATTTATTTAATATAAGATAAAGTCTTGTTTTCTTTGAAAGGAATGAAAAAAATATTACATTAACAAAATTGCAGCTTCTAAAAAAAAAACTTTTAATTTCTTCTTTAAAAGCTGCCTTTTTGTGTAAATCTAATATTTTTTTCATTCCTTCAAAAAGAAAACAAGATTTGATCTTATATTAACTAAATATTTTTCATTTTTTGATTTCAATTGATCCAGTTAGAAAATAATCTTGCTCATCGTAAAGAAATATACAAACATATAAAACAATTATTTTTATAAAATATAGTCAATTTTCGTAGATATTTGTAGATTTATTCATGTTTACAAGAAAAAAATTTCAATTTAACAAGAAAAAATAAATCGGGAAATGACTGGCAATTTTGTTGAATGAAATTAGTAGACACCCTGAAAAACGAAAATGTCAGGGAAAAATACAAAATTTTTATCTAGAAGACAGGGAAAATTATTTTGAAATTTTTGTGGCAACCCTATTTATATATATATATATATATGCAATTAAAACTTTTAATCATCATTAATATAAAGAATAGAAATACAAGTATGTAATGAAAATAAACTTACATCGGAATTAGATTTAATATTCTCAATAGAAATTAGTCCAAAATTAGACGAGGCCAAAGCCACTACTAATAATAGTGTTATAAGGTGCTTTTTTTCTAACATCATTATTTCTTCTGTTTAAAAATTCTCCAAAATTTATGTCTTTATATACAGTTTTCATTTAATAGGAAAATTGAATAATTTATAATTTATCAACTTAAAATACAAAATTTTATTTTTTATATATGTTAATTTATGCGTGTATCAATAAAAGTTTTGGAAAAATCGAAAGGAAAATATCAAAATTTCCTATTGATTATTCAAATTTTCAATTGTTCTCATTTTATTTTATTTCTATTAACGTCATTAGAAATCATTAAATCAACAATAATATGGCGACAGATAATATAATGCGCGCTAAAGAGCATCTCATATTTATAGAAATAAACACAAAATTTTTTGAAAAATAGTATAAATGAATAAATTTTGCTTAATTTTAATAAATAATTATTATTTATATATATATATATATATATATATATATATATATATATATATATAAGTTTTACAAAAAATAACATCTATGACGCAAATGAAGGGTGAAATGTGAAATTATCTAGGTGGAAAAAAATTATTTTTCAAACTTGAATAATTTCTAGTTCTAAGGGATGGTAATTCATCATAAAAATAATTATTTCATTTAGATCAAAATTAATTGGAGGGATCGAGAGGGGAAGTTTTTGGGTTATCAGGCAGACTGAAAAGTTGTTTATCTAAAATTTAGGGGGAAAAAACATTTCTTTTTGCATTTCAAAGAGCTTTCATTTTTCTTTCAAAATCCGTTGGAAAAATGAAAACATGTTCAAAAATAACAAAATGGCGGCCATTTTAATAAAAAGAAAAATTTTTTTAATTGAAATTATTCAAAAACCCTACTTTTTTTTTTGCTCAAAATTTTGTTGTCGATTGTCTTCACCGTGAAGAATATTTTTTATAAGAATTTAACAACTTTTAAATAAAATAAAGGAAATTTTTTTTATTAAAAACGCTTATGAATATAAATATTTTTTAGCTCAATATTTTCATTTTGCATTATTTAAAAATTTTTTTTCTAATTTTAAATATAAAAATGCCACATCAGTTTTAATAAATATAATTCCTTTTTTCATATGTGTTAACTTAAGATAATATTGTAAAGTCAAATTGTGCTTCACGAATATTTAAATTTACATCCAATTATATAGACTGTTTGATTGGAATTAGCATTTCATTAACGCAACTTGAATTAACATTGTATTAGACAAACAATCGATTAAAAGTTATATTATATGAAATTTAATAAAAAAAATTACACAGAACAGTTTGCTAAAGTAACAGTTTATTGTTATGATATTCTGCATTTTAATTTGTGAATTACAAAAAAAAAAATTAAAAAATTAGATTGATTGAATTTCTTTACTTGACAAAATAACTATAAACGATTTCAATGACAAATATAATTATTGCAACAAAATAACCAATAAAAACAAGGCCCAAAATTTGCCAAGTTAAAATTGATTGACTTTTTCGAGTTTCACATGATGCAGTTCCAGTTTCATTTTGATAAGTGGTTGCCAAAAATTGTAATTTATACCATTTGTCAATAAGTCCAAATTCAAGAAAAGTTCTTTGAATTTTTTCAAAACGTCCCAAAAACGGTGATGCTGGTTCAAGCATCATTGACGATGGAATAGATACAATACGTTCCTTTATCAGTCTAGTAACTGGTTGTCCACAATGATCCTTTGCATTTTCCGATCTTAATTCTAGGTATTCTATCCTTTGAATGCAAGCAGTATGTTTACCAGAGAAAACCTGCTGAAAACATTTACCATCTTCTTGATCATGTAATGTTGCATTTTCTATCAAATTTTTCAAAGGTCCATCACTATGAAATTTCAACATTAGATAATGAGCATTGTTCATCAATGGGTGTAAATCCGAGGCATCAACATCGGCAATAGTATCTATTGCTTCTTCATTTGGTTCTTTTATACTGAAACTCGTCAACATTGTAAACAAATCACTGGAGTAGATGAAACAGCCAATGAGAATGGATGCAAAAAGAATTCTCTCAACAGATCTACGAGGTTGAATTGTTGCTGGCGTGATGAAGACTATGGCTAATAATTCCAGTAATTTCAATTTTTTCCTTTCATTAGAGAAGCCTTGGAATATTTGCCAAGTCAACAAGAAAAAAACAGCCACAATACATGAACGGATAATTTGACTGTACATTAATACTACTCTGGTTGTATTTGGTAAATTTGGTACTAAAATACCAATACTAATAATGCGACTACCACCTTTACTCCATTCTATCATTTGATCTTGACAAGACTGATAATACGTGGCTTCGAGAGCAAGAAAATTAATTTCGCTAAACAGCAACATTTTCATGAGACCTGCACTATTCTCCTTTTTGCAACTTACATATCCAAACATACTTAATGGAGTTGATGTCTTCCAAATTATATCAAAATTCATAGCTTCTGATAGAGCTTTAATCACTTCTATACTATTCCCACGGGGATTATTTACAGTACTGTTATTTATTTCATCCATTATGATAAATGGTGAATATTCAAATACTCCTACTTTCATCAAGTATTTATTAAGATTATGATCTTTCGCTGGAAACCAAATTACAGATTTCGAATAATTTGATCTTCGATAAATTTTTGTAAATGGATTATAATGGTGGATTATTACATTTTTGGCTATCATTTTATTTTGTTTAAAATATTTATCAATTTGATTTTCCATAGCAGAGGTTTTAGTTATTTCTAAAATTGTTGCATCTAAAATTTTCTTAGACCACATGAATCGAAGTAATTTTTTACAAACAGATTTCTCTTGTTCTCCGTTACTGATAATTAAACATCTTGATCGTCTTTTTGCTGCTGAAATTTGAGTTAAAAATTTAACAACTTCGTGAAAATTTGCATTTCTCTGTGATAAAATAATAACAATCATTGTTGTACGAGGATCAGAAAATTCGGATATACGACTTAAATTTTTTGTCATTTGTATAGTTGTGTTTTCGTAACTTATTTGCTGGATATTTAATTTTTTTGAAAATTGTTTAATTATAATTTCTGTTGTTAGTGATTGGTATCTTTGTTTCTGATCTGAAAGAAGTAGTACTTGATGTTCTTTATTATCGTGTTTTACGCTTTCTATGAAATTATCCAACCAGTGAAATTTTTGACCATTGGTAAAGTTTTGTACGATGTACATGGTTAAAATCCATTTTATTAGTTTTATTAACATTTTCAAAGAGTTTTTAATGATTTTTTTGAATTTATAAAGTTAAAGTTACAACAATTTCTGAAAATAGATGTTTTTTATTTTTAGTATTATTAGTGAAATTTATTAAATCTAAAAAAGTTTGAAAATTAAATAATTTACTGACCCTATGTTTATTTAACAAATTTAACTTACCTTAGTATTTAATGATGAACTAGATGATGTAAAGGACACTCAATAACAAGTCAAGCGGTACATAATAATAATGTTTCTTTACAACTTTTAGAGTCAGCTTTAGCAAAAATTTAATACAATTTTCAACAGGGATTTACGTTTTTAAATATCAAATGTACACAAAAGAAAATGTTCTACACAAAATTTTTCGTTTGCAAACTTTCCTTCCACAAAATTTTATCAAATAGTTTAAGAAAAATAAAAAAAAAAAAAAAGAAATGATCAAAATTATACCTTTTCCCTTCAGAAAATTATATACCCTGCGGAGAAAATTTTTCTGTAATAATAGATTCGACTATTTCTTGTCTATTATTTAGAAACTTTTTTTGCAATAATTCGATAAAAACATAGAATTGATTTTTGAAAATTTTTTTTTTTTAAATAAGTGCTCTTTCTAATAAAGTAAAGTTCAAGGTGAATTTCTTCGAATGAAATAAAACACAAATGTGACGCTCCACGGCAAAAGGTACCTATAAGATCCAAATAACTTTATGTTATGTTTTTGGGTCATTTCATTTTATTTCACCTATAGTCGTTGCGGCCTATTTTTAGAAAAATCTAATATTTCGTACTAATGACTTTTAATATCCGTTCAATTCATTTCTGACAATTATTATATGAAATTCTTTTTTATTTTTTGGAAAAATTTTCCCATATCAAATCTCGTGTCAAATCCTCTTTTGCCCTATTGAAAATCCCCACATGGGAATCTACATGGGGGAATGAAACACGATTTCATGTGATTACACATGCTTGTTTTGTTTTGGTGTTAGAAATTTTTTTCGACTTTTGAATATAAATTTTTAGGATATTCGAAAAGTATAAAAATATAAAATCTGACTATTTTCTGCATATATGTTTTCATATTGAATAAATTATATAAACATTAAAAAAAACTTACCCATCTGTATCACACGAATCAAAGAACGGTTTTAGACAAGGTTCGTTTCGATCGTGTTGTAATTGGTAAAGTTTCAAAAGTGAAATTAGACCACTACTGTCAGAGTCCAAATGACCGAACATCAACCTTACTTCGTTTTGGTATCCTGGTGGGAAATGTCCTATAAAATGAAAACAGAATACGATTTTATCAGTTACTATATAATTTACATGGGGGATTTCAGGAAAATTTACTTTCAATTTTAGTATTAATGATATTTTACGAAATTAGTTTTGTTAGTTTATAATTTGTTGAAAATTTAAATTAATTTGTTGTAAGGAAAAGTTAATTTATAAAATATTTAAACACACAAAATTGTTTTTACAATTTTATGAAAAATTTCTTTTCAGCTCTAAAATTAGTTTAAATAAAAATTTTACATAAAAAGTGCAGCTGAGGTAAAAGTAGTAATTTATTAAGTTAGTTATATCTAAGAGAACAAGAAAGCAGGAATAATTTTTTCCAGTTATCAAGGAAGTATGTTTGCATAAACTAAAAGTACATTAATCACTGGTTCTCTGAGGGAATTTCTATCGGAATTTCACCTCAGAAAGGCAGACAAAAATTGTGTACAAGTTATATCTAAGAAAACAAGAAAGCAGGAATAATTTCTTCTAGTTATAAAGGAAATATGTATGCACAAATTAAAAGTACATTTTTCACTTGTTCTCTGAGGGTATTTTTACCGGGTTTTCACCTCAGAAAGGCAGACGAAAATTGTCTACAAGTCATATCTACACTGAGAAAACTGTTTGGTATCATCTACTGAAGTTTGGTTCTCCAAACCAAATTTTTTATTTGATATATGTGCAACTAATCCGTTTGGTTCGGGCTACTAAATTTTTTCGTTGAATCATTTTGTTCGGTCTACCAAATTTTTTGTTTTGCACAACTAACTTATTGTTTTTAAGCAAACAAAAAATTTAGTTAAATGAAAAAATTTTTTTTCTTTTCTCAACCAAATTATTTTTTGGCTCACACTTATATTTTTTATTTTTCACTTAATTTTATCACTTCTGTTATCCTACCCTATGTCTACTTAAATTAATTTCTATTGCGGAAAAACCTAACACTGCTGGAGATCGAACCCTCAGACTACGCAACGCAAATCAAGAACGCTGACCACTACACTAAGAATCCTAGTGACAATGTGAGTGTAAATTATTTTCATAAAGTATACAGGCTGGAGAAAAACTTCCGTTCTTTTAACAAGCTTTATTCTCTCTGTTCGATATGCATCACTACACACACTTTTTTACCGAATTTCTGAAACACATAAAAATCCCGAAAACACTTGAATAAAACTGGACGACACGTGTGACATCCGTAAACAGAGAAATAAGCCATATTTATGAGAACAGCGCATGCGCAATTGAGCATTCAGACGGTTTGGTTTGGAGAATCAAATTATTCAGTTAACAGACGCAAA
Organism: Leptopilina boulardi; assembly: GCF_019393585.1. NCBI lineage: Eukaryota > Metazoa > Arthropoda > Insecta > Hymenoptera > Figitidae > Leptopilina > Leptopilina boulardi. The sequence goes on from NW_026137864.1 coordinate 1,772,637, forward strand.
AGCTTGAACGAAATTTTTGGTACAGCCGACTAAATTTCTCGATTGATTGCTCCTTTCGTTACTGTTATGTCAACTAAATTTTTGTAATCTTAACTAAAAGTGCTCCACCAAATTATTTTGTTAACATTACATTATTATTTTTCTCAGTGTACGAAAACAAGAAAGCAGGAATTATTTCTTATAGTTATCAAGGAAATATGATTCTACAAACTAAAAGTACATTTTTCACTGGTTCTCTAAGGGTATTTCTACCGGGGTGTCACCTCAGAAAGACAGACAAAAATTGTGTACAAGTTATATATAAGAAAAAAAGAAAGCAGAAATTATTTCTTCTGGTTATCAAGGAAACATGTTTCTACAAACTAAAAGTATATTTTTCACTGGTTGTGAGAGGGTATTTCTACCGGGTTATCACCTCAGAAAGGCTGACAAAAAATGTGTAAAAGTTATATCTAAGAGAACAAGAAAGTAGGAATATTTTATTTTATTCAAATATGTTTGCAAAAACTAAATGTATATTTTTCTCTCGATCTCTAAATGTATTTCTAACGGTTTTTCACCTTAGAAAGGCAGACAAAAATTGTGTTCAAGTTATATTTAAGTGAAGAAGAAAGCAGGAATGTTTTGCTTCTTCGTGGGGGAAGTTCTTGCATTAAAAAATTTTTAAAGTGGCGGAAACAAATTTTTCGCTATATAGAAAGATGTTATATGAGATCTTGATCATTTGTCTGGAAGAATGTATGTGTGTCTGTGGATCCTTTTTTTGCTTAGAAGATAACTTTAAGAGGTTTTAATGCATTTAGATAAAATTTGGTAGTCTTATTTATCATAATAATATCCCAAAACTGACCAAAGGATTTTAAAAAATACCCAAAAAGATAGGGGTCTTCCTCTACTCGGATCTAGGAGTTAATTTTTTTCTACACTTTTGGGTGTATTTTGTGCAAGAATTTTATAATAAAATTATCAGCCTAAGAAAAAGTGTACTTCTTTGGCAACTTTTTTATGGTTATAGTAGCCTTTTTGGTGGTAATAGAGGTCTACCTGTACTCGGATCTGGGTGTCAATTTTTTCTCTACTTTTGAGTGTATTTTCTGCAAGAATTTGCAATGATAACGTCTGTCAAAAAAAAATTTTTTTTTTTGTGAACTTTTTTATGGTTATGGTAGCCTTTTTGGTGGTAATAGGGATCTTCCTCTACTCGGATCTGGGTGTCAATTTTTTTCTACACTTTTGGGTGTATTTTCTGCAAGAATGTACAATAAAACCGTCTGCTTCAGAAAAATTGAACTTTTTTGGGAATTTTTTTAAAGTTATGGTAGTCTTTTTGATGGTAATAGGGGTCTTCCTCTACTCGGATCTGGTTGTCAATTTTTTTCTACACTTTTGGGTATATTTTCTTCATAAATTTGCAATAAAATCATCTGCCTAAGAAAAATTGTTATTTTTTAAAAACTTTTTAAGGTTATGGTAGCCTTTTTGGTGGTAATAAGGGTCTTCCTCTACTCGGATCAGGGTGTCCATTTTTTTCTACACTTTTTGGTGTATTTTCTGCAAGAATTTACAATAAAATCGTCTGCCAAAGAAAAATTGATTTTTTTTGGGAACTTTTTTATGTTTATTTTAGCCCTTTTGGTGGTAATAGGGGTCTTCCTCTACTCGGATCCATGTGTCAATTTTTTTATACTCATTTGGTTTTTTTTTCTGAAAAAATTTGAAATAAAATCGTCTCCATATGAAAAATTAAATTTTTTTGGAACTTTTTTATAATTATGGTAGCCTTTTTCGTAGTAATAGGGATCCTCCTCTACTTGGATCTGGGTGTCAATTTTTTTCTACACTTTTAGATGTAATTTGTGCAAGAATTATGTGATATGAAAGTTCTAACAAATTAATTTCGTTTCCCAGATATCATAAACAATCATTTCTAAATTCTTTTAAAATTAGACTGCAACGAACTTGGTCGAAAAATAATGATCTGTCCCTTTTAATATTTTTTTAATTGAACAATACCAAAAAAGGTGAAAAAATCGATTTCTTTATTTTTTTTAAATTTTAATAATAATAATAATAATAATTATAATAATAAAAATAATAATAATCATTTACTTCGAATATTTTAGAATCAAACTAAGACAAAATTTTCAACATTTTAATTAAGTAAAACAAAGTAAAAAAAATTCTTAAAGTTCCATTAAAAATTTTTTTTGAAGTCTGATTTAAGCAATTTATTTGAATTTAAAATTTTGGCATAATTCTTAGTTTTAATGGTCAAAAAAATTTTGCAAAAGATTTGAAATTTAAATTAAATTTTCTGATAATTTAAACTGTTGTACTTTTTATTTGAAACTTATTTAAATAATCAAATTTTTAAAGAAATATTAAAATCAATATAAATAATTGAATTTTGGAAGACTTACAGTTAAAACTTTTAGAAATAATTGAATTTCAAAAGAATTTGATAAAGACAATAATTAAATTTTACAGAATTGAAAATTGTTTATTAAATAATTTTAGATAACATTTTTTAGAAGAAATTTTTCAAAAATTTATAATTCAAATTTTTGTAAATAATATTGAACTTCAAGAGATTGTTAATTGTAATTTTTTTCTGGTGATTTCTGTTACTGAAGAAATTATTAAAAATTACAGCCAAAATTCAAAAAAAAATTAAACTTTAAAAGTTTTTAATTGAAAAATACTTTCAGATAATTAAAAGTTTTCGAAGAATTATTAAAAAATTCTTTAAAAATAATTGAGTTTCTTTAATTTTATTTGGATGATTTTTTTTAATTTTATTATTTTTACGTTAAATTATAGTAAGTGAGTAGAACAGCAAGATTCATTATACCAAACAAAATCATTTCTCCAAAATTTTAACCCGAAATCTTTTTTTACTTCAGAGAAAGTTTCAAACCATAAAAAAACGTACTCTGCCCACATACCCTTAAGACACAGTCAAACATCCCAGTAAAGCCGCTTCCCCAGTTTGTCGAGTAAGCTTTTCCCCCACTGCTAGTTCCTCTCGAATTTTATTTACTTTGATCTCAGTAACGCCTCTAAGAAGGATTACTTTCTTATACTCTTCATAATATGTAATTATTTTTTGTCTTGTAAAAACATTGCCCCTTTCCGCGTTGACCGGTTTTACTGGGATGGTTGATTATAATTGAATTTTCAAAGAATATTATAAAAATCATTAAAAATAATTAAATTTCGCAAGAATCATAATTGAATTTTTTTATTAAATTTCAGAAAGCATTAGATGGAAAATTTTAAAAGGTTTTAGATTTAAATTTTTGAAAATAATTAAATTTCAAGTAATTTTGAAACGAAGTTTGAAGTACGCAACATTTATGATAAACGATTTTTAAAGAAATAATTGTTTAAAATGAAAAAATTCTATAATTTTTTGCCCCAAAATATTTTTTTTATAATTTGTTGATTAATGAAAACTGCCATAAATATTTTTCAGGTAAAAAATTATTTCTTTAAAAATCGTTTATCGTAAACGTTGCGAACTTCAGCCTCATATTTTAAATTTACACAGAAAAAACCTGAATTCAAATTGAGTATAGATTCTATACTCAATTTGATTCGCAACAAAAATGAAACTGGTTGTCTCATTTCGAGTTCTAAGGTAAAAGTATCAAAATGAAACAGGCAAGTTTCATTTTGAGAAAAAGAAAAATGGAAAAATATTGTGGAATAACGAATAATTTTGCACAAAAACATGAAATATAATAATTACAAAGAAGTAAATAACACGCTAGACTTAATATATTTGATTAAAAATTGCTTGTAATCGCGTAATAAAATAATAAAGGAAATATGTTTTTAGGTTAGAAAAATGAAAACATGTGTTTTGACAACAGGAACGGTACTGCCAACTTAAATAATAGCGGTAAATTTAAAAACTTATGAAATTAATTATTATCTACGTAAATAATAATAAATAATTTTTATTTAAAAACTTCTAAATATTCGTACTGGTCAAAATAATCTTTCTGGTGTTGTTGAAATATTAGAAACAATAATTGAAATACAAAATTACTCTGCTTATGATGCCAACTTAGAAATCTGAAATTCCAGCCAATATCATTTTGAATAACATGAAGTTTGTCCCACACTCATTTCGATACCCAAAAGAAAATGAGTTGCAACAAAAATGAGTCCAAGTTTTTTCTGTGTAATTATCTTTTAATTTAATGTAGAAAAACCACTAGAGAACCCGATGAAACTGAAACTGAACGTATACGGAAAAAATTTGTTCAAGAATCATTCCTAAATTTGTTCAGGAACTGAGGATATGAGAATAATTTAAGAAATCTTATTTATACATGGAGAGAAAAAGCATGCGTTTTTAGTATGAAAGTGGTTCATACTAGGATAGTATGAACCGTTCCTACGCTTAATGTAAGAATTCATGCGTTTCTAGTATGAAAGTATTACATAGTTTAACTGTATGCCGTACATAGTCCAGTTGTATTCGAGCTTCATACTCTCTCGGTATGATAGCTATACAACTGACGATTAAGCCACCCCTTCTTTCAGCTTGCTCATTTCCTATCGAGAGAGTATCTTGTGAATTTGTTCCTGTTTAATCATTGAAATATTATAATAAAGGGTTTAAATCACTGTGAAAAACGAAAATTAAACCTAGTTTATAAATTGTTTTTGCGAAAACACCTTGAATTTTTTTCTGTAATCCGGCGAGCGTATGTTCTTATTACATCATATATTTATATAATTGATAGAAATAAATAATTAAATCGAATTCAATAAATAATATCAATTTTTTGCTTCCTCGTGGAGGAAGCTTTGTAGTCCTTTCGTTTATAAAACTTTTCAAAGTGGCGAAAACAAATTTTTTTCTTTATAGAAACATGTTATATGAGATTCTGATCAATTGTCCGGATGTATGTATGTGTGTGTGTATGTGTGGATCCCTTTTTTGTTTAGAAGATAACTTTAACAGGTTTTAATGGATTTAGATAAAATTTGGTAGGCTCATTTATCATATTAATATCTCAAATCTGACCAAAGGATTTTTAAAAATACCTCAAAAAAAAATTTTATCGTCTTTTTTCCAAAAATTTTTTTTTAATCGAAAAAATTTTTAAATAGAAAATTTTAAGGTTATATATAATAAAATCGTATTCCTTATGTCAAGACGAATCGATCGATATATATAAAGTATACATTTGAGGTAAATTTAAAGAATTAATGAAAGTTAAAAAATCAAAAATTCACATTTTGGCTATAAAATTTTGTGATTTTTTAAATTGAAGTTTATATATGAAATAATTGTATTTCTTACGTCAAGACGAATCGATCGATATATATAAAGTATACATTTGAGGTTTTTTTCAATGGTTTTAGAAGAATTAATATTAACAATTTGCCACTGAGAAAAAATAAATTATACAAATTTTTTCCTTGCTTTGAAAATTAACACTTTGTATTTTTCATTTTTTTATTATTCTCTTCATTTCATTCATTATTTTCAATTATTCATTCATTAAAAATATAAATCATGGGAATTTTTTCAATGCTTCGCACTAAAAGACTAAAGTTTATTAAAATAATGTTTTTGGCATATCGAAAGTATACCGATTTTTTTAATTACTTCTAAACAAAATTAGAGAATTATTAAATGATTAAGATTATTATTAAAAGATTAAGACACAGAAATAATAAAAAAAAATTTTAAAAATTAAAAATTATTAAAAAATTATAAATTATTTTTTAAATTAAAAATTAAAAAAAATATAAAATTACGGAAAAACTAAAGTTTGACTGGGTGGATTACAACTAATCTGACGCTTGCCGGGTTAAAAAATTAAAAAAAAGTTTATTTATTTAAATAAAATTTTGTTGAATTAAATAACATTTCTTCAATATTTATTTTGTTCTTTGATATTAAACAAATTATATCAAATATAAATTTAAGAATCTATTTATCAAATAATTCTTTTACATTTATTAATAATTTTTTATAATTTCATAAATATTAATAACAATACATAACATATTCATCTTAACTTCATCTTTTAAAATAAAAATTATTTAAATAAATCAAAACTGAGCAAAGAATTGAAAGCGGGCAGGTGATTCAGAAATATGCAAACTGAAAGTGGGCGTGGCTTAATAGTCTGTTCTATGAGTATCATACCGAGAGAGTATGCGAAACTATGAATGTCATACAGTATTCGCATGAGAAAGTTTCATACATTAAACGTATGCCTCTTCATACTAAAATGGTTTTTCTCTCCGTGTATTTTCTTTGAAAAATTCTAAGCAGTATTTCTATAAGAATTGTAGAGAAATTCAAGACAACTTCCTAAGCTCACTACAGAAAGTCTTGAACTTGTTTTAGAATAAATTTTTACGTTTGCGAGAAAAAAAATTTACTCTGCGAGGACTCGATCCCACGTCCTCGAGAGTCCAAAAACTGCGCTTTACATCTCTCAGCTACCTTAGCAGCTTATGGTATTATGCATTGGAAACATATTTGACGCAACCAATCCCTTCCTAGTGCTTGGTTACTGTACTGTGTCTTCTAAAACAGTTCAAGAAACTTTCAACACCCAGTGACTGAGATATTCCGATCGCGGCATTAACAAAAAGTCTTCCAATGTCATAATAAAAATACAAGTATTTTCTTCAATGATTTTTGTATTTTTCTGTAAATTTTGCAGAATTTTTCTCATATCCCCAGTTCCTGAACAAATTTAGGAATGATTCTTGAACAAAGTTTTTCCGTGTATGAATTAAAAATTTCAACAAATTCAACTTTGAACAAACTTAAATTTTGGATTGATTTAATTGATAGTTGATTAAAATTAGAAAGAATTTAAACTCAAATTGATTTTTTTTTTATATTTTTAGTCAATAAATGCTTTAAACAATTTTAATTTTTTGAAATTTAACCTTAATAATTTTTAAATCAAAGAAAATTTTTTGATAAATTCAAGCTTAGATCAATTGAATAATTTATAAAAAAAAATATCTATAATTTTGTGTTTTTTAACCCCTTCACAGTCCAGTTAAAAATCGCTGGTGGGCCTAAAACGGTCCGAAAAAAAAGTTTCCAAAAACATATGACTTCATCATATTTAAGGTTTTTGTGGTCGCTGAATTGGAATTTGAGGTCAGTTTTTCAAAATTCAAAATGGCGGATCCAATATGGCGGACAAATTTAAAAAAATTTTTTTAAAAATTTGTCCGCCATATTGGATCCGCTATTTTGAATTTCAAAAAACCGACCTCAAATTCGAATTCAGCGATCCCAAAAACCCCCGAGTAACAAATTTCAGACAAATCGGATTGATTTTTTAAAAATTTGTCCGCCATATTGGATCCGCCATTTTGAATTTTGAAAAACTGACCTCAAATTCGAATTCAGCGACTACGAAAACCCCCGAGTAATAATTTGTGGTCAAAACGCATTAATTTTTAAATTATCCGCCATATTGGATCCGCCATTTTGAATTTTGAAAAACCGACCTCAGATTCGTAATCAGAGACCCCGAAAACCCCTAAGCAACGAGTTTCATGTAAATCTGATAAATTTTAAGTTTTCATGGTCGCCATTTTGGGTCCGCCATTTTGTTTTTTTGAAATCTGACTTCAAATTTGGATTCAGCGACCCCAAAAACCCCCGAGTAACAAATTTCAGGCGAATCAAATTAAATTTAGTATTATTTTTTTGCGATGGCCATATATGGCCACTTGCACAAAGGTGGCACGACTTTTTCTGGCCACATATGGGCCCTGGACTGTCAAGGGGTTAAATTAATATATGAAGGGTAGAATGACAAAAGGGGTCAAGCGCCAATTTATCAAAAATGAGGTTTTTGCACAAAAAAATCAAGAAAATTCATTTACACATTTCTGTAGAAGGATTTCCTTTTTTATTGCGTATTTAAATCAGTTTTTAATAAAAATTAAATTAATAAAATAGCCTCAAATTTACTTTATTGCAACCTGATTGAAAAACAAAAGAAAGTGGTGTTCAATTTTGATCAAAAATATTATTTTTTTAGGTTTTATTTTAATATTTTATTTTAATTTTATTTTAATTTTATTTTAATAAAATTAATAAAATTAATAATAATAATATATTTTCAATTTTAAACAATTTTAAAATCATTTTGTTATTAATTTTTAAATATTTTTATGATTATACTAAGTGAACAATTGAATTTAAAGATGAAAGTATTGCTCAATTCCAAAGCAAGCAATTAATTCGTAATTTTCTTGAAAACAAACAATTATTTAAAGGAATTTTTTTTTCTATTCATTTCGTCGATTCCATAGAAAGAAACTAATTTTCCAGTTTTTCTTTAAACTGTATATTTTTTTTATAATTAATGCTTAAAGAAAATGTGCGTAGTTGATATAACCTCAAGACACCACAGTTTTTTTTAATTTTATCGTTAATATGTAGGTTTATTTCAACAAATTGTTGTTTATTTATTAAAACATACTAATATATCGAAACGGTTTTCTCAGTTTTTTTTTAAATGACCTGCAAAATTTTTAAAAATGTTTTTTTTACTTCCTGTGAAAACAGTGAATTGGCGCTTGACCCCTTTTGTCATTCTACCCTTCATATATAAGTTCATAAACAGTAATAATAATTAATAAATTTGTTTTATAAACATTCCTGAGCTTTAAACGATTTTTTTGGGCATTGTAAATGTAATTATTCTTTAAATATTATATTCGCAATAAATCGATTCATGAGAAAGGTGAAAAGCTAATAAATTATTAAAATAGGTGAAATAGGTAACAAAATTTTAAATAGGTGAAAAAATGTGAATCGGTAATAAACGATGATCCCTTCTATAGGAAAAAATTGTTGAAACTTTTTACAGGAAGTATATAAAATTGACTTTTTTGTAAATTTGTTTAATTTCCCAAATTTCCATGACAAAAATTATTTTTACTCTTACTTTTCCATGATTAAAGGCTACCCTGATATTAAATCATTTATTATTATTATTATTATTATTATTATTAATAAATAAATAAATAAATAAATAAAATGTTTGTAAAAGCGTAATTACTTTTCACATATAGTTGAAATATTTTATTTTAGACATAAGAAGATTTGATATATCTATAACTATAAGATTCACTTTTTTTATAAAAATATTGTATAATCGATTGCAGAAAATAACGGAAATCCCAGTTGATTATTGATTATATAAAATCAAATATTTTGTGAGAAATTTAAAAAAAATTTAATTATTTATCACCGAATACATGCATTTTTATTATTAATTACTATTTTTATTTTAAACACAATATGTATATTAATCATAAAAAAACTTTTTTTTTTTAATTTTTTTTGTACCACCGAGAATGTAAAAAAAATTTAATACTATGCGTTTTATTTTATAAAAATTATAGAGTAAATGCACTAAATTCGGCGCGATTCGAGTCAAAACACCTTTGAAATAGAAAATTCGACAATTTCTATTGTATAAACTCAATTTAAGACTTATTAAACTAAAAGCTTATGTTATTTAGATATTAAAAAAAAAATTTATCTTTATAAAAATCGATTATTTAAACAAATATGAGAAATTAAAACTGATACCGTAATTTTCTATTGCGGCGCGTTTATATCAGTTTCGGTGTATCAATTTCGGTGATCAAAATTATTTGTATTTTGAAGATACTTTAACCGCCGTAATTGAAGCCAATGGAAATCTTAAAAATGTTTCAATTGTGGCGCGGAAAAAAATTTGATCTCAAATAATTAAATTAATAATTGTTTAAATAGGCATCTTTATAAGTAATTATATAAGAAAAAGATTAAAATTATTTTTTTAAATCATTTTGCAAGTTATATTAAATATAATAGTAATAATAGTTATTTTTTATGAACGCGCGGTAATTGATGCATTCGCCGTAATCGGTACACTTATCCTATAAATTATTTCTAATTTAGAATCGAAAATTATTCACAAAATTACATCACTCACATAATCAGCACCATTGCAAAAAGCCAGAAAATGCAAAAGTCTACAAAAAAAAATGTTATTTTATATATTTATTAACAAAATTATGTGATTGATAGGTTCATTGATCGCACATCACTGTAATCTTAATTTTTTCGACCGCATTTTTCTCGTTAAATACTCAATGAATTGAGTGAAAATTTTTGTGGAGACGTCTAAAATATGATAAAGAAGCAAAAAAGTAGATATTTGTTAAAAAAATTTTAAATTATTGCAAAATCCGATCAATGACGTTTAACCTAACCTCAAATTTTCTAAAAATTATCAATACTTTTCGCATCTCACTGCCATTCCTTATAATATTTTTCACTTTTTCACAAAATTCCAATTCAATCCATTAGGTATTTTACGAGAAAAATGATCGGAAAAAATAATATTGCGGCGGTCACGTGACCTGACAATCACGGCGTCTGTATAGAAAAGAAGAAAATGTGACACAAAAAAAGTTGCAAAATAAATTATGACACTGCGACATGATGATTGTAATCAAATTTAGAACAACAATTTATTAGATAAATTAAATAAATAAATGAAAATAATATACAACTGCGTGTAACAAACATGAAAAGTTGGCAATTTCTGAACATGTGCAGTTTGCCGCACGATCGAACCGATGGTATCAATTTCACTCGAATTACACACGCGATGTTTTTTATCTAATTGCACGATAAACAAGATGCTAATGCAATACATACCTCTAAAGAATAAGAAGTAATGAATATTTTTAAAGATAATGAAAGTATTAATTAGAAAATAAAACACGGGAATCTACAAGTATTGGGATCTGAAATCATAGGGAATTATGGGGAAACTGACCTCGTTGCGTCAGCCATCTTGATTTTTTATCTCTTTCTTTTACATATATTTTAAAAAGGATAAAACGAAAAATGGCTGACACAACGAGGTCGTCACCAGATGGCGTATCGCAGTATTTCAGATCCCAATACTGAACACTGTTCACAGATGAAATGTGAAGTTGGATGTGAATCGAAATCTAATCGTTCCCGCAGTTGTTGCTGAGAATGTAAGATGGCGCTAGTCTTTCGTTCTATACACTAATACCGAAGAAATTAATTTGCAAAAAATGCTTCCAACTTTAAAATGAAAATTTTATAAATAATAACAAATTATAATAATAATTCATAACACTAAATAAATTTAAATATAATATTAATACTTTACTGCGAATATGTTCTAAATAACAGAGGGCGGAAAAATTCTACTTTCCATCCGCTATACAAAGCATGGAATGGAGAGTTTATCGTGCATATTGGACAAAAATAATTATTTAAAAAAAAATTTACTTTTACCTATCTTCCAAAATGAAAAAAAAATTACATAAATATACTATTATAAAAAGGAAAAAATTCTACTATTAAATGAAAATGAATTTTTTTAGAAACAACATTTTTAAAGCATATTTTGATATCTAACAAATAAATTCACTGCCAGAAAAGAAAATAAATATTCAAATTTTGTAAAAGTATTTTTTGTAAAAGTGAAAATTTTATAAAAAAAATAATCTTTAATAACTTTCTATGAAATTTACAATAAATAAATTATTATTAAAAATTGGTAAAACGTATTTAATTCATTAGTAAATAATATTATATTTTATTAAATCCTGCAATATTAGGTTTATAAAATTTTTTCTAAATTTTAAAATTTTTTACATGATAATTATGTTTTTTAGCATATTTTACAGAATTGAAAATAATTTTATAAAATTTGAAATAATTATTTTCTTTCCGTGTTTCAAAATTGCTCTACAAAGTTGATATTTTGAGTTATTTATAATTTTTTAACTAAATATTAAAAAAATAATTATTATATAATAATAAAATGCTTGGTCTGTCGCCTTCTATCCTGACTTGAAGTTGTCCCTTTCTGATTTTACGTATTTTTTTGAATAGTAATCTTATGACGTGTCAAATTTTGACAATTCTTTTTCTCATTTTTGCCAAAGTTTTATAATCGTGTTTCCAAATTTCAGAATAAGTTTCTTTAAAATTCCAAATTCGAAAATTCAATTCACGAAGCTGAAGTACACAACGTTTACCAACGAAATTTTTTTAAAGTTGTATATTGATTCAAAAATTATATACCAGTACAAAAAATTTATGATGAGAAAAAAGATGCGCCAGGAAATTTCGTACAAGATAGTAATTTGAAAAAAATTTATTTTTAAAAATTAATTTTTAAGGTACCAGGGGCCAACGAATACCTATTAAATATTAATTATAAAAACACAGGCCTCGAATCAACTTATAAAGACACAAAAAGTCGTTTTAGTTGATTTATATTCAAAAAAAAGTGGATTTGTTTTTTATTTTAACAAAAATATTTTTCAGATTTTTAAATAAATTTCTTTTTTTAATAATAATCCTTTTCGAAGGGTTAAAGTTGAAATTTTTAGAAATAATTAAATTTCAAAAGATATTGTTAATTTTCAAAGAATTATTAAATTTTACAGAACTAAAAATAATTTATCAAACAATTTTTGGAAAACATTTTTTAAATTTAATTGAATTTTCAAAGATTTAAAATTGAGATTTTTAAATTTAATTGAAACTTTAAGTGTTTTGTAATTAAAATTTTAGATGATTTCACTCAAAATTTATTAGAAAATGCGGACAAAATACAATAATTTTAAAATTATTTTTAATTAAAAAATGGTTTCAGATAGTTCAAATTTCAAAGAATATTATTAAAATAGTTAAAAATAATTGAATTTCCTTAGAGTTATATAATTGAAATTATTAAAATTCAAAAAAAAAAAATTTTCGGTGGAAAATTTTAGAAATAATTAAATTTTAGATGCTTTTAAATTCAAATTATTGAAAATTCAATTAATTTTGAATTAAAATTTTTGAGAACAATGAAATTTTATTTGATTTTAAATTTAGAAAATAGGTAATTGAATTTCAGTTCATTTTGAATTTAAAATTTTTGGAAATAATTGAATTTTAATTGAAATTTTGGATAATAATTTAAGTTCATTTTTGATTGTAAATTTGGATAATTAATTTTAAATAGAAATTTTAGAAAATAATTGAATTTTATTTCATTTTAAATTGAAAACTTGGTAAATAATTAAATTTTAATTTGAAAATTTTGGATAATTATTGGATTTTTAATTGATTTTAAATTAAAATTTCGGGTAATAATTGAATTTTAGTTTATTTTGAATAAATTGAAATTTTTAAAAAATACTTCAATTTTATTGTGATATTTTTTTTAAAATTATAAACAATTGTTAAATTTCATAAAAATTTTAATTGAAAAATAATTTTGATATAATTGAATTTGTGATGTATTTAATTATAATTATTAAAAATAATTAATTTAGTGAAGAATCATTTTAGTTCAAAATTTGTTAAATAATTGAATTGAAGAAGATCTGAAGAAGATCTACATTTTATACTAAAAAAATGTATTTTATTTACATTTTTTTTCAAATGTAAAAAAAAAGTCGCATTTTATTAAAATAAGTCGATAAAAGTCGTATTTTTGAAAAAAGTCGGAAAAAATCGTATAATCCGAGGCCTGTAAACGCATATAATTTTCATTATTATCATTTAATATGTAATAATATTCTAATAAATTAAATTATTTTTGATAATATTAATCTTTAATTTCTTTATAACAAACAATTAAAAATTCAATTTGGCGCGCGTTTAATTTTGCTAGTTGTTTAATAAATGACTAAGTTTGAAAGAAATTATCAGGTCAACGAAAACTTTCTTATAAATTATTCATAATAAGACAAATTTCCATTTGTCCTAATTAAATTTCTATTTTAATCAAAATTACAATTTTCTACAACAGCAAATTGTATTTTTCATTAAAATAGAAAGTAGAAAGGGCTGAAAATTTATTAAAAAAAAAAAATTTATCATAATTATTGTAATTAATTGCAATTATTAGTATTAATTTATTATTGTTACCAACTATCACATTAAGAAATTTCAGAATAATAATTAATGTTATTAATTATTTAATTATAACGAGAAATAAAATTAAAATTTAATATTTGCTTAATTTAATAGTATAAAAATTTTTTCAAATTTTGTTTCTTTTTCATAATAAATTTAAAAAAAATTCTTTAGTTTAAAAAAATACATATTTATTTAAAAAATAAAAATACAAATTTTTGTTAAAAATAGTTAAAATTGTTAAAAGTAAAAAAAATCAATATTTTTACCTATAATATATATTTAAATTTCAAATAAATGGAGGGAAACTGCAAACTGTTTTGATTAGGGCGTACTCACATCTCTGGCTGCCTGCATAGGCAGCCTCCCACCACGCAGAAAACGTACATGAGTAAGAGAGACAGAAAATTCAAATTTAAATCTACTGACTCTCTGATTGGCTCTCACAGAGATGTGAGTGCGCCCTTAGGGTGCACTCACACCTTCTGGCTGCCTGCCTGCCTGCAGGAGTTGTCATGGCAACATGCAGGAGTAAGAGAGAGAGAAAATTCAAATTTGAATTTACTATCTCTGTTACTCCTACACGTTGCCATGACAACTCCTGAAGGCAGGCAGGCAGCCGAGAGGTGAGAGTGCGGCCTTATGGCGCACTCACACCTTTTTTGGCTGCCTGCCTGCCTGCAGGTTACCATGGCAACACACGAGTGTGAGTGAGACAGAAAATTTGAATATTCAAATTTTTAAATTTTCTGTCGCACTCACTCTTATGCGTTGCCATGGTAACCTGCAGGCAGCCAAAAAGGTGTGAGAGCGCCTTTAGGTATTTCACTTTTAAATATGGCTGCATGATCAGCTGGAATTGAGCTGGAAGCAAGTGTAAGCTTGGAGGGACAACAAATAATTTTACGGTAACGTTGAAAACTTCAAAAACTTAACCTCAAAATCACTTGTTTGACAGTTCTTTATTGCTTTTTTCGTTTATTGTCCCTCCAGGCTTCGACGTCATCAGCCTCTGACGTCACAAGGTAAAATGCCTAAGGGCGCTCTCACACCTTTTTAGCTGCCTGCAGGTTACCATGGCAACGCATGAGAGCGAGTGCGACAGAAAATTTAAAAATTTGAATATTCAAATTTTTAAATTTTCTGTCGCACTCACTCTCATGCGTTGCCATGGTAACCTGAAGGCAGCCAAAAAGGTGTGAGAGCGCCTTAGGGCGCACTCACACCTCTGGCTGCCTGCACAGGCAGCCTCCCACCACGCAGAAAACGTACAAGAGTAAGAGAGACAGAAAAATCAAATTTAAATCTACTGACTCTCTGATTGGCTCTCACTGGCTGCCTGTGCAGGCAGCCAGAGGTGTGAGTGCGCCCTTAATTGGTAATAATTTCCCGCTGGTATTTTGAAAAATACTTTTTTAATAGAAGTTATAATTAATCAAAACTACGTGTATTCAATTCTAATTATTTGGTTATAAAAAACGCGTAATTTCATTGTTAATAAATATAAACATAAGAAAAAATTGTAATAGTAAAAGTTCATTTGAAATTTTGCCGCTGAAATATTTTGACTTCTCAACAGGAAGAGCTTAATTCCGGAAGTGCATTATTTCTTGTCTATATCTTTTGTATAAAACAAGAAAGATTAACGTAAGTAATTTTTTCATATTTATTATATTTCTTTCGAAAATTTGTTAATAAAAAGTAGAAACATTGAAAATTTAACTAATTAATCATTTCAATAATTAAATTTAACTTGTTTTTTTGAAGTTTAAAACTTTTTTAAAGCATATTGGTTTGTACCACGTGTATATATATATATAGGTTATGTTACTTTGATTTTGTACAAATATAATTTACTCATTGTTCTCAATATACATATATAAGAAATTGTTTTAAATTCAAACATAATTAAAGTATCAAATAAGAAAATTTATAATTTAATTGATTTTTTATTCTATTGTAAATTTTTTGTGTTTAAACAAATATATATACTGTTGGGTAAAATTGTTTTTTAAATTAAATTAAATTACTTATAATAATTGACAAATATTTATTTAAATAGAATGGCGGACGCTGCTCCAGCCGCACGCGGTGGTTTTCGTGGAGGTTTCGGTTCTCGTGGTGATAGAGGTAGAGGTGGAAGAGGAAGGGGTCGCGGTCGTGGTCGCGGACGTGGTAAGGAAGATGCCAAGGAATGGATTCCCGTTACCAAATTGGGTCGCCTTGTACGCGATGGTAAAATTCGAACTCTCGAAGAAATTTATCATTTCTCTTTACCCATCAAAGAATTCGAAATTATTGATTTCTTCCTTGGACCTTCACTAAAGGACGAGGTTTTAAAAATCATGCCTGTTCAAAAGCAAACTCGAGCTGGTCAACGTACCCGCTTCAAGGTAATTTATCAAAAAAAAAAAAAAAATTTTATTAATAAAATGCTTATTTTTAATTAAATTAAAATTAAATTAATTAAAAATTTTTATGAATTTATTTCAGGCTTTCGTTGCTATTGGAGATAGCAATGGTCACATTGGCTTGGGTGTGAAATGTTCAAAAGAAGTTGCAACAGCAATTCGCGGTGCTATTATTCTCGCAAAATTGTCCGTTGTTCCAGTGCGTCTTGGTTATTGGGGTAATAAAATTGGTAAACCCCATACAGTACCATGTAAAGTAACGGGTAAATGTGGATCCGTTCAGGTGCGTTTAATACCAGCGCCAAGAGGAACAGGTATTGTTTCGGCACCAGTTCCAAAGAAATTATTGCAAATGGCTGGTATTGAAGATTGTTATACATCAGCAAGAGGTTCAACTTGTACTCTTGGTAATTTTGCAAAAGCCACTTACGCTGCAATTGCCAAAACTTATGCCTACTTGACACCAGACCTTTGGAAAGATGTTGCACTATCAAAGCCACCATATCAGGAATTCGCTGACTATTTGTCGAAAGCACATCGCCCCATTCAGGGATCAAGACCAAATGAGACTGTTTAAATTTAAATTTTTAATTTAAATTCTCAAATAAAGTCTTTCAAAAACAATAAACAATAATTATTGCTTTTTTTTCTGTCCAATAATTATTTAATTACTTATTACCATATTTAAACAAATTTTTTTCATTTTATATTAATTTTTCATTACATTTATTTATTGGGAAATTTCAGTTTTAAAATAGTGTATAAGGCAAATTTTTTTTAATTGCAAATTCTCTAGTTCAGTGAATTTGAATTTTAACTAAATAATATTTGCATATTTTAATTTAACCGAATTTTTATTTATCAATAGATAAATAATTATTTAACAGGGGTATTTGGCCGAATTTTTTAATTGGCAAAATTTGTATTTAGCGCAAATTTATAACCAATCACAATTTACGTGAGAATTTTTTTGAATGGTTAGTTTTAAAATGCGGTCGAATATAAAAGTTCGATTAAATGTGAATTCTATTAAATAAGTGTTTAGTTAAATGGAAATTTTCTTTAAGTGCATTAAATTATGTTAAATTAAAACTAGATTAAATATAAATACTTTGATATAAAAAATTCGATTTAAAATAAATTCTATTTTATAAAATTTAATTAAATAGATATTCGATCTAATTTATATATTTTTTAAATTATTTTAAAATTTTCTACGCAGCACAGTAATATTGGCAAAAATTTTATAATAAATTTTCTGCAAAGACATCCCAAAGTATTAATAAATTTTCTAAAAATAGACTGCAAAACTTTGGTTAAATAATATATATGAAATACATAAATTAACCTTATATTGTTAAATTTTTAAATAAATAAGAATTGTATTATTTAAATATATCATTTAAACATTCAATTTTGAAAAAAAGATAGTACAAATATTTACCGCCAGAGGACTGAGACAGGGTGATAAAACTTTCGAATTTTCCTCTTCTTTTTAGAATTAAATTAAAAATAAATTTAATTTATAAATAATAATAATAATAATTTAATAAATTTTCTTCACTTGAACAAATTTTTTTCACGATTTCACTGTAGGAATTTTTACTTTTTTCTGAAATAAATATTTCAAAATTCAAAAAAGAGGCGGAAGATAAATGAAGCTTTCTGATTGGTTGAAAACCATCTGGCAACTATTATTTCCTGAAAGTAATAAAAAATATATCTATTTTTTCTATAATTTTTGATTATTTACAATCTAATATTTCTCTATGATTATTTAATAAATTATTTTTAAAAAGAAATATTAAACTTTTATAATTAAAAAGAAATTTCAATGTAGAGGGCAGTTGCATTACGCATGCTCAGTTGAGAGTATTTACAGGCTGGCAAGCTGTTCTGAAATCACTTTTTCCCATCTAAAAAATCATTAAACCGTGTTCGTCAAAGTTGAGCTGGCGACATCGACAACGCACTGACGGCACAGACTTATAATATTATTTTTCTTTTTTTGAAAAAGAGTAATTAATTCCTAACGAAATATGCGTTAATCGATGTTTTTCTTGTTTGTGTAATCTTTCTAAACAATGCCTAATAAGTTGTTTATGTGATAAGTGTGTTTTTGTGTGTGTATGTGTGTGTGTGTGTGAGGAAAAAATAGAACCAAAAATGTATCACCACGAGTATGAAAAGAGACTTTTAAAGCCTAGCAACGATGACCACACGGACTCTCCATCACCAACGGGTCTTTCATCGCCCGCATATTATTCACCAACAAAAATTGGAAACAACAGCTACGATCGTTTTATTCCAACGCGAGCTGGAAATAATTGGCAGGTATCATTTTCAATGATATCAGAAAATAGTCGAAGTGGTTTAGTTACAAAAAAAACACGGGAAAATGGTGAAGGTAGTCGTGATGGAATTGCCTATTCGTGTCTATTAAAAAATGAATTACTCGGTGCAAGCATTGAAGATGTTAAAGGTCAATGCGATGAGCGAAGAATATTATCGCCGCTCAGTAGTAAAAATCTTTTTAGGTATATGACACCAACAAAAGATCGAACACTTTTAAACCAGAGTTTGCCTTATTCCCTGTCACCGCTCAGTGCCAAGAGCCAGAAGCTCCTACGTTCGCCTCGAAAGGCAACAAGAAAAATTTCCAGAATTCCATTTAAAGTTCTCGATGCACCAGAATTACAGGATGATTTTTATTTAAATCTCGTCGATTGGTCATCGCAAAATGTTTTAAGCGTAGGACTTGGAAGTTGCGTTTATCTTTGGTCGGCTTGTACTAGTCAAGTGACAAGATTATGTGACTTATCTAGTGATGGAAATACGGTTACATCGGTCGCTTGGAACGAGAGAGGAAACCTCGTCGCCGTTGGCTCACATTCTGGCTATATCCAGGTTAGTTTAAATGTTTTTTTTTATCTTATCCTCAAAATGTCAAAAAAAAAATAAAAATTGCTTTTTAACGATCAATAATAGATAATACTATATTATTGTGTTTCTTACAAAATGAAATTTATTTAAACTCGTAAAATAAATTCTACGTTATAATAAATATATATATATACATTACTAAACGTTTTGCTTAAAACGCATTTTAAAGTCAACAAAACTACTACACAATATTCTGTTATCAAAGCAATTTACATAATGATTCATTTCTCGTTCTTCGTGTCTTGACTTGTATGATATTTAAATTCAAAATCCATTACATTTTTAAATTTGTATATATATCTAAATCGCAGATAGCACTCAAGCAGATTTTAAATACCAACTATTGTTGGTATAATAACTTTTTAAAAGTCTTTTTTTTTTTTTATTTTGCATTTTGTCGTCTTGTGTTTAAAATCAGCATTTTGAAATTTTAAAATATATGTATTCCATTTGTTGCCGTCGTGATAATTTGAATATATACTTTAGGCATAGTGAAAAGAGCAAGCATTTAAATTTAAAAGCTAGAGAAATTTGAATTGTTAAAATATAAAATATACAATGGAAATACTTTTTAAAAATGTATAAATTTTGCTTGTAAATGATGTCCCCTACGAAAAGAAATTTTTCAATTTTAAAAGGGCATTTTCCCTTTTTTCATTGTCCTTAGATAATATGTGTAGCATTAACGCTCCCTTTCTACATATATATCATGGAAAGCTTTAACTTTCACATATATATATAACCCCCCCTAACTCGTGTTTTTCTAATCCCTTATACGTATATATATAGTATATGGTATATATTTCTAACGTCAGCAATATAGTTGAATCTCGAATGCCATCCAGTGAGTTTATATTCCCAACAGTATTTCTTTTTAGAGAGGAAGTATATATTTTAATTCCGTTGGGATTCCTTATTTGAAAATTTTTACTCTTGAATTATGTAGTATTTTTTTTTTTTTCTAAAAAATATTAAATTACATATTGACGGTAAAATTTGGCAAATTTTTTATCTTATTTCAATTCAATTTTATAGGACAATTTATTAATTATGAATAAATTATTTTTATTAATTAAGTGTAAGAATTTTTTAAATTTTCCTTTAATTTATTATATTTAAAAAAGAACTGTAATAGAATAATTTTGTTATGTAATTGTACTTCTATTTTATTGATATATTTTTGATTAGTTTATAGTCTTTTTATTTTTATATTTTATTTTATTTACTTTTGTTAACAAATATGTAATTTTTAATTTCCTTCTTTAAAAAGTAACTTTAACTTTTCTTTAATTTAGTTTTTTATTGAATTATTTATTTTAATATTTCAATTAATGTATCACATTACATTAAAAAAAAAAAAAAAAAAAAAAAAAACAGTAACAACTTATATAAAATAAAAATTTTCATTTTTTCAACTGTGAATTGATATTTATATCACAAAGTCAGTGATTTAAATAAACGTTATAAATAAAAATTGAACAGTATAATTTAAAAAAAGGAGCTCAAAAAAAATAAAGAGATGAACTGAAATATTTGTATTTTATATATTTGTTGAAATTTCAATTTAAAAACATTTAATATGTAGTTTGCTAAATTATTATATTTTTATATATTATTTTTTTCTGAAAGAAAGTTCGATATTTTTCGTGAAAAATAATTAAATTAACATAAAAAATTAAAATAGAAATGTTTGAATTTAAAAAAGATAACTAAATTTTAAAAACAATAACAGTTAAAATAATAATTAATATTTAATTAATTAAACTGCCAAAAATTGAATTCTTTAAAATATGGATACTATAATTCGGATTTTCTAACAATTTCATAATTTTTTTTTTTTTTTTTTGATAATTAATTCAATAACACTCATTTTTTTTATTAAAAGATTAAAAAAGAATAAGAAAAGAAAAGAAAAATTTGCAGAAAATTATTGAATTTTTTTCTTTTGTCTAGGTATGGGATGTGGCAGTGAATAAAGAAGTAAGTAAATTGGAAGGTCACAATGCAAGAGTGGGCGCCTTAGCATGGAATGGAGAAGTTTTATCATCGGGAAGTCGAGATCGATTGATTCTTCAACGAGACGTAAGAACACCATCAGTGGTGGGTGAACGTCGTTTAGGTGCTCACAGACAGGAAGTTTGTGGCCTAAAATGGTCACCAGACAATCAATATTTAGCATCGGGTGGTAATGATAATCGTCTCTATGTTTGGAATCTTCATTCATTATCGCCAGTGCAAACATACACGGAACATACAGCCGCAGTGAAAGCAATTGCCTGGTCACCCCATCATCATGGCCTTCTTGCATCAGGCGGTGGTACTGCCGATCGACATATACGTTTTTGGAATACATTAACCGGTCAACCAATGCAGAGCATCGACACCGGTTCACAAGTTTGTAATCTCGCTTGGAGTAAACATAGTTCGGAATTAGTCAGTACACATGGCTATTCGCAAAATCAAATTCTCGTTTGGAAATATCCCTCATTGACTCAGGTAGCCAAATTAACTGGACATTCCTATCGAGTTTTATATTTGGCAATGTCACCCGATGGCGAGGCAATTGTCACTGGCGCTGGCGATGAAACACTTCGCTTTTGGAATGTTTTTAGTAAAGCTCGTAGTCAAAAAGAAAATAAATCGGTACTGAATTTATTCACTAGCATTCGGTAATTTAATATTATTTAAAAACAAAAAAAAGAAAATTTAAAATTAAAAAACAAAAAAAAATACTAAATGTAATGACATAAGAGAGAACAAATTATATCGTGCATCGAGCTTTCAACTTTTTCTCAGTATGGCGGGGAATAAATTATTATTCTGAGAAAGTCAAAGCTTGTTTGCTCTAATAATGTAAATAACAAAATGGTAATGAAAAAAAAAAATTAATAACATTTAAATGTTTTATATTCTTTAAAAGAATTTTTCAAATACAAGTTTTAGTAGAGAGAGAGAGAGAAACCATTAACTGGTTTTTTTTTTTTAATTGTAAAGCTTTGCAGTCTGCAAAGTGACGAGCCAATTCTCGTGCAATACTTTAACACTGCACCTTTCATCCGATTTTCAATTTAAATGATAATTATAATTTTTCAAAAAGGTTATTTTTCTTTGGAATATGTTTTTAAAAGTCAAAAATATGTTCTTGAATTAATAAAAAATAGACTTTTTGCAAATGATTCAAATTTGAAATAATTAATTTTTTTCAAGTCATATTTATAATCGTGAGGAAAAATTCAATTTTTAACAAAAATTAATTAGATACAGTTTAAAATTATAGAATTAAAAAAAAAATGTAACTTTAATCTAAAACAATTTGTTAACATAATTATTTGTTTAAAAAATTTTAAATAGAAAATAATATTAATAATTATTTTAAAATAATAAATATATATTTAATATTTTAATATTATTATTATTATTATTATTATTATATTATTTTAATAATATTTTCTATTTCCAAACTTAAAATTTTGAACAATTAATAAAAGTAAAATAGGTATTATCAAATATAAGAATTCATTAATTTAAAATTACTGAAAAAATCCCCTCGAATGAATAAATTTTGGTAGAAGTTTAAATTAATAATAAAAGAAAATCGGAGTCTCAATACATGAAAAAAAAAAAATTGTTAATTTCGGGGAAAAGTGCTCTATATGCTCTAAAGTTTGCAGATTGTCTCTTTAGAATAAAATACATATTCTAATAAAACAAAAAAAAAATAAAATAAAATTTTGTCTTTCTATCTGCGGAGTTAAAGATTTTTCTTTTCTTTGAAAATTGTCAAACCGCCTACCTCTAATCAGAATATTAGTTTATAAATAAAAAATCTGCGGTAAACTTGTCAGTCATGTATAAAATATGTTGACCAGGATTAATGAATTGACTAATTTATATTAAACATAATATAAATATAAAATATATATTATATTATATATATATATATATATCGCAAAGTTAAATTTGCTTTACGATTATAAAGAAAGTCGACAAAGATAGAATGGAGTACAAATAATGGTCAGAATAATGTTTTGGGTATAGTAGTTTAAATTACGACTTTTTTTTTATTTTATTTTTTTTTCTAGGATTGAGGAATTCGAATTGTTTAACATTTCGAAATTTCATATCGCGTTGCTTTAAGGCACCCTTAAAAATTTATATAAAGGCTGATACGTTTTGTATTAAAACAAAATAAAAAAAAAACAGAAGAGCAAGACTATTATAAAAACTAACGTACTACATAATTGAAAAATTGACTTATATTATTATTTAAAAAAAAAATTCTTTTCTTTTACACATATGCTTTCTTCCTTTTTTTTCTTGAACTTTAGCAATAGTAAATCTAAGCGTAGGTTTAATTTGTGATTTATTAAGTTCTCTGGTCAAAGATCGCTTTGTTGAAAAAAATATTTTATTTTACACATGTTATTAAATTACATGTGGTTTTAATAAAAAAAAAAAAAAAAAAAAATTCTACCGAACGAAAGTGATCATGAAATTTGTAAAATTTCATTTAATTTAATTTTTTTTTTTTGAATTTATTTAAAAATTTACCCAAGTTTAAAAAAATCACATTTTGTATCGGAATTTTTACAAATATCAAGATCAATTATTTCATTATAATGAAACCATGAAATGTTTCAATATTATATTTACATAGAAACACTTTACATTTAAAGAAGGGGAGGGAGAAGAAAAACAACATCGTCTTGAAATGACAAGTAAAAATAAAAAATTTAGTAAAACTAATTTCGAATTTTTAGTTTGATGTACTAAGTAGATATATGTAAAACGGTGATTTTTTTTATGTGTTGTGTGGCGAGCAATGCGTTTATATATATTATATATGCTTTTTTTAGCGTAGTTTATCCTTTGGAATTCAAAAATGAATTGATTTCCCTTCAAATGAAGAATTAATCTACTAATTATACATATATTAATTCTTATATACATAATAATATTATGTCTCTAGCTTTTTGAATTTTGTGCAATCAATCATTTTTGAAAATTGTATTTTGATATAATGTATAGTTCTCTTTAATATAGTCATTAGAAAGAAAGAAAAAAAAACAGTAATCTAAACGTGCGTCGAAAAAAAAAAATACTTGTTGAAAAATTTATCAAGTTTTTTGTCGTTTTCATGATTAAATATCGTTCGTTAGAGAAATCATTGTACAAAAAGAAAAAAAATATAAAAATAAAAATTAGCGATCTTCTCGAAAATTGTGAATTTGTGTAAAAAAAAAAAAAAAAAAAAAAAAAATATGGAAAATGTTTTGCAACAAGATAAATTCGATATATTTTAGTTTCATTTTTTGGAAAAATTTATTTTACTTCTAATTTTTTGATATGAATATTAATTTATTTGATTAAAAAAAAATTTCTCTTTTTAATTGTTTAATTAAATTCTTGTTGCTTAACTTTTGGTCTTTTGAGGAAATTCTTTTATTTTTTATTTCCAATTAGTAAATTCATTTTAAACTGATATCAACAGTAACTAGTAAATATTTAATAATAAAATATTGAAAACTGTAATATGCAAGTAAAACAATAGCTGAAAAAGCATTAATGACACATACATACATACACACACTGTATCAAGTCTGTTAAAATGAACAAACAGACTATAATACTAGACGAACATAATTTAAAAATAGCGTGATGCAATCTAGTATATATATTTTTTATGTATTTGATTTATACAGAATTATATCGAAATATATTTTCTCTTGGCAAACAATAAATCTGAAAATAAAGAAATTGGTCTTTTTTTCTCTAATTCACGATATATATTTTTTTCTGGGTAAAGAAAAACAATTTTTCATAAATATATATATAATACAAATTCTATGTATTTTATATTATTTTTTTTACAGTAAAATAAATTCCTGATATAAAAGTAATTATTATCAAATAGTTAAGATATTTTCTAGTTTAAAACTAGTTTTAATATTTTCATAATTCAAAATAGTTTTTTTTCCTTCTATTTTATTTAAACATTTGTTTTTGTTAAATTGACTGATAAAAGTTGTTTATCAAAAAAATTAATCGTAATGATATAAAATAATCATTATTTGAATTATTAATTATAATAATAAAAAAAAAAAAAAAATTAAAAAGTTTCAATAAAGAAAAGAAAAAATACTTTAATATTTCTAAATTCTTAAAATTACAGCTTACGTATCCGGATCTTCAGTTGTTTGGTGTTTCTTTTTTTTCTTCTTTTTCTTTTCAGATGAACTTGTTGCTAAATATTCATCTGGAATTGCGGATTCTTCATCTTGTACTTCTTCTTTAACTTTTTTTTTCTTTTTCTTTTTTTCACTGCCAACAGATTCGGCAACTTCTTCTTTTGGAGTTACTTCTTCCATTTCCATAGCTTCAGCTTGATCTTTGTCCTTCTTCTTTTTCTTCTTCTTCTTCGGTTCTGTAAGACAATTATTTTTTATATATATATATTTTTATCAATAAAAAGTATTTTACATGAACTTATAATAATTTAATGAATATTTTTTAAATTATAAATTATTAAAAAGAAAAATTATTTATTTTGATATAAATGCTTACAATTTGTTATTTTTTTTATAAGATTTTTACGGGTAGTGCCTGTTATTTTATAATTTATTTTTTGAAAGAAGTTTTTTTTTTTTTATTTTCATGATTTATTTTCAATTTAAAAAATTTAATTAATTTATTTTCATGTTTCAATTTAAATGGATTAAAATATAAAAAAATACGTACCGGATGTTTCAGCTTCCTCAACTTTCATGGACTCATCGGCCTCTTCTTCGGGTTCCTGTTTAATTTTCTTCTTTTTCTTCTTAGGTGTAACAAATTCCTGTTCGGGTTCTTGTACTCCCTCAGTCTTATCATCATCATCATCATCATCTCCATCGTCTTTCTTTTTCTTCTTCTTTGGAACCTCCTCTGTTTTAATTTCCTCAATTAATGGTTTCTTCTCCTCAGCCTCGGAATATCGTCTCTTAGTTGTTGTCAATGTAGAATCAGCAGCAGTTGGATATTGAAGAATTTCACTTTTCGTTTGATATTTCTCAAATTTCGCTTTCACCTTACCAGTACCACTTAGTTTACGTAAATTTCCCTCCTCTAACATTCTCAATTTTGCCTCAAGTTTTGCCTTATGTTCAGCACCAAAATCAAAATTCACATCCTCACCAAGTGCATCAACTCTAATTGCCAATGATGCCTTGGCAGCCAACATACGTGACATTTTTCCCTTATTTTTCGTCGAACTCGAACCAACTAATTGCGCATGATAAATTAAACCATATTTTGGTGTATCTTTCTTTGTTTTAAGTGCTCGAAATAGTGCTTTTTCAGCGCCAAGAATTTGTACTGTCGATGCTGGATGTTTTGCAAGATTAATTAATGAACCAGCATGAGAAATTAATCGTGCACCAACTAAATCACCAACAAGAACAGTTAAATTTGGTGCCATTGCCAACATTCTTGCTTTTAAATAATCATATAATTGTGAACGATATTGTGAAATTTCAATAACTTGATCACATAAATGTTGTATATTTATAATATCATCGTGTGATATTTCTGTGCCCATTGAAATTTCAGCTGCCTCTTTTACTTTTTCCTCAACATCTTCCGGTAATATATCTGATAAATCACTGGATGATGCATTTTCTCGTGTACCAATTATTTTCACTGTTTTTACAAATGCCACATTATCGGTAATTAATTTTCCCAATTCGGGAAAATGCCATCCATACCATTCGCGACAACGCATTACATAATTATTTAATTCTTTATCAAGATCATCAAGAAGACAGACAGCTTGAATTATCATTGTATCAATTTTATCGGGTGAAAATTTTAATTTATATCTTGAGAGACTGTGAGCTAAACCAAGTGCCATTGCTGTCATTTCCTTTTTGGGAAAACCAGCAAGAAGACTATCCATTTGACTTCGAATGCATCGCATTAATTCTTGAACATTTGTATTGCTTACACATGATAAACTTAATTTATCTTTAATAGCATTACCTAATTTTGCATCGGCAACAGCAAGTTGTTCTTGTACTTCGGAACAATATTTTTTTAAAATTTTTTTCAACGATTTACTCACTTTTCCCTCAACTGCTGCGGTTGTTGCTGCCAATGCCTCAGTTGTATCGGCAAACTTTTCGAAATGTTTTAATTTCACCCTGTAAATTTTGAAAATAAATTAATCATCTTGTGAAAATTTTTTTTTTATTTGTTAGATAAGTTTTTCAATTTTACTTTTAACAATTAAATATACAAGAATTTTATGAGCCAAAAGTTTTAAACGTTGAAATGAACAAAATTTTTGTTTTAACTTCTTTAAGTACGAATTTTATTACAAAATATTGTTTTAAATATCTAAAAAGAAATTATTAATTTAATTTACTGTTTTATTTTACATTGACATTATAATTTCTAATAATTTATAGATTGAAAAAAATATTTTTTGTTCATTTGAACGTTCAAAATTTTTGGCAGATGGAATTTTAACATTTTTCTATAAAAATCTGTCAGCAACAATTCTCATAATTTATTATATATATAGATAATAAATGAGAAAAAAAAAAATATTTAGTTGACTTAAGAATTAAAACAGTAAACTTGAGAATTAAATGAATATGATAAAAAATCACTAAATTATAAACAAATTATATTAAAGCAAATAAAAATTATGATTTATGTCAAAAATAATTTAAAAAAAAAAAATTTGTTTAACTTACACTCTGCCTGCAGCTTCTGGCGTTTCGAAATCATGATAAAGGTTATCTGTTTTGGCTAGTTTGTTTTCATCCAATAACTATAAAAAAAATTAATTACTTATTAAAACAAACAAATATAATTGCCCATTCAAAATATAAGCAATATTTAACAATATTAACTATTAATGTACTTTAATATTTATTATAAATTATTATTATATCATTCTTTAAATGACCACGTGTCTAAATATTTTAAGGTTATGTTTTGATTATTTACAAAAAATTAATAATTTTTACCTTAAAAATTGCATACCCCGCAGGGGTTTCAAATAGTACTAACATTGTACTAGTTTTTTACTTAAATATTGTAGCACTTTTTTAGTTTTTTAAAAAAATAATTATATTTTTGTTTGACACCGCACGCGGAAGTAAAGCATGCAGCCGACTAACTAAACAGTCGGTAAAACAATAGATGTCGCTTCCTATCATTTCTTCACATGTCTGCGAAATTTCGAAAAATCGTGATTGACATTTAACCTTAAAAAAAATATTGCTATAGATTTAGTAAGGCAAACTTATGAAAAATAATTTGTTTAAAAAAAAAATAAATAATTAGAACGTCAGTTAAAATATGTCAGATTTTTTAGACACCGAAGAGCAGGACGATAATAATGATTTTGATGTGATAATCGTTGGTTCTGGATTAACAGGACTAACTACTGCTTATTTTCTTCTTAAAAAAGAAATTGGTTTAAATGTTCTTATTCTTGAGGCAACTGGTGAGTATTTATTCTATTATATTTAATTTTCATATTTTCATATTAGTAGATTATCAATTATCGAAATTTAAAAAAATATATATATATATTTAAATAGAAAACATTGGTGGGAAAATATTTCTTACTGAAGAAAGCAAATGTTTTTATGCACATCCTTGTCAAATAAATATAGTAGAATTATTAGATGAATTAAATATCGTATCCATTTCGAAAAGAAAATCATCTTCAAAGGAGAGAATATATTTAACAAAATCTGGTCCATATCGAAAATTATCATCTTACATTTCAGCTCAAATTTATAATTTTCTCACATCGGTGATTTAATTAAATAATTTAATTATAAATTATAATTATTATTATGTATTTTAATTATTTATAAAAAGAATATTGAATAATGATTAAATATATTATTTTTATTTTTTTTTTTATTAATAATTTTGTTTATTTTTCATTATTGAATTTTTTATTTTAAAAAAGAATAAAATATTGTACATTTGGGATAAATTCATGCAACAAAATTAAATAATAATCTTATTTGAATTAATGCTTCAGTTTTGTTTTCTTATTATTTTCAGATTCAAAATATTAGCTTAGATTTTCAACTAAATATGCATTCAGAGGAAGATGCTAATTTTTTGTCAAACATGAGTTTAGATCAATTATCATCTAATTTTGTTACGTGGGGCACTGCAAGATCAATTTGTCAAAGTTTGCTATTAACTTCCTGTGGTAAGGAAAAATTTAAACAAAATTTATAATTTACTTATTAAATTAATAATTAATATATATATATATATAATAATTAATTAAATATTCTAAAGGTATAAGTAATCTTAAAAAAGTATCAACTTTGTGGTATTTATTTTTGCTCAATGGAGCAGGAGGTTTTTTTCAAAGATTAAAAATTACTCTAGGAGATGAAAAACGATTCTTTATCAAGGTTATTGTTATATTTTAAATGAATTTTTTTTTTTTAACTAGTTTAACGTCCGAGAAATATATTAATTAGAAGGTTTCGTATGAATAAAAAACGATAACATTCGGACCATTGTTGTTTTAATAAAAGTTTACTCCAACGTTTCGAAATCTAAATGATTTCCTCTTCAGGGAGTCTATCAAAATTACAATAAATTGTCAAATAAACAAATACAAAAAAATAAAAAATAATTAAATTAAATACAGTGAAACATCAAAAATAAATACAGTCAATAATTAATAAATAAAATACAATAGATAGTAAAAAATAAAAAATAAAATAACAATAATAAGTAATAATTAAAAACAAAACAATTTAAAATAATCTTACCAAATAAGAAACATATGTCAAGTCATAGAAATAATGGTCAATTGCGGTGTCAATTAATAAAAACAAAACCACCCTAACGTTGGAGAGAAACATAGAGTCTGGAAATCAAATCTAAAATTGAATAATCAAATAAACTGTAAATTAAAAATTATATAAAGAATAAATTAAAAATTATATAAAGAATAAATTAGTAAAGAATAAATTAAAAATTTGAAAATTAAAATAAAATAAAAGATTACATACCAATCAAACCATTTTTTAAAAAAATTTTAATAATTGAACAGACACATTATAAAACAAAACACATGATAAATAAATAAATAAATAAATAAATAAATAAAACACATAATCTATAAATGAACAATATAAATTGAAATAAATAAAATAAAATAAAATATTAAGTGTTCTTTTCCCAACGTCAACTTTAAAACGTAGAAAGGAAAAATCTAATAACCACAAATACAAACATTGCTAGATTTTATGGTCTACCTAAAATTCATAAAGAAAATTGTCCTCTTAGACCAGTTGTATCAACCATAAATTCTCCTACGTATTATATGTCAAAAATGTTTACCAATATTCTAACTAATTCTTTACCAAAACCTTTTTCTTATATAAAAAATTCATTTTCTTTTAAAAACTCAATTCAAGATTTAAAAATACCCGCTGATTATATAATGATATCTCTAGATGTTTCCGCTTTATTTACAAATGTCCCAATTGAACTGGTAATGAAAGGTATTGAAGATAGATGGTTATACATAAAAGAACAAACTAAAATTCCGAAAGACGAATTTAAAAATTGTATAGTTTTTATTATGAATAACATGTTTTTCCAATTTGACAATAGGTATTATAGACAAAAGTTTGGTACCCCGATGGGTTCCTCCATTTCTCCTATTTTGGCTGACATAGTCATGCAAGATTTGGAGGAGAATATTATAAACAATTTAGATTTCGAGGTAATATTTTATAGAAGATACGTTGATGATACGTTTTTATGTGTTCCAAAGAATAAAGTCTCCGTGACTCTTGATGCCTTCAATTCCTTTCATGAAAGATTGCAATTCACTCACGAAATAGAATGCAATAGTGAAATTAGTTTTCTGAATTTAAAAATCATAAGAACTAAGGACAATAAAATCATCACAGATTGGTACAGAAAAAACACTTATTCGGGTAGACTTTTAAATTATCATTCAAACCATCCATTTGTTTCTAAAATTGCAATAATTAAAAATATCACTGATACTGCAATTATTCTTTCTGATGAATGTTTTCACAAAAAGAACATTGATTTAGTCACAAAAATTTTAAGATTAAATAATTATCCAGATGAATTCATCAAAAAACACGTTACAAAAAGAATCTTAGAAATTAAAAACAAAAATTTATTTAAATTAAATAATAATGATGTTGACAATATTAGTAAGGAAGAAAAAAGTGTTGTATTTCCGTATTATGGACGAATATCAGAAAATATTAAAAGATTACTTAAAAAATTCAATATTAAAACTATTTTTAATGTTAATTCAAAACTTGATCATTTTATTAGACTCGGAAAAGATAAACTTGATGGATTAAATCAATGTGATTGTGTTTATAAGTTGGAGTGTAGTTGTGGAAAAACATATGTTGGTCAAACAAAAAGACCTTTACATATTCGTAGATTAGAACATATGAAAAATATTGAATTAAATGAAAAATATCATAATGTTATCAGTGATCACTTAACGAGTTGCAAAAATGACACTTTTTCACACTTTATAAAATGGGATGAATTTGAGATATTGCATGTTGAATCAAATCTAAAAAAACGATTATTTGCTGAAATGTGTTTTATTAAAAAAGAAGGAAAAAATAGCTTAAATAAAATGACAGACTTGGAAAATTTTGATAAGTCGTATGAAATAATTTTGAATTTTATTTCTAACAATTTAAAATGAAAAATTGCTCATTTTCGTTATTCTCTATTTCTCATACAATTGTTTTTGTTTTTATTTTCGTGTTTGTTCAATTGATAATTTATTGTAAAGAGTCGATAGTGTTTGGAGATCAGTTTTAAAGTTGACGTTGGGAAAAGAACACTTAATATTTTATTTTATTTTATTTATTTCAATTTATATTGTTCATTTATAGATTATGTGTTTTATTTATTTATTTATTTATTTATTTATTTATCATGTGTTTTGTTTTATAATGTGTCTGTTCAATTATTAAAATTTTTTTAAAAAATGGTTTGATTGGTATGTAATCTTTTATTTTATTTTAATTTTCAAATTTTTAATTTATTCTTTACTAATTTACTCTTTATATAATTTTTAATTTATTCTTTATATAATTTTTAATTTACAGTTTATT
This sequence comes from Leptopilina boulardi, assembly GCF_019393585.1. Taxonomy (NCBI): domain Eukaryota; kingdom Metazoa; phylum Arthropoda; class Insecta; order Hymenoptera; family Figitidae; genus Leptopilina; species Leptopilina boulardi. The sequence continues at coordinate 1,805,120 of NW_026137864.1, forward strand.
TGATTATTCAATTTTAGATTTGATTTCCAGACTCTATGTTTCTCTCCAACGTTAGGGTGGTTTTGTTTTTATTAATTGACACCGCAATTGACCATTATTTCTATGACTTGACATATGTTTCTTATTTGGTAAGATTATTTTAAATTGTTTTGTTTTTAATTATTACTTATTATTGTTATTTTATTTTTTATTTTTTACTATCTATTGTATTTTATTTATTAATTATTGACTGTATTTATTTTTGATGTTTCACTGTATTTAATTTAATTATTTTTTATTTTTTTGTATTTGTTTATTTGACAATTTATTGTAATTTTGATAGACTCCCTGAAGAGGAAATCATTTAGATTTCGAAACGTTGGAGTAAACTTTTATTAAAACAACAATGGTCCGAATGTTATCGTTTTTTATTCATACGAAACCTTCTAATTAATTTTTTTTTATTGATTTTTAATGAATTTCCAATATTTATCAGTAAATTGTATTTAATTTTTTTTTGTCTTTTAATTAAAACAAAAAACCTATTATGCGAAAAATAAATAGAAAATTAATAGATTTTGTTCTAATAATAATAATAAAAAAAAAAAAAAAATTTTTACACTCATATATAATGAATTAGAATGGAATGGCTGAATTAGTAAAAATTTTATCAAGTACAATAAAAAAGAAACAAGGAGTTATAAATTGTTTGGAACCAGTTTCAAATATACAATTTAGCGACACCAGAGCTTATGTAACGACAAATAATAAATTATACAAGTAAAATTTTACAATTATCTTGAAGTAGGAACCAATTTTTTGAATTTATATTGTCTCAAATGTTCCAGATTTTGAAAATATATTTTTTCATAAATTATTTTATTAAAAATCAATTAATATTATTTATCTACTTTTTTTTCTTTATTGATAAAAAGTAAACTTTCATGTAGTTATTTTAACATCAAAACGAAAGAACACTACATTCCAAAAAGATAAAAAAATGAAAACAGAAAAAATGTTAAAAATCTTTTTGAAACGAAACAAATTTATTTCCCCTATTTAATCTTATTTTTAGATGCGAATACGTTGTAGTGGCAGTGCCACCACCTGAAAGTGTCGAGATAACCGTTCAACCTTCATTATCTCCAATTTTATCAAAGGTTCAGACCCTCTTTGAAAATGGGAAAAATCTCTTTTTTACTGCCACATTTAGACAAGAGTTTCGAAACGCTAATTATAATTGTCCAATGAATATTATCACTACTCCAGATTGTGACTCAAGTTTAAAATTCCTTTACGATTCTACACATTCCAGCAATAAATCACAACTAGTTCTTGCAGGTTTTCTTAATGAGTCGAATTTTCAAACTCGCAAGAAATTCAATTTTTTCACTACTTTAAATCAATGTTTTCGAGGTGATTCTAAAAAAAATTGCATTATTTACAAAGAACGAAAATTCAATTTTTCTAATAATAATCAAGAATCAATTTGCGTATCAGGATGTCCAATGAGTTTCTTTATTCCTTGTGATTTTAAACATTATTTTAATCCCTTGTCTCTCACCAATGGAAGGTTTTATATTTTTTTTTTAAATTAATTAGAAAATCATTAAATTATCATTATCATAATTTTTCAAACAATTTATATATATGGGAGAAATATTTATTTTTTTTTTTTTTTTTGAATTTTAGAATTAAATTTATTCAAAATTAAATATTAAAAATAAAAAAAATTAATTATATATTATAAAATTAAAATTCTATTAAATATATCTAGTAATTATTTTTATTTATAAAAAGAATTTTCTATGCTGCGAGTGAATATGCAAAAAATTGGCCTGGAACAGCCGATGGAGCAATTGAAGCTGGAAAAATTACATCATTGGCGATTCTTTGGCGAATACGACCCCAATCTCTTAGTAAATCAGATTTATCTTTCTTCAGGTATTCTTTAAAATTCTTAAAAAAAAAATCATCATAATGATAATATATTATTATTTATTATATATCATAAATTTTTAAACTTCATTTCTTTTAGTATTCGTCCCAAAAAATTTCGTCAAATGACAATAAGATTTTCGCTAATTTATTATTTGTGCTTAGCAACAAATATTTGCATTTTCTGGTCGTTCATTAAAAAAGCCTATTAATTATTACCAACGAAAAAATTTAATGAGTAATTGACAATATTAATACCTATTAAAATATTAATTTTTAGTATTTAAATTAAAAAAAAAAATATATAATAAAATTGTTTCGGTTCCAAGTTAAATAAATATTATGTAATATCTTTTTATTTTTCTTATCTATATCGAAAGTTTCAAATTTGATGAATGATAATACACTTCGAAATCGATTAAATAATAAAATCAAAGTTCACTATAATGCTGAAAAAAAGATAACAATTTTTTTTTCTAATTTTTCTTATTGCAATTTGTATTATATTATTGAAATATCAGTGGCCGAAAATACTTTTTTTTTTAAGTATGGATACAAAAACCTTATCTGGTTTTGGGGAAATAAAATCAGAATTAAAATTCGATGGGGTGAGTAATTTACAATATTATGGAAAAAAATTTGTAAATTAATTGATTAATTAATATTGTTTTTATTTGCAAGTTTTTGGATTGGTTTGTCGCTTATAACGATGTACATACATTGTGGCGAGCACAGCCTACATATTTAATTGTTTCTATATTATTTATCGTCGGTGGACTCATCACTTTTTATCACGGTAATAACGCACACAAAAATGTAATAATTTACATTCCTATATTTATGTAAAAAATTACACTCTTTCAAATAAAGAAGACATATTTGAATATTCAATTTAATAATTTTAAGTTTTCTTTTTTAAATTAATTATTTAAAATTTAGGGGAAATTATTAAAAAAAAAAATTTTGAATATTATGATTTTTAAAATTATTATAAATATACAATGATTAATGTTATATTTTATTAAATAATGAAAGAATTAAAAAAAAAAAAATTATAAAAATAGTAAAAGAACTAATTTTTATTTATCATTTTTTTTTTGTTTTTTTTTATCAATTTTTCTTTTCAGTCAATATAAGAATATTGTAATAATTAAAAATTGGATATGCAATTAGGAACAAACTTCAAAAAAATCAATCATCTTAAAATCTATAGAGTCACTTCAAATATTATTCACGCACGCAAAATTGACAATTTTTTTTCGTATATTTAATTCACACACTTAAAATTGAATTTATTTTCAGCACTAAAATCTGGAGGTCGTTTTATTCAATTATGGATTGGTGTAATTTGCCATGGATTAGTAGTGGAAATTGTATGCTACAATCTTCCAGATATTGACAATTTTTGGCATTCACCAACACCAATAATGTTTCTAGGACGTCGTTTGCCATTGCATATAATATTTCTTTGTAGGCACAGTATAATCGATGATTTTCTTATTATAATAATGACTTTTTTTTTTTTTGTCATAGACCTCAATTTTTAATTATTAATTTAATCATTACAATAATATATTTTTATATTCTATATTTTTCACATTCCAAAAAGTTTTATTCAAAAAAAAAGGGGGTTGAAAATTCTAAATAACAAAAATCAAAATCTAGACAGTGATTTAAATAAAATTTTCAGATGCTGTTTTTATATACACTGCAGCTATTACAATTGATAAATTAAAATTACCATTATGGAGTGAACCATTTGCAGTTGGATTAATGGTCAATTTATTAGACTATCCTTACGATGTGATGTCTGTTAAATTTGTACATTGGGTGTGGCATGACACGGATCCAAATATTTTCGATCGTCATTATCACGTTCCATGGAATTCTTATTATTTTCATGCCACATTCGCTGCAGGATTTATATTTTGGTTTTATTTTACAAGACGATTCATTATTAAGAGTAATGATCCCAAAAAATCTGGACCGTAATTAATTATTTATCAATTTTACAAAACAAAAAGTGTCATTTAAATATGTAAAGAAATTTAATTTTTATTTTAATTAAAAAATTTCTTTTCATCTTAATTATTCACTTTGGAACTAATAATAACAACTTTGGTTTAATATAAACTTTTTTTTTCCTCCTTATAGATTTTCCAAGGAATTACTTTGCACTTTGATAGCCTCATTTTTGGGAATGCCCACTGGTGTGTTAATGTTTATACCAAACTATCATATTTTACATGATATTTACAATTTACATTCAGAATTAACTTATCATTTACTTCTTGGTATTTATGTCGTTATAATATTCAGTGGTATTTTAAGTCTCAAAACTCTACCTCAACATTCACGAAATTGTCAAGATTATTTAATACTCGTCTACTTAGCAATTTACTATTCAGTATACTTTGGTAAGTTTGGAATGCTAATTGTCAATGTAATTCCTACTTGTAAAAACTAATGAACAATTTTCACAAATTCGGCAGTTTTTTTTTTACTTATTTTTAAGTTACTTTCATTGAGATTTTTTTTTTTAAACCGAGCTTTTAAACACAAACATTGAAAAATCTTGTACGAACTTTCAAATATGATTTTAATTTATTTCTAAAATACAGGAATGGCTCTTATTGGCAATCCAGAATCAGAAATTGCAATGGGATTACATGAACCAATTGGACCGTGTGATAAAAATGTGTCTATAAAAACTGCATTTGGACAAACACTTTATAAACGAAAATACCTGTGCGTTACAGATTATGATGAATCATATTTTGGATGGTCTTGTTTATCTGATGGAAAACCACCAATTGGAAAAATTGCCGATTATTATACAATTTGTGGTACACCATTTGAAAATAGAATGGAATATATTATTTTAATGTTGACAATAACAATTATTGCTGCCGGTATATTTTTAAATATATTTCTTCGGACAACTATCAAGAAAAATGCACTCAAAAAGAAAAATTAGAACTTACAATTGTGCAAAAATTTCATTCCCATTATAAAAAATTTTTTTGCAAAAATCTTGAGGAAAAAAAATATATATATTATTAATACTATTTACAATATTATGCATATTATAAAATTCAAAACGTGTTTTTTTGTAAGAAAAAATTCATTGTTTAAAAACATTTTGCGCTATTGTGTCCGTCGTTGATTTTATCACACATACACACAATTCAAGCCAGTGTGAAATATATTAGATTTTTAAGTATCACAGTCTCAAAAGAAATTTATGCATAATTTTCGATAAAATTCATTTTAAAACAATTAAAATATCACTCGTTTTGAAGAATAAAATGATTGGTTATTTTAAAAAAATTTGAAATATATATGTATTATTAATTTCAATAAAATTTAAATTTGAGTAAAATAATACGTGATTGCAAATGCAATTATTAAGAATATCAATGCAAAAATTAAATATTTTGTCCAATTTCTTGAACCAGATTTGGTTTTGTCATTTTGATGTGTTCGATCTTTTATCTTACGTTTTGGTTTAAATTTCTTTTCAAACATTTCTATTTCTTTTTTATTACGTAATTCCTCCTCTTTATTTTTTTTGGCTATTTCTAATTCACGTGTTTTTTCTAATTCATCTTTTATCTTTTGACAAATTTCATCACACTTGACAATGCCATTGCCATTGCGAATTTGAATACAAGAAAATTCTTTTTTCAGTCTTTTACATTTACACCAGACCTTGACTTTTTTGTTGCATAAGTCCTCCTTTAAACATAATCCAGAATGACAAATATCAATACAACGATGTCCACAGGAATACTGAAAAATAGAATTCAGAAAAATATTTTCAAAGAATATTAAAATTATTTATTAATTAAATTAAAAATCTAATTTAATTAATTAAATTTTTGATACTCACATTTTTTGGACACTGATTACCACATCTTAAAATTTCATCCTTCTGTTGTTTATTTGCTGAAGTAAGTTCAGTGCATCGTTTATATAGGAAATTAATACCACAATGACATCCAATTCGAACAAGTTGTTTACAAGGAGCACAAGGAGCCGGATGGCAAACTTTCAAACACGAATGATTACAACCTTCGGGTCTTGGAATAACGCAAGCTTTCTCACATACCATACATTTATCTTCATCATCATTATCATCATCATTATTAGCATTATCTTCATCATTATCGTTTAAATAAATTTTATGACACAATTTTTCACAATTATGATTTGTACAAGTCAACAATCTTCCACATTCTCTTAAACATGAGCTAGGAATTGCCTTATGACAAGGCCACGGTAATGTCTCATGTCCACCAAGACAAGTGACCATAACAGAAACTTCACATGGTGGACATGGAAGTGTTTTCATTTTCCAATGTTCCTTTCGATTATTATCCCAAGGTGCAATCGGTGGTAAATCAGCATTGATTTTTATTTTTATCCAAACTTTTGTATGACAAACAGAAGGACACGAGTGTCCACATTTTTTATGAACAAGAGCACAAATTTTCTTACACGGTGGACAAGCGCCACGATGACATTTATGCGATTCACGTTTTGAATGATGACAAACTGGCGGTATTTTACAAAGTTTATTACAATTTGGTGGCTTAATTCTTTTCATTGAGCCACAGGGTACGGTAATTTTACTACTTCCACAACGACATTGAATAACATCAATTCTAGTGCACGGATAACATGGACCACTATGACAGGGAGCAGCGCATTTATGTTTTTGACAATTTAATTGATTATCACAAATCTTCTCGCAATTGTTAAATGTATTTTTAATTAAACAATCGCAACATTTTTTATTACAATGATGCCTACCGCATAATCTCCATTGTGTGCATTTTTTATTACAATGAAAATCTTTTGTACAGGCAATTTCTTTTTGAAAATTACCACAACGACATGTTTTCATTACCACTTCTAAACATTGTCCACATTTTTCCGTGTGACATCTCATATTACAAAAATGTTGACCACAATCTAAAAGTTTGCCACAAGTATCGCCACAAGTTGGCACTTGTTGTTGTTTACATGAGACGGAATATTTTTTTTTACCACATGGGCATGTGCGATTTTTCTCCACTGGACATTCTCTACAATCGCCAATTTTATGGCAATGACCTTCGCAAAAATGAACATTACATGAAAAACTTTGACCGCATGGTTTATCACAAAACCAAATTGATTCATTGCATGGAAGTGATTTAATTTTGTCTTGACAATTACATGAGGCAAGTACAATTTCAGTACAAGGTGGACAATCATCTTTATGACATTCCATTTGACAAGTGTGAGGGCATGATTTATATTTTTTTGAACAAATACTTCCACAGCTCCATTCTTTCATGTTACATCGACGGGGGCGAGCTGGTTGTTTGCAGCAAAAACATTTGACAGTGACTGTCTTTGGACAAGGTGGACATGGTCCTGGATGACAGAGAAGAAGACATTTATGTCCACAATTTGGTTGAAGATATTTTCCACATGATTCACCGCATGAATGTGGAATTGACCATGGTTGATATGGGGGATCAATTGATTTTCCACAAAAGCAAATATATTTTGTTGGTATTTCATTTTCTTTATACTCAGTGCGACATTTTGGACTAAAAGAAAAATTTCAAAATTATTATTACATAACTGAAAGAGACGATGTCGAACAATATTTTAACAATTTTTATTTTCAATAGATCAAATTCAAGGAATTGTGTTATTTTTATGGCTGTTTCTATTTCGCCCGTCGCGGGCGAACTAATTAATTTCTGTTATTTCGCCCGTCGCGGGCGAAATAGATACGACTGTGTGAACTGGCTATTTCGCCCGTCGAAATGAATGTGTTTTAGAAGACGGGCAAAATAAGAAAAATAGATTATTTCGCCCGTTCAAGATAAAATCGAGTATCTGGAAGACGGGCGAGTATATTATTTCGTCCGTGAAATTATTTTAACTTTTATTTTGCAATTTATGTTAAATATCATATATTTGATAAACAAATTTGATGGTCTCATTTATTTTTTGTGTTTCGATAAAAAAAAGGGTTTTTATGATTTCTTTCTCAGCAGAATCATGGTTTTATATATCAATGTGAGATTATACTCGTATATTCTTTAAATATTGAAAACGACGGTGCGTTGTTTGAAAATCTATTTGGTATCGAAAGTAGTTCATATGACATTCTTTATTTTGATTGTCTTCAATTTTATTTACTCGTTGAATTTAGAGATGCAAATATACAAAAATTTCAGAAATAGTCGATTTTTGAATTCTTATTTAAATTACAAAATTAAAATCCACAATTTTTATTACCAAAGTTTAATAAACAAAATTAAAAAAAATTTTTTTTTCATTTTTCATGAAAAAAATTTTTTAAAATAATTTTTTCAATTTTTAAGAAAAAATTTTTTGCAATTTTTTCGTCAACAATTTTTAAAAGAAAAATTTATAAAACATATTAAAAAATATTATTAATTATTTGAAAAAATATTAATATTTTTAAATCGATGACGATCAATTTTAATTGTTTTCGACTTCAACATCGTAATTTTAATTAGTTAAATTTAATAATTATAATTTATAATTTTAATTATATTTATTTACCATTACTATAAAATATTAAATTTTTTTAATTATTTAATAAGAGTAATTACCTAATACCTCTATAAATATATTAATTTTTTTTCCAATACAATTTCTTAGATAAAATAATTATTATTCTTTAAAGTCACGTCTCAAAAACGTGTAAAATAAATATTTGAAAAATCTTCAAGTTAATAATTACAAACAAATTAAATGTTACAAATATTCTCAAAACTTTAATTAATAAAATTTTTTGAAAAAAATAGAAAATAATTAAGTATTAATTTTAAGAATTTAAAGAATTTTTAAGAACTTTTTTTTTCTTTAAATTTCTTCTATTTTATTAAACCAAATACTCCAAAAGATATAAATAAATAATATTAGACCTATGCTCAGACGTCTTTTTTCTGTCCATCTTATTTGTTATATTTAAAAAAAAAATTATTTTTTCTCATTATCTAAAAAACAGCTGTCTATACTTAACGGACGAAATAATATACTCGCCCGTCTTCCAGATACTCGATTTTATCTTGAACGGGCGAAATAATCTATTTTTCTTATTTTGCCCGTCTTCTAAAACACATTCATTTCGACGGGCGAAATAGCCAGTTCACACAGTCGTATCTATTTCGCCCGCGACGGGCGAAATAACAGAAATTAATTAGTTCGCCCGCGACGGGCGAAATAGCCACTTCGTATTTTTATTTTATTCATTTTTTTAAACCACTTTTAAAAAACAGGAATTTCTAAAATATTTAAAAAAAAATTAATTTTCTTCAACTTTTACTAATAAAATAGGTTCTGAATTTAAAATCTAAAGATTTACAAAAAATTGATACCCTTTTAAGATACAGAGCCTGAATTCTTAACAAAAAAAAAAAATTAAAATAAAAAATTCCTAAATATATCAAATGTGTGCTTATATAATTTAAACATTTTTATATTTAAAACGTTAAATCGTGGATTTTAGCCCATTAATTAATATTAAAATTCTTATTTGGAAAAATTACAAAAATTTAATTAATTTTTTTTTATTATTTATACGAATCACAATTACTTACCAAGCCCACTGAGGATTGATTCCTTTCTCTCTTTTATAAGTTAAACTATCACGAATCCAATGTTGAATGCATGGTAAATGCATAAAAGTAAAACATTCATAACAATTCCATATCTGAAATATAATTAATTTAATAAATAAATATATATATATATATATATATATATAAATATAAAATAACAGATATTATAATAAAACTAATTCAAAAGATTTAAAAACATTCTTGATAAGAATTAAACGAATTTAATATTTTCAAAAAAAAAAAATTTTTTACCGCATCTGTTTTTTTCACCGATGAGATACAAATTAAACAAATTGCTCCTCCTGACTGCAAAACTTCACTCAAATAAGACAAAGTTTTCTCTGTATCACCGCCTTCAACTTGATACGAGGATAAAACTTTACCCACAGCTTCATCTAAAACATTTCCGCCTTCTTCTTCTTCTTCACTCGAGGAATCTATAAACTCATTTGCTTCTAAATGCTTTTCAATTGCTGCCCGATTCTCCGCCTGAGCACGTTTAAATTTCTTCATTTCTCATAAAAATTTTGACTGCAACAATTATTATTAGTTATAAATCATTATATTATATATTATAAATATTTGTATGTATTTAAATGAATAATATTTAATACAATTATCAATTTTTATCAATTTTATTTAGTGCTGAAGGCACATTTAAAGCTGCGAAAGAAAATAATTATGTACCATAAATAAATATTTAATATAGTTATTATAATATATATAATAAAAATAAATAAAAACCATTTTTAAGACAAGAAATTCTATTTAAAAAACATGACTACATGTATGTTGATGTCATTAATGGTATTAAGTAAAAATAAAAAAAAAATCCATGAATGAAAATTAATCGTATAAACTTAAAATCAATATTTATTTATTTATTCTATAAATAATTCTTGCATTTCGGCTAAGAACGTGCTTCCAGCACACTTCATTCATACATTTCAATTTTATTAAAAAAAAAAAAAATTAAATAGAAATAATACAAAATATAAACATATAAAATTTTTAAATATAAATTTAAAGAACTTAAAATCAATAAAAATATTAGTTGAATATAACATAAAACAATACATGTATAATATATATAAAATCAATGGAGTTAAAACTGATTTTATTTTATTTATCTTCTTTCTATTTTCACATGATGTGCGATATTTAATATTTATAAAGATTATTTAATTTTTGATTTTTTAAATAAGATCAATAAAACATTGAAATGTTTTCAGGTCAATAATTAATTGAATTACATTATATTTATATATATTGCTACATTAATTTAAAAATATTGAACATAATTAAATAATTTTTAAAATATTAAATAATTGTTTAGCATATTTTTATGTTACATATATAGATATAATACAAATTAAAATATGATTTTGAAAAATTAGGTTATGTTTGCATAACAAAAATGATTACGTGGACTTTACCTGAGTCCCTAAGTGAATAATCGTTAAATTTCTTCTCTATTTTCTTTAGAAAATATACTATTTTAAATAGAATACAATTATTTACTGTTTTTTAATTTATGCACTTATTATTATTATTCTTAAAGATGCGAGTAAAAAATAAAAGTATCAATTGTTGACAACACGAAGTAATAATAAGGAGACTCAACTATAATGGTGTATATTATCGGAATCCGGCTAGGGTGACTGGACCATAAGTGACCTGTTCGCTAAATGGAATTGACTCTCGAACGAGAGCGCATGTGCAGTGTGATATCACTAGTGAAAATCCCCTAGATAAGATTCACATTGTCAAGGTGCTTAAGGTGCTTATATACCTCAAATTTCGATCAGATGAACATTATTTCTGGACCGTGAAAATGCGTGAAAAGTCATTTTCACGGCGGGTATTTTTGAATTGTTTTAAACAAAAAATGTTTTTTTAAGAAATATAATATTAAATAATTGTTTTAATATATAAGAACACTTTAAAATAGTGATAGAGAGATGATTTGATTAAAAAATTTAGCAAATTTTGCTTTAAAACGTTTTCTGCTACAAGAAAGTGTAAAATGACGATGTTTGTGAAATGGTTTGTACAGTGCTTCTTCCTTGTGAGTGTCTCTCAGAGCTTTGTTTATGTTATGTCGGTTCTTTTTAACTTGTAATAAATAATGAGTGCTGAAAATAAATCGGTAAGTTGAAATGTTTATCAAATAAATTTAAATTCAACTAATTGTTTCGAATAACTGAAAGAAACATGTACACATGTACACTGAACAAACCATTTCACAAACATCGTCATTTTACACTTTATTGTAGCAGAAACGTTTTAAAGCAAAATTTTCTATATTTTTTAATCAAATCATTTTTCTATCACTATTTTAAAGTGTTCTTACATATTAAAACTATTATTTAATATTATATTTCTTAAAAAAACATTTTTTATTTAAATCAATTCAAAAATACCCGCCGTGAAAATGAATTTTCACGCATTTTCACGGTCCAGAAATAATGTTCATCTGATCGAAATTTGAGGTATATAAGCACCTTAACAAACGATGTAACATACGTAGAAAACCTCGAGTTTGTTACATTTACCCATCCCTGCGTGAGGCACTTGCACTGTTGCACACAGTGTTGCAGTCGATAAAGCAGTCTTGTTAGTTGCTAACTTCACTTTGCAAAAATGTAAACAAACTTAACCTAAAAATTCGTATAATTAAATCATATAAGAGTTTTAAATGTTACTTATAATATGCTGTAATTAAATCTTAAAAAATCTTTAAGATTTAAATTTACAATAATTATTATAATTGTTAATCGATATAAATAGTAAAATGTAATTCAAACGAATTTGTTTTAACTATAAATAAATAAATAAACAATGTCGTTAGTGTAAAAAAAATTTTTAAAACTATATAAAAGAAGAAATAATTTAGAAGTGCTTACTATTTAATTAAGGTAAATATTTGCTATTCACTTATTTCAAATTAATACTCTTTTACAATTAATTTTACTTCGAATTATTTTATAAAATTAATTATTCTCACCTTACAGAAAATCATGTTACTAGTGGAATAATAAATTAAAATACAATAATGAAAAAAACGAGTTCATGGCAAAAAAATCTTTATGAAAATCGTGGTTTACCTGATAATTATACGGATCAATCGTTTCTTGAAGAATTACGTAAAAATATAAAACCAAATAATATCACAATATTTCAAGCAATATCACTTGGAGCAAGTGTATCAATTGAATTAAGCATCGTAGCATTATTTGTCATAATTTTTATATGGCTAAATAATGAATGGACAACACCAAAAATAATTTTTATCTCAAGTTCATTTTTTACTGTAGTCGGTTATTTTCTTCACACTCTTCAAATATCAAATTTAAGTGAACGACTATCTAAAGATATAAGAACTGCATTAATATTTTTTGCATTTGGCTATATTTTATCGCCAATTTTAAAAACATTAACCGAAGCAATTAGTACTGATACAATTTATGCAATGACAATTTTTATGTTCTCAATTCATTTAATATTTGGAAAATATGGTTCACCTCAAATTTCACTTTCTGATTCATTGTCAATAACATCATCAATTTTTGGCTCATTAATGCTTGCTTCGCGTTTAACAACTTATTTACATGCCTTTGCTTTACTCACTGTTGCCGTACAATGTTTTGTTTTACTTCCATTTTTATTGACAAAAACAAAAGATAATATTGCAATTTCTATTATTTTAATTTTAATAACACAGTATTTTTTCTTTCAAATTTCATTAACAATGTTTTATGTCTATGTGGGAGCGACTATTCTTATACATTTCATTTGTCCACTTTGGTACATTAGATGGCAAAAATATAAGGAAAATATTTATGGACCTTGGGATGAGGCTGCAATACCTTCCTGACTAAGAGCCAAAAATCTTAGTATAAAATAATTTTTTTAAATAAAATTATAAATTATAAAATAAAATGTAAATGTGCCAATAATAATAATTAAAAATTTTGTAAATATATAAAGTTAAAAGATTTCGTTTTGTTAGAGAAAAAGATAGTTGTTCTTCTTAAATTAAAAAAAAAACTACTTAATTTTTATATCTTAATTAATAATTTATTACTGAATTATATCAAAAAAGTTGGATTAATTTAGAAAATATTTATATCTACACTCTGAGAAAAATGTGTTATAGAATCAATAACATTTTTGATTAAAGGATGAAAATTATTTATTCAAATCAGCTGAGAGTTATTTTAGATAGACAATGAATAATGTTCTTTGATAGAAAAATACCTTTTCATTTTGATGAGAATGTAATAATAGCAAAAAAAAATGATAGAAAATAAAGAATTGATTGAAGAAACATTTAAAATATTTCCTTTTAAAGAATATGTGAAAAAAAAATAAAAGAAACACTTTTTTTTACAAATCTCAAGTGTCATTTAATTGTCCTAGTTTCAGTAAAAAAAAAAAAAGAAAATATAAGAGAAAAATCTTATCAAACTTCTTATGGAAATAAATATATATATTCAACAAGCATCAAATTCCTGATGTATGTAAAGAAAAATACTTTACTTTACAACAATAAATTGAAGAAGTCTTTTGATCCTCCTAATAAGTGATTCAATAAATGATCGATCCACCGTTGTATATTCACTGTGTGTAAATAACAGTTGAGTAACAAAATTATCATTAAAAACTGAAACAAGATTGTGTTTTAATTCGGATACGGATTCATTTGACATTCGCCAATCAACTGCGCCGTCTTCCATGTTAATTGAATGAACTGCAAATAGAAAAATAATAAATGAAACATTAATTATTGCAATAATTTATAATATTCAAAATATTAACTTTAATTAAAACTAAATTATATTTTATAATAATTGTAAATTAGTTTTTACCTTGTGATTTGTTTTGACGTAATGTAGATTGCATAACATAAAAATCAAGATTGCTCCATATAATGTATAAACTTTGTTCAACCAAAAGTGAACAATATTTAACATTTTGTCGTTTATCTTTTGCTTGTTGCGCTAATCTTTGCTCCACTACCATTCTTTGTTTATTTAATTCTAAATCTGTTTCCTCTTCCGTTAAATACTGAAAAATGTTTAACAATTTTATTTCACACATTTTACATGTTTTTTATTTTTATTTTATTCCATGGAATATAAATAAAATTGATTGTTTAGAAAAATTCTAATTTATTATTGGACATTTGAATATTAAAATATTTATTTTAAAAAAATACCTTTTTAATGTCCGTTGTACTCATTTCTTGGACCATAGCAGCTTTTTTGATAAGAGAATCAATTAATGGTAATTCAGTGTGAATAAGAGAAGTTGCTGCCATTAAGTGATCAACAACAATTCCCATTTGAGCACCACAAGTTGGATCTTGAAATTTCCTATCTTTTCGATTTTGTCGCATCTAAAAGGAAATAAGTCACCAATTAAATGTCAAATATCAAATTCCAGTTAATTTTGTCTTAATTTTTGAATTTAAAAATAAAAAAAAAAAAAAATGATCAATTTCTAAAAATTTTATTACCTGATTACGTATATAAAGCATCACATTTGCTGCTATTTGTATGGAAGCAAAATGTTGTTCTTCAGATGCTGTTTTTGCAAGATGCGATTGTAAAGGTGGTGATGTCAATTGGAATTTTTGAAGTAAACCAATCATTAATTTTTGTATTCGATAAAGATAGGCACCGAGTTCACGCATTCCAGAATCATTTGTTTCACTCATTGCCAAATCATAAACATCTGCAAGAATTTAATAAATTACATCAATTTTGCATTGTTTTTAAGAGTGTCCATCAAGTTTTTTTAAAAAAAATAATAATTATAACCCTCTCAAGGTTATTTTAAATTAAATAGAATTAAGTAGGTATAATTAACAAAAAAAAAAAGAAAGAAAGAAAACTCACCAATATTTGCAGATCTTGCAATAACTCCAGTAAGATAGGCAATTTCCTTCAAAAATAAAGTATGCGATTGTGGTAAACCATTTCTCAATGTCATTTCAACAATATCCCGATGACTCTGAAGAAATCCACAAACTTGCATTGAACATGATTGATTTTCAGTTCCCAACGTTGTGAGCAATGCATCACAAAGATATAAAGCGGGAAATAAAATTTGTTGATATCTTTGACCAACACTTGGTATAAATGAACAATCCCCACCATCAAAACCAACATGAACATCAGGATGTTGATCATAAACATTCATACTTGAGAGACAAGATAAAATTTTATTCTCCAATAAACTCTCGGCACCCAATCTTGTTGAAGCCATACGGCAAAATGCTGCCATTTTTGCCTCATAAAGATATAATGGTCTCAATGTTTGTGGATCTGGTTGAAGAATAGATCTCAATAAATTATCTGATTCCAATAAACTGTCAATCATATGTTTCAAATAACCACGACTAGATAAATAAATAACCCAATCATTATCGCAATCGAGTTCAAGAATTTTATCTAAACATGAGAGTGCAAGCATTTTACAAACATCATGTCCACCTGAACAATTATGACAAAGAATATCCATTAATTTATCACCAAAACTATTAATCACTTGAATAGTTGCATAACGATGAGAACGCTCTTGCATTGGTAATGCTCGATATAAAGAATTATCCAATTGACTAACATACATTGAATCCATAACATTAGCAACTTCCGATTTTTCCAATCCAACAACACACAAAAAATTCAAAAATGCTCCATACAAATGTGTTCTCACTTTTTGTGATGAGGCTTCTGAATTTAAAATCCATTGGAGTATATGATTTAAAATAATTTTCATTGTCGTTGTACTTGACGGTGATGAAAATAAACTCTCACCCTCCGATTGAAGGACAAAACTATTTTTCAAATTAACCAAAAGTATCAAAACAGTTCCCGAGACGAGTGTTTTAATTTCATTTAACGCCTCGCACGATGTCATTTTTTGCAAGAGATCATGAGTTAAATTTAAAAGAAGATTTTGCCTTTGAGCAGCGGGTAATTGTTGATTTGTGGCAATTGAAAAGAGAATTTCCGTTGTTTGACACCAGCCTTCGACAAATTTAACTGTTGAAAATGAAAGTGTTTTTGTTTGATTTCGCTTTAATGCATAGGCAAGAATTGCTTCAAGTTCTTGTTGCATTAATTTACGTTGAGATGCTGTTGCACTACTTTGAGTAACTGCAAGTTCTTCCGTTATAACGGCATGTAATTTTTTCACATCAATAAGTTGTGGTCCACCTGTTAATGCAACGGAAACACTACAACGTCCAAGTACCATTTCCACTTGATTGGGATCGAAAAATTCCCATGATCTTGACGGTTCGAGTTTCAATTGAAAATCAATATAATGAAGAAGATCCATTAAAAGTTTTTGTGATGGTGCAATTTGACTTCGATCTTGACCAGGACTTCCGATTAATTTTTGAATTAGAGAATTTTGCAATGATCCACCGCCAACTCTTAATTCAATTGCTGATATTTTTAATAGCCATGACATACAAGCTAATTCAGTTCCTCTATTTGGTCCCTGTAATAAAAATTTCTCTAAATTGATAAAATTATTCATTAAATTTAAAAATATTAAAAACATTTTACTTTCAAAATTTTCTACTATAATTTTCATTTTTGGTTTTAACTTTTTTTTTAAATGATAGAATTTTTATAATATAATTAATGTTCACATTTAAATAAATTTTTTCACATACCTGAAATGGTAATTTTGAAAGATGTCGTTGCACAAAATCTTGATTAGTCGCCGTTCTAAGGAATCTCAATATTGGCATTGATGTTTTTGTATTAGCTGACAATGTATGAAGAAACCAATATGAAGCCTCAGTTATTCGATCTCGTCCTCTTTCCAAAGACAATTCAAGAATTCCCAATATCGAATGTAGACAAGTTCTTGGAAAGCCAAGAATTCCCGGTTGTTGAATAATTGTTTTTCTAATATCCTTACTTATATCAAAACCCAAAAGAAAATGAGCAAGATTTGGAGCAGGTCGTGTAATGCTTTGCATCATTAACATTAAAATTCTCTCCTTACATTGTCCCATATGTTGTTTCTCTTTATTTAATTCGTCCTCAAATTCAACATTGTCGTCCGTCTCTAAACATTCAACAAATCCATGTCTAATGTTTGTCGCCAAGACAGATGTACACGTAAACGTTGACAATAATTCAGAATCAGCACCGGGTTCACTTGATACCGCTTGTATAACGCCAACGGCAACATACGCATGTCTTCTAAGCCAAGAATTATAAGAGATATATTTTGCAACATTTATCATATGATCGGGTTTTCCCGTTCGAGGATTTACTCCCAAAAGAAGACGAGATAAACCAGTTGACAATTTATTTGTCGAAGTGCTCAAGGATGACGAGTCAATTGTCATATATTGATGTTGCAATCGAAGACCCTGTTCCAATATTTCTAAACAGTGAAGAGTACTTTCTTCCAAATCTTTTTGTCCTAAAAAAATTTATCCAAATTAAAATTTTATTAAAAAAAAAAAAATAAAATAAAATTTCCATTAAAAAAAAAATTTTTTTTTTTTTACCTGGAAATGAATCGTATGTGTCAAGATGATGACATCCCTCGTCAAGAATATAAAGTACAACATGTAAAAATTCTGAATTTGAATGCAATTGTTTTAAAAGATGATATCCAGGATTTGGATTAACAAGCGTTGATTCACCACCTTGTAATTCAACTTTACAACCAACAAAATCCTCCACTGATGGTTCATATTGTTTGATTAATTTATAAAAAATTTTCAAACAAACTTTAACAACTTGCCATTTTTCCACTGGATTTTTATAAGAGCGTGTATTAAATCTCAAGAAGACGGTATTAATGATAAATAATAAATAGGGATCAAAACCAGGATTTCTCTGTCCAACTCCCAATAGTCGTGGAATTGGAAAATCTGTAAGAACATCCATAAGTTCAAGCATTGCACGTGTAAGTGGATATTCTTCATTTCTTGATTCAATTTCTTCGAGTTCTGTTTGAACACCTCTTGGTTGATAACTACTTGTCGATGGAATTGTAGAAAGAATTTGAGCAGCTTCCAAACTTTGCCAAACTGTAGTTGAACTTTCTGGTGATCTAGCAAGAGCCGCCAATGTACGAACTAATACTCCTTTTAAAGGAATTGGCATAGCACAACCAACAAGACCAACCAATGATGGTAATACTTTCCATCCTGGATGATCGCATAATGCAACTCTTGACATTTCATCATTTTTCGCCACCACTTGAACAACTAATAAAACTGCTTCCAGACCCTTTACCTCGTGAGGTGTAATTCCTTTAGGATGAATTCTTTGACGATAAATTGTATCTTGCGTTGGTGGTAATTCTTGACGAAGATTGTAATAATAACGACTCAATGATGTGAAGAAATGATCCCACGAAATTGTAGACGATCCAGTTGTTCCTACAAAAAAAAAAAAAAATTATTTTTACAAATATTTAGTTTGCAAATTACTAAAAAAAATATTGAAATAAATTACCATTTGGCTTGAGAAAATTGAATACTTGTCGTGCAGCTTGAGGCGATGAAGCCAAAGAGGCAAGCATCTTTAAATAAGGCACAAATAATCCCGCTGGCAATATTTCACCGGCTAAACGAACAAATTTAAATAAAGCCGCTTGTCTTGATGGAAGACGACTACTGTGATGTGCATTTGTAACATGAGTTGAATCCGATGGTTGACACCAAAAATCAATAGCTAAATTTAAATTCAATGGATCTTGTTTATATAATTCTGCGACCATTAACATTAAATATTCAAAATGATCATCTAAATTTAATGGTGGTTCAATGCCTTCTTGTTGATAGGCTTGAATTAATCGCATTGATTCATCGGCTCTACTTCTTAATTCTTTTACTTTCAATGGCATTAATAGAATAAAATCAGAAATTAATGTATGAAAATAGCGTACAAAAAATTCCTCCATATAAAATTGTTCATTTTGAAAAAGTACCTCGACAACAAAATGAAATGCTTTATTTGAA
The DNA here is from genome assembly GCF_019393585.1 of Leptopilina boulardi. Taxonomy (NCBI): domain Eukaryota; kingdom Metazoa; phylum Arthropoda; class Insecta; order Hymenoptera; family Figitidae; genus Leptopilina; species Leptopilina boulardi. The sequence continues at coordinate 1,824,701 of NW_026137864.1, forward strand.
ACAGCGGCTTCAACTAAAATTTCATCTTCCTTTGTGATAATTTGTGTTGGACATAAATTTGGTGCTGATTTTATTGTTGTCACTGCAATTGCCAATACAAATTGAAGTAAACCACGAAGTCCTGCACTTTCCCAAGCAATATTTCCAGTTGTTAATTTTTGTACGAGTTCTTCAAGCATTCCACGCTCGGAAATTATGGGCATGGATTTCACGATTTCTGTTAAAAGATTATTATTTTTTTTTTGTTATGTTTTAAAAGAATTAGATTTACAATACTAATTTTAAAAAAAAAAAATTAATTCTATTAAAAATAATAGAAATTTCGATAAAAATAATTAAATACCTTCTCCGTCTTCTCGACTGTGAAGTGGACTGAGATTCATGGAATTTAAAACAGCCATAATTATTGATAATGTGAAATTGTCTGGTTTTCCTTCTCCAACTTCAATTTCGGGTTGACGATTTTGTAGAAAAGATATTAGACTGAATGTAATTGTACTTGGAAGTGAAGATTGCGCCGACCACATATAAAGAATATCGGCTAAATCTTGTCGAGTGTCATTAAAAAGTTTCATTATCATATAATGATGTTTTGCTCCACCAAGTGCACGATTTTGTTGCAATAAATCTTGTTCCTTTAATAAATTTTAATAATTATTCAATATTTATAATACATAAAAAGTTTTTAACATTTAAAAAATATTTACAAAAAATCAGTAAAGGGTAAGTCCACGTCAGAAATATCAGAATCTGCAAGTGGTTCTTCGATTTTAATGATACTTGGTAAAATTATAGCTTTATGGGCATATCTTTGAAACCTTTAACTTTTCAATAAGAAAAAAATTTTTTTTTTTTTTGAGCACAGTATTGAAACTCTGTTTACATAAACTTCAAGAACTAAGCTTTCCAATTATACAAGTGGACAGATAAAACAAGTTGTCTTCAAAAAGTTATAAATATTTAAAATTGAGAATTATTTTTAACCTGTAACAAAAAAATATTCAACAGGTGTTTGCTTTTTAGGATAAAAAACAGTTGAAGGGAATTTTCTAAGGGGTTATAATTTTAAAAAGCAATAAAATTCGTTTAATATTTTCAATATTTATATGAATTTAATAAAATACTGAAATAATGCACTGGGTATAAAAACATGTGTCAAAAATTAACTAGATATATAAATTTTTTATTTGAATATTTACATTACATTTTAAAATAGATTTTTATTATAGTGAATTGTTTTAAAAATGTAAAATTGTAATTTTTAAAATTTACCATACGATTTTCATAGACTTTTTTCTATTTAAATTTAATATTCGTAAACTTTCCAATTTCTTTTCTCTTTTTTCCTTTTCTATTTTTCTTTTCTCTCGCATCTTATCTTTTTTCAGAATGAATTTTTTTGGATCCATTTTTATGTCTCGAAATAAACATTAAAACTTAACCTTCAGGTTTTAATAATTAATGACAGTTTCTATAAAAAAAATTATAATCGGCAACTTCGTACATAACAATTTCTTTCTAAAAAATTTCGGTCGATTACGGTCGACCGTAATTGATGAATATTTTTACATTATCTTTGCAATAAAGTATTTTTTTCTCGAAGCACATTCACGGGATGTTAAATGGCACATGTGAAAATATATACAAGTACTTTTCGAATACTTTTATATGATTTTCATCAAGTATCACTCGTATTACGGTTGTTTTCAAATTTTGTCCACGCGTGTTTTCGTTTATTTAACTTATAATAGTTTTTTGAAGACATGAAGCACATCAATTTATTATGTCTCAAAATAATTATAGTAACTTGATCTTTGATTTCCCATAAGTTATTTTAACGTGCCGCTTGTCTTATAAAAGAAAAATCATAAATACGATGATTACGGTCGAAAAGGTTAAAAGTGAGGGACAACTTTTAAAAGCTTATAAATTTTTTCACAATGAATAAAATATTAATTTCCCTGCGAAAATGTGTTCACCGATTAATTAACATTGAAAAAACATATTTCAGAATTGGTAATTTTTATTAAATATAAAACTATATCGTTTAAAGCATCAGAAAGTATGGTTAAAGACAAGTAGACTTTGTTAAAAATCGCGTATTAAAATTGAAATAATTATTTATGTATTTAATAAATTAAAGTGAAATCTTTTGGAAATGATTGATTGTATCAAGCATTAATATTTCCAACAAAAACCAACGAAAAATTTATTAAAATTACCAAAATATATGCGAGGGACATTAAAGTTAAAGGTTCTAACGAAGCTGAAGTACGCAACGTTTATATAAACGATTTTTAAAGAAATAATTTTTTAAAATGAAAAATTCTATAATTTTTTGCCTAAAAAATATTTTTTTATAATTTGTTGATTAATGAAAACTACAAGAAATATTTTTTAGGCGAAAAATTATACAATTTTTCATTTTAAAAAATTATTTCTTTAAAAATCGTTTATATAAACGTTGCGTACTTCAGCTTCGTAAGGTTCTAGAGATATGCCCTTATTTAAGAGCAATGTGTGAGTAAAAGAAATTTTTAAAATATCTAAAATTGTAGGAGTTATATCACTTTTAATTTTGATACTGCATTTTTTTCTTTCCTTTATATCTCGGTTAATTTTCAACCGATTTTGATGAATCAAAAACGATTTTTTTCAGAAAATTACGCATTTTCAGAAAATTTTAAAATAAAAATAAAATTTTGTTATTTAAATAGAAAAAAGTAAAAAACAAAATTTCTTTTAGATTTTTTTTCAATTTCGACCTCTTTTTTTTAAATTTTAATTTTTTAATAATATTCCTTTTTATTTTATCTTTAATTTAAAAAAAAATTCATCCTGGAGACTTTTTTAGATCTCGTGATATCGTCCTTTAAGTATTATAAGTCTTCATCAATTTGAAAACCGCAGGACTTGCTTCTATTATTACTTTCATTTGTTTGTTGAAATTTTTTATGGTTATGAATAACTATTTGTTTTAGAATCCTCTAAAAGAAAGCGCTAAAAACTTCAGCTACAATTTCAGGTTGCATTGTTAAGGTTTCATTACAATTTATTTTAAATTATAAATATTACAAAAAATAAAAACTTTGCTTCAAATCTTTTAATAAAATATTGATTTGCTTGAATTTTCACTTGTTTTAGTCAAGTAATTTAAAAATAAAAACATTATTACGCGAAAGTTTCTAGTTTTGTAACAATAATATTATAAAACAAATGAAAGTAGAAACACAAATCTGGATCCTAGTTTTCTTGAGATGTGGATATTTAAAGAACGATATCACGAGATCTAAAAAAGTCTCCAGGATGAATTTTTTTTTTAAATTAAAGATAAAATAAAAAGGAATATTATTGAAAAATTAAAAAAAAGAGGTCGAAATTGAAAAAAAAATCTAAAAGAAATTTTGTATTTTACTTTTTTCTATTTAAATAACAAAATTTTATTTTTATTTTAAAATTTTCTGAAAATACGTAATTTTCTGAAAAAAATCGTTTTTGATTCATGAAAATCGGTTGAAAATTGACCGAGATATAAAGGAAAGAAAAAAATGCAGTATCAAAATTAAAAGTGATATAACTCCTACAATTTTAGATATTTTAAAAATTTCTTTTACTTACACATTGCTCTTATATAAAGCTATAATTTTACCAAGTATCATTAAAATCGAAGAACCACTTGGAGATTCTGATATTTCTGATGTGGACTTACCCTATAGATAGTTATAATTTTTATTTCCTTAATTTTATTTTTTATATTTTTATCATAAATTAAAGAATTAATTTATCGCAATTTTAATCTCGAAATGATAAAGTCGATTTAAAATTGATAATAATAAAAATAAAAATGCAAATACTCACTTTCATAGGATCCATTTCTTCGATGAGAGCAACAATTCTATCTAATAATCCATCTTCTTGAAGTCTATTTGTATATTCAGTGATTTGTTTTGTTAACAAAAGAGGAATATCAAGCATCCAACTATGTCCAGCTCTTGCCTGAACTAAAGTTCTTAATGCTGAAGTTAATGCTTTTCTTCCATCATAATATAAAAGTACAGCAGTCAATCCTCTCGTTAAACCCGGATGAAAGGGCATTTGCAATTGTGCAGTGTACAAAAGATCTAATGCAATATATTCATTTAATTTATACATATCCGATATAATCAAAGTTTCATCTATCAAATCCTTAGATAATAATTGATGTCCCAATGCAGGAGACGTAATTCCATCAACGTCTCCTTTTAAAATTTCTTCACGGCATTTTGGACTTTTTGGCTAAAAATAATTTTCATTGTTAATTTTAATTTATTTACATTTTTTTAAAATTATTTTAATATTTCCTCATTTATACATTATAAACAAAAAATTTATATAATTACTCACCAAATTTTTTAATAGAGTTAAAAAATTCTGTCTATGATTTCTTAATGCTTCGGAAAATTCGTGAAATTGTGGATCGTGAGTACTTGAAAATGATGTCACATAATGTTCGACAAGACTTTGTAATTCCTTGTAAGGAGTCCATGTGTCCTGAATGTTTATTCGTTCTGTAATAATTAAAGTGAAAAAAAAAAAAATAATTGTTGCACAAAACGTATATATACAATATACAATGTTGATAAATTTCTTTCTCTAAATTTTTTTTTTTTATATTTATTTAATGATAATTGTATTATACATAAAACGACAAATAATAATTATATCACAAATTTCCAATTATTTATAAACATATAAAATAATAAAAAATATTAATTGTTATAATTGACACATGGAGTTGTTTTAAACATCAAGAGGTTAGGAAATGTAAATCTTACTTAAATATGTTTTATATGGAGAAATTTAGAAAATTCTTACCTTCTGTCATTTTCTAATGATCTTTAAATCTCAGAATAGAACAGTAACGATTGTTAAACACTTCTTTTTATGAAAAGAATTGCATAAATAGCCGGTTTACGTTTTTTCAAGGTTAGTTTAAAGGCGGGAGCGAGACGAGCGTCCTCATCATCATATCGAAAGTAATCGAAATTAATAAACGACTTCGACTTCGATATTGTAAAATTCAGATAACTTCAGACATTACAAAAAAAGTTTTTTTTTTTTTACTTTATTATTTTCATCTATTTTCCGACATTTTAATTTTTTTACACTAAATTTTGTGTTATTAAATTCTAAAAGAAGGCTTCTTTAAAGTACAAATACAATTTTTTTTTTTTTTTTTGTTCATCTTTGCGAAAGAAAAGTGTAACAATTTTAAGATCAATTCTTGTAAATTCATATGTTATTCTCTGTTGTCAAATATTCTCAACAATTCAAAGTAGAAAAAAAAGAATAAAATAATTTTTAACTTAATTTAATTTGCTATGGAAAAGAAAAATGTGTTGAAGAAATAAAATAATAACTAATTGCACGGAGAACTATATAAGTAAGGTTATGTTTACTTTATTATTTGCTTATTACTTTTTGTATAATTATTATATTTAATATTTGCGTTATATAGTGTTTATAATATTCAATATTTGTAGAAATTCGTTTATTTGAATAAAATAAGTTGGTGAAATTTCAGATAAATGCTTAAACTGATATATAACAAATTGAAAACAATGAAATTCAAAACTGGAATCTTGAAAAACATTGATGTTGAACATTTTGAAAAAGCTGAATTTAATTCTGAATTGAATGACAGTATTTGATTATTAGAATATTTAAAAATCTCATTCTAACTTCATGGAGGACTCAGTAATGCTCGAAAAGGCACTTTTGTCTATTGAGAGTCACGATATGGATTTCTCGGTCGAAATGGTAAATTGTTATTTTAGTTTAAATTTAAGAAATGTAAAATTATATTTCAAATTGTTAAAAAACTGATTAAAAATATATTTTTTTTTTTTGAAATATATAAATTGTTTCCGGAAATGTTTTCAAATAATATTGTAAATAACAAAAATGTCATTGATTTTGTATAAAAACTATTTTTTTAAATCAATTTAAAAATACTTATAAAGTTCTGTTTCTTTTTTTTTAAATTGTCTCCTAAAAATGTGATAATAAAAAAAAAAGAAAATTAAAACATCAAAAGAAAAAGGTTATTAAAATATAAAATTGAAAATTAGGAAAAACTGGACTTGGAAAGTGAGAGTACTCATGAAAATTGGGAATCTGAATTAACAAATACAAATCTCTGTGACAAAGATGATGTCAATCTTCAAAGATGTTTTATCAATATTGATTTGGATTCAATAAATCAAGAAGAAGATGATGATGATGATGATGATGATGAAGAAGAAATTATCGAGAAATCTCCATTTTTATCAATAAATAATTATCATCATCAGGCAAAATTTTACAAAATTCAATGTTTCATTTGTCAAAAATGGTTTTTAAATAATGACACAATGGTGACACATTTAAAAATTCATTGCAGTGGCAATAATTGTCAAGTATGTGATGAAAATTTTCCCAATAGCGAAACACTCTCTACACATATGTTAATTCATATTGGCATGAATCTCTTTGAATGTAATAATTGTTATAAAACATTTCCCGATAAAATAAATTTACAAAATCATTTAAAATCACATTCACTTGACGATGAATCATTAAATAATAAAAAAAAAGAAGAAAAAGAAAGAGAATTTAATATCGTGAGAAAAAAAATTTCCAAATCAATTAAAAATAATGACAATAATTTTTTCTGTGATATTTGTCAAAAATTATTTAATTCAAAAAATAATTTCAATCAACATAATCATGAAGAAAATATAAAATGTAATTTATGTAATGCATTATTTAACGATAAAGATAAATTAAATTTACATATAAATAATCATAATCATAGAATGAAACAATTTAAATGTACATTGTGTAAAAAATGTTTTACACAAAGAGCCGCATTAAATAATCATATGTTATCGCATAGTCATGATAAACCTCATGCATGTCAAATTTGTTCAAAGCAATATAAAAGAAAATCAGAATTAATGAGACATTCATTGGTTCATACTGGTGAACGACCATATGAATGTAAAGAATGTCTAATGACATTTCGCGAGAAGGCAAAATTAAATTCACATATGTTGGTACATACAGGTGAAAAACCACATACATGTCATATTTGTCATAAGGCATGTGCAAGAAAATCAGATTTAACTAGTCATATGCTTTCGCATACAGGCGGACAATATGATTGTAATATTTGTGAGAAAATATTTACGCGTAAATCAGATTTAAATCGTCATGCATTAATACATACAGGTGAAAAACCATTTGCCTGTGAACATTGTGATATGGCTTTTAGAGAAAAAACAAGACTGAATTCACATATTTTAATGCATACTGGTGATAGACGGCATGTTTGTCATATTTGTCAAAAGTCATTTAAAGAAAAGGCAATGTTAAAGAAACATTTATTGACACATATGGGTAATCAATTTTATGAATGTTATGTTTGTCAAAAAACATTTACACAAAAAACAACATTAAATAGTCATATTTTAATACATGATGATGTTTCATCATATGAATGTAGCCATTGTCAAAAGATATTTCATGATAGAAGTGAATTGAAAAAGCATTTATTGACACATGCGGGTAATAAATTTAATGATTGTCCAATTTGTTTGAAAAAATTTACACACAGATCGGCATTGAATAATCATATTTCAAATTCGCATAATACTTAAAAAAAAAAAACCTACATTGGGTGTTTGATTATAATTACTTGAAATTTTACACTGTTAGAATGTAAAATTTCTAAATTATTATGTTACAATTTTTTTTTTTTTATTATTTTCCATAATTTTTTTTTATTAAAAACAATAAGAACAATAAATAATAGTATTTTATTTTTTCATTTTTTGTAAGTATTATTTTGAATTTGTTTGCTTTTTTGTTTCCTAATTTTTTTTTATATACTTAATTCAGTTTTTGTTACTTAGAAATTTATATTTCGACAAAATATATATATATATATATTTTTTTGTTTTAATTTTTTAAATTATGTATCCAAATTAAAATACTTTGGACATAATTATAAAAAATATAAATCTTTGAAATTAATCAAGCACCCATTTTGCATACTACCATTTTTGAGGAATAGAATAAAATTAGATTTGTGTCTAGTTTTATAGAAATATTATATATGACTTTTAAAAAAGAAAAAAGATATGTTTTCTATTTTCGTGCAATGTATTTTTTATGGTGTTTATAATATATATTATATAAAATCGGTTGTTTAGATTTTTCTACTTAAAAAAAAAATATATATATATATATATAGGTTTATATATAGTAGAAAGATTCTATTTTTTGAAAGTAGTGTATTATGCGAGAGTAAAAATAAAAAAAAAAATTATAAAAGGCGAAAAATATATATGCGAAAAAAAAATATTTTGTTTTCTAAATATAGTAACAAATATTTTACGATATAATATAATAATTATTTAAAGTTTTATACGTCTCTACAATATTGTGAAACTATAAAGTATTTATTATTAAGAATTATGAAAAATCTAATACATTAATTTATAGAAATATGTTCAAATACGAAACTAAAGTATCGTTTAAAAAAAATTAATGATCTACTTTATTTTAATGTTACCTTTTCCAAAAAGAAATTATTAAATCAATATTCATTTTTCAAGTATAAATAATTTTTTGAATTGAAATAAAATTGTTTTAAAATTCAAACATTAATAAATATTTTCAAATGTCTTTTTTTATCGATTCATTTAAATAAAATGTTAATAAAATTAAAAATCATATTTAATTTTATTAATGTTATTATTTAAAATTTAATTTAAATAACAATTAAAAATTTGTTTTTATAAAAATTTGATAATCGATGGGCTTAAAAATGATTCTTTTGCATTTTAAATTAGGGCGGGAATTGTTTGACTTGATTTTTAAATTCCCGCGAATATTTAAAATGTTCTTTGAATAAATTTAAAAAATTCAAAATTTTTTCACGTTTATCACATTAAAACAATATCTTTTTAGAGTATTAATTTAAAAAGCTAATTATTTACAGAGAAAATTTTTTATATTGATTCATAGAAAATCAAAAATTAAAAGTGAAATTAAATTCTCTCTTTTTTTAGGTTATTTTTAATTTTTGTAAAGTTGTCCGGCTTTGCTCATTTATAAGCGACTAACTTCATTGGTATTAGTGATCTCATTCTCGTAAGTGTCAAAACTGTCAAATTTCTATTTTTGTGTATCCGTGTGTCAGAAGAAAAGTAATTTTTAATAAAAACACCTTTTTTTTTAAAAAAAAAGAAAAAGTATCTTATTTTATAAATATGGCTTCAGCTGGAGAGCCTCTAACATTAGCAAGAGGTAAGATAAAAATGAATTTCATAATTGTCTAGGATAACACCCATAACTCATCGATTAATTTATATCTTTTTTTTTTAAAAAAAAGGTATTTTTTATGAAAAAAAATTACTAATGTCAAGTAATTAGTTTCAGTATTCTAAGCAAATTTAACTAATTTACTTTACTATAATCTTTACTAATTTTTCTTCTAATTATTTTCTATCATAATTTTTATCATTGAATTTGATTCTAAATTTTTTATAATTAAACGTTAGAAAATATGATATCAATATTATGTTTTGTAGATATCAAAAGATCCATTGAGCTTCTAGACAAACTTCAAAAAGGTAGGAATTTATAATAAAATGATTATTACATGTACATTTATTTTCGGATAATAATTTTGGACTTACTGACACATAAATAATTCGTTTGTTATTGTGATTTAATGAAGGTGGTGAAGTGCCTGCTACAAAATTAGCAGCATTACAAAAAGTACTTCAAAGTGATTTTCTTAATGCTGTTCGTGAGGTTTATGAACATGTTTATGAAACAGTAGACATCCAGGTATATTTTTGTTCGTATTTTTTTAATTAATAAAAAATGATTTATAGGGGTAAGCGGTACAGTTGTTGCCCCCTCACAGTGATTGCCACCATTACATTACAAACAGAAATAATAACGAAATTTACATATAATATTTTGTTTTATTTATTTATATAAATTCTACAGAATATTCTGCTAATAGTGTAAAAAGATTTTTATTCTTCGACTCACTATTATGAAAATAATAGCGCTTTTCGAGAACAGTGTCCTTAGCTCTTTGAAATTTTGTCAATTTAGTTGTAAATTTGCAAGGTTAGTGGTGATACTTTCTTTGACTTTTTAACGAAAAAAATTATACATATCATTATTATTTTTTAATTATATGCATGAAAATAAGTTTAATAATAAGTAAAAAAAATTTGTTTTAACGTAATTTGACTCGATTTACCGAAAATTATAGAGAACAACTACTATCTTGCAATTAATAACAAATAACAGTCATTGCCCTTTTGGTTATTATGTCATTTTTCAGTGATTAACCGTTTATTTTCAAGACTTTTTTGAGATAAGTATTTTTAATTTTTGGACGGTTTTTCATATTTGGTGAATTAATTTTTTAAAATAAAGATGTAATTAGAGCCGCAGCATGTATTAGAATGATTTGTAATATTTTATTAACAATTTTTTAATATAAAGTATGATTTTAGGCTATCGAAAAATTGCCGAAGGTGAAAAAAGGTGTTTCGTATATGCTTCTTTAAGCAATGAAAAGCTTCAAAATCATGTAATCATTATATCAAATCAAAATAGCCAAAAATAATTTTTATTTTTACAATTGAGTCAGATTCGACAATTTTCCCAATTTTTTAGGTTAATTGTATTATTTACACTTAAAAGTCATATTTAATGAATCTTATTATTGTTAATAAAAGAAAATTAGTTTAAAAATTCCTTCTTCTTTATTAATTTCAAATTATATTCATTCTTTAATAAATTATGCAAAATTTATAATTTACATTACTATTTTATGTCTAGTGGGCAATCATTGTAAAATTGATGGTCAATCACTGTAAAAATAATGACAATCACTATTTTTTCTGTTATGTGAAGATTTTTTATTTTTTTTAAATTTATACTAATATTAAATAAACAATTCATTATTATTTTCAGATTAATGGAATATTTTAATTCCTTTACAAATGGTTTCATTTCTCATTTCGATAATTAAACATTTGTAATTTGTATAAATATATCCCCTTTTTGCTTATACTGGCAATCACTGTACCGTTTACCCCTATAGATAATGAAATACTAAAAGTTGATAATCTAATATTGCAATAAAATATACATATATATAGAAATTAATTTTTTATTTTAATAATTAGAAAAATGAGTATTATTTTTTTTTTTTTGAAAAATTTGCATTTCTTTACAGGGATCACAAGATGTTAGAGCATCAGCAACTGCAAAAGCGACTGTCGCAGCTTTTGCAGCAAGTGAAGGGCATGCTCATCCACGTGTTGTAGAATTACCAAAAACAGAAGAGGGTCTTGGATTTAATGTGATGGGAGGAAAAGAACAAAATTCACCTATTTACATATCGAGAATTATTCCAGGTGGTGTGGCCGATCGTCATGGTGGATTAAAACGAGGCGATCAGTTACTTTCCGTAAATGGAGTCGTAAGTTTTCTATTATTCTATATATTTAAAAAATAAAATTTATTCCTTCTTTTATGTCTTCAAATATATTTCTTATTTCTTAAAATAGTTACCGTCAATCTGAGTTTAGTTTGGAAAAAATAAAAAGTTTTTATCAAAGTTTTATTAATAAAAAAATTATTTTTTTTTTTAGCAATATTTTACAAAAAATTGTTTTTAATTTTTTTTAAAAAACATGTGTTGTATAACAAAATAGAAATTAAAAAGAATTCTCGAAATTAATGATTTCGAGTTCACAAATATTTTTATTGTAAATTTTTTTTTTTTTTTAATTTATAGTAAAGCAATATTTATTTTAGAGTAAAGAACAGTATTATTTCGAAATCTTGTTATAAATATTTTATAGATTAGAATTAAATGTCTCAAAGTTATTTCTAATAAGATTTTTTTATTATATAAAGTATGTAGTAAAAAATTGATATTTAATTTATGATTCACTGACAATAACAACATCCACGAGAAAAATAATTTTACACTGTGAATAATTTTGTAAATTTATAAAAAAAAAAAAAAAAAAAAAATAAGTTGTTTTTGTTTTTAGAATTATAAGTATTGTAATTGTCTAAAATATTTATAAATTTGTAAAGCCACAAAAAAGCGTTTAATTTTTTAAAAATTTATTACAGTGCGTTGAGGGTGAAAATCACGAGAAGGCAGTCGAGCTTTTGAAGCAAGCTCAAAATTCAGTGAAATTAGTAGTTCGTTATACTCCACGTGTTTTAGAAGAAATGGAACTTCGTTTTGATAAACAAAGAGCTGCACGCAGACGTCAACACATGCAGTAAAGCCTTAAGGATGCTTCTTTTTCTATATATTATATAGTTCGTTATACAAAAAAAGGAAAAAAAAAAAAATTATATCAATTCACTGCATTTATAGTATTGCAATTGTTTTTAAAATTCAACAATTAGATACATAATACTTATTTAATATTTAAGTTATAATCATGTATTACTTGCAATAATAAATCATTCACAACTAACTTTAGATTAAAAACTTTACTTTATATCCTGAAAAAATTCAAAAATTAAATTATATACAATTAAATAAATAATTTAAAAACTTAAATAAATTCAAAGGGATAAATTTCAATTAAATTTTTAAAGAACATAGACAAAATTAATTTCTTTTATGTAATGTTCATTAATTAGAGTTCTGTTGTGTTACAAACTAAAATATTACAATTAAAATTTTTCTTTTTTTTTTCATAAGCAAGGCCACAAACTTAACAAACATTTTACATGTGATTTGTTTAAAAATTAGTCATAATAAATGGTTGTTAGTTATCATAATAATAAAACATCAGGCTTCGGGCTTTATAAGTCTTCATATACACAGCATTAATAAAACTCAACAATTTACACACACACACGCACGTACACACGCATACAATTATACAAATAATATAATAAAATTAATTTTAGTGGAAAAACTCACAACAAAATAAAAAAAAAGTAATAATAATAATAATAATAATTTAAGAAAACGCCTCTCGAGTGGCAACAATTAATTATTATCAATATATCATCAAATAACAATTTTTTATAAGTTTTGTACAACATTCGGCAATACAATTTTATAATATACATATATATATATTGTACTGCTGAAAAAAATATCGCATTTTTTTTTTTGCAATATAGAAAATTACATTATTTACACTCGATATAGAAAGTAACGCTCCAAAGCCCATTCAATATTATTATGTTACTTGGATGTTGAATAAATTTTTCTAATACTAAGATATACATATGTTACAAATTACAATAATAATAATAATAATATAAGAATTCATAATCGACGCAACAGAACTTGAAGTTTGGCACGACATTCTCTGAATATATGTATATGTATATTTATATAACATTATAATATGCAAAATCAGAAAAAACAAAGCAAGTGAATTAAAAATACAACACTTGTCTTTGAAATGTATATTCAAAATTAGAAAAATTAATTAATTTAGACTGTTCATTTTTATCATAAATAGGGCGAAATTTATTCTGAACCAAATAAATTCAACATTGATGATTCAAAGTAAATAAATTTTTCACAGTAATAATATATAGGCGAAATAGAAATTTTGCAATTTTTTTTTTTTTTTACTCCAAACCATTAAATACTATCTATATTAGTAAAATCTTACGCAACTAAATTGCACACATAAGAACATATTAATTAAGTATGAGAAAATTCTACATAAAAAAAATGTGGAAAAAATTTCAATTGTTAATAACTTTATTAGAAAAATTTTAATTTAATTAATTAATTTATTAAAAAAAAAAAAAATGGATCATTTTTTCTCTATAAGTATTTTATATATGTAAAATTTTCTCACACTGAAAAAAATTGCAAATAATTATTTTGCCGGTTATTATGAATTAATTTAATTGATGTTTAGAATTTTTTTTACGTCGAATTATCTGTAATTAATTTTTTCAATGTAGAGTTTATTTTTCTTTAGACATTTAAATAACAGTCCTATTTTATGAAACAATTGAAATTTGATCAAGTGTTGCGTTAATAATTCACTGAAACGAGCAATTTATTTTGATTGTCTGTGGCTAAAGGGGTGTTCGGAGAGACCTTTAAATTTTAATTTATTTTTCTTTTTTTTTAATGTTAGGCTTTTATGATTTTATGTTTTCTATTCAGCCAGTTTTTTCCAATAATAGTAATAAAATATTTATCAGAGAAATTGCTCTTTTTTATAAGTCTGATGTGATTGTAATTTCCTTTAATTACAATTATTTGATTTAATTTTTTTTTTTTTTTTTTTTTAATGGAAAAAATTCAATTTTTCCATAAAAGTTCAAAACTTTAAGGTACCATTTAAATTTTGTACGTACATTTTGATTAGATCTGTTTTATAATAGTTATCACTCAATGGATAAATTTACAACAACAACAAAAAATATATATATATAAATAAATAAATAAATAATTTAATTATCTACACTTATCAAAATATTTTTATTTATACAATTAGAAACTAAAAATTTTCTAAATTGAACCGATTTTGTTTTGTCAATGTTAAAGATTTCAAATATATGAATCAAATATTGAAAACTTACAATATAAATTCTTTATATTAAAAAATCATTTTAAATAAAAACAAAATTTTATTTTTTTTACATTCAATTGATTTAAAATTATTTTATTATTACTATATATATATCAATAAAATGCAATAAATTTTAAAAATAAACAAACAAAAAAATGAAAATTTTTTAAAAACCAATATTATAAATATATTCAGGTACAAAATAAAAGAGAAATGAAAAAAAAAACAATTAGCAAAAAACCGGCTGATTAGAGATTATATACCTATTTATCAATTGTTACTGGTGTACTTTTTTGTTTTACGGTATTTTTTTTTTTTTTGACTAATATATCAACTATAATTAACTTAACAATTAACTATTGCTAGTGTGACAATAAAAGGCTTTAAGCCCCTAATCAATTAGTTTAGAATTTAAGCTACATGGAAGAACAGACCTTCAGTCGTAGCAAACGGAAGATAGTTTTTAGAATTTGAATATAAATCATCCAAATTGCGTGATTTTTTTTCTTGATAAAACTACATATTTATATGTATATTTTTAAATCTACAGTGCGATTTCAGTTTAATAGTAAAAATAAAAATTTTTCTTTTTTTTTTTTTTTAATTAATATTGTGCCTATTGGGAAAAAAAGCGGACAAAGAATGCCAGACGATGTGTTCAAAAAAGAAAAAAAAAATGATAATTCAAAAAATTGCTGTGTTATTAAAGTTTCTCACTACGAAACTAGAAAATTAAATCTACAATAACGATGCGATAACTTTAACAATATACTCATTTTTTTTTCTTTACGATATCACAGTTAATACGTAAATCTTGTTAATGTTACGTCGAAATAATATTAGAAATTTAAAAAAAAAAAAAAAAAACAAACAAAACTTTACACTAATATAAATGACGTTTTGTCCATTTCAATTTTTCCCTACTTTTTTTATAATTAAAATATACAATATAACAGTTTTCTTTAAAAAAACAAAAAACTATAGTAATAAAATTTGTTTGAAAAAAAATTTTCATTTTTTAAATTATACAATAAATGCTTTATATTTATAATTGATCTTGAGAAAAAAAATAATTATAAATTTTGCTAAATTTTGAACAATATTAAAACGAATTTAAATTTAATTTCAACAATAAATTAACTCAAAGTATATTTTCAAAATATATGAATCAAACACAAAACGAATTATTTAAAAAAAAAAAAATACAAATAAATGAAAATTTCATATATTTTTCATTATGCAAAAATTCGAGAGATCAATTTTATAAAATCATTTTTTAAAAATAATTTTCTATTAAAAATTAATAATATTCATAATATTAAAATTATTTTAAATTTCTGAAAAATATAGTAATAGTAATAAACAATAATAATAATAATAATAATAATAATAGTGCCTAATTATACTTTTATACAATTAACATAAATTAAAATATTTAATAATGAAATTTTCAATAATTAAAAAAGATAATATCGTTTTAGAAACTTTCACAGTCTGCGTTTGATGTTTTTTTTCTAATTTGAGTTTCCACAATTTCAATGTTACTTGTTTTTCCAAAAAAAAGTGATAAAACTACTAATAAAATCGAAATACATTAATTTTTTTTAATGGCATTCTTCTCTGCACTGTCGGGTAAAATGTTCATAGGCATTTAAATTCGATATGATTATGTGAAAAAAAATTTTTTTCTCAAAATATAATTTTTCATTAAAAAATGTTAGACAATTCTAAAAAAAAAAAAATAAAACTAAAATAACAAATTTAATTATTAAATTCTTTAATTAAAATTTCTTTCTTTAATAATAGAATTTTACTCAATTTAGAAATTTGATTTTGTTAAAATAAATTATATGTGCTGATACGAATTTGTAACATTAAATCCGAGTGCATTACATTGATAATTTTTAAAATTGGTGTTTACCAAAAAAATTTTTTTTTTTTTAGGAAGAACTTTTATCACGCGGGCGGAGCCCTGTAAAAATATACCTTCTTTTTCTATATAGTATGTATATAGTCTACACAACACTTACAAGGCTCGCAGTTTCGAGACTCACCTCTAGTTTTTAATTTTTCTCTTTGAATTTAGTTGATTTTTTTTTATTTGATTTTTATTTAATTTTACCATTCTTTTTTTTTTTAGATTACCATTGAGTGTTTATTATAAAAATAAGCTGGTATTTATTCAATCACCAGACCTGCGTAGTATGTGCTCATAAGTGAAAAATAAGAAATCTAGAAGCGAGTTCGAAATTAATAATTGTCTGCTCTCGCCTCACGAATCTATCATCATTATTATTATATACAGCGTATAATAATTGAAATCGATCTCAAAAGCCACAGAGAATAGAAAAAAGAGAAAAAACGATACATTTTTTTTATTTCGACCTTTCTTTTTTTAAAAAAAAAAATAATAATAAAATAATTATTATTATCATCTAATAACAGTGTGATAATAATTTATTTTGTGAATTAATCATAATTTTTATGATCAAATTTTCGCACACATTGTCATGTCAATCTTTATCCAGAATTACAATTGAATTTGCCTCATCTTTGGTACAAAAAAATTATTTGACGCGTATTTTTGAAAAAGAAAAAAAAATAGCTATAAAAAATTAATAATATTCTATCTACTTTTGTCTTTTACTTCAGTCCCTATTTGTCTCCAAAACTTATTATTATATTTTTATTAAAAAAAATTTTTTAAACAATTTTAAAGTTAGTCAATTTTCTTTTTTATAAAGAAATTAATGAATTTTTTTTTTTAAATTTATAATATTATACATTTTAATATATTGCATTATTAACTTAATATTATAAAACATTTTAAAATTCAATAATATATAACTATACTTAATATTAATTTAATAAAAATATTGTTTATTTAATAATTTTTTATATTATTATATATATTAAAAATCAATCATAATTAAATGTAATAATCAATATTCTAAATATTCTTCAAATTTTCTTTTTATGTTTAATAAAAAACAAAATAAATAATTCAAAATTTCTTATTAATGTAATAGACAAAAAAAAAAAATAATTGCACAATATATTAAAGTTGAGATAAATTAAAATTTAAGTGACAATAAATACTTTTTCTTGTATTTTTACTATTTTAACAAAAATTAAAAGAAAAAAAATTTTATGACGATTTATAAAAAAAAATACAAGTAAAATAATTTTTTGTTATTTTTTCAATGGTTTTAATTTTTTTTAACACAAAAAAAAATAAATATTGTCTTTTTTGAACAACTTAAATATCAAGAGATATTTTTACCTCTTTTTAAAAATATACAATCGAAAATAAATTTTTCAAAATATAATCTCGGAAAATCGAGAGAGACAGATTCAATAATCATTCTGTATAAATTCACGCGTACACGGTACGTTAAATATATTCTCTTTAAATATATTATATAAATTTTTAATAATATGAATAGTAATCAATCGTATTTCTATACATATCTACAGAAGAAAATCTAATATAGATCTATTATCAATATTTAAACTCTCTATGAATTAATATATTTCTATATATATATATATATATATATATATGTATAATCATTCGCAACATTTGACAAAACATTGTCAAAAATCTTTCTTGCGTTTTTTCATTTTTTTCTTTCTCATTCATTTACACTTGACTCGAATTATTTAGACTACTTCGTTTATATAATTTATAATATAATATACATATATGTATATCTCTATATATTTATAATATTTATAGACTGATATACAGGTAATTAATCTTTTACTGTTTTTATTATATTCTAATATTGCTTCAAGATTAGTGCTACGGTTGTTTGTTTTGTTTGTTTTTTTTCATTTTGGCATTTAGCGAGTTTCAAACCCTGAGCAACCGCCAATACCGAAGATTTACGATTTTTCGGAATTGTATATAATACGGTTGTGAGATGTGAAATTTTTTTCTCTTTATGTGGTGAAGGGAAGAGAAGGGGGAAGATTTTTTTTTTTTTTTTTTAACGCGTTTTCTGTAAAACAGGGAAAAACAATTCAAGAAAGAATTTCGAAAAAATTCTCTCATTTAAAAAAAAAAAAATTGATTCAGGCAGATCTTTTTCTTTTTTTGAAAATGCGATCTTGATTATGAAGGTTGCTCTATTTGAATATCTTTCGCGTGATTCCTATATATATATATATATATCATAATAAAAATAAGAAGAAAAAACCGAGAATTTCTTATAGCGCTGCCATGAATTGACACATGATATTATATATATATATGTATATATTACCCCTTGACCTGTTTGAGGTAACGGTTGCCCTCGCCCCACTCTCTCCAGCGTCGACGTCGCTTGTCATTATTATTTGAATAATCATTATTACTGCTGGTTGATCTCCTTTTTGCTTTTGGCGCTCCTTCTGTTTTTGATCCTCCCCCTCCTCCACCGCTATATCCTTGCGAATGATACGATCGATTTTGATTCAATACTGTGCTGACACCAGCTAAATTCAATAAAGCATCTGCACCTTCGGCAATTTTTCTTTGTTCATCGAAATCCGCACCTGAAGATTCGGTGTTTGAACATCTTTTGCTGGAGGGAAAAATTTTAATAATCATTTTTCTATCGATTTTCATTCTAAACTTTTTAAACAAATAGAATTCTAAAATTTAATTTTTCAACTGAATTATTAACATATTGCAACAATTTTTACTAACTTTATTTATCAGGGTTGCCATAAAATTTAATTCATATTTTTTCTAACTTTTATAAATAAAAATTTTGCCTTTTTCCGAATTTTTGAATTTAGCTCTACTGTTTATTTAAAGGAAATAATTTGACGGACAATTAAAGCCAAAGTCGGTGCAGTTTCACATTTTTAGTTTTAAATTAAAAAAAAAAAAAAAAAAAAAAAAATGTTTACTTTTTTTTTCAGTTAAAGTATGGACAATTTTAATTTTTAAACACTTTGAATAATTGAAAGTTATTTTTGGATAAAGATTAAAAATTGTTACAAGGAGAATAATTTCCCTTATGATCTCATAAAAAAAACATTAACAAAAGAATAGAATTTTTTTTATCTTAAATACTTATACTAATATATGTACTAATAATAATGATAAATCTATTAACACGAATAATAAAGTTTGATTTTTCCAAGAATATTATTACACTCATATATTATATTCCTGATATTTTAAAATCTATTTTAAACTTAAATGGAAAAATTTCAGTTGATTTCTTTTTTTTGGCATCTATGAATTTTTAAAATTTGTTACTTTCATCTTTCAAAAATAGAATCCCTAATTTTGAGAAAAAACTGACATTATACCAAAAAATAATACAAAAATTTAGTAAATAAATATTTAAAAATTTTTTTCTATAAATAGAATAATGTAAATAGATTGTAAAAATAAAAAAATGCTAATAATTTCGAACCTTTCGAGTTTAATAGAAGTGATGCAACTATAAGTATGATCCTCACTAGAGCTCCTGGTGATTACCGGAACGAGCTTTTCCGGATCCGGAAACTTTCTCTTGCGATCTAGACAAGCAATGAGAGACCTCAATTCAATACTTAACGGTCGTCCGTTATAAACACCGCATTCAATTCAACAAAAAAAAAGTCTTCCACAGTCATAAAAAGCATCTAATAAACAGTTAATTGTTTCGTTAATAATTTCTATAAATAAATAATAATAAAAAAAATATATATCTTTGAATATCATGAGAAATATAGAGATCACAGTAGAATTTAATTTTAGATGAAAAGGATTTTTTTTTTTTTTTTTTCAAAAAGAGATTTTGAAAATCAAAAAAATTTAACAAACATGTTAGTTTTAAAAAAAAAAAATTCTTAAAACTTTATCATGTAAGGTAAAATTTGTCATATTTCTAAACAATAAATATTGAATTTAAAAATGTTAATAAATAAACTTTCTCGAGAAATATATAAGAAAATTGTGAAATTTTGATATTTTTCAAATATTAATATTTTAAAATTAATTTTTACAATTTTTTTTTATGCCATTCTCAAATTAATTGTATTTAATAAATTAAACTCTTTTGGATAAATATCAAAGAATAAAATTTATCTTTATAAATTGTGTAATTTTTTTTTTCCTCTATTAATTTTTGTCAATTTTTATTTTTTAAACTAAAAAAAAAAAAAAAATGTCATTAAAATTGAAAGACAGGGACCAACTGTGATTTCTTCAAATAATAAAATAAAATGTACCTTTATTATGATTTAAAATAATGGGTCCGTGTTTAAAAGAAAGCATGGCAGCCGCTGCAGCATCAACATCACTGTCAATCTCATTGTCATGTGTATCGCAAATATTGCTTGATGCAAGTCTTTTTGAAAGATAAGGAAAGAGAACGGGATCAGGAAGTCGTGTGCTGACACTTTTTCTTGGTACTTTCTCGGGCGATGAAATATTTTGAGCAGTTGGCGGAGGAAATGGGGCACGTGAGAGTGCTTGTATCAAATTTGGACGATATTGCGCATCCACCATCCACAAAGAACCTTTTCCCAAATTCTGAAAAAAAATGCACACAAAAATTATATGTATAAAAAAAAATAAATAAATAAATTATCTCATCAAAATGTTAATTCAAATAAAAAGTTCATTTCACAATTACAAAATTGGAGAATGAAACGAAATTTGTAATCGTTACAATCTATTTTGAATTAACATGTGATCTAAAAATAAACACATTGAACTATAAAGTGAAAATGGTGTGTAGTAGACTCACTGAGGCCTTTTCAACTTTTCGAAAGCACTTATTTAAACTCAAATTGTGTCTGACTGAGTTCTTCCAGCCGGTTGGGGCATTTCTAAAATATGGAAAATGATCGAGAATCCAAGCGTAGACCTCTTTAACTGGTAATGCTTTTACTGGACTATCCTCAATTGCCATGAAAATTAAACACGAAAAAGAATATGGTGGTTTACTATTTTTGTGTAATTGAGGATCATATGGTATATGTGTTGGATGCTTCATGCGATTTGATACTGGAAGATTATTATTGCTCAATGAGATCTTTGAGTGATTGCTTGGTATTCCATCAAAGAAGATTTTCTCCTGGAAAATTTGTGATACTTTATGATTTCTACCTGCCGATTGATAATTTGGATTTTGCACTGAACTATTTGGACTCTTGCCGTTGCTCTCTGTAAAAGTTTAAATGTATTTTTTTTTTTTTTATTTTAATTTTTTTAATATAATAACAAAAATTTATTTTTATACAATAAATAAATTAATTTCAATTTTGTGAAGATAGTTGGAAAAGTAAGAAAATTTATTTAACATGTTTGATTTTTTTATTTTTTTTTTTCATACCTGGTGAATAACTTTCATCAAGACTGGATACAGAATTTGTATTCTCTGAGAGATCATCGCAAATATTGTTGTTCAAGACATTTTCTTCTTTGGCATTCTTGGAAGATTTTGAAATTTCAAGACTCTTCAGTAGATTTTGCTGATGAAGCCAAGTAAGAGATGTCAAATCATCATCGGACTGATTGCTTTTCATGGATTTATCACTTCGTGGACTTCCCTCATTCAATTCGTCAATGGAGCTGCCTTCAGTTGCAATGTCTTCGTCTCTCACAGAATAAACAGCTTCACCACAGTCAAGGACGTGCGTGACAGTCAAACCAACGGCAGTTTCCATATTTGATGTATCCGGCCTGTCTGGTGCCATTATTTTACTTTTTTTCAATTTTTTCAATTTTTTCAATTTTTTTTTTTTTTTTTTGGTCTTTCAACTGCAAAATTCCAATTATAGAAAAAAAAGTTCAATTATTCGAAATATCATAAATTTTTAAAATTGAATTAAATTTCGAAAATGAAATAACTTAAATTAAATTCAAGTATTTCTTTCATTATTTGGTAAATAATAAGGTTATTTAAACAAAATATAAGTTAATTTCCAAGCAAAAAAAAAAATTTATGCACACTATGAAAATTCGTTTGAAATTTTTAAAAATTCTTAACAATTTGACAGATATTTTGTATTCTGTCAATCAGCTGTTATGGTTGCACGTGACGTTTCAAAAATACATACGTCACTTCTTTCTTAAACATCAAAAGAAAGGTTATGTTTACATCGAAACGTGTGTGTGTGTGTGTTTAATATATCATTGATACCTTTTTTTTTTTTTTAAAGTTAGGGGCAATGATTTTTCCAAAAATAATTTATTATTTTATAGCTCTTAATTAAATTACTCTATAAAATTTCTAATATCAATAAGTGTCATTTTTTTTCTCGTCACATTAAAAATAACATTTTAATATGGTAATAAATTTAATTTAATTTACCTATGGTTAACTTTCATTTGTTTTCCACATAGATAACTAAAAACTTTTCATTAAAAAAGAAATAATATTTTGAATTTGAAAAAATTGTTTAAAAATCGCGCAATTTTTCTATAATAAATCACGTGACAGATTCTTTTCGTTTACATATGTAACTAGTGCACTATTGGTGCAAGATCGATGATGTTGCCAACTAATCACCAACCGGAGACACGTCACGCAAGAAATGAGCTTACTCTCAACTTAATATTGGATGCGTTTGTATTTTTGGTACTGCACATACATATATATATATACACACACGCAGATCTTGTTTATATGATAACAATGCGCGACAAAATGGCTACCGTTTATTCAAAGAAAGTGCATTCAATACACTAAAAACTTTGTCACAAAATAACTAATTACAAAAGAATAATAAATAAAAATCACTTTCATTAAATGTCAACACTTATAACTTTTTCAATAAATATTTCAATCCACAAACAAAACTCATGTTTGTATTTTGATTTTTTTAAAGGAATTTTAAATATGGCGTCGCCCTTTTGAATGCATGTTGCGTGTGTATATATGTATTTTTGCATTGTTAATTATGCGATATCACGGCGATGAAAATTTTCTTTTTTTTTAACAACACTTTTTATGAGTATTCAAACAATATCTATCCAATATTTATAAATTGTCTTTCTTTTTTTATTTATGTTAATAGGTTTAAAAGAAAAGATATGTTCACGAAATAATAAAGACAGATTTTTGTTTATAAAGTTGGGAGAAAAAAATTGATAGTGTACATGAAATTATTTATTATTCTTAGAGAAAAAAATAAATGAATTATTTTTGTTAATTTTTTTTTCAAGAATCGTGAAATAAAAATGTCAGCTAAATACACGATTGCATTACTTGTTGAATTCAAATATGGAGTTGATAATGGATTACGAAACTTGAGTATAAGAAAATAAAAATGGCTACGGACATTGCTTGCACACGGCATCAACAAGATTTTCCATGAAAATAATTACAAAATAATAAATTGAATTTTTGAAAGAAAAATTATTCTTCTATAACACGTAATAGTTAAGCTGAATTTAGACAAAATCACTTGCTCTATTTTCAATAGTTTTCCTTCGACATGTCGTCACACTCTTCACAATTGCCCTCAATAGCAGGAAAATATAAAAGAAAACCTCTTCTTACACTGATTTTTATATCAAAAATAATATCAATAAAAATGTTAAAATTATTTTTCTTCACAACAAATTTTCAAAAAATCAAAATGTTTTTAGAACATTCAAC
This sequence comes from Leptopilina boulardi, assembly GCF_019393585.1. Lineage (NCBI taxonomy): Eukaryota > Metazoa > Arthropoda > Insecta > Hymenoptera > Figitidae > Leptopilina > Leptopilina boulardi. The sequence continues at coordinate 1,848,936 of NW_026137864.1, forward strand.
ACATGATCTGGCGTTTTGCGTCTTCATGTTCACCATGGTCATTATTTTCTTTTTTTTTTTTTAAACTAATTGTATACAATTTACATTGATTGTTGAATATTAATTTTTAAAAAGGTTTTTGAAAACGAGTAAAATGTTTCTTTTTCAAAAACTTACGTTTTCACTCACGCAGACGGTGTTCTGGAATACTTTTCCCAATGAGGAGCATCTCAAGCACTTACTCTCTACACAAATATCCAGCTGATCTAAACGCCATATTGGTTTATTTTGACGTCAGTAAAAAACACGATATATCGCTGAACAATATATCGAAATTCAAATTTAAAAAAAGGAGGGTTTACACACCAAGAAATTTTCTTTAAAAAACCATCGTTCCATATATATTTATTAAAATATAAATGATTTTTAAAAAATGAACCAATTGTTATTGTTTTTAAAACTCTAAGTTTTTTAATTTCTTCAATTATTATATTTTGTAAATTCAATTTCTTTTTTATTGCTTGACTTTGAAAATTGCGAAAGTGGGAATAATAAAACTAAAATAAATAAATAATTTTTATTAAAATATTATATAATAAATTATCCTTTATTTATTAAAATGTTAAATAACCAACAATTGAACATTTGAAAGCAAATTTTTTATTTTCACTAAAATTTCGAATCTCACAGAGATGAATAATCGGAATGTCAATAAACGTTTGAACAAATTGATCAACACTAATATGAAAGACATGGTTTTGTGTGAAATGCATTTTTCTTTTTGTTCCTGGAAATCTAAATTGTCACAGCCGACTTAACGTTAGATATACATACTACATATGTATATTTCTAATATATATATATATTTATTATTTTTTAAATATATAAATAGAACTTGATTGTAATAATAGATAGAATAATAATAATATTATTATTATTTTTATCTAAGATCTACAATTATTTTGATAGTGAATGTGTACTTTTTCTTTAATAATATAATATTTAATGCGAAATATTATTATTAATGCACTGTAATTCCTACCAATATTTACATTCAATATTTAACATATGTGTGATTACATTTGAAATTTAACTACGTCCTTTTAAATTCGAATAAACATATTTATTCAAATTTAAAATGTCATAGGTAAATTTCCCATGAAAACGACCATATATACTCTAATTAGTACTTTTTTTTTTTGTTTATTAAAGTTTGTATTTTTTTTTCTTTTTTGGATGGAAACCAAATAACAATTATATATTCTGTTCTTCCTTTTTTTTTCAAAAATCACAAATGTTTCATTAATTATTACAACTAGAAGAAGTTTTTTTTTTTTATTTCAATTAATTATTATTATTAAAAATAATAAACAGGATTTTAATTTTATCAACAGAAAATTGACAACTGGCACAGTTTAAAATTTATGGCACTGCCCCACTTTTTTTTTTGCCAACAAAATAAATTTAAACAAACAATAAACAAGATCCTCAGTGAATGTGTCATTTTGTATAAAAAATAGAATAGAAAAATTTATTTCCGAGTAAAAAAATAGCCTCATGAAGATTTCAAAGAAGTTGAAAAGTACAGAGACCCTATTTTTCTTTTTTTTTTTTGTTTGTTTCTTTCTTTTTACAGAAAAACAAAAAAAAGAAAACAAGAGTTGTCAATCATTTTCCATATTTTATCTTAAGCATGACGTTTTGTTTGTTTGATTTTTTTCTTCAAAAATAAATTACATCTGAAAGCAAAAGAAATAAAGATTTTCTCTTTAAATGAAAATGAAATCTATTCTTGTATTCTAGTCTATTTTTGTGCAGGAATCGCAAACACGAACTGGATTTAGCCAACCGCGACGAGGGACTGGTTTTTTATGTTGTGAACAATCTTGACATACACCACGACCACAATCACGACAATGATGTAGAGGAACCTTATCTGAGAATTCTTTATCGCAAACACAACAAAGAATTACTTCCGAGTCAGGAACCCAATACGTAGGCCTTGCAGTGTCTTTAATCAATGCTAAAATAATTTATATGTTTAATTATATTTAGTCAATTATCTTTAATAATTATTTAATATGAAAAAAATTTCTTTGTTATATTTACTAAGAAAATATATATTCAAATATTATTCTAAAAAATTCATTAATTTAAATTTTCAGGATATGTGAATTAAATAAAATTGATGAGAAAAAGAAAGTTGTATTGGAAATAAAGAATTAAAAATTTTTAAATTCTGATATAAATTTTGTACTTAATGAATTTAAGAGAATATTCACATTTTTTTTTTTTTTTTTTTTTTTTTTTTTTTTTTTTTTTTTTTTTTTTTTTTTAATACTGACAACTTACATTTAGAATAAGAAAGAACAGATCCAACAGCGCTGAATGTTGAAACAACGTGCTCAGAAACTTTTCTGACACTAACATCTTCTGTATTTTTGGACTCGTTATTCGAATTTGTCTCTTTATTGTAACAAAAATCACAAACTCTAACGGGTGTATTCCAATTTCTCTCTGGTACACATTTTGTTCTTGACGAACATGAAGCACAAAAACCTTCGCCACAAGAGCGACAATGATGTTTTGTGTCCGTAGGTCCAAATAAATTATTGCACTTATGGCAGTGTTGAATCTCATTATTTGGTCGCCAATAAGTTGGAGCAACTTGATCGGCAACCCAAGCGGTTATTGCTTTCGTCGGTTGTAAAGAAACATTTGTTACAGCTTCACTTAAATAGGAGACTCCATCGAGTACTCTCTGAGCTGTATTTTGTGGTGTAATACTGATATTTGTCTGTAAAATTTGTGAAAAATTATAAAAAAAAAAAAATTCAGAACATAAATCATTAAAAATATATATAATTTCTTTTTTAATTCTAAATTTTTTTCTAATTTTCTGATTATTTCTTTTAAAAATATTCGATTTTAATTTTACCGTATTCCAAACATGAGTGATTTCAGAACGAACAGACACATCCTCGGGATTCTTATTACCATACCAATATTGACGGCTTCTGTAAATTTCTCCGCATTGCGGACATTCAATTACGTATCCGGTCCATGCATATTTCGCCAAACCGTACCAACTACTGTCATTTTGTGTTTGTGTTCGACTCGTCACTATAACTTCATTTCCATTTCCATGGCATTGTTTGCAAATGTATACTACATTTTCATACTGATGCTGATACCGACATCTTTAAAAAAAAAATTAAAATAAAATTTCAAGAGAATTTTTAAAAAAATGTCCATTTAGTAAATAATATTAAAATATCTAAAAATTTCATAAAAATTAAAAGCCTAGAATATTTGGAGATAAAAATCTATCATTCAAAGTGTATTACTTAATTATTATAATCCAATATTTTTTTTTTTTCTATTCATAAAATTTACTAATCACAATTTCCACAATATTGAAATTATATACTAAATTTGTATTTAATATAATTAAAATAACATCCTTTAAATAATTTATTATATTTACTAAAAATACTCAAGGCAACTAATTGTAAACAATTTTGAGAAATTTAAAAATTATTTACAAAAATTTATAATGTAAAAACTAAACAAAAATACTATTTTTTTTTTTTTTTTTTGCTATTTCCATTGAGTTACTTCAAATAGACAACAAAATTTAAAAATCAGTCTTAAATTTAATGCAAGTATTTAAAAAAAAAATTTACTAAAATCTGTTGAAATCTGAAGACTGTAGGCTATTTTAAATCTCGTTTTCTAATTTTGTCCTAATGTTGCCTCCCGCCCTTTCTAAATTTTAACAATTTTTTTTTTTTTTTACCAAAAGAACTGAAATTTAATACAGTTTTTTTTTCCAAAGTGAAAAGGAAAAATAAGATTCAAATTGAAATTAATTTTACTATCGTTATATAAAAAAAAATTTTTAAATTTACGGAAAAAAAGTTTGTTTTTTTCCTTAAATTTTATAATTCTCGATTACAATTTTGTTTTTTTTGCAAAAAAAAAAAAAAAAAAAAAAAAAAAAAAAAAAAAAAAAAAAAAAAAAAAAAAAAAAAAAAACAATTACCTGGTATCACTTGTATGTGGTTTTCCTTCACGAAGATGGCCCATACTATTTTGACATCGACATCCACAACTAAAACATTTCACAGGACAAGTGAAATATTGATCGGGAAATAGAATAATTGAAATATTTTCAATTTCACCAGAGAATTTGTCATTGAGAATTTTTAATGTATTGTAAACTAAATGCGGTTTTCTTGCCGATCTAACAGTTGTATTGTCTAATTCATTTCTAATTGCCAAACGCAATGGTTCATAATCAGTTGGAGGATTTAAAGTTTGAACTCCCACATATTTAATTGAACTGAATGCCTCAAATTCCAATCGCATTTGAGCGAATCGTGTTCTTAAAATGTCTTCTGCACTTTCGGCTGCATCTTTAAAATCATTATTATTATTATTTTTTTTTTTTGCTTTATTTTACAACAATTAAAATTAGAAATAATATGTAAAAATAAAATTACCATTTGTTAATGGACTCGTGTGTCTTGTTTCGTGAAAAATAATTACACTCGGTCCTAAATTACTGACAGAACTCAAAACTCCTTCCCTCTGACCAACAGCCTGCAAAGCTGATTGAAAATGATGACTGTAAGCGCGAGAGGCTGCTCCCAAAAATGTAAATAAATCACGATGTAATCTTTCAGCACGAGTTCTATAAACAACAATATCAGAAACTGCCAAAACTTTTAAAAGTAATCTTGTGCGTTCATTTTCATGTACAGTTACACCTGAAAAATAGAGAAAAAAAATTGTCAATTTTTTTTTGTTTATCGCATTTCATTGAAATTTATTTAAAAAAAAAAATAATAAATTACCTAAAAGTCCTTCAGTGTCCAAGCAAATAATATTAAGATTTGGATCAAAAGCAGCCCAAACGCCAAGTGTACATGAGCTTTGTTCATTTGATGTTTTAAAAATTTCTCTACCTTTAAAAAATGTTTGATTAAATGTATGACTTTTACCATCACCTGTATTGCCAAATATTGAAACAACTTTAATTTTTAATTCTTTATCGTTACAATTCAATTTATTGATAAATTGTTCAACATTAGAAACTTTAAGACGTTCCTTTTCGTCAATGAGAAGAAAACTTTGTAATTCATCAAATGAAAGTGATGATGATTTTGAATTAATTCCTTGTAATTGTGATGAAACACCATGTAGAGATAAATTATTTCCCCCTTGATTAAATGGTATAGTCAATAATTGATTTTCATCGCGATTATTTATGGAGAGACTGTCTAAACTTTCCATAATTGCTGGACTTGTTCCATCAACACGATGGCCATGCCAAATTGAGTGAGTTTTACTTCGATAATCTAAAGCACTCATTTTGCCCTTTTCTGGAGTTTTTTTTTTTTTTTTTTCAGTGCATGGTATTTTAAACCTGTTAAAAATAGAAAAGTTGATCTATAATTATTTACAAAGACTTTCTCTATTGGTTTTTAGTTATTCTATTTTCATTCTCTAATAATATAAAAATGTTTGAGAAAAATATTATATTTACAAAAAAAACGTTAAATAATATAAATAAACATACAATTAAAATAAATTTATATATATAGAAGTTTAAAAAATATATTTTTAAATTTATAATTTCATTATGAATAGAAATTAATACAAAAATTATCAATACACGATGAACAAAAAAGGAATAACAGTAATATTGATAAAATTATAATTATAACTGTCAGAAGGTTATCCTAACCCTAAAATTGTTTACGCGCATATAATTTCGTAAATATAAAAAAAAATAATTTAATTTTCACATTTCAAATGAAAAAAAAAAAACATATTACTATACAAAATAGAAATAAAAGTTATTTTGCAAAAGAAAATTGCGGAAAAGAAACACTCGAGGACACCAATTGAAAATTTTGTCAACAACTACTGCGCAATTTCCAATATAGAAATTTAATAATTTTCAATATACTTACTTTATAACAGTCAAAGTAAATTACTTTTATGAGTAAATTTATTGTTATTTAATGTAAATTTCAAATTTAAATAGTTTAAAGAAAATGTGAAACAATGTTTATTTTGAAATAAATTCTAAACAACAATTACGACGCAAGGAGACGCGCCTCCGCCATCATGAATACCTTTACTTTGCAAACTTCTATTTTAAAAACGCAAATTTATCAAAACAAAATTTATCTATTTCTGACAACTGTATAATCGAATTTATTAATTAATGTTTTGTAAAAAAAAAATTAAAACGTATTTTAAAAAGAATGTATTATTCTTACTTTTTATCAAATTCAATGATTCACTGCCGCAATTAAGGGTGCGCTGATAGAATACCTAAATCCGACTCCCGTGCCTCTACCAATCACTTTATTTAACATTGAAATATTAAAAACATCCTGATTGGCTAAAATTTTCTGCATGTATTTATTTAAAATTATTATTATTATTATTATTAAAATGGTTTAAAACAAAAAATTGATAATGAAAATTAAAACTCTTTTTTTATATCTATATGTTTTTGTTCAGAGAATTATTAAAATATGAATTTTGAATCTAAAATGGCGCAAAATTTATTAAAATTACAAAAAAATGACAAATTTTTTTTTCAAACTTTTAAAAATTATTAGACACTAATTTGTATTTTATAAATTTATATTTTTTTCCTATTAATAACAACTTAATTGGAAAAATTTTTTAAAATTAAAGAATTACTATATAGAATACTAAATTAAAAATCTTAAAGTGAAACATGTTTACTAAAAATTAATATTTAATACGGTATCTAGTTTCTAATTAAATCTCTTACAATTTTTTATTATAATTTAAATTAAAAATAATCTCACTAATTACAACAAAATTTATAAATTAATAAAAAATATAAAAAAGAATTTTTTATTTAAAAAAAAATTCTAATAATTAATTCTAAATTCCAATTTCATTAAAATAAAATATTATATAAATATTATATTATTAGTAAAAATTCAAAAAAGAATGAAAATTATTTAACAAATGTTTTGCAGAATTTTTTTTTATTTTCAATTTTTTTAGTTTCCTCGTTGTACAATAATATTCGTTATTAAACCAGTACAGGAAAATAAAATTAAACAGAGAAGAAATAATATTCGATCGATGTAATGCGATGCGGGACGACTGATCGAAGGAGGAGCGATTTTTTTTTTTTTTTTTTTTATAGCATTACATATTATACACTTATAGATTACAATTTTTATCAATTACATTTACATATGTATGTTCAAGTGAGTGAATGTCAGGTGTATGCATTTTATTTGTGTATAGATAAAATCTTAATAATATACCAAACAAATGAAAAATTCTGTTTGAGACTTTCATTCGTTTTTTGAAATTTGCTATAATTAATATTCCGCAAAAAAAAAGTACATCCAAAATTTACTTACAAGATGTTTAACTGTACAATTATATTGATTCTAACAAAAAAAAATTAATAAAAACAAATTAAAATAAAAATACAAACCTCTAAATAAAACTAAAAAAAAAAATTAAATTCTTAGCTGCCAATCGAATTTTCGGCAAAAAATATTTATATAAAAAAAAAAGAAAAGTAAAGAGCAGTTGGATCGTATATATTTATAACAAAAGTCTCAAACTACGTTAAGACGGATTCTCAAAAAAAGCATTAAGCTTCAAAGCCAAACAAAACTTATTTCATACTTTTTTTTATTATTTTTTTCTTTTTTCTTTTTTTTTTTTTTTTGATAATGAATTACTGCATTTCACACAAATTCAATTATACGATGTTTTTTTTTTCTTCAAGTGGAGATGAATGTCTTATTCAACTAATTTACATTATTATGACTGTATAAATTGTGTTTCTTACTACACGTAAAGGCGATGGCAGCTGTTTTTGTCCTCTTTCTTTCTTTCTTTTTTTTTCTTTTTTTTTTTTTTTTGTTGAAATTTATCCATTCCGCTTTTCTCTATGGCTATTGCCTCGCAACAGTCCAATCGCACCGGAGCAAATATTTATAAAAAATAAATAACTTTCAAAGAACATTTCTCATTTGACTAATATACGTTAATTTAATATCTGTAAATATTAATAAATAATAAATCAAATAAATAAATAATTTGTATGTTTAGCATCGTTTCGCGTATTTTCAATATACGATTTATAAAATACATTAACGGCTCTCAATATTATTATTATTCTTATTTTTTTTTTTTTGTTCGCCGTCTTTAATAAAAAAATATTATGTATATATTCGATTTTAAGCTTGCGTCTCTTATTTTCTGGATTTTCTCCTTTAAAAATAGGTGATATAGTCGATCATTTTCCAGATAATTAAAAAAAAACATTTTTATTTATAAATATTTAAAAACCATTCGCGAATATAAGTTTTATTTACATATAAAGAAACAAAAATTGATATATTTGTATATATATATATATAAATGCTTCCTAAAGAGGAATTCGTACTTTGATTATTTTTTTTGATATTAGGTTAATTATTGTTTGGAAAATATTCTTTGTATTTAAAATAAATATTTAAAATTTATACTCGCGAGGGTTTTTTTCTTTTTTTATTAAATATATATAATATATCAAATTGCAATTCATTTGGTTTTTGCTAATCACCGTAAAATTTCTTAGGTCTCCCTTCTTGTATTGACAAAAAAAAAAATCACTTGTAAAAAAGTGATGATTAGCTTTTGGTGATTTAATTATTATAATTACTCATTATAAAGTTAATTGATATGGTTGTATATCAAATCATCGACATTTTAAAAGCGCATCGCGTATTATATTGTCGACTATTGTAATACGAGATACAAAAATATTATTGTCTCTTTAGTAAACATATGTATATGTACTGCAAAAGACACTTTTTTCTTTATGATATTTTTTTTTTTTCAATATATGAATTTCGTTCTGAGATGAATGCCTCCTTTGCAATAATAATATTATTATTGATGTCTCTTAAATTCAAAAGATAATAATTTTTTGCTTTATTATTTTAAGCATTTTCTATATAAATTTTTTATGCCTTGGACAGGCAAAAATTCGTTACCGTTGTGCGTGTAGTAAGGGTTTTTCTTTTGTTTTTTTTCTATTCCCACCTATTTCTGTATGTTGATGATTTTTTTTTTCTATTTTCAATTAAGTACTTTTAACTTCTTTCTTGCACTCGATATTAACAATATCGACTCATTCAATGGCGAGGGATGAAAAATGTAGGTGTTTATATAAAGATGTCTCTTTCTTTTTTTTTTAAATGTTCAATGGGAATTTTAAAGATCAGATTCACCATAAAGAGCAGTGGAGAATGAACGATAATCGAGAGCACCTGGTGCTCCACCAGGTCCTTTAAATGGAGGCATTCGTTGTATACAATATTCTGCCTGATCAGGTGGCAATTCTCGTCTGAGTTCATCGGCTAGAATGTAAGGCTGAAAAATCAAAATCAATTGATTTTTTTAGTTGAATAAAATTCTCGATTTCTTTTTAATTAAAAAAAATCACATTATCCCACTTTAATAATTGTTAAAAATCGATAAAACTTCGTCTAAATATAAATTTTAAATTATAAAATTCGTCTTAATAGAAAATTAGGCCTTATAAAATTTGATTTACTGTAAATTCGAAAATTGTTGTAAACTATCAATTAAAATATTATTTAAATTAACAACATCGACAAAAAAAAGTTTAAATTTAAATAAATTGATAAAATAAGAATTATATTAAATTTTTTCAGAGTTTGAAAATTTAGTTACTTAAAATTAGTGTAAAGTTATTTAAATCTGTTTAAAAATATTTTTTTTTTTATAATTTAAATTTAAAAATTATTTTTATATAGTTTAAAAAATATCTAAATATAAAAAGAATTTCAAATTTAAATTATGTTGTTCACGTACAAATTAATAATTAAAAATGTATTTATAATCAGAAATTAAAAAATGACAATATAATAAAAATTTTGTTTAGTTGCAAAAAATTAGAGAATATAAAAATAATACATACCTTGTCTCCAGCGAGAATACGGAAGCTGTCTATGACTTGTTCAGCAGTGTCTGTATCCGTGGACTCGCGTGTCATAAAATCTAAGAAGGCGTCAAACTGAACATAACCAGAATTATTGGGATCAACAATAGCGAGAATACGTTGGAAGTCAATATCTCCTTGTCTGTCTTTTCCAATTGAGTATCCCAAGGATACAAGACACGATTTGAATTCCTCAGGTGCCAATCTTCCTGTTCTGTTCTTATCAAAGTGATTAAAACTGCTTCGGAATTCGTTTAGTTGTTCTTGCGTAATACCCTAAATAGTAAAAAAAAAAAAAATGAATAATTTCAGATACTAATATAAGTAAATTATTATTTTTTTTCAATAATAAAGTTGAGAATTTTTCAATATTAATTTTATAAAAATTAAATAATATATTTTATATTCTTATAATTTAAAAAATGAATAATTTTGTTTATTCTATTTAATTGTTTTGTTGAATGGATAAAAATTGAAAAGAAAATACCTTTGAGTCTCGTGTTAGAATTTGATTTTCGACTTCATTAATATTACGATTGATTGAAGTGAGAAGTTGTTCCCAACCAACGCGTAGAGTTTCCATTGTATATTGTGTATATCTATTTTCAAAGATCATTCCCTCTTGGACGGCCTGATGAATCTTTTCTAATTCCTCGAGATGTGCCTTATATTGATAAACGGCTTGCTCGTATTCTTTAAGTCGAAGAAGTTGATCTTCAAGTGTGCCCTGAAGTCCTAGTCCAATAGCGGACACAGCGTCCAATTGACGTTCTATCCAAGGACCAACGGCATTAGCCTTCTCTGCAAACTGTCTACGTAACAACTCATTATCTATTTAAAATAGATTAAGGAATAATTTACACAATTAAATTAATCAAACGTAAAGAAACTAAAGTCTCGTTGATTTTGTTTCTAAATTTCAATTCCAATTTCTGTTTCATTTATTTTTGCATATATTTTTTTTTTCTTTTTGTTAATTTGAAACTACTTAAATTTAGCACTATAACCTTTCGATTTTAATAAAGTGCTTTAAAGTGATTTTTATATTTGTATAAAAAGAATGTACAGAAAAAAAGTGAATTAAGATAAAATCTCTCAAATAAAAAGGATACTTTGCTGTTTGCGAAGTTCTGCAGCCAATGTGCCGTCACGTTGTGGTACCAATTGCCTGACGTCACTCCATTTTTTAGTAAGATCCTTAAAAATAATTAAAAAAAAATTAGAACATTGAAATCGCTATCAAAAAAAAAATTTTCAATCATAAACTTCAGAAACTAATATTTAAAAATATTGAAACTACTATCGAAAATTAAAATAAAATAAATTATTTCCCATATTACTCATAATAATAAATTTTTAAAAAAATTATTTCTTCCCAGTTCAATTTTTTGTTAATTTTATTAAATTATTTCATTTTCAAAGTATAAAATCAAATCTTAAACATATCAAAATTGTTTTAAAAACAAAAAATAATTAAGAATTAAAAAAATTATTTTGCAGAAACTAATTATTTAAAAATAGTGAAGTATTTAAATCAAAATTATTTCAAGATAAAAACCGAGGCATGAAAAAGTTAAATAAACACATTAGTATATTGAATATTTGCTAATTGATAAATACATACGAGAGCAGTAAGTGTCGTATATGGATTTTCAAGACCTCCAGGAATCTGAAATTGTTTGACTATAGATTCCACTTCACGAACAAGGCCAACAATTGAATTATATTCTTTGTCAGCTTCACCGAGGGTTGCTTTAAACGCAGCATGAGCATCCATTAGGCCCTGAATTTCTTCCATGGTATGAACAATAAACATATCAACAAGATCTTCTCTGGTCCCACCCAACCAATTGTTAAACGGCTATAAAAAAAGATAATATAAAATTTAAATACAATATTTTATAAATAAAATCTTAATTTTCTTCATTAATTCTATTTTATAATTTTACAATTATTTCCATTCTTTCTTTTTTTCTTTCCTTTTTGTATTTTTTTTTTTTTTTAATAATCGAAGAATGAGAGTGTATTCATTTAAATTACTTTTTTCTTCTATTTCTAATTAGAGATAAATTTCTTCTTACCGCAGCTCGTTTAGCAAATTCCAAATGCAGAATATCAATTTTCTCGAGAATGCGTTCAGCTTCGTCGAGGGCTTGACGTCTGCGTTGAGTAAGAGTTCCAAGACGATCCCATTGATCGCAAATTCGTTGACATCTTGAGTTCACAGAAGCACTGTCGTGATATTCCAGTGTACTAGAGAAAAACAGAAATAATATTTAAATAAATTATAATAGTAATAAATTAAAAAAAAAAGACAATTTTAAATGTCTTAAAAAAACTTATTAATATTTCCTTGTTTGTTAAAACAGTTATTTATTTTATAAATCATTTTAATAAATTAATTTAATTTTTTATATTACAATTATTATACAAATTTTGATAGAATTTTAAAAAACATCAAATTTTTATTTCACAGAACTTTTATTTGTCTGAATTATTAAATTTACGCCGAAATTTTTTGGCTCAGTTGAAATTCTGTTAAATGAAAATTTGGTTAAATTAAAATTAAAATCGTATAAAATTTATATAAATAAATAAATATTTTTTTTAACATTAAAAAAGTAAGTTAAATGAAATATTTAAATTGCAAAAATAAATTACTAGATAGTAATAATATTAAAAAGAAAATTACTTAAGTTCCTGAGCGATGGCAGCAATTTGCTCAACACGATCCTGATGGGCAGCGAGATCAGATTCAAAAGCCTCATGCTTTTTCTTGAGTGCTTTCAATTCGTTAAGTTTACATTGACGGAAGTGTTGAGATGTCAGCATTTCCTCTTTACCAGCTGTCCAATCCTCGTGAGCGTCTGCTTTATGTTTGAATTTTTGTGCCAAATGTTCTAATCGTTCAAGGCGCATCATTTCTGACAAAAGCCATTCTTCAAACGCCTTTTCAGCAAGTTCCAAACCTAAAAAATTATTTGAAAAAAAAAAAATGTTTAATTAAATTATTTAATTTAAATTAATTCCTTAAATAATAAAATACAATTTTTAATAATTAATTAAATATTTTAATCTTGATTACCTTTCCATGCTTTATTGATATCGGAGACCATTTTTCCCTCGGTTGGCATATAAGCAGGACGATTGCTTAGTCTGAGTTTTGTTTGAAGAGTGTTGAAATTCGTTTCAAGTTTTGCTTTTTGTTCAACACGTGGTGGTTTATGTTTACGTCTATAAGTTCTATATTCCTCCAATTTTTTTTGACAACCCGCTAATGAATTGTCAGTTTGTCGACTAGCGAGCCAGGGCATTGTCCTTCTGATCCATTCCAATAGATCAGAGGCCAGTCGTTCATATTCTTCCATTAAACGTTCATTTTCTTGATTTACCTTCAAGACCTTGCAAATTCTGTTGGCTGCTGTTTCGGCCTGTATTTACCCAATCCATAAAAAAAAATTACATTAATTTCTTTAAATTTAATTAAATTAATTTTCAATTACAAAATAAAAAAAGCTACAATTAAAAAGCGTAGGTTATTAAATAAATTTTTATCATTATTAAGAGATTCGAATTTCCTTTCTGTTTTTAGCAATCATATATTATTTTTAACAACAAAAAATTAATTACTTGATTACGTTTATTAAATAATTATTTAAACATGTTTCTGATAATTGATGTAATTTTTTAAATCGTTAGAGTGGAAAAATTCTCATTATATGTTGAAAATTGAAAACTATGGGAAATTTATTTATAAATAAGTTTTTAATTATTCATTAATAAACGTAATATAAAATGACAATTTTTCTTTTAATTGCTTTTTTTAATTTTGTTAAATAAGAAAAGTTATTAATTTTCAAATTCTGTGGAGGTATAAAAAATTAAACAATATTTTGTATATCTTCTGCTCTGTAGCACCGTTTAATGACAATGATACTCTATGCCTTTCCTCCCAAGAATTTTTTTTTTTTTTTTTTTCAAAAATTATAAGAAGTAAAAAAACAACTTATATGTCAGATTTTAAATACAAAAATTAAAAAAAAAATATTTAAATAAATAAGAAAAAAACACACCTTTTGGGCACCACTGAAGCAATGATAATACGAAGAAACATAAGTCATCACAGCCCGTTCATCAGGCATTGCTGTGTTTCGCATGTCTAAAAAAACACAGTCAAAAAACTCAAACCATGCATAGTTAGATCAAACATCCTTCTCTTTTCTTTCGATCCTGATTATTTCATTAAAAAGAAAATTCTTTATTTAAAAAGAAAATTTATCCCAATTCTTCGTTTATTTACAATATTAAATTATTTTTTTTAAAAAAAAACCTCCTACGGAGTTATAAAAATTTGCAATTTGAGATAAATTATTATTTTTGACTAAAATTGTAACAATTTTTGTTAAGTTCTTTTTTGTTTGATTATTTAATTTAATTTTTTCTAGAAAACATAAGAAATAATCAATATTTCGATAAAACTTCTGAACTTGTTTAAAGAAACCTTAGATTTAACTTGATTTTTAAGAGAAGGAAGCTTAAAAAAAAGGGGGTCGAAGGGACGGGGGATAAATGCAATTAGAGATAAGCGTAATTAATTTTTAAAATCGATTGTTAGAAGGCCACTTGATTATGGTTTGTAATAATCTCAACAATAGGATGAACAAAATCACACGCGGTTTATTTTGTGCTGACCTGGTGCGCACCCTGGAACGCGTGATAGTAGCAGGATACGTAAGTCATGATTGCACGTTCATCCGGCTTTGGAGTGTTGATCAAATCTAATGAATATAGCGCATCATATAAATTCCCGAAATTACTAACGGAATATTATCTCTTTAAACTTTAATCCAATATTAATTTATTTATCCGGAAGGTAAAAATGAATAAGCCCTAATATTCATTAGTTACAATTTTTCACAGGAATTTGAATACAATGTAGAAGCAAATTTTCTAGTTTATTAAAATTTCATTTTTAGTATAGAATTTTTATTTAATAGAATTTAAATTTAATATAATTTCTATTGAACTCGATTTTCATTTAAAAGAATTCTAATTTAACTGAATTTTTATTTAGCAGAATTCTCATTTAACAAAATTTCGACTGAGTGAAATTTTTAAATTACAGAATTGTTCATTTTATTGAATCTTTATTTTTTCGAATAGGTATTTTTTTTTTTTGAGAAATTGTTGGAATTTTTCAAAAACGACGAATTTTTATTTTACAGAACTTTCATTTAAATCGAATAAATATCAGACAAAAAGATTTCAGCGTAAATTTTAAAATAATCCAATCAGGAATTATTAAGAAAATTAAGATTGGTTAATTTTAAAATTCACTCCAAAATTTTTCTATACAAAGTGTTTGTTTGGATAGATGAAAATTCAACGTTTTAAAAATTCTATCAAATGAAAATACGATGAAATGGAAATTCTGGCATTTAAAAATTTGGCTCAGTCAAAATTCTGTTAAATGAATATTTTGCTAAATGAAAATTTAATTTAATTTTAAAATCCATAAAAAAATTCTTGAATTAAAATTTAGGATAAGTAAAAATTTTGTAATATGAAAATTCGTCCAAATTATTTACGCTCCCCGCGTTTGAAAAGTAGAAAAATATTTGAGATTTGTATAATAATTAATTATCTCCAAAGCCACAAATTTAAAATATATTAAAATTATATTCAAATAAACGAAATTTCGTAACAGTATGGGATTGGAAATTTTCTGAATTAACTCCGTTAAAAAAAAAAACAATTTTAACGGTCAAAATTCAAATTCACTAAAACGAACATTAAATTAAATAATATTTAATAATATTTCATTCACATGAATGTTTAAAACACCTGAAAGTTCATTTTTGAATTTTTTATCAATTTCAATTTACAATGTAGTAATTGAAATGAATTTTTTGTACCAAAAATTTTTCAATGAAAAAAAATATTTTACTTTAGAAATTAAAAATAAAAAAAAGAAAAAAAATGTTAAAAGCAAAAATTATGAAAAGCTCACCATCGGGATCCAACATTCTAGGAATATCGAGGTATTTCTCGGCAACGTCAAAGGCAGTATTTAAATTTTCCAGAGGATTGTCTTTACTGAGTTTATTGTAATCAATGAGATCGGGACGATGACGATGAATGAGAGCGCAAAAAGCGAGACCATCTTTGAATGAAAGATGGAAATTTTGAACATTGACATTCTTGTAGGGTGCAGTTTTACGTTGACACCAAAGAAGAAGACCCTCTTTCGCTGTCATTTCCTCAACGGAAATATCCTGAATTGCGAACCTCAAAATTATGGTCCAAATCATTCCAAGTGTCATCTTCAAGTTACCGTCAACAATTTCTGTTAAAAAATTTTTTTACATTTAGACAATTTAAAAAAATGAATAATTACAATTTAAAACTAATAAAATAATTAAAAATAAATAAAATTATTAAAATTTAAAATAAATAAATAAATAAAATAAATTTAAAAAAGAGAAAATTTAATTTGAAAATTTTTTAATTTAATTTTAATAAAATATCTAAATTTGCTTACCTTCTGCTCCAATGGAGACGAGCTTTACGCCCTTGCTAGCAATATAGTCTAAGGCTTTGTTTACATTGGCAATTTTATGGAAGCGCATTTTTCCACGGTCAGGTCTTGGAAGGGTTTCACCAGAGATCACCTCAAGTAGGAGCATCAATTTCAATCCATTCCTGAAGTCGTCTTCGATTGATTCGATGGCAGTTCCAGCTTTCCGGAGATGTGAATTGCACCATGCTGTGAATGTCTATGCAAAAAAATAATCATTTCATTAAATATAACTATTATTTTTTATAGACATAGTTTTCAAGTATTATTAATTTAACATATTTTTTCTTAAATAAATAAATAATATATCAAATTGAACATTAAATTTTGCGAATTAAAAAATATATTTTTAATACATTTTACGTACGTAAAAAAAAATGATTAATTTTTATAGAGAAATAAATTTTATTTCAAGATTTTTTTATTCGAAATAAAATTATGATTGAACAAAATAATACATAACTTTTTTTTTTCTTATCTTTAAAATAAATGTATACTTTATCTTATTATTGTCTTTGCAATGTTATTTTTATCTTGATTAACATTTCAAAAATTTGACTGTAAATTTACTGGAGTTGAAGAAAGAAAAAAAAAATATTTCTTTTAATAACTACGAATTCGATTTTCATTCCAAAGGAGCTACACTGATATTTTTAGTTTTCTCAAAATACATTCAAGGTGACATATCAGAATCATTAAAAAAAATTTCGAATCGTCAAATTTGTGGTACAAAATATAAACTATATTTCGTTTCATAAAATGAACAAATTATTTCAAATAATAAAATTAACTATTTTTAATTTAAATCAACTTAAATTTTATTAACTCTTATATTTAAAAATATGTTTCTAAAAAATTCATTTTTTACTAAATTTCTTGAAATTTTTAATTTTTTTTTTAAATAAAACCTGATCATAATTATAATCAAAAATTTAATAAAAATACAATCTGATAAAGCTGAAAATAAAATCCAATTCTAGATATTAAATTAATTGTGAATAAAAGTAAAAATATTTTTTAAAATTAGAAAATAAAATTGTTTGTTATTTTACTATTAGAAATAATTAAAATTGAATGGATTAAATTTACAATGTTAAAACAAAAATCAACGAAATGATGAAGAATTTAACGAGTGGAATTTTTTTTTTCAAAAAGCAGATATTGTTTCTACACGTCTAGGCATTTGGAACTTGATTCATCTTGATACAAAGAACTATATTTAGAATTGAAATAGGAGTAGTCAACTATTTTCCCAGCAATAGGAAACTCGCAAAAATTAACTTTAATATTGTATGCATTTTATTAAAACAGGAAACATAAGAATATGATCATTTTATAAAAAGGAATTGAATTTGCCTCTAAATTTGCTTAGAGTATATTTTAGTAACGACCCCAATCTCTCATTATATATCTAGTGTCCTGGTTCCTAAGCTTTGCTTCCTATCGCTCAGGCAATGCTTTATAATATCTTGCCCATAATTTACTTATCGATATTATTGAAAATAATTACAATTCAAAAAATTGAAAATAATCCTTAAAACTCCATCTAAAACTAATGTAAAATGTTTCCAATTTTTTACAATAGTTAATTAATTTTTTTAAAAAATACAATTTTTAATTTCAATTTCAGAATTAGTAAAAGTTATAGGATATAATAATAATTTAACTACTTTTGAAAAATAAGATATTTTAAATTATACTATTAAAAAAATTTCCTTTAAATTATTATAGTTAAATAACAATTTTTAATTTTGCTAAAACAAAAATATTTTTAAATATGAAATTTTGAATGGATAATTAATTTTTGTCTTAATTTAAATATATATATATTTTTTTTCAATGACACTAATTTAAAATAAAAATTTCATTGATGTGGAAATATATGAAATAACATTTTTTTTTTTAAATAAAATACTTGCTTTTTTAAGATTATTAAGAAAATTTAAAATATCTGTAAATTATGGAAAAAACTGTACTTCTTAAATAAAAAAAAAAAAAAAAGAAGGTTGAAGGTAAACATTTTTTTTCTACAGAAAATTATTGAGTGAAACTTAATACGGGTAGCGTAAAGCATGGCGAGCCAAAATTGGACATGAGCCACCTAAACCTTACAATCTATTTGTAAGACATCGGTTCCTCCCGCACCAGTTGCATTAACACACATCAAAAACATTTATTCATCCCTATAGGACCGGAAAATAATTTTGAAAAAAATTCATCTTTTTCTAACTAGCCTTCAACAATATAAAAATTAAATTAAAAAAAAAAATTAATTAATTTAATGATCATCGGTGTATTAAAAAATGAAAAATAAAATTAAACGATTAAAATAATTCGTTAATTTGTACTATAATATCTAGAATTATTAAATCTAAAAAAAAACGATAATTAAAGATAATATCATTTTAATTGTAAATTTTTTATTTGTAAGAAATAAAATTTTATTTTTTATTTTAATTTTTGTAATTAAATTCAAATTAATCTTTCATTAATCTTTTCATTGTTTGTAGAGAATGTGAATAACAATATACATTTAATTAAAATTCAAGTCTCTAGTTTAAAGCATGGAAATAAATGAAAATAATAGAATTAAATTGCAAAATCAAGTGATAACAAAAATTAATTATTTTCTTAATTTAACAATATAACAGTAAGTTTTATTTTATTCGATGATAAAGAATTCATAATTCTTTGCATATCGGAATTTATGAAGTATTTTTAAAAAGCTGACAAAGATAAGAAGTTGATTTTGTATTTTATCTATGAAAGTATAGAGAATTATTTAATTGTATACACAATTAGTGATTTATTCAGGGCTTAAAGTAATATTTTATTCGTTCAATTTTAGATGAAAAAAAAAAAAAATTTCTTTTCAAGAAAGAGAATTCTTTTCATAAAAAGAAAAATTTTTAATATTCAGAAAAAAATAAAATTTCAAATTTTCTTGTACAAAAATTAAAACAGAAATTTAATCTTATTGTTTACTTATTAACTATAATGTTGTTTTTTTAAATAAATAATTTTTATTTCACGAATATTATTTAAAGAGATCAACTGAGTTTAATTTATTCATATCGTAAATATAGACTAGATAACAAGCTACTCATGTAACAACCAATGATGCATGCGAGATGTACAAAATAAAAGAAACGAAAACATTTAACAATTTATAATTCAAACGATTGTATGTATTACAATATAAATAGTGTAATAACATTGAAGTTAAAATACATACACTTTGAAACTACAATACTTTTTTAAATTAGAAAAAAAAAACACTTGAATTATCCGATTTTTTATATATAACTAAAATTCAATTACAAAAATTTTTTAAATTAAATTTAAATATTTAAATTCTGTAAAATATTTGAGATTAATAAATTTTTTATTACTACGATTATTTGCCATTTTAAAAATATAAAAAAAAAAAATCACAAAAATACTCGAGAATTTTTTTTTAAATTTCTAATAAGAATTTTAATATTATAAAATTACTTGAAATCTGATATTTAATTTTTTGCACTTGGTAATTTGTTGATTAATCGAAAATTAATTTGATTTCATATAAATAATGTTTTGTCCCAAAAGCAACAGGTGTCGTGTGTAAATTAAAGAAGAGCAGGTGAAAAGGTTTAGACCGTTAAAATGCGAAACTACTACATAAATACGTAACGTTCACGAGATAAATATTCGTTTCGGTTGTACTAATGCTCTTTGATGCGCAAAAAATAAGAATTTTTTAGCAACGAGATTTTAAAATCAAAAAAACTATTTATTTATTTAAAGCAAAAGATGAATGACATTTTGAAATTATTTAATTATTTTTATTTTCTATTTTTTTTTTTTAATTTATATACCAAATTTGTAAAAAAAAATTAAAAATTTCTATTCCCTACAATTTATTAAAAATTTGAATGTTTTTTTTTTTTTTTTTTTTTTAATTTGAAATATTTGTTCTAGTTAGCGATCACTGACTTTGACCCATCAGGTAGGTAGGTAGGTTTACGGATTTATTTCTGAAGCTCTGCAGTCTCGTAAAGTCAGGTCAAGGTGCAACAAATGATTCTGAGTTTTG
Source organism: Leptopilina boulardi (assembly GCF_019393585.1). NCBI lineage: Eukaryota > Metazoa > Arthropoda > Insecta > Hymenoptera > Figitidae > Leptopilina > Leptopilina boulardi. The sequence goes on from NW_026137864.1 coordinate 1,869,600, forward strand.
GCTTATTTTAACTTGGAATGTCTCTCCCTAATGGAACATCATTCAAGCTCTACTTCTTTTAGTCCTAAAAGCATGAAGCAAAACAACAAAGTTATTATCATTGCTATTATTATGTATTATTAAATAGAACATTCATTTTAACTGTATCAAAAATTGAATTTACAAATTAATATAAGAAAATTTTAAAATCACTTCGAGAAAATTTTATTTTTTATTCTTTGTAAACAAAATAATAATTTTCAATGTGTTTTTTTCGTTTAATTAACTTTAAATAATCGTTTATCATAGAAATGAGAATTTTTATTTATCACAAAATTTCATTATTTAAAGCGTCAAAAATTAATATCTCCAGACTGTAAGAATAATTTTTTGAAATACTATATATCAAAAAAGACATGAAAGTTTAAAGTTCTAGTTTAAAATTTGTACTATACATTTTTCTCTGTACTCTGATGATTTATTAAAGATAATTGAGTTCTTTAATGAAATAGAAAATAAGAATATAAGTATATATATTTTTTCAAAAGTCATATACGTGTATCATTAACATGATTCGATATGAAAGACGTATTTTAAATTTGCGTATATTCACCATCTGTTCGAAAATTACATTGAGCTACTTTCTAAAAATTCCCAATCATTCTCTGTTATAGAAAATAACGGCTCTAGTTTCAGTTTTGAACAGTAAATATACAATATACGAAAAAAAAAAAAAAAATTTATTTCCATATATGAAACTATATATAGGAAATAGATTTATAACTTAACATATTAATTTTGTAGACAATATTTTAAATAAAAACTCATTATAATAGAAAAGTGCGGCAAATTATAAAAAAGAATAACAAAATTTTAATTAACAAACTTTCGGAATTTCGTGAAGAAATATTTGAATAATGCAAATGCATCGAGTCCTTGCACTCTTAACAACACATGCGAATGACCTAAAAGTTCAGTTACCTCCTACTGTCCATTTCACAAATCCTGTCGATCCACTTTCACCCTGAATTCCTAAACTCTTCTACTTTTCTTTTCAATGAAAAAAAAAAAATGTTATTACCCTGACAGAGAATAATAATTTGACAAAATTTTCTGTATACAAATATGATATAACTTCTATATTCTAAATTTTCAATATTTTGAGAAATTCAATTTTTTTTTTTAATAATTTAAGAAAGTAAATAAAAATCTGAATAATTAAATTAATACAGTAATCGATAATTTGACGTTAAATTTAAGATTAAAACTTTCTTATTAATCCAGAAATAAAAAATAAAAGAAAATGTCATGACTTTTCTTTTAAATGTTTAACACTTTTTTCTTTTTAATTTATAAATACAAAGATGTTTCCATTTAATTACAAGAAATGAAAGTATCACTTTTTAAATGTAATTTTTTTCTTTTTTTTTGTTGATAAAATGTAATCATTGCGAATTAATTTGTTTAAGTAATTAATTGAACGTTTAATTATTGATTTAAAGTTATGAATTTCACAAAATAAAAAAATGTAATTTAAAATTAAAAAATGTTTTACTTGAAATGTAAATAAAAAGATTATTAAATATTTTAATATTAATTTTAAAATTATTCCATTAAATATTTATATTTTTCTGAAAATAAATTTATCATTAATTTTACTAAACCAATAATTCAATAAATTATGTTTTGACAATAAAATTAAATATTTTCAATTTAAAAATATCACTTTCACATCCAGAAATGATTTTTAAAAAAATTTTGTTGAATTTATTTCATTATAAATGAAATAATAAATATAAATTTTATTTCTGATAAAGAACTTTAAAATGGAATTTAAAAAAAAACAAATTATATATTTTTCAAATAAATATTTCATTTTATAATTTCTAAAAAGTTATGTTATGAAAAAAAAAAATTGTATTTTCATGATTAAAATATCCGTGAAGAAAATAAGAAGAGCTCAAAGAACTTGACGTGCTTTCATTGAGAATGTTTCTTCATTTTTATATAGTTCTATTCATATCTCAAGTGTTGAAAAATTTCATAAATTTGTATATAAAAACATTATAACAGAGATGAATGAATTGTGTCGTTTCGAATGATGATCATTCTATATATCCGACTAGATAATTATATATAATAATAATATATACGGCATATGTGAGCAATGTTATTTTCAGCACATATATAAACTTCAACGGTAAAGTTCGCTGCAAATAGAACGGAGCATAAAATTGTAGAGACTGTCAATGCACGCGGTGGAACGACCTCTTGCGCTTTACTTGCGTATATATCCATAGACGGTATCCGGATACTTTTCCTAATCTCTATATTAATAATGTCTAGGATATAAATTTACGACTGGACAGCTTCAATCATATATATATATCTTTCAACTCAATTATACTCCTTTTTGATATTTTCTCAATAAATTATTTTACATCAATAATATATACCTGTAAATAGAGAAAAATATTTCAATATTTATAACAATTATAATTCCAATTATTATTTTAATATAAATTCAATAATTATTCCATGGATGAGAAACTATAACGAAAAAAAAAGAAGAATTATTTTTATAAGAATTAAAAATAACTTTTCGAATATAGTATTTAAATTGACGCTTATCATTTTTTTTTCTTCTCGCGTACACGTTTGTTTATAAAAGCCGCTGAGAGAGATCTCGCGAGAGATATTTTTGTGAGACGTCGTTTTTAGACGGCCGTCGATGACGTAATGGGATGCTGGGCATCTATCCTTAACTATATTTCTTCTCATATACCCACGCTTATTTCACTAATTTCATTTGGAATTTTTTTCTTATTTTTTTTTTGCCCCCTCAAGTGTATGCCTCGTTTGTTAATACAATTTTCTTCAAAAAAGAAAAAAAAACTGAAAATAAAAAAGCACAGAATTTTTTTTTTTATGTTAATTAAGTAAACATATACTCTTTATTTCCTGAATATTTTTCATTACGTTAAAAAAAGAAAAAAATGTTATTCTCGAGTTTCACAATGAAGACAAATATTTTTATTCTTAATCCTCATTCCAAGGCGTTTATTTTTTATTTACAACTTTTAAAACATTCTACAATATTCTGAGTCATTAAAAAAAAAAAAAAAACTTGTTTTCACGTCTTTTTACATTATTGGCGCATTTGACGATAAAGACTTTTTTTTTGATAACAAAGACATTTTAAATGAACGATAATCAATAACCATTCGAAAAAAATATTTATAAATTTCAGGGAAAAAAATTCATATGAAAAAAATTTAAAGAAAATTTGTTCACTTTTAGATTATTTATCTTTTAAGAAATTATTTTATTTAATTAATCACTTTAGGCATTAAATTATTATTTATTGCTTGAATTTTCATTAATCTAGTCTATATTATTAAAATATTGCAATAGTAAATTGTTGCACAAAAATTCATTTAATTTCAATCCACAGTAATTGATACATTTAATACATATAAGTATTTTGATTCCAGGATGTAAAATCATAAATGTATTGAATTAAAAAAAAGAAAAAAAAAAATTTTGATCTTAAAATAAAAAAAAAAAACTTAACCTTTAGTAGGCACACGACTAATGTTTATAGTGATAAAAATAGACAAATAATTAATCTAATCAAACGAATGCGAATGAGATGGAAAAAAAGAGAGAGAAAAAAAAAGACTAACAAGTGTGAAAGTGGAATGTCCATTGCGTGACGGAATTGAACGGAAGTTGATATAGAAACGAGAAAACTTGTTATCATCGCATAACAATCGACTTACGTATAAATATATATACATAGTTTAAACTATGGCATGACTGGGTCACCCGATTTCAATCTGAGATTTGGCTCGCGGCCTAAAACTTTCAAAGGTTAACGATCTTTACGCCATCAAAAATTAAATAGACAGTGCGATAATTCTCTTATATGAACGCGTGCCTTGACTTTGTCAGCGAAAATCACTATAATTTGCAAACACAAAAAATTGAATCCTTAATTTTATTTTCAATTCACATTTCAATAGAAATTCACTTTAAGCGCATATATAAAAATTTACTTCATACCAAACATTTATAAGATTATTATATCTATAAATTTATATAAAAAAAAAAATTCAACTTTGTTTTATCAATCTAATTAATTCTAATTTATCTAAAATTCAAACTAATTTTAGAAATTGGTTCTTAAATTGTATTTTCTTTTTTCAAAGAATGAAAAAAAATTGCATTTAAAAAAAAAAGTGTTTTCTTTAGAAAATAAATATTTTGTAACATATTAAAAAAAAACACACATGTTACAAAATTGAACATTTACAAAGATGTGATTACAATTGAAATGTATCGTGAAAAGTATGAGAAATTAATTCGCAATTTGACCTTGAAATTTTGTTAAAGGAAATAAATATAAATTGCTTTAATATGCATGTAAAATAAACTAAAGCGTGACCCACTTGCAAATGAAATGCCGTCATTGCTTGGAATGTGCGGGTTTTGTATATAACTTCTGATTCAGAGCTTCTAAGACATTTTCTCAAGCTAATTTACAGTTAACTCTCTTCAAGGCAATTCATTACTTAATTAATTCAGAAAGTACTTTTTTTTCTATAATGATGGAAAAAAAAAAAAAAAATTTACCTGCTTCTATTATTATGACAAAAGAGTTGAAGAAAGCTACACTATAAATATATATATGTTTAATTTTTCTAACTCTAAACATTAAATCGCAACTGTATTTTTTTTTTACAGAATTTAAATATAAATTCAATGCATAATTGATAGAAATAAAAAAATTAGCGATGAAAATAGGTTTTTAAAAAAATTGTAGCTAAAATTAAATTACACATCGTGAAAGTATAAAATCTTGGCATAAAGTTAGAAATTCAAAAACAAGTTTGATATGAATTTTAAAAGTGCGGAACTTTCACGCATATCGAAAAATTTTGATGAAATTGTATATAACCACAATATGAGTCACTACCCAATTATTTTCGTCATAAAGTCCGAAAATACAATCCGAAGGGCTGCACCACAGCAAGCAAGCAACATGAGCCTGGGGGCCTTGAGCCTCTGCCAAAAATTGGGAAAAACTTCACCTCTACGTGCATACTTGCAAAGTTACACTAAATCAATTATATTTTATCATCACTATTAAATCAAAAGTCCTCGAAACTATTATTCAAATTAATGTCTATTCTCTAAAAGACACGAATTCGCAAAATTAATTTGAAATCAAAAAGAAAATATTTAAACATAAAAAATATATCGAAATTCAAGAAATTTGTTATACGGACAAACAACAACAACAAAAAAAAAAGAGAGAGAGAAAAAAAACAATGTAATGAAAATAAAGGAAAAGAATTTAAAAAGTATTATGTAAAACATTGGAAATACCTATATCTATTTTTAAGACACTGCAAAGGAAGTAGAAATTCAATGATTTAATACCTATATAAAATTTAAGAGATTCTTGAATTTTGAAAAAAGAAAGGGAAATCTAAACAAACCGGAACATAATTAGTAATAAATTAAATACCTTTCGTTATTCCCAAGGCGAACTGGTTATCTGGCATTTCGCACTTTTGCTTTGAGGTTAGAATCGTCAGATGCGTTTATATATATCCGTATTATATACAATTTATATATAAAAAATATATTCACCCCTCGTAAATAAAATAAACGAATTCTATTTCTTTTTGTTTACCTAAATTCTAAAACACGTTGCACTCCAAAATTACACAAACACCATAACCTCACAAAGCTTTTGCGAATCATACTCTTTTTTTTTTTTTTTGCTCTTAAATAAAAACAAATACGTGTGTATCCTTAGGGTTAGAACTTTCACTCACTTTTTTTTGTTGTTTCTCCCAGGCCGGGTCAAGAAGACCCTCCCTTTCCCACTCTTCCTCCGGCTCCATATATCCGTCCCCATAGGCCTCCATGTCGTTCATCCTTTCTCGTTGATGTCGTGTGTTCCTTTAAAGTGATAACTTCCTGGTCACTTTATTTTCAAAAAAAAAAAAAAAAAAAATAATCAAATTTTTATCACTTTTTGATTTTTATTTCGTTTAATGACGAAAATAACTTGTTAAATATTAATAACGTTTTAACCGCGGTACAGCTTCTCACTGGACCCGCACACTACTACTTTACTACTACTACTACTACTACAACAACAATATAGTGGGTGCGAGTGTATAAAGAAATGGGGGTATGGAGAAAAAAAAATTTAAAGAGAAACGAACGTGAGTAAAAGAGTGAAAAAAAAGAGAGAGAGAGAGAGAGAGAGATAAATGAGAAAAGTGTCTGAGAAACGATGGAGCGATTTTAAAGCGGTGTATAACGTACCCGCCAAGCCCAAGAAGACAGTTCGTGGTCGTTCTTTCCCTCGCGTTGACCCCTCTGCCACGAGTCTGACACGATTTGCTCGCCGGCTATCGGCCGCCGCACAAGCCCCCAGACCCCACCTCCATCAAACACAGAAATAAGCCCCTTTTCCCCAGTAGTAGTGGAGGTCCCTTGCCCCAGCCCCCTTCACACCACAAGTGCACAGGCGCCTCACTTTCAAATTGAGAACGACATAGACGTAGGAAATAAGTTTTAACCCCTTTATTATTTTCCCTTAAAAAAAAAAAAAAATAAATAAAGTTGTAATAAATCTTATTGCACCTATAAAAAAGTCTTCAAATTACACCAAAATAATTAGAATAGCATTTACTAAAAAAAAGCCCCCCACCCCCCCCGAAAAAGCTAAAAGGAACTGTCTATAAGAAAAGGATTTTAATTATTTTATGTTTTACATCTATATCAATCTGTAAGAAAAAAAATGTTTCACCCACAATATTATAAGCTTTTTACAACCAAACATTTTAAATATTGGCAACATTGATTCAATATTAAAATTGCAGCAATATTGCAGAAATATTATAATGTTGGCAATATTGTTGCAATAGTAGGGGGAATATTGAAAAAAATATAACCGATATTAATATACAGAAAAACTAACCTGTTTTTTTTTATATAAAAATTTTACCCGTATAACAGATTTAAAGAACGTGGCATTTATATATATATATATATATATATATATATATATATTGTAAAAATAGAATTACACTCCACCGTGAAACCTCCTTCACCCACGCACGGCAAAAATAGTATATATGATAAGGCCGCAATCCTTGAAACAATAATCTAAACTTCATGCATGCGTACATTATGAACACATTAGCTCATAATGCAAACACAGGTGCGTGATAAAAAATTATCATCGCGTTTATAGAATAAAAAAAGATCTTGTTTTTTCACTATCATAAATTAAAAATTCGTGGGAAAAATATTTTTTATTAATTATAAAGAAAATTACTAAATTATAGATAATACATTGCCAGAATTCCTAATAATAATATTATAAATACACAAGCAAGTAATTGTTGACATCCAATTCTAACCTCAAATATTGTATATAGAAGAAAATCTTTGATTTGAAGCATAAAGAAGTAAATTTTCAATATTTATCAAATAGTATTTTAAGTAAACTATTGTATTTTATATAGTTATGTAGTCATTTTTATAGAATTTCACTTACTCTATTTAATTTTTTGTTATAAAAAATAAACTCACAGGAAGCACAACAAACAATTTTTTCGTTAAATTTAACACTTGCGCGCATGCGCTCGCACAACTGAAAAAGTTAAGCCGCCAATTTTAAATATTTTTAAATTTTTCTAAAAAGATACAAAGTTATAATTTTTTTTTTTATTATACATTGTATGTAAAACTATTTATTAACAAAAAAGTAAATAATTTTTAAAAAATTACTTTTTAAAAATTTTGTACAATTTACGGATAGAATGAGATAAAAAAAATATGTTTCTTTTTCTTTTAGTAATGAGTGCAGATATTCATTTTACCGACGCATATATATCAAATCAAAGTTTTATGTAAATATCAAATTCTTAATTTCAGTGTATAAAATTTTTTTTTTTTTGATATATTAATTAACATTAATAATAGTTTTTCCTTATGAAAGAATGAAACAGATACAAAGAACAATAGTTTCAGTTTTGATTTGTTTTTTATTAGAAATAATTTGAAGAACTTTGACTTATAGAATATTCTCACATAAAATTAAAACTTTTACACTTCTTTTAAAAATGTATTTGCATTAAATATTAAAATAAAAAAATAAATTATTGATAAATTGTAACAAAAATTTAATTTCAATTAAAATACGAGGAAAAAATTTAAATTTTTCCCGCCAATAAGTATCGACATTTTAATTAAACGATTGTCATAATAACCATTAGATGTCACTCATTGATCATTCTCAATAGTGTTTGTTCCATTTTGTGGCATTGCAACTTGGACTTGGAAAAGAATTACTATATATTGTTAATATACTATACACATAGTAAATTGGAAAGCAATTGGTTCTCAATAGATTTCTAGATTTTTCTTTAGAAATAAGTAACGTTTCAATTACGTTATTTATTTTAAGTGAAGTGAATTTTATTACATATTGACTGGTGAATATTGTGTTTTGTAAAATAAAATAATTGTCTGTCGTTTTGATAAGAAACAGCTGATAATTGTGTGTGGTTTAGTTCAGTGACCGAAAACTTTGCAACATGTCCATTTTTGGAGCTTTAACTGGAGACTTTGATGATGATCCAGCTGTGGCGTAAATATTATTTTTCAATTTTTTTTTTCCCTACTTAATTTGGTATAAATTCCCTTTTTTTTAATTGTCCTAGGCCTAATTACATATGTTAATTTAGGAGAGATAATATTTGGCACTGACGTTTTGACATTGATCTTATTTATGATATAATGATAAAATTATAAATCTCAATTAAATAATTAAATATTAATATAGTTAAATAATAAATATTGAATTAATTTTTCATACAAATATATTACATTGTCTATGTGTAATTTAGAATTTTTAATTTTTCTAGTAAACAATTGAAAGTACAAAATCAATCATCTTTTGTTAATCAGATAAATATGTCATTAATTGACAGTTCTGTTTCTATAGCATAATGTATACTTACAAAACATAATCATGATTATAAGAGAAGTGTGACCTAGTTTAATCGAATTAGTTAAAGTAATTCACTTAGTTTGAATAAGGGATAAAAATGAAATTTTATTAAATGAAATAATCTAATCAGAAAAATTAAATTAATTTTAAATTTTATTACAAAAAAAAAAAAAAACAGATTGCAAAGATTTGCTATGGGATCAATGTTTCCGGATCCTTTTGGAATGATGGGACCTCCTGCTATTTCCGGATCTCGTCAACGATCGAGAGGACCTTTTCCTGATATGCAAATGATGCCTTTTGGATTTCCCTCGTTTGGTTTTCTAATGCCTACTATGCCCACAATGCCCACAATGCCCTCAATGCCCAGTCCGGCAATGATGATGTCCAACTTTGTGAGTTTATTTCATTAAGTTATTTATGTTAATTAAGAAATAAATTAAAAAATGAAGACCTTCATTTAAAAAAAAAACCAAAATATTGAAAAATAAAGGAATTTTTTGTGCTGCAGATCGTTATGTATGAATATATATTGGGAAATATTAAATTTATAATGCGTGCTTTTGAAAATTATTTATAACATTATTAAAAAAATCATTTTTTCATTTTATAGATAATATAAACAATTTTTTTTTAAATATTTAATTAAATCTGTTAAAAAAAATTAATTTTATGAATTAAAATAACGAGGTATAAATTAAACTTTAGACGGGTTTTGTCATGAAAATCAGTGAAAGACAAAGAGAATGATGGGAAAAGTTAGGTATTTTTATAAAGAGTATTAAAAAAATATCAAAGAGCTAAATTTGTTAAATAAAATTACAACTTTTGGAAAAAAAAAAAATTAAGAAATTTAACAAAAATTTTCTATGATTTAAACAAAAAAAAAATGTTTTTTCGGCATCAGGGAAAAAGACAAATAAAATTTTTGTATCAACCCTGTTAGAGAAAGATAACAATAATGCAACAACATAATACTTTAAATTCTTAATCATTAATATTTAATTTCCTTTTTAAGATTCCATACAAGAAGAGTACGTAAGGAACCTTATTAGTTACGCTTTTTTGACGAAATTACATTTCTTGCTATAGAAAAAAATATGATTTTCATTTTTAATGAGTAAATTTAAAAAAAAATAAAAAAATAAAATAAATAAGACAAGTACAAGTTTAATATACACTGAAATTGAGGATTGTGTTTAAATAATAATGCTAAATTACATAAGTAATTTTATGAATTTTTTTTTTTTTTTTTTTTTTTTTCATTTAGGGAAATGGAAATTGTCATTCTTTTGCAAGCACTTCTGTAATGACAATGACTAATGGTCCAGATGGAAAACCACAAGTTTATCAAGCTTCAACATCAACAAGAGTTGCACCAGGAGGTGTGAAGGAAACCAAGAACACTGTCTGTGATTCTCGCACTGGAACTAAACAAATGTCAATTGGTCATCATATTGGAGACAGAGCACATATTCTTGAGCGCAAAAAGAATTTACGCAGTGGAGAAGAGGAAGAGAATCAAGAATACATTAACCTTGAAGAAGGTAACATTTTTTTTTTTTTTTTTAACAATTTTTGCTGACGTGAGAAATAGAATTAATTAATTAATTAATAATAAGGATTTATTTATTATATACATAGTTCATGCCTTTTGGCATTGAATGGATTTCCGATATTATAAACTTGTAATACAATATTAAATTAAATTAATATTAATATTCATATTAATAAGGATTTATTTAATATATATCTTTTGAATATTTTTTTTCTCAATAAAATGAAAATTGGTATAAAATTATTGTACATTTTTAGAGGAGGCCGATGATTTTAATAAGGAATGGGAAACACGTACACGACGTTCAATTGGCGCAATCGGAGGTGGTGCAGGTTCATCTCATCATAACAGACGTCGATCAGATCAAAGGCATTTAGCCTTACCCAGTCCATCATCAAGGTTAGTGTCCTTTTCAATTTGAAACTCTATTAATTGAATATAATATTCTAAAATCTAATCAATTTGAAAAAAGGTAAGAAATGGGTAAAGAAAAATTAAAATTATAAATCATAATTTACTCAAAAAAAAAAAATATTTTTTTTTAATTATTGATCAGTCGATCAATGCATTATTTTGAGTGAATTTATAATTGAAAGAGCATTTTCAGTTTTAATTTAAAAAATATCTTTTTTTTCTAAAATTTATTTTTCCAATTTGTAGAATTTTTACAAAGAATGCGTAAAACAGAATTTTTCTAAAATTGCATGAATTGTATGTATTTATAAAAGTAGTAAAATCAATTTTTTTGTTATAATTATTGTCTTCGTTTCTTTTCCCTATATATGTTAATAAAGAGTAGAATTATTAATGTAGCATGTATTGAGTATCTTAAGATCTTGTTGTTAAGCTTAATAGTTATATTTTGAAAAAAAAAAGAAAAAATTCATTTACTTCACAGAAACAAGAAATCTGGAAAATATGTCAAGAAATCATGGAGAAAATGAAAAAATGAAAGAAATATTTGATATTTTTTTTTTATTATTATTGTTTGATTAATGAAAAATTAGAATTTGTGAAATTAGTTGCATGAAATTTACAGTATGGGAAAAATAAATTCTTTTTTTTTTTTGGCATTATCTTAGAATATTTCTTCTATGTATTAGATTTCTATTATTAATTGTGTTTGTAACTTTATATAATAGAAAATATAGAATCATTCCTTTATATTTAGACCAAAGTTGTTGCCGATTAATTTTAAAAAATTATTATACATTACAGAAAATTTTGATGTTATATTTCTAAAATTCAAAATGAAATAAAGAATTTTATCAAATTATTATTTAACAGGTATAAAGTATTTAAAATAAATTGGACATTTTTATACAATATTTCAATTATTACAAAATAAATATTTACAAGTAAATAATTTTTTAAAATTAGTAGACAAAACAACTTTGATCGAAATAGAAATGAAATAATTCTATAATAATAATGCATGCTTAATATTTATGTAGAAATTTGTATCTTTATTGTACCTGAACCTTTTTTTATTTGTTACTGGTCCGGTTATTGGTGCATTCTTTAGTAGTCGACAGTCTAGTCACTCAAAATGGATACCCTCTCCGAGAAGAGCAATACGAGCTTTAACCTCTCGGTAAGTTAACAATTTTCCCAATAATGTTTCCTTACATGTTCACTCCTTTATAGGAAAATTTTGCAAGTCGAGGAATATGTCTGGGGAAAGTGTACATTTAATTATATTATAATTTATAAAAATATTTTAGAATGTTTTAGACAGAGCTTGTGTTATGTGTTCGTTTTTCTTTTTTTTTTTTTTTTTTTTGACTGTCAGTATATATTTATAATCGTATTTCAATTTAGCCATTATTAAATAGAATAGTAAATTAAAAAAAACGTTTTAAATATATCTGAAAAATTTTATAAATCCAGAATATTATAATTTAATTTAATATTATTATTTATTAAGTTTTAATGAAACGATTTTTTTTTTTGAAATCATAATTTTATAATTAAATGTTGTTTTTTTATTCTTTGAATGATAAAATATTAATATAAAATAATAGACTACTTCTTGGGTTAATTTTTATTTTATTTTTCTTTAAATATTCGATTAAGTTAAGATTAATAATTGAAATACTAAAATTGGAAGAAACTAATTTTTGTTATGAAAAATGCACTCATACATGCTCTTTTGTTTCACTATAATATTATATATGTAGTTTATACATTTGTCAATTTTCGTTAAACATTAATAACATATTTTTGCATCCAATCATATTGAAGCCTTATTAACTATTATTTTAAAAAATAATATTAATAATTAATTATTAAAATCTAATAATTGACTGTGGGAAGCTTGTAAAATTGTCACATTATTTTCGCTTATACATAAAATGAAATCTGGAATTATAAATTCACTCATTAACTCATTAACTTGCTTTATAAGCTTTTATTACACTTTTTCATGCTTCAAATTTCTAATTACAATATAAACACATTTTTTTAAAGATAAAATGTTCCGAATTATAAATAATAAAATGCAATTTTAAGTAAATAATTATTATCGAGCATATATAATTTTATAATAATTTTTCTATTGTTTCTTCCATTATTGTGATGCAAAAGAAAAAATATATTTTATATAAATTAAAAATTTCTATTCTTCTATCAACAGTGGAATATTATCAGGAATGTTCCATATTGTGTATTTCAGGTACAGCTACAAGTAAATTAAAATAATTTAAAAAAAAGCGCATTGTTCGCAACAGTGATGATTGTAAGTATTTATCATTCTTTTTACACATTATAAAATTTTTGTATGTTGCTTCACATTATTATTTGCATTTTCTTTATTCTCATTTCCTGCAACAACATATTGCAGACATTACCAAAGTATTTTAATATTTTCTTTAATATTGAAATTTAATATCTGTGAAAAATTGTTCTAAATTTATTTTTAATTGACTAATACAGATTGAATATTGTTTCAATATTAATTGACGATTTTTCTATATAATGCAAAAAAAAAAGAAAATAAAAATACTGGGTCATTGTCGCTTTTTCATCTTCAGGCATGTGAATATCATCCATGTTTAACTATTGTTCATCGTAGCATGAATTTCATTGAGTAGAATTATTTATCATATTCATAATTTTAGTAGGGTCATATATTTTATTTTTCTTTTTGAATGGGGTTTATATAAGTAGTCTGAATAAAAGAGAAATGGTATCATTGAAAAAAGAAAAAAAGAGAGAAATAATACATTCTGGAATGACTAATGGCTTTTTGAAATTATGCATTTTATATTTAAGAATAAGATAATAATGCCGGTTCTATTTTAATATTATTAAGTTGAAATATATTGTTAACAATATTAAGTTTTAATATTAAATTTAATATACACTTGTTAAATTTTTTTTTTTTAATTATATGTTAATAACAAAAATTTATTATAGTTTCCATAATTCTAAACTTAAAAATTTTAATATTGTTATAAAGTATTTAGAAACCATTTAGAGAGGTGCGATTCAAATACTTAAATTTATAAAAATTAAAATTTTATAAGTTTAAACCCTACACAAAAATTAAATTTAAAAAATTAAAAATATTGGTTTCAATATTATAATTTTCATTTGGACAATTTAAGAATGTCAAAATAAAAGTTAGCATAACTTCACATTTTCGTATTTTTAATAATAAAAAAAAAAAAAAAAAATCTAATTAAAAATATTTTCAGTTTCAAAATTGGTTAAAAATAATAATTTTCTAATAAATAAACGTGTTTAGAATTTAAAAGAATAAAAATTAAATAAATTATTTTAAACTAGCAAAATTAAACGCGTGCAAGCGCGCCAAATTGAGTATTTAATTGTTTGTTATAAAGAAATTAAAGATTAATATTATCAATAATAATTTAATTTATTAGAATATTATTACATATTAAATGATAATAATGAAAATGATATGTTTACAGGCCTCGGATTATACGACATTTTCCGACTTTTTTCAAAAATACGACTTTTATCGACTTCTTTTAATAAAATGCGACATTTTTTTTTACATTTGAAAAAAAATGTAAATAAAATATATTTTTCTAGTATAAAATGTAGATCTTCTTCAGATTTTCTTCAATTCAATTATTTAACAAATTTTGAACTAAAATGATTCTTCACTAAATTAATTATTTTTAATAATTTTAATGAAATACATCACAAATTCAATTATATGAAAATTATTTTTCAATTAAAATTTTTATGAAATTTAATAATTGTTTATAATTTAAAAAAAATATATCACAATAAAATTGAATTATTTTTTAAAAATTTCTATACAAAATAAACTAAAATTCAATTATTACCCGAAATTTTAATTCAAAATCAATTAAAAATCCAATAATTGTCCAAAATTTTCAATTTAAAATTTAATTATTTACCAAGTTTTCAATTTAAAAAGAAATAAAATTCAATTATTTTCTAAAATTTCTATTTAAAATTAATTATCCAAATTTTCAATCAAAAATGAACTTAAATTAAATTATTATCAAAAATTTCAATTAAAATTCAATTATTTCCCAAAATTTTCAATTTAAAATGAACTGAAATTCAATTATTTTCCAAATTTAAAATCAAATAGAATTTCATTATTCTCAAAAATTTGAATTCAAAATTAATTGAATTTTCAATAATTTGAATTTAAAAGCATCTAAAATTTAATTATTTCTAAAATTTTCTATCGAAATTTTTTTTTTGAAATTTAATAATTTCAATTATAACTCTAAGGAAATTCAATTATTTTTAACTATTTTAATAATAATCTTTGAAAATTCAACTATCTGAAACCATTTTTCTATTAAAAATGATTTTCAAATTATTGTATTTTGTCTTCATTTTCTAATAAATTTTTAGTGAAATCATCTAAAATTTTAATTACAAAACACTTAAAGTTTTAATTAATTTCAAAAATCTCAATTTTAAATCCTTGAAAAATCAATTAAATTTAAAAAATGTTTTCCAAAAATTGTTTGATAAATTATTTTTAGTTCTGTAATATTTAATAATTGTTTGAAAATTAACAATATCTTTTGAAATTTAATTATTTCTAAAAATTTCAACTTTAACCCTTCGAAAATGATTATTATTAAAAAAAAATTTTTTTATTTAAAAATCTATAAAATATTTTTCTTAAAATAAAAAACTAATACACTTTTTTTTGGAATATAAATCGACTAAAACGACTTTTTGTGTCTTTAAGTTGATTCGAGGTCTGTGTTTTTATAATTAATATTTAATAGGTATTCGTTGGCCCCTGGTATTTGAACCGTGCCCAATATTGTCATATAGAAACTTGAGAAAATATTCAAAATATCAAAACCCTTTTTAGGTACCAATATAGATATATTAATTTCAATATAAATTTCATATTCATAATTAGTTATTACGTTCTATAAGATTCTATATATATAGTTACTTTAAAAAAATATATACATTTTCTAAATTATTTGAATTAATTTTATATGTAATTGTTTGCAAAGTTAATAAAATAATCCATTATTAAATTAAATGTTATAAAATTGGAAGTTTCTTTTTAAATCAGCAAAACATATAATTAAATATTTATTTTGCAGGCCAAATAATGAAACTGATGAAAAATCATCTCCTTCTACAAGTTCATCATCTGGACGAAAACGTGAACACACACCTGAAACAGAAGTTAATCACAAGCGGCACATCACAAATGAAAATGTTGATTAAGAATCTCATTACAAAATTTAAAAAAGGGATGGGTATCGAGTAAATATATCCTCATTAATTTACTACAGTTATATAAACTTTAATTTTTTTTTTTTTTTATGTTTATTTTACAATCAACTGCAGTTTTATTTTTCATTATTATATTCTTCTCTATATTAGGTTATATTATCTTTTATTACTTAATAAGTTGAAGTTTATAATGGAAAAAAAGGTATTTTATTTTTCTGTTTATTAATTATATTATTATTTAACGAAATGTTAGATATAATACTCGTTGAAATTTTTTTTTACATATAATAGTTTTTAAATACGTACATTCATTTAAAGAAAGTGAAGAAATTAGATTATTCTCCATATTTATTTCTAATTAGAATTTTTTTTTTTACTTTATTAATTCTTATGTTTTTTAATTTCTATTGTCAGTAATTTTTAGTTTTTTCCCTGAAATTTTAAAGATGTTCGACGTCTACTTTTCTTGTTAAAAAAAAAAAATATTTTCTCTCAATTTTCCTCAAATTTTGAGAAAATTTTTCTGTATTTATCCATTAATTGTGGTAAAAATTTCCTAAATCCCTAGCAATTTTAAAAATTGAGTTATTTGGGTGTAAATTTCATCTTTTTCATGGTTTTTTTGTTAAAAAGATAAAAATCTCATTTTTTGATTTTGCAAGTGGTTTTAAAAGTTTTACCACATTCAAAAAAAAAAAAAAAAAAAACATAAAAGAATATTTTTTCAAGATTTAAAAAAATTTAACCAAAAAAGAGAGAAAAAAAAATGATGATATTATTGAATACCCATGATCCCTAGTT
The DNA here is from genome assembly GCF_019393585.1 of Leptopilina boulardi. Classification (NCBI taxonomy): domain Eukaryota; kingdom Metazoa; phylum Arthropoda; class Insecta; order Hymenoptera; family Figitidae; genus Leptopilina; species Leptopilina boulardi. The sequence continues at coordinate 1,886,702 of NW_026137864.1, forward strand.
TTTATTTTTTGTACTTATTGTCATTTTTACTGTTTACTTAATTATCTCTCGTTCTAATTGTTTTCACCATAATTATTATATCATTAACTTCTTAAATAAAACTGATAAAAATGTGAGAATTATAAAAACAAAATCAATTAGAATTAGCTCAAACTATAAATAGATAAAAGTACTATTAAAAAATAGAAAAAGAAATTTTTTTTCTAAAAATTTAAAATAGTTTATGTGAATTCAAATAAAAAAAAAAAACTATTGAGAAAAATAAAAATTAGGATTAATGACAATTAAGAAACAATAAAATTAAAGGAACTAAAAATTTAAATATACAGTGTATTTTGTTTATAGTTAATAATCTACACAATAAACATAAATAATAAAATATGGAGAATAATTACGGGGCCTGTAAAATCATCAATTTTCGATGATTTAATAATAAAAGGCGACTTTAGTTGACTGATATTGACTCATCCCTGTTAAAAAAAAAATAATAATAATATAAGCTGTAGCTAAACATGTATCGACAAGCTTTAGAAATAATGTCTCAATAGTATATAAATTATTTTCAATATTAGTACGTCAAACATATATAAGTAACACTTATAATGTGAAATTTTTCAGTAAACATCTATTATGTAGAGATAAATTATAAAACATTAAAGTTAGAACAAAATGTAAGTGAAAAATGTTTGTTTTGAAAAGAATGTTTGAGTCTGTAACAAGAACGACTGTTTTTTTATGTTATAGTGATATTATTATTATTATAATGAAAAATATTTGAAAAATTCTTTTTTTTATAAAGCAGTCGAAGTTTAAATCCTTTGTGTAATACTATCGATAATTATATATGATAATAAACTAAGGTAGAGGTACAAAAAAAAATGTGAATTATTTCGAAATTTTTTTTTTTAAATAACATTTAGCTACAATTTGAGTTAACAACGAATTCAATGATTTTAATCTCTTTTTTAATTGATTTATAAATAACAATTTTTAACTTGAAATTTATCTATTATTATTTTTATATTAAAAAAAAAAAAAAAAAAAAAAAAACTTTTTTTGATATCATCATTTTTCTGTCAATTATTTTTGAAGAAAGAAGGTAATAAAAAAAAGTAAACAGATTTAGATTTTGTTCAGAATTTTATTAAATTTGTAAAAATCTAATCTATAAATAATACAAAGGCGAGTATATTCGCTTGTTTCTTAATGCATTTAAATGATATAAAAAAAATTTTTTTTTTTACCTCACTAACATATATACTTTTGCAGAGCTACGAAATTCGATAATTAAAAAAACAAGTTTCATGCACATTTTCATTTAAATACATATAAAAAGAGATATAAATTATTTCGTCTGCACTAAACCGCTTTCATTCTCAACTTAAATTATTTACACTGATTCTACAATATGTACACGCAAGAAATTTTCTTTTTTTTTTTTTTTTTTTTTTTTATCCAATAATATCACCACTCAGCGGTTACAAATTAATTATGGCTAGATGATTCGTTTCTTACTGACACAATGACCTTTCCAAGAGATTTCAACACTTTATGGTGTCTCTAATTAAATAATGCCTACAACTTAAAATTATCGAATCGACCGGACAAAATAAGTACAATGTAAATTATGTTAGGTTTAGTTTTTACGTTTATATAAGTTCGATTATAATGATATAATGTTTGAATTTCGAAAAGGTACTTTTTCTCAATAATAATGTAAAATATTTTAAAAATGATATTTTAAAGTAATGCCAAAAATTTTTTTTTAAAAGTCACTAAATTCTTATTTTTATAAACAAATTTTTAGTCGCGTGTAAATAATTTAATTTTTTTTTAATTTTGAACCATTAAAAAATTGAATTTTAATTTTCTGACAGTAAAAAACGATAATCTAACAATTTTTTTTTACTATGAGAAATTAATTTTCATCCAACTGTAACATTTAATAATAATTTATAAAATTAGAAATATAATTCCTCATACTATTACAGAAAAAAAATTTTAATTAGAAATTACTTTTTTTTTTTTTTTTTTTTTATTAAAACTACGAAAATGCTAACTTTTAATCGAATTTTTATTTAACAGAATTGCGATTGAGCCGAATTTTTAATTCTGATAAATGAAAATTTGATTAAATTAAAATGATTGAAATAAAAAAAAAAAATTGTTTACAAAATTGAGAAAAAGTGCCGTTTTCATTTTCAAATGATAAATTTTTAGACATCTATAATGAATAATTAAATATGAATTTTGATTTATCAATGAAATTGCCTGTCTCGAGTTTTTTTGTTTGTTTGTTTATTCTTTACAGCCAAGACCAGCGGACCAATTACAAATTCCACCGATTGGATCGAATGAGAGTTTATTTGGACAAGTGTATTCAGTACCAACAACCAATCCATTGACCATTCTCGCGCAAGTAATGAATTTTTTGCATGACGTTGGATGAGGAAAATTGCCTTGATCAAGACAATTAATATGACCCCTGCTAGTAACGTAGAGCTTACCATTAAGCCTTGGCTTTCCAACAAATCTGATTTCCTCGTCCTCATAATAATCATAATCAATAATTGCTGGACGTCGTGGTCTCTGTGTTAAATTTTGTGTGACAATTTTGTTGAAATATTTTTGACCCTGTCGGCGTCTTAAAGCCGGGATGGAAACAGTTTTTGGCAATTCTGTTGTACTTATTTTTCGCCAAAATGTTGTTCCAATTGGAGAATTACCTAATCGTGGAATGGTAATTTTTTTTTAAATAAATTATTTTTAATTATATGTTGGTTTTTTTTCTATGTTATTTAGAATGAGACGTGCTAATTAATGTAGAAAAAATAAATAAATCATATAAAGCATTCGTGTTATTCCAGAAAGTGATAAAGGACGAAGTGCAGGCCAAGAAGTAAAAAGAGACACTGGTGACAAGAGAGAAAGAGAGATAGAGAGATGCATTAAATTATTCTGAGAAGCAATCAATCAATTGGAAATATATTGAACCATTTATCAAAACATTTCTTTTTAATTTGCTTTAGAGAATTTGTGAGAAGGCACATAAAGGATAGTTGAGAATTAAAAAAATAAAATAAAATAATACGAGCATTACAATTTCATCGAAGATTCAAGAACCAAAACATTGACGAGAGTTAGTGCGTGTATAAATTAAGAGCCAAACGATGAGAAGATTGTTGTAATAATCAGCTGAGAAGGAATCAAACGATCGATTAGACGTGAGAGAAATTTTTTTTTAAGTGAATCTTGGAAAGAACATTAAAAAAGAGAATTTAGTTAAAAGGAAGAAACGTTCAAATGATTATTAGGATCATTCTTGAGGATGCTGTACCAGACTCTGTTGTTGTTTCAAAATTCTCGAGTACTAATTCATGTGCTCTATTGGCCTGATCGTCCATCTCAGCTTTTTGGTCTTCTAGCCTTGCCAAATGTTCAAGATAAGCTGCTGCTGTTTCTGCATCGTCCGCAGAAGCTGTAAGATAAATAATTTTAATCTCTCTTTTTCCTATAATTTTTTTTTTTAGAAAATAATCTCTAAATCTGAATTTGTAGAATTTTCACCACAAAAAAAAAAAAAAATATTGAGATGTCCTTTTTTATTATTTTCAAGATATTAATTAATTAATGTTAATAAAAAATTATAATAGTACTGCAACCTCCTCGTGGTAAACCCTGGAAACTACTATTACTATTATCATAATCATTATTTAGAATTTTTTACTTTATTTTCGTAATCAGTAACTATAGACAAATCGTGAATACAAATTTAAATAAAAATTTAATAATTTTTACAAAATTCTTTCGCCATATTGGATTCTCCATTTTAAAAACTAATACCGGATTTGTAATTAGTAACCGCGAAAACCCCTCGAGTGATGGTTTTCAAGTAGATTCGATGAATTTTTGAAAAATTCGTCCGACATTTTGAATTTTTGAAAACTAATACCGGATTTGTAATCAGCGACCCCGAAAACCCCCGAGTGACGAGTTTCAAGTGGATCTGATGAATTTTTAATAAACTCTTCCGCCATATTGGATCCGCCATTTTGAATTTTTGAAAACTAATACCGGATTCGTAATCAGCGACCCCGAAAACCCCCGAGTGACGAGTTTCAAGTGGATCTGATAAATTTTTAATAAACTCGTCCGCCATATTGGATCCAACATTTTGAATTTTTAAAAATTAATAACGGATTCATAATCAGCGACCCCGAAAACCCCCGAGTAACAAGTTTCAGGCCATTTGAAATATAAATTGACTTTTGGCCCCGAAACCGGATCTCCTGGTCCACTGTGTGCGGGAGTAGCGCTCCTAGTGTTCACTATCGGTAACACTAAACGTCGTAATGGCTTTAGCTTCATCAAAAAAGTTTGTAAGTGTTAGGTTCTTTTTTTTTTTTTTTTTTTTAATTTTCAGTGGTCGATTTTCTTCTTTTTTAATTAGTAGAATTTTACTAATTCAGATTTAGTATGATAGGACAATCAAAAATGGATATTTGGAGAAATAATTTTCATTCTTAAATGTTTAATTAATTTCCCATTTGAAAGAAAGTATATTAACTTAAAAAAAGCGGTTATAGATTTTTCCATAAAAATTAAATAATAATTTTACCAAAGCTTAATTGTGTAGGAAGATTTATCTCCTTTGTGTGAAGATTCTGACGCGTAGGGCTAGTAGAAGTGAATCGTCTCAAAGATGGATGAAGTGAAGAAATTGGCTGATGTGTCGTTGTTCTAACTCTACTTCGATTTGGCTCACGATAAAATGATCCTGTTCGTCGTAAATTATCTGATGATGATGATGATGATGATGATGTACGATAAGTATTGACCTGTTGATAAATGCGACACATTTTTATGAAGATGCGTTATGCGTTTATGAATAAGAAAATTAAAAAAAATATCTTGATACATAATAGTGCAGCTAAAGCCAAATGACACAAACAAAGATTAGAAATGGAAAATGACTAGACTAAAATAGTAATTGCACAAGAAGCATATGTTAAAGATTTTTTTTTTGAAACTACAAAAAATAAGCAAACTACGAGGACTTCGTAGAAAATGGTACGCCCTCGAAGAATCAGTGTGTTAATAAATAAAAAACGATCAGAGGCGTGTGTAATATAACAAAGATAGCAGCGAGTTTCTTGTTTTATTATTTTTTTCACGCTTGCTTCTTGCTTCCTTTTTTTTTTGATTAGTACTCAAGAGTTATACGGAAGGAATGAGCTTTCATGTGACGGAATTCCTTGGCTATTTTTTTTTTTTTTTGGTTAGCTGCGCAGAAAGTAAAGGACGTCGAATAGATATTATAAAACCTGGACGTCGCTACAGGTGTTGTTAGCTTTCTTAGATATTCCCATCTTCCAAGTAAAAGGACGCCAACATCCAAAATTTGTGTGACTTGATTTTTTTGAGGACCATCCTCAAAATTATTATTTATTTATTTTTTTTTTATAAATGTGAGAAGGCAGTGTTTGTTAGAGAAGGGGAGAGGTTTTCTTTGAGGACATTAATGCTTGCTTTTAGAAACTGACCTCACTGCCAGCTTCTTCGGTATCTTCTACGATTTTCATTTCTTGATTTAAAGATTTGCCCTTCCTGTTATTGGATTCATCATTTGACGTATCGTGCGATTGATGTTTTGCTCTCTTCCTCACGACCGTTCTCATTCTTCGTCGAGATGGTATTTGATTTTGATGATTGACTGATGAGTTTGAGAAACTTTGCACGGTTGTCGTTGACGTCAATGTTGACGGTGTAGTTACAGTTGAAAATCTCTTAGCACCTCTGTAAACTACAACACGTTTCCTGGTGCTTGGAGGACTTGCCAAATTACTCGCTATATGTTCACTTTTATTTAAAGTAGTTTTAATAATTTTTAATTTTGATTTATCTTCACTTCTTGAATTAGTTTCTATGGTTTCTAATTTCAATTTATTTTCAATTGTTGTTATTTCTTCGTTCTTTACTTTCAATTTTTCTTCATTTGGTCCAATTCTTTTTCGTTTTATTACACGTCGTCTTCCATTTAATGTAGGTTTCTGTTCTTTGAAAATTGTCTCGTCTGTAGTTGTCTTATTATTTGTAAACTCTTTTTCTAGTTGTTGATTATCATTAGATTTCAGGACAATATCGCTTCTTATTGATGTAACAATAGTTGGAGTTTCATTTTGGTCCTTTGTTGGATCTGTGTTTAAATACTGATTTTGAATGGTTTTGTCTTTTTCTGTTGTTACTTCATTTCTTCTGAGATTTTTAGTCTTGAGTGTTATATTCCCTTTTTCGTATTTCACACTTTCTTTTTCGAATTCGTTCCAATTCGTTTTCGAATCAAGAACAATTGGTGTTACAGTTTCTAATTGTAGATTTTCATTATCCCTTTCTGACATTTTGTTTTTAAAACTTTCTGTTGTAGGCGTTAGAGATTCGTAATAAGAATTAATAATTGTAGAATCAATAGTTATTGCGGATGTAGAATCTAAAATGGGAAAAGTAGTGGCAGAATTTACTGTTGAAGATTCTGAATTTATTATTGTTGTGTCAATTTCATAATCAGGGGAAATAGACTCTAAATCTGTTTCTACAGTACTAGAATCATGATTTATCGAATGTACATCAGGATATGTTGAAATAATCTCTGGTATTTCTGAATAAGATTCGGAATCAGATTCAAAGTTTCTCGAAGAGTCTGAATCTTTAATAGAAAACTTGTCGTTTATTTTCTTCAATCGAATTTCCTTTGGAGAATTAAAATCTTCGGAAGGTTCCTTAGGAATCGGTTTTATTTTTCTTATTTTCTTTCTTAAATGTCGTCGAGGACTAATAATTTGTTCAGTAACAGTTGAAGGAGTCACATTAATATCCTCAAATGTAGTCAGTTTAGATTCAGATACTTCTGTTGTAGTTTTTGTTGAATCTTCACTTTTTTCTGAAACTCTTGAATCCATAAGATAGAAATTCATTTCATTTTGTTGATTTCTATTGTAATCGAAATGATCTCCACTATTATCAATTACACCAGTGTTAGCCGAGAAATTAATTTCATCGTTTTGATGATCTTTATTCTCTAAAAGAGAATCTCTGTTGAAATCAAAATCTACGCTTGTTATTTCATCAAAACTGAAAGTTACTGTTTCATCAGTGGGAATAATTTTTCCATCAATTGGAAATTCTTTTTCAATATTTAAAAATACTTTTTCAGTTGTAGAAAATATTTCTTCATTATTTCCTCCATTGGAAAATATTGTTTCGACATTAGAGGGAATTATTTCAGAAGATTTAACATTAGGTGGTATTTTTTCGACATTAGAAGATATTGCTTTATCATCGGAAGTTGTTACAAAATCAAAAGATTCTTTTTCATTATCTGAAGATAATTTTCCATCATCAGAAGATATTTCAGCATTGAATGTTTCGTCATTGAAATCTTTATCAAATCCAAAAGAATTTTTTCCATTATCTGAAGATAATTTTCCATCATCGGAAGGTATTTCATCATTGAAAGTTATTGTTTCATTATTTGAATCTATTTCAGATCCAAAAGATTCTTTTACATTACTTGAAGATAATTTTTCATCATTGGATGATATTGTTTCAACGTTAAAAGATATTTTTTCAGTATCTTGACTTGATTCTGTTTGAGGACCAACAAATGTCTCACGATTTAAAGTTTCGTCGGTACTTTTTGTGAGGAAAAATCCTCGAGGATAATCAGTTATTGGTGAATCTGGAAGAGTACTTCCTCGGGAAGTGGTAATGCTAATTGTGGCAGTAGTAGTATCTAAATGTTTTCTTCCATCGGTTTTTGTTTGGGATTTATGGGAAACAGCTTCAGTTGTTCCTTGTGATGAATTGGGACGAATTCGTCTCCTTCGGTTTCTCTCGATATTTAGACTCTCTTCCATAATTGTCATACTACTCATACTGTCCTGAGGAATCGATGAACTTTCACCAAAATTCGAATCAATTCTAGGTCGTCTTCCTCTGTAAGTAGCAGCTGATCTTTCAAGTTCTATCAATTTTTCATTTTCATAAATTTTCCGTTCCCTCAGAGCTTTTACTTCCTTTAACAGTAAATCATTCGTCACAAGATTTGTTTCATCCTCTAATTCTGAATTTTCATTTTTTTCAAGAATTTTCGGATCAATTACTCTAATTTTCAGCACTGTATGAAGTATCGTTTTGTTGAGATTTTTCTTTGGAACACGCAAAAGGAGGTGTTTATTTGGATCTTGAAATTGGTCATTGTCAAGAATTTGAATGGGAATGTCAACAGTTTTTTCTTTTTCTTCATCTTTAAAGAATCCTTGTGGTGAAATTAACGGTAATGGAGGTAACGAAAGTTGAGAACTATCATTTTCCCCATTGATATTGGAGTGCTTGTGACTTTGGTGAGCGATAAGTTGCTTAAGAGTTGGTAGTTGAAAACTTTCTGAACTGGCCATCTGAAAATGAAAAATGAGAGTATATTTTAGTCCTCCTTCAGTCTCTTCCTCTCATTTCAATCATTTTCTTTCGTAATCACTCTCTTCATTCGTTCTCGTTTATCTTCACCCCACTGTCTGCTAGGGGGAAGTAGTAAAATGTGATGAATGATGTAGCTTTAGTAGTGTGATGTGTCCGGTCGCTAGCTTCTACATATAACTATATTTCTATTTTGAAAAAAGTAATGGATGATGATGTCGATGGCATATATGTATGGTACACTTTATTATTTTTTGTTTCTTAGAGACTAGACATTATTTATTGGCGACTATCCCTGCTGGATGTGATAAGATTATTGAAAACTGACTCAATTTCAATGGTTGATGATTCACCGGACGATTCGGTGGTGAATTTACCACGAAATGCACTTTCAATTGGTAATGTTGATTTTTCGATACTTGTTTCCGTTGATGTGTCGGTTCGAATTTCATTTTGAAAATTTAGTTTTTCTTTTAATTTTGATTTTAGCGAGAATGAAATGGGATTTTGTGTGGTTTCCATGGGAATTAGAGAAGTGGACGCTAATTGGGAGTATTTACGTCGTATGAGAATTTTTTGCCGTTCGGTTGTTGCTGATTCGACTACTGATGTGACTAATCTTGTAATTTGTGGTTTTGATGATGGAGTCGTTGAATAGATATCGACAAAATTTTGCAATTCATTTTCATCTTTTATTCGTGATTTTGAAGAACCACGTTGTGATTGTTTACGAAGATAGGCATCAGCGACGTAATCAAATTTTTTTGCTGGTATCAATGTTTCGGTTACACTTTGTTCGGTGGTACTAATTCTATTGGGGAAAAAGCGATTTTTTGAATCGTCATTGTCATCGGGATCATTGTCATCAATTTGTACACGTACTCTTGGTTTTCGATAGATTGACAATGTTGATCTTAGATTTGAATTATTGGTTTCTTCCAATGGAAGTTGAGTGGAGCTTGTTCTGACAATTGGACGATATTCAGGTCTACGATAAACAGGTCCTAGTTTGTCCTCATTTTCTGAATTTAGTGGTTGTGTATGAAGCAAGAGAAGTGGATTTTCAGTGGAGGCTTTTGGAGAAAATGTTCTAACTGTGTTGAAACTCTTCCAAAATTCATCGGGACCTGATGAAGAAGAATTACTAATATTCTTAATCTTTGGATGACTTATTTCCCTTTCTGAATTAATTTCCTCTTCGACTTGTGTTTTTGTACTTGGACGACGTCTGATAAATAGATTTTTTCTTCGTTTTGCAAGCGCCTCCGGATTGGCTTCAGTCGAAAGATTTGGATTAGCAGTGGTTGCTGTGGGAAAACGACGAGCATTTGTAATTGCCGAAGTTGGATGTGGTATTCTTCGTGAATATTTGTAACGAGAATTTGCCGATTCTGTTGTTCTCACTGGTAGTGGGCTGGTGGCTTCAAAAAATGCTGAAGTTTCCGGTAATTTTGTTTCGTAAATTTTGTAATTAAACGTTGTTTTTAAATCTTCAGTTGTTGGATCATCGGGAATTATGAAAGTAGTCGGTAGAGTTGATGTGTCAAAATCTGTTGTTTTGAAATTGAAATAATCAGAAATTGTCGAAAAGTCTTTTGTTGTTTCTTCAGGAAGTGTTGTTTTTCCTTCTGTTGAATCGGGATTAAAATCAAAATTAGTGGTAATTGGTTGTGTGGTGTAATCAACGTGGAAAGTTGAAGGATTTTCAGTGCTTGTGATAATTTTCTCAATCTTTGGTGTTGTAGATCTACCAAAGTATCGGGAGCGAAATTGATCGGTTTGTTTTGCGGTTATGGATTTTTTCTCCTGTACAGGACGCAAACGTCGAATGACTTTTCTTCGTTTATTTTGGAAATTGTTTTCATCATTTGCGTTGGTTGATGTTTCCACACCGGTTCTTCTTCTCAATAGAATAATTCGTCTTCTTGAACTTGTAGACTCTGTTGTTGAAGATCTTCGGGAGAATTCATCGGCGGTGGTAAATTTTCTTCTCAAGTTTCGATTTCTGATGGGTTCTGTACTAATGGAAGGATAGGTGACGGTATTAACACCAAGATCAGTGGAATAGTACGGATGTATTGAATTCAGTCCAGTCCATCCTCTACTGTCATCCTTTTCATCAGTGGACTTGAAATACGTGCCAGTTGTTTTCGCAAAATTATAGGACGAAGATGGAGAGAAGAATGTTTCTTCCTCTAATCTGGAGGTGGAAGTTGTTTCACTTAAATCTCGAAAAGAAGCCTGAGCTGTCGAATCTTCAAATCTTCTGGAACTCTGCCGATTTTTTGATCTTGTATCAATGTTCTCTGAATCTTTGAATATTCTAATGTTTGTAATTTGTGAGGAAGCTTCGTCAACACTTTTTCCAGGTCGTCGGGATTTTCTACTTTGATCTCTTGGAGAATTTTCCGATGATATTCTGATGATGGGACTGTCATCTAATTCGTTTCGTGAACCACGTCCGATATTTGATTTTGATGTAGGACGTCTTCCTCTTCTTGATGATTGATTCCTGTTAACACTTGGGGCAGATGTTGTGATTCTGGATCTACTTCTATTATTAATTTCATCAATGGGAATTGATCTATTTTTGGTATTAATTTCATTAGCGGGCGTTGTGAGTGTCAATCGATTTCTCGAAGAGCCTCGAGTTCTGCTTCTGAATTTACTAACTGGCGTGGTGATTTCTTGATATCCACTATCATCCGTCTTGAATCTCTCGCGATTTGACGTTTCCGTAGTGACTCTTGATCTTGCGCGACCTCGTGTTTGATTTGTGTTGGACGACCGTGCAAAGTTTCTGGACGATTTACTACTCACCTTGGACCTTGAGGGAAGTGTTGCAGAAGACAATGGTGTCGTGGAGTCCAAGAATGATGATGATGATGATGATCGAGATCTACCGCGGGTAAATCCAAAGGGTCTCGGTTGGGAAACGGCGGCGAAGATTTCTTTTGTTGTTGTCTCGATGGAAGGAGAAGGACTACTGGTGGTTTTAGACGTAGTTGCCAATAAAATTTCAGTTGCTGTTTCTTCGACAAGTTTTACATTTTCTGAATTTATCGAGGATAAGGAGGAGGATGAAGGTGTTTTTGTATTGAATATTGGCTCGTCATGAATTGTAACTGATTGAGTTGTTGGATTATCTGTGGTTGTAATTGTTGTTGATATGGTCGTTAATGGGGACGTTGATTGTGACGAAGATGATGAACTCTGTGAGTAAGTCATTGATACGGTGTAAGGGAATGCAGAACTTTCAGGTGCAAAAGTTGTTGTGTCCTTGAATGTGTTCAAGTTTGTTTTTTGAGTTGCGTCCGAATTAAATGGAATTTCTTGGAATTCATTTTCATTTTTTTCTTGTCTCTCCGTTGTACTTCTGAAACGTTGAATGCTGATGTACCTGTAATTAAAAAATTATTTCTATCATTAAAAAAGGGTAAATATTATAATAAAGGAAATTAAATTCTTTTTTTTATTTGAATCAATTTTCGTGAAATTTCAATGTCAATTTAGAAACTGATTCTCAATCAAGTTGATCATATAAACCTAGATTTTGCAGATTCGTCGTCTTTTTTATTTGGAAAAATGGTTCTTTTCGCTGACTTTTCGGTCTCCGTTGGACTTTGAAATTCATCGTAGCCATCGCTGGTGGAATTTCTAAAAAAAAGTCATTCATTTTGATAATTTACTTGAAGTCTTGGAAAATAAATAATAAAATATTCGTTAATTCAATTATTTTTAATACCTTTGTATTTTGAGATTCTTGTTGTCTGAAATGTTCTTTTCGTTTCTAGAAAAATTAAGATTTGATTTTTTTTTTTTTAATATTTTAAATAATTAATTTTCCTAACTTTGTGTAATTAAAATTTTTCTAACCTTGTACTTAAAACAGGAAATCGACGTCGAGGGCTTAGTTTATCCTCCTCAACTTCATCTTCCTTTACATTGACATTATTATTATCTCTGCCGGAACTAAATAATTGAAATAGTTTAAATGTATTATTATTATATTTATTTTCGATTGTTTTGTGATTAATTATTATTTGCATTTGTAGTAACAAACCTTGCAGCGATAGGACGATTGCGTCTAATATTGACATAACTGGGTGTGACTCGTGGTAAAAGTATTTTTTCTTCAGGCGGATTGCTGATGCTTCTCTCTTCCGATGAAGCAACATCTGCATTGTCATTCTTATCTTCTTCATCCTCGTTTTCATCGATTCTCTCGGATGGCGAAGATCTGAAAGAATAATAAAATTTAATTTCAAACAAATAATAGACATATTAATTCTCTTTTATCAAATTATTTGCATTCTTTCTGATACCTGGATCTTTCTATTGTTGTATATTGTGGTTTATTTGTTCTTCTGAGACTTTTAACTTCGGGAAGATCATCGAGACCATCAAATTGTGCTCTCCCTGGTCCATTCGTGTAACCAATTCGTGATCTCTTGTTTCCTTCATTTATTTCGTCTCTTGCTTTATTCTCAGGTGGTTTCGAAGATGTTCCAAAGAATCTGGAATTTGTTTTAGACGCTTGCCTATTCAGAACGCGTTCATACAAGCTGCGACTTATGGTAGCTGGAGTGACCTGTCCACTACCAATTGTGGTACCGGATTGTCCTCCAGCTGGTTTTTCCTGTAAGAGAAGTTGTTTTTCAAGTTGCTCAATTCCTCCTGCTTTTTTAATTAAATCAATCAATTCCTTGATCACTCGTGGATCCTCTTCTTCTGCAAGATCCAATGATTTTTCTTGACTTTCTTCGTGATTTGGAATTATAGTTGTCGATGTTGCTCCTCTTGTTGGTGGAACTGTCGTCGAACTCGGTCTATTTCTACTAATTGTTTTATAAAGTAGTGGTTTAGCTGTAGTTGTTCGTACTTCTTCCTCTTCCTCTTCATCATCGTCATCTTCGTATTCGTATTCCTCCTCTGGAATAGATTTTTCCGTTGTCGTTCGACGTGTCGTTGATCGTGTAGTCGCCGCCGTTGTTGGTGCTTTTGTTGTTGTAACATCATTTGTTGATTTTACTTTTGGACAAACAACATTGCGAGGATAATCACAGGAGTCGGCTCCTTTGTTGAAAACCAAACCTAATGAGGTGGATTTAGTTATTAATTAAAATTATTTAAATTATGGAATTTTAACAAAGATTAATTGCATTATTTCTCTTCTGAAGCATATTTAAATGAAAATTAATTAAAAAATTGTTTGAGAAACAATTACCAGAAGGACAAGTAAATTGATGGGCAACAACTCCAAGACCACTGGGTCCACTGTCTAGACACCAAAAGTACTTTTTACAATCCCTTGGATGTGGAAAGAAACCTTCATCTTCACATTTAAAATCTAATAAAAGATTTACTTAATTAGAATTGCTTTTCTTAATTTCTGCTAGATATATATTTTTTTAAATGTATTATTTGTAATTTTTTTATTTATTATTTATTTGAAATAGAAACTCACCGCTTCCTGGATCGGGAGTTGTTGGTGGTTCAGGAGTTGTTAATTTATTACTGAGAGATTCTTCAATTTTTGAATTTTCTGCTGGTTTATTGTCACGATTTTTTTGCTTTCTACGACCACCATTTTCTGATGAACGAATTCGAGAACGATTTTTATTGAGTCTTGATCTTGTGGGCTTTTCGCTTACTCTAACAAAATTTCTATCATCTTCTTCGTCTTCTAAAATATCATCATCATTATCATCATTGTCATCATCGTCATTTTGTGAGGCTCTCGTGCTAGATCTACTTTTAAATTTAAGTGAATTAATTCTTTTTCTAGAAGGTGCTTCAGTGGTACTTGTTCTTCTATTAGCTGATGCGTATTGTCTACCAGATGAATTACTTTGACTCGATTGATTTCTTGTTGGCTTTCTGAGAGTAGGCTTCTCTTTTACTTCATCTCGTTTACTGCAGAGTTGGAGAAAATAAACTATTTTTAATTTCCAGGAGGATGATAATTAATTTTAATTAATTTCTTTTTAAATCGTTTTAATTGACTTTTAATGTCAATAAATTATTCTTTAACAATTTTAATTAATTTTTTATAGTAATTTATTAATTACCTGTTCAATAAAATTAATCTGTCACTAATTACTTTTCTGTTATAAAATTTTTTTTTTTTAATCTAATCTTAATTAATATTTTCGCAGCATTAATATTCATTTTCAGTACATTGTGGTTTAAGTAATTAATTTGAACAACGAATTAATTAAGATATTAATTAGTTTGTTAATTAATTAATTGTGTGAAGTCAGTTATACTTACGAGCTGTCAGCGAGAAGTGCTTCTTTTGCAGCTTCAATTAGTGGATAAGGTCGACCATGGCACTTTCCTCGGAAGTCATCATTGTCAATAGACCAAAACATAATTCCTCCAAGTTTTTTCTCATTAACATATTGCGCTTTCACTCGGACAATATTTTCATCATCATAACCAACCCATTGATTATCCTTGAAAGCATAGGGTCCCATTGCTTCCGGATTTGGTTGCACCACTTCCCATTCATCTTTTTCAACGTTTTCACAAATCTATTGGGAAAATTAAAAAATTTTCTAATTTATCCAAAATAATTGTTTTTAAACAATAAAAAATTATATTCATAAATAATAGTTATTTATTAAAATAAATATGAATCAATAATGAAATGATATAAAAATTAGAATATTAGAATGGTAAAGAAAAAAGAATTATGATAAATAAAATTGTAATAGCACCTCATAATAGGCTAAATAACCCTTTTCCCTAGTGGCATCTCCTTCATTACCGGGACCATCAGCGGGAGATCCAATGTCTGTTGAATCTTGATTAAAAAGTGTATAAGATCTACCATAGGTGGGTATACCGAGTACAATTTTCTCAGAGCTGGCGCCTTGTTTAATGAGATGATTAATTGTAAATTCCTGCAAATTATAAAGATTCTTTAATGATCCTTTACACGTACACGTGTTTTCACATACTCTATTATATATTGTATATATGACTTTTCCACTTTCTTTAGAAATTAGCGGTGTAAATTAGTTATAGGAAGTAGCAAAAGAAAAAAAGAAAATTAAAAAGACTTACGATCGTTAATTCTGTATCGTAATTGTATTCATTATCCTCTTCGAGAGGATAAAGGGGAGAGTGATGATTAACAGCAGGCTCAAAGGCTGAATGATAATCGTATGATAGAAGATTTATAAAATCAAGATTGTCATTTAAACGTGGCACATCGTAACCTTTGTCAATATATTCAATTCCAGCTGGCATTGCCATTGTTAATAATAATCTAGGACGTCCTGTCTTTAAAGATTCTCTCTCGAATTGTTCACGGAGTTCCTTTTATATTGTAAAAATTAATTTAAAAATAAATTAATTATAATAATTATAATTATTTAACTATTTTGAGATAAATTTTCTTTTTTCTCTATTATATTATCAAAAAAAAAAAAAAAAAAGAAAGAATGATATAAGAAAGTTGAAAAAGGGAAAGTACCTCAACGAGAATGGCATAGTTTTCCTTGTCGCGAGGTTTACCACCATCTCTAAATGCAGGATATTCCCAGTCAAGGTCAAGGCCATCGAAATGATTTTGCCTCAAAAATTTTACACAATTTTTCACAAATTCTTTCCTTCGATGAGCATCAGCGACCATTGGTGAAAATCTACTTGAACCCTCATTCCAACCGCCAATTGCCAGAAGCGTTTTAAGATTCTTGTTGTATGTTTTGAGACCGGTGAACTTTGCGTAACCACCTTCAGGATAAATTGTACAAATGTGAAATGTCATAATAAACAGGAATTCTTCATTTTTACAAGCTTGCATTTTGCCGTCTTATATTGAGAAAAATGTTACTTTCTAGTCAAGAATTAATTTTTTCTATAGTTTTGCTTTTTTTTCATCATATTTATAATTTATCTGCATTTTTTTTCAACTATTCATTACTTATATATTTAATTGAAAATATATTTTTTTACATTATTTATATTTTTATTCTTATATATATATATATATATATATATATTGTATATATATTTTATTTCTTCTTTTTTGGGTTTTATAATCCAAACATAGGTTTAATGTAGGTTAAAATAGGATCTAAGTAGGTTTTTTGCAGCTTTGAAGAAGGATTAATGTAAGGTCAATGTAAGGTCATAGTTCTATGTAGAGTCTAACAAGTAAAAACATTTGACACGTGTATTTTTATTTTGGCAGACATGATGCTTCAAGGGTTGAAAATGAGGATTGAAATATTTGGATTTTTTATTACCACATATACAATAAAAATCACTATTACACAACAACACCATGAAAAAATCCCGAGTTGGACCTTTATCCTATGTATTTTGGTACGCTGAACACGAATCAGGAGTCAGATTTGTTCCATCACGTCAGCAGTTTTTTCTAACCTCAAAAAACATGTCGGATTTCAAGGGTAAGCGGAATGTTTTTAAAGTTTAATGGTTTTACATTAGTATCTGGATGTTTTTTTGGTCCCTGATTATGAATCTGAAGTTAAAAACTTTAAATCCAATATGGTAAAATTAAAATTTTCAAAGAACATAATGGCGGATCCAATATGGCGGACGAATTTTTAAAAATTGTTAGATTTTAATGAAATTTATTATCTAGGGGTTTTTGGGGTCGCTGATTACGAATTTAAAGTCCAATTTTCAAAATTTAAAATGTCGGATGCAATATGCCGCACGAGTTTTTTAAAGTCGTTAGAATTTTATGATAAAGGTTTAGGATAAAGGTCCAACTCGGGATTTTTTCATGGTGTTGTTGTGTAATAGTGATTTTTATTGTATATGTGGTAATAAAAAATCAAAATATTTCAATCCTCATTTTCAACCCTTGAAGCATCATGTCTGCCAAAATAAAAATACACGTGTCAAATGTTTTTCGATTCTGTGCAAAATGCCCATAGTCCGATCTCAATCGTTGAGTAACAATTGGGTAGTGTTATTGTAAGTATGTTTACTGTTGAGTAAAAAATAGGTCCAATATTGGTCGAAAATAGGTTCATAGTAGGTGGAATATAGGTTTAATGTAGGTTTAAAGTAGGTACAATCTAAATTTAATTTATGGACAAAGTATGTTTACTGTAGAATCAAAATATTTGTTCAAAATAGGTCGAATGTAGGTCGAATGTAGGTCGAATGTCAATGTGGGTTCAAATTAAATTAAAATTAAGTCAAGTGCACGCGTCTAATGTAGGTTAAAATTAGGTACAATCTAGATTCAATGTAAGGACAAAGTATGTTTACTGCAGATTCAAATATATTAGGTTCAATCAGGATTTAATGTAAAATTATAAATTTAAAATAAAATATAGTTGCAAACCTTTTTCAATATCCTGATATTTGTCAAAGGGTTTTAACGTATTGTCCTTGGTAAATCCACCAAATGCATAAATTAAATGTGTACAGAGATATGGATTAATATTTTGTGGTGAAAATTTTGCAGTACCTGGCCTATAAACTGACCAATTTGTATAATAGCAAACGACCCTTTTTTCTGCGTTTCCTGAAATAATGAAATAAAACATTAAAATATTTACGATATAATTTAAAAGAAATTTTTCATAAAAAAAAAAAATTTTTTTTAAAATATTTTCTTTAAAAATTTAAATTATAAAATTTATTTGAAATTTATTCAAATAGTTTTATTTAAAATTATAAATATATCATTACAATCGCAGTGATTTGAAAAATGATTAAAAATCAGGTCATTTGGAAAAACCGTTTGAAAAATTGACTTTCGTTATATATATACATCATTTTTATACCTATAAATCTACTTGAAGATACAATATTTAATTAAAAAAGAAAGTCGATTTTATCAAATGTTCACGCGGAAAAAAAAACGTTTCTTTTATAATCGTTCTATATAGAATATCGTGTATAAATTGTAATTATAAAAGTTGATAACATATATAGTTATATATGTGTAAATAGAAAAACGATTTTATAATTACAAGAACGAAAGGAATGTCGGGCATTTTAATCGGATACATTATTTAATCAAGCGAAAAGGCATTTTATATATATATATATATATATAATAAGGTTTTATCGACACATAGAAGTAGGTGCTCAAGGACAAAAATTTTTACTGACATTCAGGTAATTAAAAAATCAAAGTAATTTATATACAATTTACGTAAAGTATAAATTAATTAATATAAAACGTGTAATATCGAGGAATTTGCGTGATACAATGTTGGGAATAGGATAAATTTTAAATTCTCAGCTCATTTTAATAATTGCTAATGTACTCAAATTTGATTTCACATCTAGTGTATATATAGTTTCCTTTTAAATTTGTCATTGTTTATATTTTATTTTTTAATTAGAAAAAAATTACGATTTATCTTAATAATAATAATAATTATTATTATCTCTATTATAGATCATTAGAATTTTCTCTTCTATTCACATAAATTTAATTTCTTTATTGACACCAGTGTGCAAATTAAAATATTTTAAAATTAATAGAAATTCTATTATTTATATTATCGTAGTAAAAAGACTTTCTTTTCACATGTAACATAATTATTATCATCATCATCATCATCATCATCATCATCTTTATTTTATTTCTTCTTTTTTTATTTTTTATTTATAAAATAAAAATACTATTTTCTTTTTTTCTCCTAGAATATAAAAACAATTATTATTTTACCAAAAATTATCAAAAATTTTTTTACAAAAAATTATATAATATAGAGGATTTTTGAAAATAGTATATTATAATTTAAAGATAACTAATTATAAAAACTATTATGTTTCTAGTAGGTGAAGAGTAGGTAAATAAAAATTATAGTATTATAAATAAAAATAATGTAATTATAAATGTATGTTTGCACAATATTCTCATAGATTTCATGATTTTCACATTTCTCGGTTAATTCACGTAATTTATCATTTAGAGGAGGGCACGCTCTGTCGCCCACTGCGATCATGCCTTTATAGTTAAATGCATACATATATATATACTTGGGTATATTTATCATATTTTACATTAGAATTAATATTATTTACTTAAAGTCGTTTGTCAGTTTTATAATATTTATGTTTTAAAAAAAAATAAATAAAAGCAGTCTGAAATTTTTTTTACAATGTTTGAATATATTTTTGACGATAAATAAAAATGAATTTGAAGATTTTTTTGAAGAATTACATATTGAAAATAAAAGAAATACAACCCACACTTTTCTTCAATTCAGCCGCATATTAAATGAAGCTTGACATTTGTTCACGGAGATTCTAAAATGCATTTATAAGTATATACACATATACATTAAATTAATACCATTATAATATCAACTGCATACACAGGAAAATGCTTTATAAATATTTCGCACACGACGCGTCATCGTAAATGGCCTGGAGAAACTGTGCCTTGGAGAAATTGAGACACGATATAAACTTTCGTTCCTCTATATAATACACTTGTGAAAGAAACAAAATCAACAAATGGATTTTAAGATCATTAGACTCTTGTCTCCTTATATTGGTGAACATTTATAATTCATGAATTAATTGAGTTACATATAGCGGTGCTTCCATAGTATATAGTTCTTACGTAATTTTTAAATTCCTACGATTCTTTTGAGAGAAATAAAAAATATAATTTGCCGCTTTATACGATTTCAAATCAAATTTAACACACTTTAAAATTTGTAGCGCTAATTTCTTGGTTTCTAATTTGCATGCAGATATACAAAATAGAGTCAAGGGTTTACAAATTTTACCTAGTAGAGATCATCGGCTCTATTATATAACACATATCTACTTTTTCTTCATTCTCAAATATCATAAATCACGCTTATAATCATATGCTAATACATATATATATATATATTAGTGGAATAAATTATAATTTGAAGATTTAAGAGAAAAAGATAATGAAATTTTTGAAAATTATGTAAGTGAAGCAGATTATGAAACTATAGGATTTTGAAAGTATTTTTTAATTTTCTGTTCTTATGAAAATGTACACTGAGAAAAATATGCTATTGAATAAATAGCATTTCTGCCAAAGGTAATAAAAATTATTAATTCAAAAGCATAATGCTATAGAATCTATAAAATATTTTACAAATTTAATAGCATATGCTTTTGAATCAATAATTTTTATACCTGTGGCAGAAATGCTGTTGATTTAAGAGCATATTTTTCTCAGTGTATATGATAAGGAAAAAATGGCACTGGTGTTATATTTTGTCTGTCAGAACTCAAAAGTTGTACACAGGGATGTGTTGCTAAATTATAAAGTGGAATGTAACATTTGGGACGTTCCACTTTATAATTTAGCAACACATCCCTGTGTACAACTTTTGAGTTTCCATTACCCTGTGCAAAATGTCCAGTGATAGGTATAAGTATAAAAACAAAAATAATACTAAAATATAATTGGATCAAATTAAAATTATAAATAAAATTTATATTCAATAATGTTTCGAAAGATTTGAATTTATGTCACTTGATATTACTAATTACTAATTACTAATTCAAATAATTCCATTATAGGGTGATTCTCTCAAAAAGGACAAATTACGCTTTTAAGATATTTTGTTAAAAAATATGAAAATTAATTGAAATTATTTAAAATTCTGTCAGCCATACGTTAGGATTTAACAATTTTCAATCAGACCACTAAAGAAAATTTTAAAAAAAGGTAAAATAACTGAAATATTGAATAAAAACTGATGTTACGGAATGGAGTTTTAACACTAGTTTTCATTCAATAATTCAGTTGTTTGTCATTTTTTTTTGAAATTTTCTTTAGTGATCCCATAAAAATTTGTTGAATTTTATCGTATGGCTGGGAGAATGTTTATTAATTGAAATTAATGTTATTATTTTTTAACAAAAACCTCGTTCAAAAATTGTGCACAAATAATTTGTTCTTTTTGAAAGAATCACCCTAATAACAAAAATATATATTACAATAAAAAAAAATTTTATACTTGAAAAAAAATTAATTATTATAATTAATTTTAATTAATAAAAAATTATTTATTAATTATTTATATTTACATGTAAATATATGAAAACAAATTAAAATAAAAAAATAAAATAATATAAACCAAAAATTATTGGTTTCACTTTCTTTTTCAGGTATGCGACCGAGTCACCTGAGGTATAATATACAAATGGATCTTCTTGTCTGTGCTTCTAAAGCTTTCACCTGTTATAATCGTCATCTGTAAGGTCATGGTAAAAGGCAATTGAAACCCATTTTAAGGTTCATGCACCTGACGATGTAGAGAATTTCTCATGGTGATCAGAATATGTTTACGGAAATAATATTTATATATACATATGTATATGTCCACATTTCTCCTCCATTATAATAGAAATTCTCATTCATTCTTAACACACAATTTCTATAAAATTTCTCTCAGGCACTAAACATATAGGTATTTAATGATGAAGATCTTGATTGGATCTTGATTTTTTAATGAAAAACTTTTGACATAATTTTGTGAATGATAAAGTATATCGGATTAGAGTATTAAAAAATAAATATAGTAAAATTTGGTTTAATGGCTTTTTATAGGACAAGTAAAAGATATTAAGAAACATCTTTAATGTTTCGGAATAGGTACCGATTCCCTCATCAGAATTTATTTTATCAATTAATTCTGAGGAATTAAATTTTATGAATAGTTGTGAATCAAATAAAGGATCATTTCTGTTAGCATTAATAAGAAATTTTTATAATTTGAAAAAAGTTGTGTAAAAAATTAAATTATTTAAAAATGAGGATTTAAAATTTTTTTTTTTTAAATTATTAATATTATAATGGATTTTTTGATCCATTTTAGTTGAATCACAACCATTAACCATTAGATTCATTAAAAATGAATGTATGTAAAGTTTATTATTTTTTATTATTTATTACTATTATTATTATTATTATTATTATTATTATTATTATACCGTGTCGAGGTGGAGTGGCTTAGGGTCTGGGAGTGCACGGATATTTCCGACACTATCTGCATAAAATGGCAAAAATCGAAATCGGAGACTGCATATACTGCCTAAACACGACTGATAATGTAAGACACACGTTTTTCGAGTGCAATAGATGGGCGGAAATCAGAAGGAAATTAGAACTTCAACTAGGAGAACTTCTCTCAGTTGAAACAATTATAGATTTAATGCTTAAGACAGAAAATAATTGGAACAGTGTCGACACATACGTCCATGAAATTCTAACAACGAAAAAACTCGAAGATCAAGATATGTAAAATATATATATATATGTTGTTTTGTTTTATTTATTTAATTTTATATACTGACGAATAAAATAAAAAAGATTATAAACCCAGGCTGGTAGAAAAGAAAAAAGAAGAAGCCGAAGCTCGGCTAAACACCGCCATTTTGCCAAACTCCTGATGAAATGCGAAAGCGATACCGGGAGTTTTTGGTAGGCGAGGAAATAGGGGGTTTTCAGAGAAAAAGCTAAGGACTTTCTCTGTGGTTTTTAGTGGGTATTAGTTGCCTGGAAAGAACCATGGTTATCTTGAGTCCTACACAGCGTGCGTAAAAGCATTTTTTCCGTTTCCTCCTAATAAAAAAAAAAAAAAAAAAAAAAAAAAAAATTATTATTATTATAAATATAATAATTATTATATTTTATTATTATTGTTGTTGTTATTACTGTTATTATTATTATTTAAGATAATTACTGAATTGTATTTTTACAATAACATTACTTTCACATTAAAATTTTTTCTGCTTTTATTAGTTAGGAATTGTTCACATATATTTTCGAGAAAATTGTTTATAGTTTTAGAAATGGAGATAGTTTTACATTTTATATTTTATGGAAAAGTGAAGCATTTTGACACATAAGGAAAATTTTTATTTTATTATAAAAATTAAATGTTTCGTTATATTATATTATAATGATAATAATTTGTTTTTTTAGAGGAGTAAAATAAAAAACAATCTTTTTTTTTGTTATTCAATATTTCATTAAAAAAAAATAATATTAAAATATATACCAATTATTACTATTTTTCTTTTGAAGAAATTCATGTTATAATAATAATAATAATAATAATAATAATAATAAATATAGTTTTTTTTAAATTTCTTCTTGGAGGATAAAAAGCTGCCGAAATAAGGAAAACTTTCAGATTCAGATCTAAAAACCTATTTTTCATTTTAGGTTACACCTGAACTACGACATAATATTGTTTTTAGGTATAATTTTATTATTAAGTGGCCCTTTTTTCAAGGGTTTAGATATTAACAGAAATAATACTGTCTGTTAATGATTGTACAAGTTTCACGAGTGATAACAAATATTTAATTAAAATTTATTTTACATACTTATATCTAAAAAAATTAAAATTTTGATGAATGAATTAGAGTAAAGAAATACAAAAAAATGGATATATTAATTTCAAGAAGTCCACTAGCAACCGTACAACTTATACCAGTTTTCAATTATTTAAACATACTTAGTAATTTTTGTTCACTGAAAAATATTTGGTCGAAGACAATCGAAATAAACAAATTCCAATTGTTAATGCACTTTATGATTATTTGGAAGATCATCATGATAATTTAACAATGTTAAAAAAATTAATTCGCAATTTATTACAAGGTAGTGATCTATACGGAGAAGAAGATAATGAAGAAGCTGCACTGGAAAAAGGGTTTGGTATTGACAACCAAACGTTTGGTTGGTATTTAAGCAACCAAAATTTTTTTTGTTAAATCAACAAAATTTTGGTTGTCCCAATCAAACTTTAGTTAGAACAACAAAAATCCTTTTTTTCTAATTTTGGTTGTGTCAAACAAATTTTGATTGAGAGAATTAAAATTTTGTTGATTCAACAAAAAAAATTTAGTTGCTTAAATACCAACCAAACGTTTGGTTGTCAATACCAAACCTTTTTTTTAGTGGATGAAATTTTTATTAATGTTTAAATATATCATTAGTTCTCTTGTATTTGACAAATATGGAAATATTTATGGATTTTTGGCCGAAACAATTCGAAAGGGGGAAAGTTTAAAATTTGATTATATTTTAAGAATAATGAAAGAAACACTTAAAAATGAAACATTCGAAAATGAATATGGAACTAATTCAAATCCCACTGAATTAGCAGTCAATAGAATATATACAGATATAATTTTACCAATTTTTCCTGAACTAACATCAAATCTCTATATATTGTCTCTTGATTATATTTTTGCACAAGCTGGTTCAATGTATCTTCGTCTTGGAAGAATAAATAACTCCTATTATTCTAATGTCAAAAATAATAATAATTTTTAATATTTCCATTAAAATTTGTTTGATGAATTTTTGATAATAGGACACATAATGTGGAATTTAATTGACTATAATACAGTAGATTTTCTAATTTTAAGAGTTTTTGCTCTACCAGTTCTTTTGTTTCTCCTAAAAATCAAAGAAAACAGGAAAACATAATAAATGTAATTTTCAATCCTCATCATTGGGAGATGGCTTATTATAATTTTCTTCAATACATTGTCAATACTTACAACCTAATAGAATATCAATTAAAAAATGACTATACATATCAATTGCACTTAGGATTTTCTCATTTTAAAAATCGTACGTTGCAATGGAAAAATCCCATAATGTAAAATTAAATTGCAGTTCATTGAATAAAACACAGAGAGACAGTAGAACTTCAGTTTATGTTCAATTAAACGAAAATGTTGAATGTACTTCTGTTGTTGTTTTACCCAATAAAAATGAGTCCTATATGGCTGAAATTCATAATTTAGCTAAAATATATGGGAAATATGATTTGGGAATAACGAAACAATATTTTAAAGAATCTTTCATTGATAATCTTCTTGGTGTTATAATAAAATTATTTGTTCCTAATAATGAAATGATAAATGGTAATTTTAATAATTTGTCATATTTATCCTATGATTTATGTAAATTTTTTTACACTAATAACAAAACTTCAGACTACTATGCTTTAATACGAAAAAATTACACTGTTAAACTTATTAAATTAGCCAATGGTACACAATTATTTCAAAAACAAATTGGTTCATATCTTGAAACATTTGTAAGATTTGCTAAAAGAATTATTTTAAAATCTGACAATGAAGGGGTAAATAAACTTTGTAAAGAATTAATGAAGTACAAAAAAGAACGTTTTAAGATCTATTTAACTTCGAATTTTGAAAATAATATTTATGAATGGCGGAGGGAATTTGGATTATGTCATTGTTACCATTTTATCCTTGTTTATCAGAACCCGTTAATAACAATGAGGAAAACTTGTGTGTGAACAAAATAATATAAAATTTGTAAATAAATTTAATAATGATATTTCTTCACAAATAATACACCTAAATACAAGAGTTCTTCTATCATTTTACGGAACAACTATTGAAACAATATTTATGATGAAAATGATTCTCAAAACAATTGTTGAATCAGTATAATGTCACGTAACGTATCCGAAATTTCAACACAAACTAGAAAAAATATTGACATTCTTTATACACAAATTTCTTTACATTTAGAACAACCTAAATTTAAAACAATTTCTATAACTTAAAAAAGTATTAATTTAGTAACAAAAGTTATATATTTAGGAAATCGTATATTAGAATAAATAATGTGAGTTTTGAATTTGAAACTAATAATATTGTATATGAAATTAATATCCAACTACAAAGTGACACTAAAAAAATTCAATTTTCTGGAATATGGATTAATCGTCACGAGAATGAAAACTGTACAAAAATAATGAATATTTAGAACAAACGAAACATTCTAATGATTGCTTAAGACATTGGCGTTTTATTAAACAATTTCATTTAAAAGAGAAAGCAGTAAAATTTTTAAAAAATAAAGTAATCATTGATGGAAAACATGCATCTGAAGAAGAAATTCATAATGAATTAAAAAAATATACATAAATTTCTAGATGATGAAACATTTGTATCTTACTTTGTCGAAAGATGGATAATAATTATCAAAAAATTTCAAGTATCTGATTAGAGTAAAAGCTGTATAATAGACAATCCCAATCTTTTGAATAAACTGAGATACGATATAATTATAGAAAACAATAATCTAACAATTTCTGATGGTGAATATAGAATCAATTCAATTTATTCATACAGAGCACTGCAAAAAGAAGTATCTTATTATAAGATACATTGGAAGCAAGTTACCAAAAGTATTTTCCTATCCATCTTATATCTTATAGAAACTAATGCATTTTAAGTTGTTTTAGATAACTTAGAAGCAAGTTATAAAAAACATCTTAAAAAGGCGACCAAAACATCTTAAAATAAAATACTTCTTTTTGCAGTGAGAAAGATGTAAAATAGAAGAAAAATCATCGTTAGAGGATATAATTCAAAATTTTAATGAACAAAAAGCAGGTTTTTCGGTTACATTTGAAGATTATTATGCTATATATGAAATTTTATGACATTAGGTGATAGAAGGATAATTGGAGATACACGTGAAGCGAAACTAATGAAACTTGCACTATATATAAATTAGCAATAAGACAGTTTGATGATTTAATAGATGATTTTAAATTGACATTATTTCATACCGATTCAAAACCTATACTAATATTGTTAATAGTGAATATTTTTGGGGAAAAAAAAATTATTTTGCAAAAATTTACACTAACTTCAACAAATATAACGTCTGCCACGAGATTTGCTGTATATCTACTATTTGGATTCACAAATATTTTGTATGAAATGAAATTTACTACTGATTCTCATTTTAGAGCAACAATTAAAACAAAACCTTTTGATGAAAAAAAAGTAATTCTTTTACTTGGAAGTAAATGTCAAATTATAAATAATGTCAGAAACAGATATATAAAAGAAGTGGGTAAATTAAAAAAAAAACACAAAAATCAAGTTGTAAATTGTTATTTTGTATACAAAATATTACTACATTTATAAATAAAATTATAAATTTAAACAAGGGTTTAAAATATTTTTAACAAATAAAATAAAATGGTTATTGTTTTGTCTAATTATTGTCAATTGTTACGTCAAATGTAACTTTGCCATTTTCCCCCTTAAGTTCTCTTTTATGTTATTAAAAAAACAGAATTTCAATCTATATTTGCGTTCTCTAATATAATGGAAGAGATTCTAAAATTTTTACATTACATTTAAATTTTATATATTTACATGTGTCAGATGTAAACAACATATATAGTAAAACGGTTTTTAATTTATGTTTAAAATATAAAATGCTTTAAAAAAAGTAAATTTACCATACAAAACATAACATTCCCGGCATCTTCGACCATATTTGTTAGTGACGTCACGACAAACGTTTCCAATACGTTATGATTGTTTAAAAATTATATACAGGGTGTTCCAAAAGTATGGAAACTTTCAAATATCTCGAATAGTACGCATTTTCGTAAAAAATATCTAAAACAAAAGTTGTTCAAAAAAAAAAAAAAAATCTACATTTTTGAACCCAAAAAATTGGTCCCGGGACCCAACATTGAAAAAAGAAGTATCACGAAAATGCATACTTTTCGAGATATTTGCAAGTTTCCATACTTTTGAAACACTTTGTATATGAGGCAAAATTCCTGAAATGTCCGAACAAAAAATTAAAAGTTCTCGAATTTAATCCATACTTTTCTAAAATGTTGTTATTGTTGGTGAAAGTCTAAAAATCAATTATTATTGAATTTAATAAAATAGTTTTTGAATTACAACGTTTTTAATTTTTGACTTTTGAAAAAAAAAATTTTTTTCAATGTACAATATTTATAAGTAGAATGCATAAAAGTTAACATATATGTAATGATTTTTAAAGCTTTTTTGACGGGCTACACGCTGTTAATAAAAATTTTTTTTTTAAATAACATTTGACCTTGAAATTCAAGGTCAAAATGTTAATTTACGTTTATCTCAAAATCGGATTTTTTAAAATTATTTTTAACTCTCTCAATGGAAAGCTTGACTAAGTTCCTGCAAAATATGTAATTTTCAAAGTGGGATCTTTTAAAGTTTTTGAGATATTAATTAATTAATTAATTAATGTTTATAACAAATGAAATATCTTACAAACAAATAATGTTATCGTAAATCTAAACTAACCAATTGAAAGTTAAGGTAATTCCGCATCCAACGAGCCCTATATGAAGTATTTTGGATAAGTAGATTGTTAATAAACAATTAGTTAACATTGCAATTGTTTATTAACAATCTACTCATCCAAAATACTTCATATAGGGCTCGTTGGATGCGGAATTAGCTTAACTTTCAACTGGTTAGTTTAGATTTACGATAAGATTATTTGTTTGTAAGATATTTCATTTTTTATTGTTATTTAACTAAAATTGAACAAAAATACTGCATATAGGGCTTTTGGATGCTTGTTGTTAGTAAAAAATAAAATATTTTACAAACAAATAAAGTTATCGTAAATCTAAAATAACAAATTGAAAGTTAAGCTAATTCCGCATCCAACGAGCCCTATATGAAGTATTTTGGATAAATAGATTGTTAATAAACAATTACAATGTTAACTAATTGTTTATTAACAATCTACTTATCCAAAATACTTCATATAGGGCTCGTTGGATGCGGAATTACGTTAACTTTCAATTACTAACTTCAGAATTACGGTAACTTTATTCGTTTGTAAAATATTTCATTTGTTATAAACATTAATTAATTAATTAATTAATATCTCAAAAACTTTAAAAGATCCCACTCTGAAAATTACATGTTTTGTAGGAAATTAGTCAAGCTTTCCATTGAGATAGTTAAAAATAATTTTAAAAAATCCGATTTTGAGATAAACGTAAATTAACATTTTGACCTTGAATTTCAAGGTCAAATGTTATTTAAAAAAAAAAATTTTATTAACAGCGTGTAGCCCGTCAAAAAAGCTTTAAAAATCATTATATATATGTTAACTTTTATGCATTCTACTTATAAATATTGTATATTGAAAAAAATTTTTTTTTTCAAAAGTCAAAAATTAAAAACGTTGTAATTCAAAAACTATTTTATTAAATTCAATAATAATTGATTTTTAGACTTTCACCAACAATAACAACATTTTAGAAAAGTATGGATTAAATTCGAGAACTTTTAATTTTTTGTTCGGACATTTCAGGAATTTTGCCTCATATTTATAATTGATAATTTTTTCGTAAATATAAAAAAAAGACTGAGCAAAAAATAATTTTTTTTTCACAATACAAAATTAAATTAATTCTTTGCATTGGAAAATGCTTTATAACAAATATTGAAATTATGATGACTCCTTTTTTTATTTTACAATAATTTTCTCTTACAATAATAATTATTATATGCAATATATTATAGTAAACCAAAAGACATCTGGAGAGTGGAAATTTCTCTAAGGAAGGCGTGCCGTACTAAGAAAGGCCGTTACTACTTAAAACTTCAGTAGTCGCTTTTCTGACTTTGAATAACAGGCATTCATTAAGCAAATCGCTGAAATCTGGCATAGTGAAAGTCATTTGGAATGTTTTGTTTTCAAAGTTTATTGCTCATTACTATAACTTATTGCAATCATCCTCAATTTATTAACACTATTAAATTAATAATATGCAACTTACTTTTTCATATACACATAAAAAGTTTTTTTAAAGTTAAATTTTTCATTTTTCAAACTTGTGAATATGCCTATTTTGTTCATCAACAAAAAAAAAAAAAAAAAAAAAAAAAAAAAAAAAAAAAACCAGATTGTAATTATTATTATAATTATAATAAGTATAATGACAATAATAATAATTTGTTATATGTATTTTAACTAAATTAATTATTTCGCTGTTCATTTTTATTGGTTATACTCTTTTAAATATTTCTTATGAGTCTAATTATTAAAAATTCCCAATATGTCCAAGAGATTTTTAATGACTTTAAAAAATATATCAAATTAAATTAATTATATCTTCTTTTCATACCGGCGAAAGAATTTGATATTGTCTGATACATGAATCATCAATTTCAGTGATGAAATATGAAGGATATATATATATAACATTGAATTGTGACATTGAAACTTAATATAGAACATCATATGGAAAATAAATATCTTTTAACAATATCAGAATGCAGTCTCATGGTTATAATGATTCAGGCACAAAAAATGTAAAAGTTCAATCATTTTTTTGTTTATATTGTTTTCTTTTTTTAACGACTGTCGAAGTATTTGAAATTATCTGCGGTATACACATATGAATCATCAATTTCGATTTCCGATCATAATAATAATAATAAAAATAAAAGGAAGATATTAATTGTTTGAAAAACGAAAACTGTCTCTCTTTAACTTTTTTTTTTTTATCTTCCAGACATTTGTAAATTATGGTTTCTTTCATATATAGCATTTTCTCACAGAGGATATTTCATAATATAGATATACAGTCAGAATGAATCTCATACAGCGTGCTTCCGTGCTAGAAAGTTAATTTGAAAACACTGAGGAAAGTTTTTTTTTTATTACAAGGATTTCGATTTTTTTTTTTTTTTGCACACTCTTACTGATGATAAAATTTATTATTTTTATCAAAAATAGTAAAAAATTTAAGAAGAATATTAAAAATTTTAAACAATATAAAAATATTGTGAAGTAAAATGAAAAAAATAACATTATAATATAATAAATAAATATACTATTTTCCTATTTTTGAATGCATCGAAACGTTTTTTTTTTTTTTTTAAGAGTGTATTTATTTTCTCGATGTTACGACAGTGATCGAATTTGGTCGAGAGAGATATAATTAACATTGAAAATGAAGCTCACCATTTTGTACGAATGCAAGAACGAGTCCCAGCCATAAAACCAGAGTAAGAGCCCGCACCTTCTGAAAAAAAGAATCGTGACTTGCATTAGTGAATTGCAAGGAGTGCGCAGGCATTTATGTGATTAAGGAACTCACGTATATATATATATATATATATATATATATATATATATATATACTATAAAAATACATATAAAATTTTAGCGACGCCTTGATCCCGTTATACGAGTCATTCAGGAAACAAGACTCTCTGCGATATATATATATATTGCGACTTGTAACTTCCTGCATGACAATATTGAACCTTTCACATAATTACAATTATTTAATTTTCGAAAGCAGAGCAATAATCGTATAGCGTAACGTTTTATTACGATTGCTCAAAAAGTTAGTTCGTTTTTGTCCCTATCGTATTTGTTTCCAAATTTTCAATTTCGAAAAATATAACTTATTAAATTTAAATTTAATGCCGTTAACATAATTCGTTACATAAATATTTTTTTTTCTTATTTTTTTTTTTAATACTAAACTTAATGTTTTAGAAATTTATTTACATTTATATAAATGTTATTATTTCAATATCATTTTATTTATAATTTAATTAAGTTTGTATTCTTTTATTAATTTAAATAAATTAGTGCGCGTATAAAATTCGAAAAAATGTAGAGTTGGACCAATTTGTTTACTGTTTGTCTAATAGAATAATTAAAATTTGAAAATTCATAAAAAAAAAACAGACTACTTCAGTATAAGACAATAAAAATATAATTAACTAAAATTAATTATCATACATGAAATAAACAAAAGTATGTATTTTTTTTTACTGCGTTTTCTTCGAATAATGAATGTATTTTTAATTTGAAAGCGTAGAGAAATTACTTTCGTTTTCGTTGCATAATTTTTTTTCCTGATTTAGAGAAAACGCGCGCATTTCATTAATATTTCTTTAATTTTTTGGAAAATTGTTAAAAAAAACACATTGCAAAAATAAATATCTTCTTAATATCTTAAAACAAGATGTTAAAATGGAAATGGTATCTTCCATTCGCTTCCATCTTAGAAGAATATGTTAATTTTAATGTTTATAGATGCTTTATTCCTATTATAACATCTTAAAATAAGACACTTTAAATAACTAAAAAGATACTACCAAAACGTCTTAAAAGTTACTACCAAAACATCTTATATTAAGACACTTCTTTTTGGAGTGCATGAATGTGTATATTAGTTATTAGCAATGTTTATTGAAAGTTATATGTAAAGATTTAAATGTTCCATTTGAATAAATGTTTAGCGCGAAACTTTCTTGAACATTTATTTAATCGAGTCATTTAAATCTTTACACAATTAAATTTTCAGGAAAGTTTCGGTGCTGTAGGAGGAAAAAAGGAATTAAAATTAAAAAGTTTAAAATATATGTGAAAAGTTATGCATGTCAAACCCAAAATAGGTGACAAAACAAAAAATAGATATATAATAATAGCTGAATAGATGACAACCTTATGAATAACTATTATATATTTAAATGGAAAAATAGTAAATGTATATATGTAATAATGTTTGGTGAACATGCTTAAAAAAATGACAAAAATTCAATTGAAAAAAAAAATGTATGTCAGTTTTGCATATTAAAAAACAAAATTCTTTTTTGTATTCTCATCTTTTTTTTTCATCCGTCGAAGATGATATCAAATTCTAGGGATCGTCGACATAGGGACAAGTATTAACAAGGATATCACGTTTCTTGACAGCTCCTCCTGTTTGAATACAGAGGTATTACATACATTAATCATTAGTTTGGTTGTGAGAGAAAGGAGAGAATAAAAGTGTTTGTGCCATGACGACTTTCAAGGCTTAGTACCTATATATTCTACAACAATACACATGTCACAATTAATTGAATGAGAACACACGAACTACTCTCTCATTTACTGAATAAATTTCCAACAATATCTTCCTAAATCCGTATATTTATAAATCTTTTATATCTCTATGATTAATCTTAATTCTAAATTCTTTTTTTTCCACGCGCTAGCATTACATCATTTGCAAATAAGATTAGTAGGTATACATACTATTATCTCAATTAGTTAACAGTATATATGTGATTGTTAGGTTTATAATGTTAATTTTTTTTTTTGAAGTTTACTGTTAAAATATTGAATGGATTGATCTGAGATTTTATATGGAAGAGTTCGTTTTAAAAACGTTTTTAGAACGTTTCATGCCTGCCAAATATAATGTTGTAGAACATTATTTGAATATCTTTATTCTTAAAATTAAAAGATCCCGCTCATTTTTGATCAATAGTAAATCATATTTTTTCATCACTTCCGATTCTGGTTATCCGCAAAAGTAGTGGAAGGGATAACATGCGAAACAATTTTTCAAGTTTTTCTTTCTCATTACCTTTGTAAGTTGAGAGACAGTGATATGTATCTTTTCAATTTTAAAAGCATTAAGCAAATCTAACTCTCCAGCGTATAATTCATTTACATTTTACACTGAG
This sequence comes from Leptopilina boulardi, assembly GCF_019393585.1. Lineage (NCBI taxonomy): Eukaryota > Metazoa > Arthropoda > Insecta > Hymenoptera > Figitidae > Leptopilina > Leptopilina boulardi. Next base: position 1,920,482 of record NW_026137864.1, read on the forward strand.
AAAAATGCCGTTGGTAACTTTACAACGTCCAACGTGACTCGAAAAATGGACCACGTCAGACGTTGTAAAGTTACCAATGGTTTGTAAAAAAACGGTATGTTTTGTAGAGTTACCAACGTTTTGTAAAATTGCAAAGAGACAAATACAAGCCTTGTTTATTTACTAAAGATTAGCTTATTAACAATGAGTTTGCCTTTTTACAAACGATTGTCAATTTACGATCGTTTGTAAATTTACAACGTCCAACATGACGTTACTTTATACTAAAAAAATCACTTGTGACTTTACAAACGGTTCGTAACACAGCGCTGATATTTTTCTCAGTGTATTAAAAATTATTAAATTTTGTGCGAAATATATGACAACATAACTTAAAATTTTTCGATCCGATTGAAAATTGTCTATACAGATATATATTAAATTTTTCATTAATAGGAAATTACTCATTGAAACGAACTCCTATTCAAAATTTTACATTCCGATTAAAAACGTTATAATAATGAATCCACATTCTTAAAATGTCTGATTCACTAGACGGTGCATTTAATAAGTTTTTTTTCCTGGGCAGTTGTGGCCACTTTGAGATTTATGTTGGTATTATTAAATTTCCTAAAAATTACTATTAAATTATAGGGACATTTACACTGAAAGAAAATTCATACTACTAAGTATTAAACTCATATTAGAGTTTAATATAAATGTTACAATTTAGGGAAAAAGTGCACCTATACTGATTACTATTACAGTTTTTATGAAAATATATAATGAATTTAAGAGTAACTATTATTTTAAGAAATAAAAATTAGTATATTTATTTTAAAAATTAGTATTTTCTTTATGAATTCACAGAATACGAAATATTATAATAAATAATTTCACAAAATAGTAAGAAAAATAACATATATCCGTATACTTATTTCACATTTTGTAAAACTTTATATTAAAAGTCACGGATTTTCCCGAGAGACTACGAATTTAACCGAAGTTCTGTCTGTTTGCGGCTTCGTGTCCTACTCGAACTTCTACGACTTGATCCGATTTTCGAAAGTGTTGTTAACCAGCAGAACGTACCTAATTTATTTTCAATTTATAAAAAATGTTTTATTAAAGTTATTTAATAATAATAAATTTATTATTAATTATTAAATTTATTATTATTTTTATTAATTTTTATTTTTTGATGTCATCTTTACAATTATTTAATTTTTATTTGCAATAAAAATTTTTATAACAATCATAATTTTTAATCTGAAAAAAAAGAAAAATCTATATAAACAATTAATAATGAAAATGAACCCAGCGTAACCTCTATAAAATTACACCATTGGCACTAGTAAACTATTTTTTATTATTAAGTTATTATAAGTAAACTTCTTTCTCGCAAGTGGTAAAAATATTCAGTAGTTAGTATATAAGAAAACGATATATGCCGACCCCCAGCGAAATTTATCGTTATGCGTATAGAATTGTAAGTGTAGGTTTCGTTGCGATCGTGTAATGTCTATGTATAAGCGAAATGAACGTGCGTGTTCATTAGTATGTGTGTTAACCTGTATCGTAAGTGTGAATGTGTTGTTCCTAGTCTCACTCCTCTTCCTCCCGAGAATTAACGGAAACGTCCGAGTTTCCACTTTTTTTCCCTTTTCTTCCGACATTCTGAATTTTTCGTATAAAGTTTTACAAATATTAGAACGCTACATTCCATATAATGCAACAACTCTATGAGAATTTAATATAATATTTTCAAATATTGGTAATCTTTTTACGTTCTTTCTACAATAATTATTAATATTTGAAAAAAGATTTTAAGTTGGAACTTTAATATAAAGTATATTGAATTTTAATAAAAAGTACACTTTTCCCTAAATTCTAAAAGAATATATTAAAATGTAATACGCATTTTGTTATTTTTTCCTATGAAATTTCTTTCAGTGTATAGAATTTTAACATAAGTTGGGAATACTGTATTCACTTGCTTTAATATTAATGCTTCTTTGAGAGAAGTTCACATGGATTAATTAAAAACCACATGCAACTGTCAATGGTGCAAAACAATACATTTTTCAATGCTTTCTAATAAACATCGTGACAACATCACTTGTAAGTAAATAATTATTATTTCAAATTAAAAGCAATATTTTGATAATCTTTTCTTATGTATGTATAAATATATCTATGTAAAAGCGTTCATTTCAAGAAAATAACCTTAAATATTAAAAAAAAGCCCATGGCCAAAATTGATATAGCAAAACTATAAAAACACCATTTTTGACCACTCTATTTTATATAGGTTTAAATTGACATGAACTGATTTTGATAATTCGTCTAGGCCAAAATATCACGCACTTATTTGAATATTTTAATTAAAGTTTTTTATTTAATAAATAGTATATGTTGATTAAAAATGATATGTATTATTTTTGAGTTCATAAAGTATCTAACAATTTTTTATCTTATTCATATTTCTCAAAATACATTCATTAAATTAACACAGTTTTCCTAAAAGTATCAAATTGAGACCAAAAATTGCATCAAATCTTTGCAACGTTTTGATGCACATAAGTTATATCAAAAAGAGATCGTTTTGTGTATCATTTTTAGAAATGATACACGAAACGGTCTCATTTTTTGATGCAAAAAATTTAATCAATTTATATCAATCATGGACGAATTGAATCGACTCAAAATTAAACGAATTTTTTTCAGATATTTTGGTAATAGTACAATTGCGGAGACCATTTCACTATTTAATTTGAAAATGAAAATAACAGAAAATCAAAGACAATGTGCAATTCGATAATTAAAAAGTGACAGCTTATAAACATAACCTAAAATGCATGAGAAAAAATTTGTCGATAAAATCAATATTGCCGAGCTTTTTAGAAGGTAGATGGCAGCACTCATCTATTTTCTTTCTTTAAATTTTTTCTGAATCGTTTTTATAAAAAACAAAACTGCCATCTACCTTCTAAAAAGCTCGGCTATATTGATTTTATCGACAAATTTTTTCTCATGCATTTTAGGTTATGTTTATAAGCTGTCACTTTTTAATTATCGAATTGCACATTGTCTTTGATTTTCTGTTATTTTCATTTTCAAATTAAATAGTGAAATGGTCTCCGCAATTGTACTATTACCAAAATATCTGAAAAAAATTCGTTTAATTTTGAGTCGATTCAATTCGGCCATGATTGTATATAAATTGATTAAATTTTTTGCATCAAAAAATGAGACCGTTTCGTGTATCATTTCTAAAAATTATACACAAAACGATCTCTTTTTGATTTAACTTATGTGCATCAAAACGTTGCAATAGAAAAAGATACAACCAAGTTTACTACTGTCTTTCTTACAAATGGAAAATTAATTATTAAAAACGAACTTCTACACTGAAAAAAATTATTTGATTTAAATAATCGGTTACTGGACTATTATCAAATAAATTGTTAGTAAATTAAATAGTCAATTAAATAGTATTTGTTTCAAATACAAAAATTATTGGTCCAAATACAATTTATTTAATTTAAATAAAAATTATTTGGTTCAATTAAATATTTATTTGATAATAGTTAAGTAACCGATTATTTGAATCAAATAAATCTTTTTTTCAGATTATTTAAATCGCTGAATTCTGATTGGGAATGTCAATTATCAATCTGCATTCTTTAAAATTGAAATTCCCGAAGGCATTTATTTAATAGTTTTTTTTCCTGCGGGTATTCAAGAAAAAGTTATGATCTTTGAATAAAGATAAAAAAAAACTTTTTCCTTTATCTACATAAATACTTCATTCAAATATTCGAATTATGGGAGAATTACGTCAGAATTGTTCTTATAGTGATAAAGATGGAAAATGCTATTTGAGATTTTTGATGTAGAACTTAATAGAGGTACACTTAATGGTGTTATAGAAACAAATATGAGTTTCACTGAATGATAGATTCCTTCATGTGTCTAGTATCGCCATATATATAAAAGCGAATGCAGTCATTACGATTAAGTTCTAGAATAGAATATAAGTTATATACGCTCTCAATATCTACTTCTACAACTACCCAGGTGCGAATTTCGGTCGGCCGCCAGAGTTGGTTCGTCGGCCCATGGTCGGCCCAACTCTGGCTGCCGACCGGTCGGCAGCCAGAGTTGGGCCGACCATGGTAAATATTTGCACCCAAAGTTGGGCCGACTATGGCTGCCGACGTCGGCAGTCACAGTTGGGCCGACCATTGCAGCCATAGTTGGGCCGACTATGGGGGATTATGGTCGGCACAACCTTGGCAGCCATAGTTGGGCCAACCTTGGCTGCCATAGTTGGGCCGACCAGGGGGGGTAATGGTCGGTCCAACTATGGCAGCCACAGTTGGGCCAACCATGGCTGCCATAGTTGGGCCGACCATGGGGGTAATGGTCGGCACAACCTTGGCAGCCACAGTTGGGCCGACTAAGGGGAAAATGGTTGGCACAACCTTGGCAGCCATAGTTGGGCCAACCTTGGCTGCCATAGTTGGGCCGACCATGGGGGACAATGGTCGGTACGACCTTGGCAGCCAAGGTCGGTCCAACCTTGGCTGCCATAGTTGGGCCGACCATCATAAAGTAAATTTCTCTCCTACCATAGACAAATGTAAAATGTTTTTGTTAATTTACTTGTAATTGATTAATTTAAAAAGAAAAAAGGTTATATGTGATTAATTTATTATTTTGAATTACTAACTTTAATTTTTTTCAAGCTGTAGCTTATAACATTTATTTTTCTCCGTGACTCATATGTCATTGCGTAGTGTAGTGGTTAGCGTATTAGACTGCGGTGCGTTAGGTTGCGAGTTCGATCCCTGCGAGCGTTAAAAATTTTAATTTGTATATATGTATGTTTACGATTGCGTTTAGTGTTTAAGTATATAAAATAAATGTATAATGAATTTAAAATGATTACTAATATATGTTATTTGTATAACAAATTTTTATATTTTAATGTTTATGGTCGGCAAAATTTTAGCTGCCAAGGTTGGCCCAACCATGGCAGCCATAGTCGGGCCGACTATGGCTGCCGACCGTCAAGTTGGATGGTCGGCAGCCAAGGTCGGCCCAACTATGGTACCCATAGTTGGCCCGACTTAGTCGACCATAGGTCGGCCGACGTTATCAATTCGCTAGTTGGCCCGACCATCGGCAGCCATAGTCGGGCCGACCAAGGCTGCCATAGTTGGGCCGACTATCATAGCCGACGGTCGGCAGCCATAGTCGGGCCGACCATGGCAGCCATAGTTGGGCCGACCTCGGCTGCCTTAGTCGGGCCGACTATGGCTGCCGACCGTCAAGTTGGATGGTCGGCAGCCAAGGTTGGCCCAACTATGGCTGCCATGGTCGGCCCGACTATGGCTGCCGACCGTCGGCAAGGATGGTCGGCCCAACTAGGGCAGCCTTGGTCGGCCCGACTATGGTACCCATAGTCGGTCCAACTTAGTCGACCATAGGTCGGCCGACGTTATCAATTCGCTAGTTGGCCCGACCTCTGGCTGCCCGAGGTGGGCCGACCATGCACATGGTCGGCCCGACCATGGGCCGACCGACAATTCGCACCTGGGTACTATAAATTGGGTGGTGTAAATGTTACAGACCTCGATTATTCGGTAATCGTAATTCCACCTAAAGAAAATTCAGGATTTTGCTCTCTTTGCTATATTTTCCTTTATATTGCCAGTTTTGTAGTTACGTGTCTAGTAAATCCAAAAGATTATTACTGTACATTATATTAAGCAATATTTTAAAATAGTGATGACATTATAGAAAACAACAACATTCTATTTCAAAATCGAAATTTATGATTTGCAAAAATTAATATATTAACCCGTACATATATGTGTTTTTTATGGGTCAAGACTTATATGGAGCACTTCATGGGAAAAGGAAAGCGCGTGTGTGGGTTTCTTGCATTTTTCAATATTTTCGCAATTTTGTCTTTGAATTTTGTAATAAAAAAAAAAGAAGAAGAAAAAAATGTACAGTCATCTAAAATGTATATTATATATATAAAGATGGCTCCTAAATGAAAACTTGTTATTTGTGAAAGCAAATAGAAAACAAGCGTTACACACGAAAACAGATAGAAAGTATAATATATTCTTATATTTTAAATGACAGTTTTTTTTTATAATTATGTTCAAATTTTAATTATAATATATTATTAATAATTGTGAAAAATTTAAATTGATTTTAAAGTACGCGCTAAATTCTTTTTGTTCGAATAAATTAAAGTTTTGTCAAATGAAAATTTTAGGAATTCTATGAATTATTAAGAAATTATACAAATTGAAATTTAGGCAAATTTTTTTTATATTCTTTTTATAAAATGGATAAACAATAAACCAAGTTTTTATATAAAAGTAAATATAAAACTAAAGATTTCTCAATATATAATCGTATATATCTCAAATGAATTAAATAAAAACTTACATCATATTTTTCAGTGTTTATTATAATTCTTCTATATATAAGCAATTAGAAAATGTGGAAAAAGTAAAAAAGTGTTTAAACGCGTGTGTAATTATCCAAATTATATTGAAACTATTTTATATAATACACCAAGTTCTGGGAATTTAGATTTGAAAAGTTTTTCTCGAGCTTGACCCTTGATCCAGAAATAAAAAAGAACAATTTATGACATATAGATTATAAGATGCATATATATTTGTTATATACACATATTGTATATATAGTAAAAGATTTAAATTGGAAAGTTTTAGTCACACTTGATCGCAATTCAAATATTATTAAGATTGACCTGCTTTTACCCAAATACTTTTGAGATATAATTATTCTCCAACAATAAATTTCCAGTCAAGTATTATATTTCAAAGCTAATAGTAGTGCACCATGAGAAAAACAATTATTATTATTATTATTATTATTATTATTATTATATTATTATGAATAGCAATGACAGCGAAACTTTCCTGCAATTTTTGGAAATTACAATTATTGTTCAATTGATGGAAAAAGTTTATAATTACTCTAATTTTAAAAGAAAAGTTTTATGAAAGGAAAATGTTAAAAAAATATATACATAGTCAAAAATTAAATTTAAGTTAATTAAATTTTATATTTTTCATTATTATATTTTTATTATTAATTTTATATTAATTACTTTTATTTATTTTTATTTTTATTAAAATTTAAATTCTCACCCAAGATACTATTATTTTAACCTGAAAAAATTATATTTTAATTTCAAGAATAATATCATAATACCATTTCTCCGAATGTTATCGTTTTGTTATTTAAACTATTCTAAATATTGAATGTTAATTGCAAATCCTATCAAAGTACTTTGGAGATACTTTGGGGAATCCCAGTAAAGGCTAATTTTACATTGATAGAAAATGTTATGAATAGCGCTTTACAGTTCTAGTTTTAATTAAAACGAGATTTCTATAAAAACCCTTCTCGAAGATAATTTTCCTAAATTCATAAAAATTTTTTCGATAATTCAGGAAATTAAATACTGAAAATTAAATAAATTAATTAAATATTGAAAAATATATAGGTGTGCCAACTGTGTAACAAAAAAAAAAAGAAAACTATATAGATATTGGCGGGAAATTTAAAAATTTTTCAAATAATATTTTATTTCATTCTCTATGCATAATCGAAATAAACAAATTCAGAATCATTTTAAACAATGTGAAGTTTGTTATTAACTCAAAGTTGATACTGAACTCATAATGATACACAACAACAATGAGTTCAGATTTTTTCTGCGGTGAGTTGGAGTAATATTATATATTCATATGCGTTCTGTAAAAAAAAAAATATCTACAAATTGATACTTATTATGTGAAAATTATAATATTGTGCCATAAATGTTAAGAAAATAGATAATTCTCTAAAAATTATACTAAAGAAAACATAAAATTTTTTAAAGAGAATTTTATGAAGTGGGCATAAACTTTTTTTCCATTTATAAATATATTTATGGATATTTTTAAGTTGAAGAAGTTGTTTCTTTACAATTAACGGAAAAATGCCTATAAAACTCAAGGTGAAGCTATGTTTAATTATTGTGATTATTAAAACTTGTTATTATAAATTCCAAAACGAATATAATTCGCGCTGGGTTTGAGAAAATACTATATATATATATGTATATATATAGATATTTTCATCTGTAGACAAAAATTACATAATTATTTTGCATCATTTAATGCTATTTAATTATTACATAATATTTGGCTATTTTATATATAGCTGATTTAGAGGCGAGTGTGCAATTTAATTGCAGACGTGAGAAATATTGATGCTGAAAAGTTCCTGGTTTTTCTTTAGCGGCCATTGTATACTATGTGCCGCGCCACTCTAGACAATTCATCAACGTGTTTCACTTTCTGGTATTTTTCAGATTGTGTTCATGATAATAAACTCAATGGCCGGGGAAATGATCTTTATATTATTGACATTCATTTTTCCATTGCATTATTCGTTTTCGTAAATTGTATAATCATGAATAAAAGCCCCACTATATGAGAAAAAAAATTTTAGTTATGTTTTTGTTGTAAAAACAATATTTTATAGTTGGTTAGTACAAAATAATTTGGTTGGCGCAACAAAACAGGTTGATTTTATAAATAGTATTATTTTGATGTGCCAAACATAATTTGGTTGTATCAAAATATATGACATTTTATTCTTTTAAAGCGTAGGCAGTTTTTGATTATTTTTTAAGACTAAAATTTTCGCTAGACATATATATATATATTATATACACCCAGAGAAAAGATTTCTTTGATTTAAAGAAACCAATTTCTTTGCTTTCTTGTTTTCTTTCATTTGAAATAGAATTTTCTTTAAAATAAAAAAAGCTTCTTAGTTTCAAAGAATTTTTCTTTGAATGAAAGAAATTTGTGCATTATATATAAAAGAAATTCTGACATTGATATAGTGTCAAAAAAACATTTATTTGAATTAAATAAAAAGTTTCTTTGAAACGAAGATAATTTTTTTTTTTTGCATCAAAAATAATTTGTTTGATACAAATAAATTTTCTTTTTATCAAAGAAAAATTTGTCAAAGAAATCATTTTTTTTTGATGCGAAAAATATATTATAAAAAAAAGAAACTTGTAGTGAAAAAAAAAATCATTGACTTGTTGAAATGCGCATTCATTATGTAAAAGTGTAAATAAATCAACAAATAATAATGAAATACTTGTGCAAAACCCATAAAATAATTTTGAAAGTAGGAAAAGCAATTTCAAAAAGTGTGAAGTTGTCTAATTAAAATGTTACGTATTTTTCATTCTTAAGTATATTTTTCTTTTTTTTTTTTATTATCTATTATAAATAATTGTTATAAAGACGATTGACTACTTTCATGTTTACCGGTTATAAGTTAGATTTGATTTTTTTTCCAAAGGTGTCTTCTTCCTCTGTCGAGGAATTCGAGGTCGACTCATTAAAAAGGCTTGGAACTGTAATTACAGCAGCATCTCATAGCGCTAGGACGTAACGACGTTACGTTACATTCGCGCATAGAGGCCGAAACATTTGCGAGAAAGTAGTTTTCGTCGTCGCATTGCGTTCTTTCTTCTTTGCTTTCTCTTAACACACACACGCGCTTGTTAATTGCATAACCAGGAGTGGCTCTCTGTATGTCACGGCCCCTCTTTTACTCTCTTCCATTATGTTCTCTTTTTTGCGCGCACGCTCATTCTCGTGACATACCGATTATTTCACACGATATTATATATATATATATATGATGTGTGTTGACTTATATTTATTAGAAGGTGGGCCCGACTGGGACCCTATACTCATTTATTCCAAAACACATTTATATACACATCAAGTTAATTCGCTTTTTATTGGATAAATTTCATCGATTATATATTTTTATGAAATTTTTATATTTTATTCAATATACCCTTATGAGCAACCGAACATTTCTTTATATGTTTCAAAACATTCTAGAACATTGAATCTTGTTCTAATGACGTAATTAAAAACATCTTTAAAACGTTTTAAAAACCTTCCGAAATTTTTATGTGTGATATCTGATATTATTTATTTTACTTAAAATTATTTTTATGATATTCGAATTTGCATAAATACTTTTTCAAGTTTTTTTTTTAAGTGACACTAAATTTATAAATTAAAATATTTACATCTAGTTGGATTTGAACTTGCGACCCTCAACTTTACAATCCAATGCTCTAACCGCTTTGCTACTAAACTATAGCTTATGTTGAAGAGGAATTAATAGTTCGACTTGTTAAATTTTTACAAAAAAAAAATTCTCCTTTTTCAATTAGTAGTATTTTACTAAGAATTATAGAATTCCGATTACATATGTAAATAAATAAATATTTGTTTCAAATAAAAAAATTTCTCTGTATAATGACAGTTATAAAATTAAATTTCGAATAATAATTTATACTTTCAAATTTTTTTTTATGTATGTATGTATGTCAATTATTGGAATACGTTATACGTATAAAGATTTCTTTTTAATGCAAATTTTTGGAGCGATAAAATTTTTGTCTCTCGATATATAATAAAAAAAATAAACATTGCATAATTTTTAGACTTCATATTATTTATACAATTAATGCGTAATTATTGCTTTTAAAATCCATATTTTAATATAGTTAATCTATATATATTGATTTTACATTTAATTTACATGTTTTATAGCGCGCAAAGTATAAATAACTTTTATATATGTATATAATTCTTTACACATAGACTGAGAAATTCTCACCGACGTAACAATCTTCATCTTATATATACTACCGTAGTGGGAATATAGACTTTAGTAACTACAAAATGATTCAATCAACCATATTGACGAGGGTATAATTAATTTCTTTCTAAATAAATTAACATTCAAATTATTATTATTTACGCTTATTTCGTGATTGAATTTAATTTATTTTTGCAAATAAAATAAAATTTCCTGGTTTATAAATTCTCTTCCTCTTAAATTCATTAAGAGGAGGGACCGCTGAAATTTCAACCTTTCAAAATTAAGACTGTTTAAGGTCGTCAATTTTATTTCTGACAATATTGAGTATATTTAAAACTGTAATATATTATGGGAAATTGAAAAACAATTAATTCATTTGAGTAATAATAACACAGCCCCACAAAAAAAAAGACCAGACTAGTCATTTCCTATGTATTTTGACGCGCTGAACACGAATCCGAAGTCCGTTTTGCTCCATCACGTCAGGATTTTTTTCTAACCTCTAAAAACCTGACGGATTTTGAGAGGTAGGCTATTTTTTTAAAAAATTGATGGATTTACTTCAAACTTGGTATCTAGGGGTTTTTTGGGTCGCTGATGACGAATTTGAAGTTAGATTTTCAAAATTCAAAATCGCGGCTCCAATATGGCGGACGAATTTTGTAAAAATTGATGGATTTACTTCAAACTTGGTATCTAGGGGTTTTTTGGATCGCTGATTACGAATCTGAAGTTAGATTTTCAAAACTAGAAATGAAAATTCTTATAAACATAAGTAAGGTATTCACGTCTTTTTATGGCAGCGCACTCTTTTGTCCTCAAAGGATCTGTGTAATGGTTTTCTTTTCAAATTGGTGCCTCCAGGTACAATATCCCTTTTCAGCATCCAACAGTAGTCGGCCATCATATTTACATCCCGTATATCTTCCTTGATAACGACACTCAAATTCTTTAAGATCTTGATGGAATCGTTCTCCTTGTTCTTCACTGTAATCTCCCAAATTTTCAGGGAATTAATCCCGATGCGAGTCTAAGTAATGCAACTTTATGCTCATTAAGCATCCTAACTTACCAAAGTTTTTAATCATATCACTAACTATTTGCTCCCAATTTTCACTCTTGTGATTACCCAGAAAATTTCAGACAACTGCTTTGAAACTAAGCCATGCGGCTTTCTCCTTTTTATTCATCTTGATGATAAATTTGAAATTTGAAAATTACTTTTTTTTTAATGTACTGATTTGCTCGATCTCTACTGTCCCACAAATAACACTGTTAGAAATCGGACTCCAACTTTACACCGAAAAGTTTTAAATTCAAACTGTTTGAGATTGAATTATTCGGTTTCACACTCAAGAGTTTGAAATGTTGAAAGTTCAATCTCTAGAAGTTTGAATTTCAAACCGTCGTGGTTTGAAATGCAGAGTTGCGCGCGCCTCTCCCACTTTTACAGAATTCGTAAACATCCCTTAGACGAATATACCTGACGGCTACACGATTTGCCTATTTTCCTGAATAAATCAGTCCATTAGCAAATTTTCTGATCGGTTTTTTAATTCGTCTCAAGCGTTTTATATTAGGCCAATAGAATAAAACGATTATAATTATTATTCAAATAATGTTATTTAATTACTAGCAATATTAAACGCGCGCAAGCGCGCCAAATTGAGTATTTAATTGTTTGTTATAAAGAAATTAAAGATTAATATTATCAATAATAATTTAAATTTATTAGAATATTATTTCATATTAAATGATTATAATGAAAATTATTATTATATGTTATTAAATTATATATAATATTGAATTATTTTCCAAATTTTCAATTTAAAATTCAATTATTTACCAAGTTTTCAATTTAAAATTAAATAAAATTCAATTATTATACAAAATTTCAAATTCAAAATCAAAGAAAATTCAATTTTTCCCAAAATTTCAATTCAAAATCTTTTAAAATTCAATTATTTTCCAAATTTTCAATTTAAAATCAAATAAAATTCAATTATTACCCGAAATTTTAATTCAACATCAACTTAAATTAAATTATTATCCAAAATTTCAATTAAAATTCAATTATTTTCCAAAATTTCGAGTCAAAATTAATTATTATAAAAATTTTCAATCAACAATCAACTAAAATTAATTATTATAAAAATTTTCAATCAACAATCAACTAAAATTAATTATTATCCAAATTTTCAATCAACTAAAATTAAATTATTTTCAAAATTTTCAATTTAAAATTCAATTATTTACCAAGTTTTCAATTTAAAATAAAATAAAATTCAATTATTTTTTAAAATTTCTATTCAAAATTAATTATCGAAATTTTCAGTTAAAAATGAACTTAAATTAAATTATTATCGAAAATTTCAATTAAAATTCAATTATTTCCCAAAATTTCAATTCAAAATCAATGAAAATTCAATTATTTTCAAAATTTTCAATTCAAAATCAAGTAAAATTGAATTATTTTCTAAATTTAAAATCAAATGAAATTTAATTATTTTCTAAAATTTCAATTCAAAATTAATTATCAAAATTTTCAATCAAAAATCAACTAAAAATGAATTATTATAATTAAAAATTACTTGAAGTTCAATGAATTTAAAAAATCTCAATTTTAAATCTTTGAAAATTCAATTAAATTTAAAAAATGTTTTCCAAAAATTGTTTGATAAATTATTTTTAGTTCTGTAAAATTTAATAATTGTTTGAAAATTAACAATATCTTTTGAAATTTAATTATTTCTAAAAATTTCAACTTTAACCCTTCGAAAAGTATTATTTAAAAAAAAAATTTTTTATTTAAAAATCTGTAAAATATTTTTGTTAAAATAAAAAAAATCTACTTTTTTTCGGAATATAAATCGACTAAAACGACTTTTTTTGTGTCTTTAAGTTGATCCAAGGCCTGTGTTTTTATAATTAATATTTAATAGGTATTCATTGGCCCCTGGTACCTTAAAAATAAATTTTTTCAAACACAAAATAATGTCAAACAACAATATTTAAAAAAAACAAAAGACCTATAACAAATACCAACTTCAGGTGTGGACAGAATGAACGAAAGATATTCACGATTATTATATGTAATTATCAAATAAATATTTTTTTGTCAAATAAATACTAGTATTTATTATTATTTATATTATATATATATATATATATATATATAAAACTAGTACTATTCAATTAAATAGTATTTGCTTTAAATACAGAAATTATTGGTTTTATTATCGTTTAATTTATTAAAATGAATATTTATCTGAAAAATAGCCAAGTAACTGATTATTCATATTATTTATTTAAAAAATGTGCGTGTAGCAAATCTTAAAAACTTTTAAATTGATCTATATCGGAAAGGTAGAGTGTAAAAACTCGTAACTTAAAGAAAAAACAATATTTAAATATTTATATTAAATATATATAATATTATTTATACATACAAATAAATGGAACATATTGTTACAGAACAAAACTTTTTTGACATTTTAATAAATTTTATTTAGTTAAAGTAATTATGCATAATATGGTTGGATGTCTTATATAATCAATACAAAGAGTCATATTTATAATAAATTTAAAGAAAAATTATTTTGATATGTACTTATTAACGTATCCAATGGTTTCATTTTATACAGAATAACTAAAATCAGTGACGTTAGTATGAGTTCATTAAAAACAAAATTTGAAGAATGATTATACAAGAAATACATTCATATTTTTTTAATTCTATATCTAGTTAATTCTGTATTTGGGAATAATGTAATAATCAGTTGTGTGGTAAGGTTGATGTAATTCGTAAGAGATAACGTGTGTTAAAGTTTTTAAGTCACATATTATTTTTGTTGACCCTTCCTTTGGTTCGATTTTGTATCCTAAATATATGTCGTCATATTCTACTGTTTCGTACGGTTTACAAATCGCGTAGGCAGAATTACAAGCTACGAATAACTCTACAATTTTAAAAAAGAATGGAAACTCCGAAGAATTTTCTTTTTTTGTTATAAAAAATCCTACCCTGTACTCAACACGGAAAGACAGTTTTTCAACTTTATAAACAAATTTAGGAAAATCTTTTAAAAAAATGTTATCAATCCCATTCTTTGTAAGACATTCTTCGAATAAAACATATTTCCCGGATTTTGCGGAAACTACTTGTTCCACTCTTTTATCACAATTAATCCACTGTTCATAAATAAATTTTTGGTGTTGTTCAGCTAACGTCTTAATAACATTTATAAAATTTTTCATTTTATGCACTAAATCTTTAAAATAGTTATGCTTTCCTTCGAAGCGCAATGTCCATAAAAATATCAGTGGTCCCATTAACTTTATTACTAATGGATAGTGCAATAAAAAGTGATGTTTTGGCAATAAGTGGTCTCCCAAAAATTGTAAAAATAAAGAATGATGCTGGACAATCAATTCCTTTAACTCAGCAACCATAGCATTAGAAAAAACTGGAGAGTATACAATCTGCATGATTTGTAACAAGAGCTTAAGAACCTCCCATTTTTCAATAATAGGATCAGATTTTTCATATGCTTTTTTTAAGACATCACTTAATATAAGAGGTAAATACATGCTCAAGCATCGAGTTTGAGCGGCTCGTTGACCTACCCGGTTGCCAGGTTTTTTCAAAACTATAGGACTGGGCTTATTTTTTGACTCGTTAATACCATAACTAAATATCTTGATACGTTCATTTAAATCGATAAGTTTTATCAGCTTTCGAACTTCAACCGCTTCCTTAAGAAATAATTTAATTTCTAATTGAAGTAAGCCTTCTGGAAGGTCATGTGCTATGTCAACTGAAAGGCAGTCAAACGGATCAAAATGAGATAATTCAGAAAAAATTGTTTCAAATTTGCAACCAATAGTGCGCGAAAATTCATCGTCTTCACAACGCGGATTTAAAATTTCGGACCGTAAATACTCCTCCTTTTCTAGAATCATAGTTTTTGCTTCTTCGTAAGAAACCGTGCAAATCCTACAATAATATGTATTCGCAAAGGATTCAGGTAAAGCATACAGCATATTGCCTCCTAAATTATCAAAAGAAAATGCAGCGATTGTACCGCGAATCGTATACTCTCCAATTGGAATACCTCGAGATTCAAAAATTTTTAGGTCATCAATTAATGGTCGTAAAATATTAGACATTCCGCACGTTTTAATATCTGCTGAATAAAAGAGAGCAACTAACATAATATTTTCTAAACAAGCATTAAATTCGTTTGGTAAATTACGAAATGTACAGTAAATTGCACCAAGTTTATGACCTCCCGTTTTGCTGCCTAAAGGGTTTACAGTCTCAAATTCGTCAAAGTAAAAAAGTAAAGCAACATTAGATTTATTTAATTTAAATAACAAATGTCTTTGATAATACAAACCATCTCTGAAGCTTGTGATAAATTCTGTATTTTGATCAGTATCTTTCAAAATCTCTTGCATTACATACTTATTTGACAAGACAAATTTAACAGTTTGCAATATCGGAATGTAAGCAACTTTACACGGAACAGGAATAGATTTGTAAACGCCGGTTTTTTCGTCATAAATTTCCTCTTTTCTTGTACCGATAGTTAAGTATGTTGGTTTAATGAAATTTTCGTCTATTGAACTCATTTTATTTCTCCTGTAAGTAGAACTTACATCTTTATAACTTTCCCGTTGATTATTTACATATTCGCGAAGATTTTCAGAAAAAGAGGAAGGATCGTTTGCATATATATCTCCGATATCATCAAATGCACTATCCAACATATATGAAGTTTCTTCAACAATTTTATTAACTGTAGCTTTAGGTAAGCTTGAAGAGTCTAACTTCATTATAAATTTTTGAAATAAATTCTCTTTTTTGCTTTGCTTTTCAGTTTGTTCATCTATATTTAAGCTATCAGCAATTTGTGAACCGGAAGAGGCGTCAGAATGCGTTATAGGTTTTTCAAAATATGATTCTTGGAAGTTTTCACTTACAGAATTAAAAGAAATTAAGTTTTGAGTTTCTGCAGTGTTTACCACTTCTATTAAGTCTCCACTATTTTCGGTTAAAATTTCACTAGAACTAGCTTTCCTTTTAATACTTGTTCTGATGTTAGAATGTTGCTCTTTTTTATTTAATACGTCATCTATATTAGACAAATTTAAAGGATTACTTTCGAAAATTAAATGATTTCGAAGGTGTTCGCGAAAACTTTTATAATTTTGAAAAGTCTGTTGACATGAATCTGTGCAACATTTCAGGGATAAAAGTTTACCTTCAAACAAACCATGTTTTCGGCGAAGATGAGAACATGTTTCGTCAATTGTAGTTAATTTTGCCTGACAAATAAAACAAAAAAAAGACATGTTTTTTCTACAAATTTGGTAGGATGACGATTTAACTTCTTATTGCCAAAACATCATTTTTTAGTTATTACAAATATAAAAATAAATATATTCTATCTTATAAATATAATCACTAATTTAACAACAATAGTGAATATATTATTTTTTTATCAGAGAAAATTAAAACAGTCTTAAATTCTCAATACTGTTTAAATCACAGAAAACAATTTAAAGGAACTGGCATTTATACCAACTAAACTTTCAGGTAAAACTGGATTTAAAATTTAAATTAAAAACAAGATTATTTGTAATCTGTTAGAAAAAATTAATTCTCAATCGCAAGCTTTCTACGAATCTCTTGCATTGTAGGAGTCAACCCGTTATTTTGATTTAATCCATAAAACACATACTCGACGAAGTGATAAAAGTTCTTTAAATTGTTATCGTAACTCGTGTTGAAAACAAAATGACTTTTAAATAATTCGTCTAATGCATCTATAGCATTATTAGCTACAGCTGGGATAAAATATTCTTCAAATGCAATGAAATAACTATTAATCAGATTTTTCCGTTGGCCGACTGCTACTAAACATGGTTGAGAAGTATATAACTTCACATTTTCCAAAATAGTTCCAGTCTGAAAAACATAACAATAATTATAACTCACAAATCAATAATTTGTTTTTCCTTCAAATAAATTCTTAATATGGAGATAAACATCCGAAACATGCCTTAGAGAAGGTAATTAATTTGTGTGGATTATCAGCAACGGGTCCAGAAATATCTTTTTTTCGTCCTCTACTGGATGGAGGTAATTGTTTTAGTAAAGTTAAAACAGCTTGAATATCCTCACTCCAATCTGAAATATCTGAAGTAAAGCAACACAAAATTAATAGTTATGAACGTTTAAAATACTTTTTAAAATAAAAAAATGGAAAATCAGATTTTTTCTAGAATATATATTTATCAAATACTAATCAACTTTTTAAAATGTCATGCAAAAATAAATTACTTATTTCAAATTAAACTATCTGACTAAATCAAATGTTTGTTTTTTATTTTTTAAAAACATGGTTATAGTAGATTAAATGAATGTTTTTAATAAGTGTGCATTACAAACGAACCTGCATCAGTTTTTTTCTTTTTAGCTTCTTGTGAACTTGTACTTTTACCAAAAATCTCTAATATTTGCGTAGAAGGGAAATTCTTCATTTGCAAATTTGGGTGCATTAATGAAAAATCAAGGTTTATCTACAATAAATTGCTTGTTAAAATTCTATAAACATTAATATAAGGATACTTTTTGAAGTAAATGATTTTAATAATTATAATATAAGAAAGGAGTATAGAGTATACATACTAAGCCAGGTGTATCCAAGAAGCGCGGAAATTTATTCAAAATTTCGATCGAATTATTTCTTCGCATAGAGAAAGTTACTTTCATTGCTTTTACAATTTCTTCTTTTCGCGTTTTTGGATCAGCTGTTTGAATAAAATTCAAATTTTCCTGCAATTCTTCTTCAGAGACAAATAATGGAATATTTTCATTAATCTCGATTGCCGGCATAACAGTTTTTGGTTTGCCTTTTTTGCCATCTGTATTTCTATTAACGGTTTTTATACGATAAGTAAAGAATCCCAATCCTGTTTTTGGATTAAAAAATGCTTCCTAAAACAATCAATTTAATTGTAAATTAAGTTAAGAATTTTAGTTTTGTAAGAGAAAAAAGTTTTTAATTTTTATTAAATGATACATTATTTTTTAGATTTAATAAATTGTCATTATTAAAAGTTGTACGTACATAACCGTATTCAGAATACTTGTCTTTTAATGTGGGAAAAAGTTTTACCAGTTCATTTGCATATTGCATTTTTATACTTTTCGGAATTGTTTGTCCACATTTTGACAACATAATTTGAACAGTAATGTTAACTAATTGTCGACGACTTCTTGTATCAAAATCTTTGCTTTTATTGTACTCTTCAATTATCTCTATTCCCCCTGGAATGCTTTCAATTTCTTCTTTAAGATTCTAAAAAGTTTTTTAAATTTAATATTACGAAAATACTTTTTAAGGAGAGAGACCAGTGAAATTTCAACCCTTCTAAATTTACGCTGTTGAATTTCGCAAATTTTTCTCTGGCATTATTTAGGATCTAAAATTATTATATATTATTAAAAATTAAAAATAAAACTTGTGGCAACCCTGAATCATGAAAAAGTGTATAAAAAATTTTTCATTGAAAAATAATAAAGAGTGCGAGAGAAGTTGAATTTTAAAAGAATCACCAGTAAAATTTAATTTAATTACAATTGACCTTGTTCAGGGGTAACAATTTTTTTTGACAATTATTCAAAACCTGGCATCATATTACACTATGAAAAATTAAAAAAATTAATTTTCAACTATTTTAGAATTTTTTAAAGAAATTTTTTACATACTGCAATTTTTCAAAATCAATGTGGCATGTTCAGAATTATAATAAACGCGTATAAAAAATTGACAATGAAAAATAGTAGAAATTATGAGAGAAGTTTAAATTTTTTTATTTTTATACAATTTTAAGTTTTATTAAAAAAATTATTAACTAAATTAATTTTTTTTTCAATTTTTCATAGTATATTGTAATTTTAAATATTCAGTATCGTCATAAAAAATTGACTCCCCAAGAAAAACAAATTTCGGAAATTTCATTGGTCCCTACTCTTAAGTGTTAAAAAATGTTAATAAACCATCTTACAAATTGAACAAGTTGTGATTCTTGAATTTCAGAGTCCAGTTCATTTCTCTTGCTAAACTGATTTCCAGAAGAATGTTTATTTAAAAGGTTAGATTGATTTGTAGGACTTTCCAATAATTCATTGCTACTGTCGAGAAAAGCAAGATTACTAATAATATTGCTGTCAAGCAATACCTGAACATCTATAAGTAAAAGCAGAAAATATTTCAATAATAAAAACAAAATCAAAGTAGACAATCTTTACAAAATTAAATAATTCAATATAAGAAAATAAACGTAAAAAAAATTTATGACTAAAACATTAAATATATTTTTTTTAAAATAATACTTTCTTTCTGAAACTTAATTAAAATTTTTAAAAGTATAAACTTATAAATTTAAATCGTCTCTAATTTAACAAAAAGTGTATATTTAAATCACCTTGGGTTTCTTTCATCGACAAATCTTGATTAAATTCTATCCTTTTCATTACAGAAATGACCTTTGTTTCGAAATATTCGAAGGTGTCCTCTTCAATGATAACACCATCCTCATCACTAATTGACAAATCTTTTTCATTTATTTTATTTTGTACTAAAAAAATGTGGACAAAAATTCTTTTAAAATCACAATTACTGAACTGAGAAATGCCGGCCGGAATAACAAAAATGATTTGATACGAACTTTTGAGGTTATGTTACAAATAAAAATAAATCTATGCTTTTATATTCTCTACATGCATTCTATTATTGGATAATTTAAGAGCACTATTATTGAAAGTGTAAATATAATATTAACTAATAAATTAAATACGAAGTAGTCAAAATTATTAATATTTACCTGCTGTTAAAAACTCTTCATAAGTCGCCTTTTCTCCTTCACAAGGCACTTTAATCCATGAAAGCTTACCATTGAAAATAAATTTTCTCAATTCTGAGTTCATTTTTTCAAAACTGTTCACAATTAATTAAACTATAATTACACATTCACTACATTTCACGACCACGTTGTGCACAGAATTGTTAATGATGCCGATGATGCATGAATACTCGTTCTCTTCTGTGAGAAAGAGAGAGACAACATTACATTTCAAACTGCGACGGTTTGAAATTCAAACTTCTTGAGATTGAACTTACAATATTTCAAACTCTTGAGTGTGAAACCGAATAATTCAATCGCGAAAAGTTTGAATTTCAATCTTTTAGGTTTGAAAGACCTGCATTTTCAAACTTTTCGGTGTAAAGTTGGAGTCCGATTTCTAACAGTGAACACAGGAAACATGGTATTTTTGTAAAACCTGATTGTTGTCCAAGTAGTATGCTTAAAATCTTGAAATCTCCACAAATTTGCACGGAAAAAAAGAAAAAGTAACTTTTACTACTTTAAAAGTAAAATTGGACCTGTCCGAAGTTTCTGCGCATCTCTGGCAACTTTTACTCCAAAAATAGTAAAATTTACTTCAGAAATAGTAAAAATTACTACGGAAACAGTAAAATTTACTACAGAAATAGTCAATTTTACTATTTTTCGAGTAAAAGTTGCCAGAGATGCGCAGAAACTTCGGACAGGTCCAATTTTATTTTTAAAGTAGTAAAAGTTACTTTATTCGTTTTTCCATTTTTCTCCGTGTGCCA
Organism: Leptopilina boulardi; assembly: GCF_019393585.1. NCBI lineage: Eukaryota > Metazoa > Arthropoda > Insecta > Hymenoptera > Figitidae > Leptopilina > Leptopilina boulardi. The sequence goes on from NW_026137864.1 coordinate 1,941,910, forward strand.
GTTGTGTTCTCGGTATCTAATTTTATCCAAAACTAGTTTCATATATTCATAGTTTTCTTTCATTTCCGTTGAATGCGCTATTGGAATTGGGGCCATATTGGCCATATTGGAGCCGCCATTTAAAATTTTAAAAATCTAAGTTTAGATTCGTAATCAGCGACCCAAAAAGTCCCTAGATACCAAGTTTGAAGTAAATCCATCAATTTTTACTAAATTCGTCCGCCATATTGGAGCCGCCATTTTGAATTTTGAAAATATAACTTCAAATTCGTCATCAGCGACCCAAAAAACCCCTAGTTACCAAGTTTGAAGTAAATCCATCAATTTTTACAAAATTCGTCCGCCATATTGGAGCCGCCATTTTGAATTTTGAAAATATAACTTCAAATTCGTCATTAGCGACCCAAAAAACCCCTAGATACCAAGTTTGAAGTAAATCCATCAATTTTTTAAAAAATAGCCTACCTTTCAAAATCCGTCAGGTTTTTGGAGGTTAGAAAAAAATCCTGACGTGATGGAGCAAAACGGACTTCGGATTCGTGTTCAGCGCGTCAAAATACATAGGAAATGACTAGTCTGGTCTGCCGCGCACGACACTTTTTTTTGTGGGGCTGTGTAATAATTAGAACATATTTAGCTAATTTTTATTACTTTAATAAATAAATTGAAAAAAAAAAAATTCTAAAATTAATTAATTAAACCATAGAATTTACTTTCAAATTTCGAAGAAAAGTGATCAGAAAGGCGTGATCGACTAAAGAGAAAAAAAAATGACTAGGTAATCTAAATATAATCTTCATTATAATATACCATATAGCTGAGACTTATTTGTGTGGAGCACAATCGGTCGTTAATTGCCTTTTGAATAAAGAATTTTTGTCATTAGTGCAGTTGTTTTCATTTCGAAACAAAATTGCATGGCGCGACTTCAAGTTATATATATACCTATAGTGGATAAAAGAGGCTAATTGTCTCGGCCTTTAGTTTCCATTAGAATAAAAATTTAACAGAATATTGCCACAGTTTCTGTTTACCGGAAACGCAATCTTCATATATGCGTTTCTTTGCCATTGGAATAAGCGCTCTATATTTACCTCTCACTCTATTACTCTCACGCGCTCACTATGTATTATATACCCGCGAATATAAGAAACTGTTATTATCGTAAATCGAGTGTACACACATATACATACATATTTACCTTAATATATATATATATATATATATATATATATATATATGTATATAGTGTGCGGTATAACTTGGGATAAAGTCCCGTTGTGGTGACCAAATAGACGCCATAAGACTCGAGAGAGTAACAAGAATTCATAATATGTATACAATATAAATGATAGGGACAAAAACAACGCAAAATGAAAAGTGAAATGTTCTTTGTGGCTTAAATATTATTTTGTGGTTAGAAAATTATTTAAAATGTAATTGAAAAATAAAATTGCACCCACGACTCTATAGAAAATTGAGCATAAGAAAAAAAAGAATCTCGTGCATAGACATTGTCCCACTTTACCCCATTTAAAATAAGAATATCTCAACGTGACTCTGTGTTCAGAGTGCACAATTCGCGTCCCAAGGGTCATGGGTTTGATCCCCCATGCGTGCGAGATTTTTCAAAACTATTCTTAAGTGCTTTATATATACTACTTATGTTATAATCTTAAATAAAATATAAGTAACAAATGAAAAAATTGCAAAAACTATTATTTATTTAAAAAAAATAATAATTCCACTAAATAGAATTAACACTTATATGTAATGAAATTTCACTGAATCGAGTTTAGAGGAAATATTAGTGCATATAATAGCATGTATAAGATTTTTGAGAGCATAAATCGTGTGTTAGTAAAAAATATTAAAGTTCATGTCTGAAAATATATTTATATATTATTAAATTAGACATTTCAAGTATGTTAAAATTGCGTGCTAAAAGCATTATAGAACACTGGTTGTACTTGAAATTTTTGTACCTTGCAACAATAAATTGTAAATAACCAGCTTTAACGGAGCAATTGCAACATATTTTATTGCCATATAGAAAATTGCTTTCATTTCTGGAATCCTTTTCTTGGGCCTTATAAATGCACTAATACGTTTTTTTATATATATATATATATATATATATATATATATATATATATATATATATAGTTGGGAAAAGTGCGGGGTCTTTACTGAAAGTAGTGAATGCTTACCCTTCGGAAATTATACCATAAAAGAAAACAATATTTTAGTGATATTTTTATTATAGATATTTTGCTTTTTTTTAGTTTTAGAGGAAATGATTTTTAAACATCACATAACAATAATTAAATTGCGTTCTTTACAGGTATATCTATATTTCAAAATTATTTGTTTGATTTAAGGGTCAACGATTCCGAATTTCAAAAATATTCCAATTAGTTTTTTTTTTGCTATTAGGGAAACCTAACTTTTTGTGCCATTACATTTTTTGGAGAAAAAAAAAAAAAAAAAAAAAAGAAAGAAAAAAATAATATTAACCTTATTTCAACAAAATCTATATTTAAACAATTTTAATTGATATTTAACTTGGTTTAATTATACATGGCAGACTATTAAATGAAGAAATAAACAATCAAATTACAACTGTAAATTAATATGTTCATTAACTATTACAGAAAAAAACTATTACCCAAAAACTCAAACTCTATCGGACAACAAAGGAGTTAAGTGAAACTTGTTCCGGACAAAATCTACAAATACATGTGAAACATACCTAATACTAACCTAAATTGACTATTAGTACTGGCTGTTTGTTAATATAAGAGGCCATTTAAACAAAAGAAAGAAAGACATTTTTTGGAGGATCAAAAGTAGCGTCTGCTGTGACGTCGGTGCATTTGTAGGAACGAAAAAAGTTTTGTGAGCGATGTAATTAAACATAAAAAATGAATAAAGAAAACAAGAAATCGGCAATGTAAGTTTATTGCATGTATTCTGGAGTTTATGATTGAAGAAAAAATGAAGTGTAAAAACAAATCGCGAAACATGTCTGGTTATGGTTAGCAACCCTGACGTGATTTTTTTTAAGTGATTAGAACTTTTTTAATTTTAGACCAATCAATTTACGACCTTCAAGAAAAGTGTTCCTCTTTTGTACATCTTTCTAACAATATAACTCAATTGACTAAATTAATTTTTTTAAAAAAGATTATAAACAAAGTCCAAAACGGTGTCCAACCCTGAGTATATTTTCCTATTTATATTTTTATATTTATTATTTTTTTTTTTTAATTTCATTATTTTTGTTAAAAAAACAAAAAAAAATGAGAATAAAAAAAAAATTTTAGGGGGTCCGTAACATAAAAATCAGTATATAGATATCACTGACCAAAATAAGAAATAAATTAAGAATTTTGAGTATAAAAATTTGATTTAAAAAGTTATGGAAAATCTTTAGTACATCATGATTTAATAATTATTAATTTTATTTTATTTTAACAATATAAAATTAATGTATTATTTAAAAAGTTTTTTCTCAAATAATTGATTTTTAACAAATTAAAAATTAGAACATAAAAAATAAAAGAAGAACATAGAAACTTAAAAGAATAATTATATAGAAAATAAAAGAATAATATACATATATATATATATTTTTAAGATTTTTTATAACTCTTGAAAATGTAAATCATGTCGCGCGCGAAGTTATATAGAAAGTTAACACACAGAAGAGTTGCCTTTTAATTAAAATAAGTATATTGCAAAAAAAGTAATACTCATTGCCAGTGGTAGTATATTTTTCGGTCGTATGAACAATTTATAACGATATACACCATTACAGACTTATAATAATAAATGTAAGAAGAGCATATAAAATCGAGAATTATGCTGCGATTTTAATTATGAAGCAAAAAAAGAAAAAGAAATTGTTTACAGTTTCATCAAAAGTAAATCAACAAAATCCATGACCTATTGATATTTCCCATGCTTTGATTGAAATCGAACGTGTTTTTTTTTATTCTTCGTCCGTTCCATTAAGAATTTCACGAGAGACGTATATACCCAGAAGCCAAATATTTATGGCACAGTCGTGAGTTGATCGAATGTTTCGTGGACGGATTTGATCTTGTCTCTATAAACGAGGACTGTACCGGATTTAACTCAATATATATATATATACTTTTACTTTCGATGGAATCCGAACTCTCGGGGACTCGCGAGGAAATAAATATATATATATATATATATATATATATATCTCCAATGTGCCGCTTTATTCCGTTAATTAATCTTCCTGTCGCGTTATTTAATGCGCTATGAAATATATATAAAACTCTGTATAAATGTTCGAACACTATAACGATAAATTGCGTCAGTAAGAGAGGGATGGGCGTTTATTTTTCTTTAGGAAAATGAGAAATTGCAAACCGCTAATTGTAAGGTATCATTCTCAAGACGTATCCAGTAAAATATAAAATATATATATATATATATATATATAGGGGAAGAAAAGGTGAGAAAGTTCAGGAAATACACAGTATTAATAAAAAAAAAAACTGAAAAAAAGTTATTGGTCATTCGCACGAATGGAGAGAACATTTTAATCGGTTTAAACCTATTTATTATTGTATACGATCTATGTACTGATTACTTGTAAAAATAATTTTCGCTTACTTTTAATGAATTTTTGCTCAACGAACAATAAAATAGTTCCTTATACTTATTTAAAGCAACTTTACTCGATTTAGTTTCTTCTCGCTTCCTGCTAATTATTTTTCCGCATGTAAAAAATTATCTCGTTGAAAGTAGGTATATATATATATATATTTTTTTTTTCTGACAAAAAAAAAGAACGGAGATAAATATTCATTTTTCCTTTTAAATTAACTAATTATATACATTTTTAATTAGGTTTCTCTATCTCTCTCTTTCTCTCTATGTCTCGTTTGGAAAATCATCTATTTGCAATTTCCAGGATGATTTCATAACATATATGCGAACACATTATACTGTCATAATTTCAATGTAATTAGTGAAAAGTCCCGGATTATGAAAATCCACTAACATGGATTATAATAAAAAGTCGATTACGCGTGTGTTTTTTAATATATATAAATTTTACAGAGTGTAATCTTTTAATTAATTTTTCTTCTTTTTGAGTTAAATTGAAAAAAATAAAGTTCAAGTTTTTAAATATTTTTTAAGGAAGTATTAGACAAAGAATAGGGACAAAAGTTAGTCCAACTGTGTATTTTTGTATTTTTGTATTTTTAAAGAAAAAAAAAATTTTAATTTTAAAAAAATTTCGGCAAAATTTAAAATAATTTAATTTTTAAACAATTCAAAATCGCATTTAAATCAAAATTAAAAGTTTTTATGCATATGAAACTATAATATGAGTAACATAATCTCAAAATAATTGTTTTTTGTTTAATGTTATGTTACCTAAATCGTTTTCTTATGCATAAAAACTTTTAATTTTGATTTAAATGCGATTTTGAATTGTTTAAAAATTAAATTATTTTAAATTTTGCCGAAAATTTTTTAAAAATAAAAATGTTTTTTTTCTTTAAAAATACAAAAAACACAGTTGGACTAACTTTTGTTCCGATTCTTTGTCTGATTCTTCCTTAAAAAATTAAACGAAATTTTTTTTTTTATTTTAAATATTGAACTTCGTTTTTTTAAAATTTCAATTGAAAAGAAAAAAAATTAAATATAAGATTAGACTCTGTAAAATTTATATATAGGGGAATATACTCAGGGTTGGATACTAAGCTTTTCTTAAAATGAGAACACCAGCGCTATCTATGCACGGACGTGGAGAAGCTTCTCGTACTGAAACCTAAATTTTTGTGCTATTATATTTTTGTAGGATCAAAAGTAGCGTCTGCTGTGACGTCGGTGCATTTGTAGGAACGAAAAAAGTTTTGTGAGCGATGTAATTAAACATAAAAAATGAATAAAGAAAACAAGAAATCGGCAATGTAAGTTTATTGCATGTATTCTGGAGTTCATGATTGAAGAAAAAATGAAGTGTAAAAACAAATCGCGAAACATGTCTGGTTATGGTTAGCTCGCAATTCGAAAATGTTACTTCTACTTAGAGTTGGACACTTTATACACTCAGGGTTGTACACTTTGTTAATTATGAATTTGACACAATTTATAAATAAATATACAAATAAACATTAACGCACACACACAGCATATATTCTGCCAAAGATATTAGAAAAATAATAAAAACGTTAAAAATAAACTTACAAATCGTTTTCAGTAACGTTATAAATGTTATTTTATTTTTTTACCCATAATTCGCCTCCATTTTCACAGTGTTCAACCCTGACGATATTTTTTTTTAAGTGATAAGAACTTTTTTAATTTTAGACCAATCAATTTACGATCTTCAGGTAAAAATTATTTAATGAAATTAAAAATGTCTTGTAGTGCAATTTTTTATAAATTAAAAATAAATTTTACTGCACTGAAGAAAGATTTATTTAATTTAAACAATCAGTTACCTGACTATTATCATATAAATATTTACTTAAACCAAATAATTTTTATTTGAATTAAATAAACTGTAGTTGGACCAATAATTTCTATATTTGAAACAAATACCATTGAATTAACTGAAATAATTATTATTTAATAGGTACAAATAAGTATTTATTTGATAATAGTCAAGTAACCGATTATTTTAATAAAATTTTTTTTTTTACATTGTGAAAACTATTTATATAAATATTATTTTGTATTTTAGATAGATGTTTATTCATTGATATTACAATATCTTTCATATCTTTTTTTACAGCCTTTCCTTTCGTATTTTATTTTTCAAAATTTTAAAGTGGAGAGATCAGTTTTAATTGACAAAATTAATTATTAGGTATATATGTTAATAAAAGAATTAAAATAATAAATCAGGTAAATAATATAAGCGAAAAATACACCATTTTAATAGCCTATATGTAACAAATTAATATTATAATAAGAAAGGAATTTTAATTTTCAAAATAAAATTGCTTCATAAGAAACAATAATATTATATTTCATAATATATATAGTCACATTCATATGTTGAAATGTGAATCATCGTAAAAATATCATCCATTTTTTTCTTCATATGATTCCCGGAATATTAACATTTTATTGGTCAATATGAGGAAGTAAAGGAATTTCAATTATTCAATCTCGAGTTAAAAATCAAATTCCAATTGCCAAGTAAGACGCATCGAGATGATGGCTCGTGTGTTGAAATAGTGAAACTGTACATGTGTGGTGAAATATTTAGCTAAATGACTAAAATGAATTTTTATACAAAAATTTCGAAAAATTAAATTTCTAGAAGAAAATTAGACACAAATTTTATAAAAATAATCAAATATTTTTTCATTTAGAAGCAAAAATTTTTATAAAATAAATAATATTTTTATTATTATTTTAATTTATTATATTAATTATAATAATTAATTAAAGTAATAATTAATTATTAATTAATTCATTTTTTTAACAGAAAAATTAAAAACAAAAAAAAAAACGATAAAGCGAAAAATTAATAAGTCATATATAAATATTATATAAAATAAAGTAGTAGATTGCCTTGAGGCAATTTGAATGAAAGGTCAACTCCCGATTGTCCTCGAACCAACTTAATTATTTATTTGTTCTTTCAATTTTTGCAGCTTCTTTTCACGCAAAAAAGAAATAATAATAATAAAAGTGAAAGACCATATATTATATGAAGTCTTGTCTTTATATGAAATAAAAGAAAATAGTCAAACACAAAATGAGAAAGAATTTTTACGAAGACGATACAAGCGAAGAAGAAAAAATTATGATGATGGAAGTAAAAAAAAAAATGAAAGTGTATAAATTTTCAGGGATTTTAAAAGCTATTTCGAAAAAGTCAAAAAAAAAAAATCTATATAGATTATGTTTTTAATCTGGTCTTTGCCAAATAAGGAAGAAAATAAACGAATTAAACTTGAAGAATCTGCGATTATGTGAGAGAAAAAAGTATATTTTCTCTGACGTCGTTGATTTTTAAAGTATGAGAGACGATAAAAAGAAAAAAAAATTTTTAAAAAAATACTAAAACAACCAAAAGAGGTCGTTAAATATTTTATCACGATTGTTCTTTTTTTTTTTGTATTGAGATCAAAAAAATAATTTTAGCGACTTGACTCACGAAATTAGAATCTACAAAAAGAGAAAAAAAAAAGATTTAAAAATTAAGACAAGTCGTTTTCTTTCCTTAAGTTAGATTTTATATCTGTGGCTTTCTCTTAACTATTTATCACTTTCTTTGACTTTAACCACAATGAGGGAGAGAGAAAAAAAATATCCCCCAATCGGTAATTGTTGAAAATAATTCGTTATAAATTCTTACTAATTATAGATTTCGACATTGTACAAGTTAGTTTGCTTTATTTTTCTTGATTAAAAACTTCCATTCATTGTTTTCTTTCAATACGCGCAATTTTCTCTACTGTATATATATATATATATACACCTATAGTAAAGAGCATTTAACTACATAGCGTAAAAAAGATAAATTGATTTACTCGCTCTTTGAACGAGAATTATAAGAAAGTTCAAAATAGTCTTAGTTTATAGCAGTTCGAATTTTTGCTTTATTTAAAGAGAGAACATAATTTTAAATAACTTTATTCATGACAAAGGTCAAAGACTAAGAATTATGGAACTAATTACACTAAAATTTAACAAGTTGGAATTTTTAAACTACAAAAATTTTCTTGAATAATAATTGATAAATAATTCAAATCAGCTTTTTTTTTAATAATGTCATTTTATTTATTTTTATTTTAATTAATTTTAGTTTTAAAAATCAGTCCCGTAAAGCTTGTTTTTATAATTTTCGGTCAAATTGTATATATAAAAATATTATAGAATAATTCACAAGGTTTATATAAAATGAGAATTTTGATCAAAATATTCTGGGTGTGCCTCAATGGACTTGTTCAATTCAGGTCGATCGTTCATGAGATTGTTTATACAGTTATAGTGTTAAGTAATTGAAAGTATTTGATATTTTTAAATTTGTTTATTTTCTTCTTTTTTAAGTTTACTTCCTTCTTTATTCAATTGAACTATAATTGTTTAAGAAAAAACTTTTTAATTAACAATTTTATTATTAAAACAAAATAAAAATTTTTAATATGTGATAATTAAAAATATTTTTCAAAAAATTTTAATGAAGAATCAGACAAAAAAAAAAATTATTTTCAAATTTTTAAATATAAAAACAATTAAAATTTTCAAAATATATCTTATGGCATGTGTAAACAATTTAATTTTTAACATTTTGAACCATTAAAAGTTGTATTTTAATAAAATTACCTCCGTCCATTCGAATTTTCCGAAATGACGTTATAGAGAATGGGGTCAAACTTTATATTAGAGTGAAGTCTCCTTATTCTTACTTCATAATTGTCTCGTTTAAAGTTTACGGTCAAATCAAAATGATTAAAATGAATTTTTCGGTCAATAATAAAATTCAGTCCCAGAATGTAAATTTTAAGAAATGAAAAAAAAAGTTTATGGAAATTTCCTCAGTTTAATATTCTATATTAAATAATATTAAAAATGTTAAGAAAATATTTTGTGTAATATAAAAAAAAAATTGCAAATATAAAATTTTTATTCGCTTGAAATAAATTTTTTTTTCATTATAACATTGTATATATAACACTTTATTAGATTTTCTAAACATAACTATGTGGGTTTGAATTGTGTTGAATAGGTTTTCTATTGCAACTATATATATATATATATATATATATATATATATATATATATATATATATATATATACAAATAAAACTACGTTGCATATTACGATATTACAGTTAACATTATTATAGCGTCGATTGCAGAAGAAATATAAGTAAATCTCATAGGCTTCACCTCCTTTTGCCTCATTGCACATGCAGTCGATTAAAAAGATCTAATTATTCATGTTAGACTTGCATAGCTGTGATTTGTAAAGCAACAACGATGACGACGACGACCCAGTATAAAAAAGAAGGGCAGTTATATTACATTTGTGGTGAGACTTATCTTTTTTTTTTTTTTTTCTCTCTCACTCTCTATGAAATTGCAGCGATAAAGAGATTTATAGTCGGATTATTATTAAGTGTGTTCGAAAAAATATTTATTGAAAATTTATGGATTATAAATTTTATTGATTTAAGAAATCGGTTTTTAATGCAAAAAATTATAGAAGTATATTGAAATTTGTAATTTTATATTATTGTAGAATAATGAATATTTTAATTTTTAAAATGTAATGAAAGTCGAATGAGATCTCAATATCTGAGAATATTCCATAATATAACTTTAATTCATCGTCAAATTACTATATTTATTTGCTTCGTTACTTTCTATATATTAGCTTCTGAAAAAATGCCTCATCTTTTCTTTTTTTTTTTTTTTTTTTTTTTTTTCACCGCGCACACGGCAATTCAATATAATATGATCATCACGATTTTAATTAATATAGCAAAGCAATATACTAATGCAGTTTTATTTGCACGGAAAGATGATCAGTTTTGCGGAATAATTCCCAAGTTTCCGATGACTATTCATTTTATTTGCAAACTGCGAGACATTATTTGATATTAGAAAATGTTCCACTTTCCATATATTTAACGACTTCTTGATTCTTAGTTACAATCAATGCTATCGAATTATTATTTAAGTATATATATTGTTTTCATTCTATATGAATGACTACAAATTTATTTCAATTGATGATTTTCAGGTTAACGCAACGGCAATATGGTATCGTTTAATAATTATAAAAATTCTATAAGGATTTTTTAAAATTTTTCCTCTAATGTGAAATCATTATAATCATTTATAAATATTCAACTGAAACTATTATTGTTTAAAAGTATTACTTTTTTATTGAAGCTTTAATATTTAATTATAAAAAATACATTAAAAAATTTTTGGTTCAAGTTACTAGGTTTGGGAAAATGGACATTCGGAAATTTTGATTTTCGGAAGGGTGGCTTATGGGAAATTGGATTTAGGAAATTGACGTACTACACATTTTTATATGAGTTTCATAAATTATAATTAAAATTTGAATTGCGTTGAAGTAAATTTTTGTATTATATGAGATGAAGTCAAATTTTTGTAACATATATATCTGAAACCATATACCCATTAGTAAATATATATCATTATTCGAAATTACCTTTTATTTTAACCATTATTGTTTGTAGGAAATTCAATGGTAATATCAACATGTATAAAAGGTCAAATGAGAATTGAAAGGTCAAATGAAAAAGTACAAAAAAGAAAATTGAAGGCGATTTTAAATGTTATGTAAAAGTAAAATGCAATATATATATATAAGGAAAATGTTCATCTACGTATAAAATAAAAGAGTAATATATATATATATATATATATATATATATATATATATATATATATATATATAATGTAAAATGTAATGTAAAACATATATATATAATGTGAAATGAAATGTAATGTGTGGAATGTAATGAACCATAAAAAAAAGTAATGTATATGAGTAAACCATCACTCTAACAAAACTTGTATAACGAGAAATGAAAGTGCCCTTTTAAAATCCATCTTGAATAATATATGAAATAATCGATAATCGAAGTTTCTCGATACTGAAATCTCTTATGGACTTTGACATATATAAAAAATCGTCTCTGTTGTCCGCTGCAAGAGTTGGAGAAGGACCTATGGGAAGTGGTCGAGGATTGTTATTACGACCTCGGTAGCTGTTTTGCAACCAGTTGCCACATTCGCTCCTTCTTTGCGCTATATAAGACTCTTAACGGCATTAAAAGTAGAATATATATATGGACAGTTGGATATTGCAAGGAAAGCACACAACGCACAGCAAGTTGCGCTAAAAGTGCAATGCCGTTCTACTCTGCCGAATATACTACATACATATGCACTTATAATAGATTCTACCCAAGTACCAAACGAGTATACCTAACAAGGGGTGAATCTTTTGGCTTCTTATTTTCTCAATCTTCTAAATAGTTGCGCGTATCATCTCACTCATTCTGTATATACCATCTCCAAAAATGGGGTCGAAAATAAAAACAAGTTTACAAAAAGACAACAACCACAATTGCAAAAGATATATCCACTTTTTGTTTTGTTTTGTTTTAGAATTTTAATAGAAGAAGAAAAAAAGTGTTTATCTCTAAATCGGGATGAGATATTTCACAAACATTTTCATTTGACATTTTGTGAAGCAACTGTATCGGACACGGAATCGTTTAGAATTCTCATTTGGATTCAACCTTAGAATGGAATTAAACATCCAATTTGATTCGGATTCGAAGAGTATACATAATTAAAAATGAAATTAGATTTGATTCTGAACCCGGAAAATAAGATTAAATATCAATTGGATCAAAATCCAGAACAAAGTTAAAAATCAAAAATATACGAACCCAAAACAAATATAAAAATATAATTTCACTCAATTCCAAATCCTGAAGGAAATTAAAAGTGAAAAAATCGCATATTTGAACCCAAAATGGAATTAGAAATCAAAAATTTTGGCTCCATATCCGAAATTAATGCGAATATTTAATTTTTTTCTGATCTATGGATCAAGAAAGGATTTACAATATTTACTTTGGCTCAGATCTAGATCAGATAATGGAATTGAAAATCTAAATTGGTTCGCGGAACCAAAGCGGAATTAACAATTTAATTTGATTTAGATTTGGACCTTATAACGAATTTGAAAATTTTCCATACCTAGAAAATGGAATCAAAAATCTAGTTTGTATATAATAAATCCGGATTCAAAATAAAATTGGAAATCTTCTTTTATTCTAATCTAAACCAGGAACGGAATTCAATCTAATTTTAGTCATCAGTAATGAAATTAAAAATTTCATTTAATTGGAATTCGAAACAGGAGCGAAAATAAAAATTTAATTAAATTTGAATCTGGTTCCGGAAAAGAATTTAAAATCTTTTTCGATAATATTCGTCAGACTCCGAATTGAAATTGACTTTTAATTCAGATACAGTTTTTCAAAGTGGAACAAAATCAACATTTGTGTTATGTTGGCCACCCTGATATTGGTGAAAACGTCTTCTTGTTGTATTTATGGTTATTATATGCGCTTATATATAATACATATATATACATTTATATACACACACAGAAACACATACCAAAAGCGAAATTCACTTTTTGTCGATGGACATCACTTCCACTTATGTAGATGGTTTATGAACGTCTGGAAATCTTTTTATGGTGGTCCCTTACATACTTCATGAAACTGAAAATTTATGTGACGTCTCGCTAAATAATGTTAAAAATAAGACACAAAGAGATTTTCTCGCTGATATGAGTAATAGATTTTTTTTTTTTTTTTTGTAGAAAAAGTATGAACATGAAAAGCTGTAAATTTGTGTACATATTTGCATATGTAATGTTTAAAAATATTTCCTAGGAATGTAATTTTCTTTCCTTTAAATTATGATATTTTTGTATTTTTATAAATCTATGATAAAAGTAGAAGTAATATTAAAAAGAATATTGAAATTATCATATTCTTTTATAATTTTAATAGTTGACATTCTTTATAATTATTTGTAAAATTTACGATTTGATATAGTAATAATTTTAATTTTAACAATTTTTAAATTTAGCGCCATTTTTAATGTGGTTTTGTGTTATACAATTGGTACTTAAACTTATCAGTTTTTAAGATTTCTAACCTTAAAATTCTGCTATTTATTATATATATTTTCTAAAAAAAAATTTTGTAATAAATAAATTATTGTTGTGTGATAAATTGAAAAAAATCGGTTTTTTTAATATAAAAAACTTAAACTCAAATGCAAATATATACTTTAAATGTTTAACGAGCGATTATAATGGATTTTGTGACGTATTTCTTTTTGTCAAGAAATTTTTGTCTCTTTTTCTTTGTGTTTAAATAAGAAAAAAAAAGTAGTTTAAGACTGCGCCTACGATTCATCCATCCGTGAATTATAAATTGAGCGTGAGAAAACCGTAAAATATTCGCAAATCGTGAAAGGTTAAAGCTCTATATGCAACTTTTCAGCCCTTCGAAGGTAACATGTCTGGAAGTGAATAATGATTAGTTTCCAAGTTTTATATTCATTGGAGTATTTCCGATAATGGAGGGAAACTTATTCTCGCGCATACATATATATATATATATATAGAAAACTAATTAGTTCATATAATGCAATTGCATCTTTATAGTTAAATGAAGATATTTTGTTATACAAATATTTTTCTATAATATATAGTTATAGACAAAATACATCTATTTTCTCGTCAGAATAAAATTTATTAACTCAAAAGCATATTATGGTTGTCAATTTTAGATTTATGTTTAATATTTTGTATATTTATTCCTTCGTATCTTTTCTACATTAATATAATATATATATATATATTTTCAAATTTTTTTTTATATTAAATGAATACTTTTTATTTGGAGAAAAGGCCTTAATTTATGTAACTGTCTAAAATTATACGATTATGCCTCAATTTTTACCAAATACATGAATAAAAAGGTCCTACTTTAATAAAAAAAAAAAAATATAATAAAATTAGCATAGGTAGATTATAAGAAGTAAAAGCCGTTCTGAAAAGTAAAAGTAGTTCCGAAAAAGAGTGAAACAGAAGTTAAACCACTCTTACTATCAGCATCCAACAGTATGTCATAAATTTGAAAACGACGAGAAGATTCCGTAACGGAATATAAAGTTAATTTTTGCCTCTTATTGACTATTACTGTATTATTGAGTTAAAATATTCTGTAAATATTTTGCTGTAGTAGAAAAAAATTCTTTCACTCATTCAATTTTATATAGAAATTAAAAATATTATGTAGTTGATAATAAAAATATGGGACAATATTTCTTTTTTATTGATTATTTTCAAAGTTAAGAATAAGTTTTCGTTTAATAACAAATGTTTATTTGTGAAGCGCAACGTTTGTATAAATTAAAATTTTTGAATTTTTTAAACTAAGGCTATGTAAAAAGTCCCGCTTAAAAATTTTTTTTTGATTTTAAAACTTTTAATAACTCAGTAATATTCTGATCTTAAATATTCGAAAGTAGGTCGCAGTTATGATAGTTGAAAAGTTCAAAAATTTTTAAATACAAATTTTAAAATATTCATCTTTTTCTCACATTTTTTTGTTTTTTTAAAACGTTTTCATTTTAGTCAAAGTAAATTTTTTTAAACATTCACTAGAATCTGTAACTAATGCAGAATTATTTTTCGTTTATAGATTTTTAAACGATAATAGATAATGTTCGAATTTTTTCGATGTTAATATCATCTTTTTAGAAATACTTTACTCAAACGTAAAAGATTGAATAAACATTTGTAGTTGTCATCTAATTCATCAAACAATAGTGTGTGAAAGCCAACATTCTCAATTACCCCATATGGCCTTTTATAAACAATACCGCAACTAATGTATGTCACTTTTAACAAATAATTAACAATAAGTTTCATATGAAAAAAATGGTTGTAACATTTAATTTAATTACTACAAACTATGACCATTGCTAATTTAATAGTTTCCACAATTATTTTTTTCCAAGTGGCAAATAAATAATGTGTAATATTTCCCAACAACCTTTTTTTGTCATTTTCTATTGTGTATACATAATTCTCTTTCCCATTTAGAGGGAGGGAGAATAAAACAAAAGGAATTTGAAAAAACAATGCTCATGCGATATATAGCGTAATGAAAGAAATTCAGTATATAGAAATAAAAGAAAACTAAAGAGTTCTCTTACCCAATCCATCTTGTCTGCAAGAACAACACTATCGTGCTCTGATGAAGAGCTGGATGATTATATCCTGTAGGTCGTCACACAGTTTTCAAGGACGTTGCATCTTTGCCCGACAATTATGTCGTGCGTGTGCCCCACGAGAAAATTCACGTGCGGCTTTTTCTTTTAAATGTTAACTTAAAAAAAAAAAAAGAAAAAGAAAAATTTTCTTATCCCCCAAAAAAATTATTGAAGATAACAGAAAAAAATTTAACAAAATAAACTATGAACAATCAAAAAATTCGGTGTGGTTTTTTTATCAATAAAAATAATTATCCATCAAAGAAATAAACAAGAAAAAAAAAAACAAATCACAATTGCACAAAATCTTGACCGCGTTCACTATACTGAGACGAGAGGAGCGTCCAACTGGCGCGAAAACAAGACGATATCCCTTTCGCATTTACTGACGACGAGAGATACTCTTTGGTGCAGAGCCACTGTTACTTTCATGGGTCGCCATAACCACCGCCACCTTCATCACCTTCGTTGTGGCCCCACCAACTAGAATTTCAGTTGATGATGGAAGGAGCTTGAATCTAGGGAACGTTTCCCATTCCTATGCTCAATAGAAATGTATATATATATATATATATAAGAAAAGTTATAGCACACTCATGATATATACATATATATATTATACTTTGGTGGACAGTCAGCTGGATTATCTCTGGCGGGGGTGGTGAAAGGAAGACATTTCTTCCCTTTTCTTCATCACCCCGGACCCCGTTCTCTACAAGCAAGTTTTCTTTGATTCTTCATTCCTTTCTTGCAATATACATATATATATATATATTTTTTTTTTGTGCATATATGTGTGTTTTTAACTCTTCATGGTAATCACATTTGCAACCCACGTACATGGATCATATGTCTTGTCTTCCGCAGGAATGCAGTTGCAGGTGTTTGAGGCGCCGCTCAAATATAATTTTTTAAAATTTCTGATAGTGACGCGACCTTGAAAAAAATATACAAATATTTGGTCAATTTCGCGAAAAACAAAACCATGTGAAAATTTATTTTTTCTTTAGAGGTTTCTTGATTATTTTTAGGTAAATACAAATCCCAATGTATCAAGTACATAATACAATTGTCAACATGAAATCTATTGTTTGTTTTGATAATTCACACTTGTTTCACGTTACCCTTACTTTTACATTCATATTATAAAGTCCCTTTTCTTAATCAATAATGAGTTCCCGCGTCTTTGTCACGCAACTTAAAACCTTTTCTTTTTCTCTTTTTTTCCTATAATATTTCTATAATGAAATCGGAAGAACCCCTCTTTTAACATTCAACTGAAAGACAAACTTCATTTTTTGGCCTCTGTCTTCTAACAGTAGGGTGGAAAAAGCAACACGCTACCATAAAATTTTATCTATTCTCTTTATAAAAATTCGGTATAAAAGGACTACATTTTTGAAGGAATGACCAGTTGAGAATTTATCACCGAACCCGCTATATCTAGTTCAGAATCTTGCAGAAGTATTCTCCAATTTTATACTCAAGTTGTACTTTAAAGAATTTCTGTGTCAAAGTTTTTACGTCAAGAAGAACTCATCCAAGTATTCAAGACTTTGACTTTTCTATAAATATTTGGAAATCATCTTTTCTTCCTTTTCTGAAAGAATTTAATTATTTGGGTTTTCATCACGGTCAACTGAACTCCTGACCTGTGCGGTCATCACCCAAGACCCGTCAACTTTCCTGCGAGCTTCATAAATTGATATCTGGTACCAGACGTTCCTATCATAATTAGCACACAGCAGTGGTCCTTTTTCATACATCTTACATCTAAATTTTTAAGGTAAGTCGTAATATTTTTTATCTAAATCCTTCCTAACTCATTATAAAAATTTGTAGTAACCTTTACATTCCTTGTTGCAGTGGAATGCTAACTTCCTTATCCCAAGAATGGTTGCTTCAGGATACTCTCTCTTAAAAGTCAATTTTATAACTCTAAATGTTTGTCTAAATAAACTTGTAACCTTGTTATTAAAAATCAATATTTTCTTTCTTCTCTGTACCCTTAGCTCAGAGCCTTCTGCTCTGTAAATGAAACAGGAATTCACTGAATCACCAAGCGGCCATAAATAAAATATTGTTTCGCTAGTTATTTTTCTATTTGAGACGTAACACTTGTTACGTTTTTAAAAAACTCGCAGAATATTTAAAAAATGTTAAAAGGCAATGTGCACCGGCCCAGAGGGTGCGACGAAAAAAAATAAAAGAGCTGGAAGATGAAATGTCGATTTCGCTAATAAAGAATTAATGTTTTATCATTAAAATATCGAATTAATTTTAATAACTGTTAACATTTTTGCTTCTATAAACTTGAAAATTTTTTTTTCACTCATGACTACATTTTTCTATTGTAAGAATATAGTATATATAAACTGAAGGATAAAAATATTTAAATATAGCATTATAAAAAAATTAATGTGCCGAAATTTAGTTTTAATTAATGAGTCCTGTGTTCTTCAGTATGGCTTTTATTTATGAGGATACTGTTTTGGAATGCAGGAAAGATATAATGTGTAAAAAGAAAGGTAACAATATTAAATTACCGCATTGTTTGAAATTAATATCCTTTGAGAGTGAAATAAATTAAAAACAACCGTTTCGGTAAATAAAAATACCAATGGATGAAGACACTATATAATTTATCATTATTATATTATTATATTATTATCATGGAAAATTAAACTTATTTTAAATTATTGTTAATGTATTTAAATAATGACGTATAGCCACACAAAAAAAATTTTCTGGACTTGTGTACAGACTATGTTTATTATACGTTTTTGAGGTTGTTGAAACCAAATCCACTGTCCATTTTATACCATTACGACAGGTTCTTGACTAAAATATAAAACTCTTATAACCGAAGCGCAATTAACAAGATCAATAATTGTACTAATTTTTACCTTCTAAAAATGAATTTTAAAGGTTAAGTCAAGAACCTGACATGATGGGGTAAAATGGTCAGCGGATTCGGATTCAGCAACCCTAAAAACGTTAGTATAATAAACATGATCTCAATTTCAGGGTTAAATTTTTTTGTTTTTCTATTTTTTGTTAGATATTTATAAAAATGTTGTGTATACACACATCACGGAACGATATTTCTTAAAAATATGATTTTTAGATTCCTGAGGTAGAAAAATATAAAGATACATAAAAAAATCGCGAGATTCAAAAATTTCGGTATTGCAATGTTTTCTCTATGAGGAAGCAATAATAATGATCATTAAATGGAATAAAAAATCAGAAAACATAATATAGTAATTATAAAATTATCAATTAAAATTATTATATATTTAAAATTTTTTTTTCCATTAATTACAATTATTAAAAATTATCACCGAATGAAAGTAGAAAATTTGTTGGAAACTGCCATTCTTTGAAACTCTCATAATAATTATTAAAATTACTATAAAATGAAAGTACAGGATTATTTAAAGCTACCATCAGTTATTTAAAGCTACAATTTATTAAAACAGATAATCACGTAATATTATTGTTTTGAAACTATCAATTCAATAATGAGACTATCAATTAATTGATGATTAATTTTATTCATCGATTTCTTTAAATAATTTATTAAACAGAAATAAAAATTAATGTGTTACTCCCTAAATCTGAATTAATAAACGTTTTATAACTAGTTTGAATTAGTGATTCACTTTTTAGTATGAAATTAGTAAAATTTATGTAATTTAGAAGCAAAAAGTAAGCTACTAATTCAAATTAATTAAAAAATTTAATTAATTAATTAACACAATTATTTGGATTAAAATTGTGAAGCTTAAAAATTTATTTACTGTATATAGCCTGATTAAAACAAAATAATAAATACATAAAAAGAAGAAATAAGAGTAAAAAATAAATTTCCATTTATGAGGAATAAAATGTGTGACATAAAATTCTAAAAAATAAATAAAAAATAGAAAGGTTTTGAAAGTCAATATGACTATCTATTTGCATATTGTTATAATCATAAAAATATTCTTTCTGACCTTTAGAGGTATATAGGTATAGGTATTCAGTCATAAAGGAAAGTTATAAAATAATTATTATATCCTACAAGCAGAAACTATAACCTTCTGCAATAATATTAAATTTCTTATAATAATAATTTTTTTGTATTAAAAATTCAATCCCTTTTTTCGAAAAAGCGATTTTCTTTATAATAAAGAAAATTTATTTACTTTTTTAATTCATAAAATTCAATTTTACTCATCCTTTTTAATTAAATCAAAAAGAAATCATATAATGCAATTTTACTATATGTCATTAAATAAAAAAATGTAAAATGAACAGGAATCATTTTCAATGTAATTTTCAAATCGAATAATAAAATCTAGAAATTATTTTAATATCCCTTTCTCTTAGCTAATAAAGTAAGATAAAGTAATGTCCAAAGCGAGTTAATACCGAATAAGATGCGTCAGTGATAAATTATAAAGTGTTGAATATAAGATGTCAAAAATCACACACACACACACACACACACACACACACAGATAAATATATACTGTATCAAAATTACATATGATAAAATTATAGGTATAAATCATTAACGATCAACAATTGCTGATTCTTCAATAGCTCTATAAACAATTTCATTTAATCATTAAACGATTATGTTTTACGATAAATCATTTCTAATCATTTATATACCAAATATAATGTGTTTATGAATTATCTAATGATGAGAGATAAAATTTTGCTATTCATTTCATCGCTCTGAAACATCCAAAGAGCAATATTATTTATTTTTTGTTAATGA
Organism: Leptopilina boulardi; assembly: GCF_019393585.1. Classification (NCBI taxonomy): domain Eukaryota; kingdom Metazoa; phylum Arthropoda; class Insecta; order Hymenoptera; family Figitidae; genus Leptopilina; species Leptopilina boulardi. Next base: position 1,962,557 of record NW_026137864.1, read on the forward strand.
ACATATAAATTGTTAATTAAAAATAACTAAATATTCATTGTGTAAGTAAATTTTAATAATAAAATTATATGATTTGTAAAAAAAAAATTTTGTACAATATAAATACGCAATGAAATTATCATTTAATCACTTGGAATGGTAGTTTTTGACAAGAGAAAGTGCTAAACATGTCACGAGTTAAATTTGTGTAAAATCACAATATCACTTGATATGTATATGGGGCACACTCTTCCTCAAATATCACAGACAAAATTTATAAAAAATTTATTGGATTTAAAAATCCTCAAAAAAATGTAACTAATTAATTTTTAAAACTAAATAAAAAATTCTAACCCCTCCACTTTCCACCATTTTTTAAAGCAATTTATTAAAGATTCAAGACAATCCTGAACAAAATAAAATTAAAAGTGTAGAAAAAATTTGACAGCCCGATACAAGTAGGGGAAGACGCTTATTACCACCTTTAAGGCAAACCCTAAATTCCGAAAAAATTCAATTCTTCTCAGGCAGACTATTTTATTGCAATTTATTGCACAAAATAGACCTAAAAGTGTAGAAAAAAATTGACAGCCCGATAGGTGTAGAGGAAGACACCTACACGGAAAGAAATTTAGTAGCAATATTTGATAAATCTGATAGGAAATTTTAGTATTCTCTTTTTCAAACGCGGAACATTTGGGTTTGATAACGAAAATCGGTATATTTTTACCAATAGTCTTTTTAGTAAATATATTCCAGAAATTGAAATTATTATTTCGTAAATTGATAAATTTACACGAAAAACCAGAAGTAAGTTAAATCGACGCGCACTTCGTTATTTACTAAATTTATATGAAAATTTGGAAAGATTATTTCGAAATTTGTTAAAACTATACTAAAAATTCGAAGTGGTTCAGTCGTGACAGATGACGACAGAAACACCAACAGATTCTACGCCAAAGTTTTATCTCTTTCTCATCTCGAGGATAGACGAGGACATGAACTTTTAAATGCACACACACACATACACCGCATTGTTTTACATCGATTGGCTTATTTTTATTCCTAACCTATACTAACGATAATACGTATAACATTCGCAGAATAACGCTTCATATACAAATTTACGCTCATGTGAAAAACTGATGTGACCATTCTTATATACTAACCAGACATATTTTTCACCGCTTATGAGAAAGGTGAAATTATATCAAAACACGTTTAAAAATATAAATAAAAATCATTATTTATTGGGAAATAATTAAATATTTTATTATTTTTTGAAGAACAATTTTTTTTACTGATTTATTGTAAAATCTTCGAAATTAATTATATAAAAGAAATTCAGGTCTGTATCAAGATAATGGTAAAAAGGGGCTTGTCTAAAGAGCTTCGTCAGTCTCCGTTACCACTCGGTGAGGATCGGGCAATTCTGAACGTTCAACTTCGGCAAATTTCGTCGAATCTCGTTAACTTTGATATTTCTTTTTCAATTTTCATATCAAATATATCAAAATCTGAAATAATTATATCATTTTATACAATTCTAATTACGAAATTTGAAATATTTGGTTAGAAAAATTGATAAAGAACTTATTAAAATTTGACATTTTTGTGTTTCAATAAAAAGATTTCAGATTTTGTAAATATTATATCAAATTTTCTTTCCAACTATATTAAATATTCTTATTTTAATCTCAATCATTCTTAAAAATAGTATCGAAAATCGTTATCATGCCAAAATGTTCCGCAATTGTAACCAAATATACTAAAACGTAACACCATAATATCAAATATTGCTACAAACTTTCTTTCCGTGTATTACTAACATTAAAGCGCATTTCGTCAAAAAAATTTTTATTTAAATGTCCCAAAAAAATTCAATTTTTCTTAGGCAGACTTTTTTACTGCAATTTTTGGTACAAAATACACCGAAAAGTGTAGAAAAAAATTGACACCCTGATCCGAGTAGAGGAAGACCCTTTTTATGACGAAAAACGCATCCAAAAGCAAAAAAAACTTTCCAAAAAATTCAATTTAACTTAGGCAGATGATTTAATTGCATATTCTTGCACAAAATACACCGAAAAGTGTAGAAAAAAACTGACAGCCCGATAGAAGTAGAGAAAAACCCCTATTATGAGCTTTAAAGCGTTTATGGTAAAAAAAAATGTTCAAAAAAATTCAATTTTTCTTAGGCAGACTATTTTATTGCAATTTCTTGCACAAAATACACCTAAAAGTGTAGAAAAAATTGACAGCCCGATCAGAGTAGAGGAAGAGCCCTATTATGACCTTAAAAGCATTTATGGTCAAAAAAAATTTTTCATAACAATTCAATTTGTCTTAGGCACACTATTTTATTGCAATTTCTTGCACAAAATACACCTGAAAGTGTAGAAAAAAATTGACAGTCCGATCCGAGTAGAGGAAGACGCCTATTATAACCTTTAAAGCGTTTATGGTCAAAAAAAAAATTTTTTTAAAAATTCAATTTTTCTTAGGCACACTATTTTATTGCAATTTCTTCACAAAATACACCAAGAAGTGTAGAAAAAAATTGACACCAAGATCTCTCGGATCTGAGTTTCAATTTTTTTCTAAACTTTTCGGTGTATTTTGTGCAAGAATATGCAATAAAATCGTCTGCCTAAGTTAAATTGAATTTTTTGGTAAGTTTTTTATGCTGTTGGATGCGTTTTTGGTCATAAAAAGGGTCTTCCTCTACTCGGATCAGGGTGTCAATTTTTTTCTACACTTTTCGGTGTATTCTGTGCAAGAATATGCAATAAAATCGTCTGCCTAAGAAAAATTGAATTTTTTTGGACAGTTTTTTATGCTTTTGGATACGTTTTTGGTCATAAAAAGGGCCTTCCTCTACTCGGATCTGGGTGTCAATTTTTTTCTACACTTTTCGGTGTACTTTGTACAAGAATATGCAATAAAATCGTCTGCCTAAGAAAAATTGAATTTTTTTGACAGTTTTTTATGCTTTTGGATGCGTTTTTGGTCATAAAAAGGGTCTTCCTCTACTCGCATCTGAGTGTCAATTTTTTTCTACACTTTTCGGTGTATTCTGTGCAAGATAATGCAATAAAATCGTCTGCCTAAGAAAAATTGAATTTTTTGGTAAGTTTTTTAAGCTTTTGGATGCGTTTTTGGTCATAAAAAGGGTCTTTCTCTACTCGGATCTGGGTGTCAATTTTTTTTACACTTTTCGGTGTACTTTGTGCAAGAATATGCAATAAAATCGTCTGCCTAAGAAAAATTGAATTTTTTGGTAAGTTTTTTAAGCTTTTGGATGCGTTTTTGGTTATAAAAAGGGTCTTCCTCTACTCGGATCTGGGTGTCAATTTTTTTCTACACTTTTCGGTGTATTCTGTGCAAGAATATGCAATAAAATCGTCTGCCTAATAAAAATTGGATTATATGGACAGTTTTTTATGCTTTTGGATGCGTTTTTGGTCATAAAAAGGGTCTTCCTCTACTCGGATCTGGGTGTCAATTTTTTTCTACACTTTTCGGTGTATTCTGTGCAAGAATATGCAATAAAATCTTCTGCCTAATAAAAATTGAATTTTTTTGGACAGTTTTTTATGCTTTTGGATGTGTTTTTGGTCATAAAAAGGGTCTTCCTCTACTCGCATCTGGGTGTCAATTTTTTTCTACACTTTTCGGTGTATTCTGTGCAAGAATATGCAATAAAATCGTCTGCCAAAGAAAAATTGAATTTTTTTGGACAGTTTTTTATGCTTTTGGATGCGTTTTTAATCATAAAAAGGGTCTTTCTGTACTCGGATCTGGGTGTCAATTTTTTTCTACACTTTTCGGTGTACTTTGTACAAGAATATGCAATAAAATCGTCTGCCTAAGAAAAATTGAATTTTTTTGGACAGTTTTTTATGCTTTTGGATGCGTTCTTGGTCATAAAAAGGGTCTTCCTCTACTCGGATGTGGGCGTCAATTTTTTTCTACACTTTTCGGTGTATTCTGTGCAAGAATATGCAATAAAATCTTCTGCCTAATAAAAATTGAATTTTTTTGACAGTTTTTTATGCTTTTGGATGCGTTTTTGGTCATAAAAAGTTCTTCCTCTACTCGGATCTGGGTGTCAATTTTTTTCTTCACTTTTCGGTGTATTCTGTGCAAGAATATGCAATAAAATCGTCTGCCTAAGAAAAATTGAATTTTTTTGGACAGTTTTTTATGTTTTTGGATGCAATTTTGGTCATAAAATGGGTCTTCCTCTACTCGTATCTGAGTGTCAATTTTTTTCTACACTTTTCGGTGTATTCCGTGCAAGAATATGCAATAAAATCGTCTGCCTAAGAAAAATTGAATTTTTTTGGACAGTTTTTTATGCTTTTGGATGCGTTTTTGGTCATAAAAAAAGTCTTCCTCTACTCGCATCTGAGTGTCAATTTTTTTCTACACTTTTCGGTGTATTCTGTACAAGAATATGCAATAAAATCGTCTGCCTAAGAAAAATTGAATTTTTTTGGACAGTTTTTTATGCTTTTGGATGCGTTTTTGGTCATAAAAAGGGTCTTCCTCTACTCGGATGTGGGCGTCAATTTTTTTCTACACTTTTCGGTGTATTCTGTGCAAGAATATGCAATAAAATCTTCTGCCTAATAAAAATTGAATTTTTTTGACAGTTTTTTATGCTTTTGGATGCGTTTTTGGTCATAAAAAGTTCTTCCTCTACTCGGATCTGGGTGTCAATTTTTTTCTTCACTTTTCGGTGTATTCTGTGCAAGAATATGCAATAAAATCGTCTGCCTAAGAAAAATTGAATTTTTTTGGACAGTTTTTTATGCTTTTGGATGCGTTTTTAATCATAAAAAGGGTCTTTCTGTACTCGGATCTGGGTGTCAATTTTTTTCTACACTTTTCGGTGTACTTTGTACAAGAATATGCAATAAAATCGTCTGCCTAAGAAAAATTGAATTTTTTTGGACAGTTTTTTATGCTTTTGGATGCGTTTTTGGTCATAAAAAGAGTCTTCCTCTACTCGGATCTGGGTGTCAATTTTTTTCTACAGTTTTCGGTGTATTATGTGCAATAATATGCAATAAAATCGTCTGCCTAATAAAAATTGGATTATATGGACAGTTTTTTATGCTTTTGGATGCGTTTTTGGTCATAAAAAAGGTCTTCCTCTACTCGGATCTGGGTGTCAATTTTTTTCTACACTTTTCGGTGTACTTTGTACAAAAATATGCAATAAAATCGTCTGCTTAAGAAAAATTGAATTTTTTTGACAGTTTTTTATGCTTTTGGATGCGTTTTTGGTCATAAAAAGGGTCTTCCTCTACTCGGATCTGGGTGTCAATTTTTTTCTACACTTTTCGGTGTATTCTGTGCAAGAATATGCAATAAAATCGTCTGCCTAATAAAAATTGGATTATATGAACAGTTTTTTATGCTTTTGGATGCGTTTTTGGTCATAAAAAGGGTCTTTCTCTACTCGGATCTGGGTGTCAATTTTTTTCTACACTTTTCGGTGTATTCTGTGCAATAATATGCAATAAAATCGTCTGCCTAAGAAAAATTGAATTTTTTTAGACAGTTTTTTATGCTTTTTGATGCGTTTTTAATCATAAAAAGGGTCTTTCTGTACTCGGATCTGGGTGTCAATTTTTTTCTACACTTTTCGGTGTACTTTGTACAAGAATATGCAATAAAATCGTCTGCCTTAGAAAAATTGAATTTTTTTGGACAGTTTTTAATGCTTTTGGATACGTTTTTGGTCATAAAAAGGGTCTTCCTCTACTCGGATCTGGGTGTCAATTTTTTTCTACACTTTTCGGTGTATTCTGTGCAATAATATGCAATAAAATCGTCTGCCTAAGAAAAATTGAATTTTTTTAGACAGTTTTTTATGCTTTTTGATGCGTTTTTAATCATAAAAAGGGTCTTCCTCTACTCGCATCTGAGTGTCACTTTTTTTCTACACTTTTCGGTGTATTCTGTGCAAGATAATGCAATAAAATCGTCTGCCTAAGAAAAATTGAATTTTTTTGACAGTTTTTTATGCTTTTGGATGCGTTTTTGGTCATAAAAAGGGTCTTCCTCTACTCGCATCTGAGTGTCAATTTTTTTCTACACTTTTCGGTGTATTCTGTGCAAGATAATGCAATAAAATCGTCTGCCTAAGAAAAATTGAATTTTTTGGTAAGTTTTTTAAGCTTTTGGATGCGTTTTTGGTTATAAAAAGGGTCTTCCTCTACTCGGATGTGGGTGTCAATTTTTTTCTACACTTTTCGGTGTATTCTGTGCAAGAATATGCAATAAAATCTTCTGCCTAATAAAAATTGAATTTTTTTGGACAGTTTTTTATGCTTTTGGATGTGTTTTTGGTCATAAAAAGGGTCTTCCTCTACTCGCATCTGGGTGTCAATTTTTTTCTACACTTTTCGGTGTACTTTGTACAAGAATATGCAATAAAATCGTCTGCCTAAGAAAAATTGAATTTTTTTGACAGTTTTTTATGCTTTTGGATGCGTTTTTGGTCATAAAAAGGGTCTTCCTCTACTCGCATCTGAGTGTCAATTTTTTTCTACACTTTTCGGTGTATTCTGTGCAAGATAATGCAATAAAATCGTCTGCCTAAGAAAAATTGAATTTTTTGGTAAGTTTTTTAAGCTTTTGGATGCGTTTTTGGTTATAAAAAGGGTCTTCCTCTACTCGGATCTGGGTGTCAATTTTTTTCTACACTTTTCGGTGTATTCTGTGCAAGAATATGCAATAAAATCGTCTGCCTAATAAAAATTGGATTATATGGACAGTTTTTTATGCTTTTGGATGCGTTTTTGGTTATAAAAAGGGTCTTCCTCTACTCGGATCTGGGTGTCAATTTTTTTCTACACTTTTCGGTGTATTCTGTGCAAGAATATGCAATAAAATCGTCTGTTTAATAAAAATTGGATTATATGGACAGTTTTTTATGCTTTTGGATGCGTTTTTGGTCATAAAAAGGGCCTTCCTCTACTCGGATCTGGGTGTCAATTTTTTTCTACACTTTTCGGTGTATTTTGTACAAGAATATGCAATAAAATCGTCTGCCTAAGAAAAATTGAATTTTTTTGGACAGTTTTTTATGCTTTTGGATGCGTTCTTGGTCATAAAAAGGGTCTTCCTCTACTCGGATGTGGGCGTCAATTTTTTTCTACACTTTTCGGTGTATTCTGTGCAAGAATATGCAATAAAATCTTCTGCCTAATAAAAATTCAATTTTTTTGACAGTTTTTTATGCTTTTGGATGCGTTCTTGGTCATAAAAAGGGTCTTCCTCTACTCGGATGTGGGCGTCAATTTTTTTTACACTTTTCGGTGTATTCTGTGCAAGAATATGCAATAAAATCTTCTGCCTAATAAAAATTGAATTTTTTTGACAGTTTTTTATGCTTTTGGATGCGTTTTTGGTCATAAAAAGTTCTTCCTCTACTCGGATCTGGGTGTCAATTTTTTTCTTCACTTTTCGGTGTATTCTGTGCAAGAATATGCAATAAAATCGTCTGCCTAAGAAAAATTGAATTTTTTTGCACAGTTTTTTATGTTTTTGGATGCAATTTTGGTCATAAAATGGGTCTTTCTCTACTCGTACCTGAGTGTCAATTTTTTTCTACACTTTTCGGTGTATTCCGTGCAAGAATATGCAATAAAATCGTCTGCCTAAGAAAAATTGAATTTTTTTGGACAGTTTTTTATGCTTTTGGATGCGTTTTTGGTCATAAAAAGAGTCTTCCTCTACTCGGATCTGGGTGTCAATTTTTTTCTACAGTTTTCGGTGTATTATGTGCAATAATATGCAATAAAATCGTCTGCCTAATAAAAATTGGATTATATGGACAGTTTTTTATGCTTTTGGATACGTTTTTGGTCATAAAAAGGGTCTTCCTCTACTCGGATCTGGGTGTCAATTTTTTTCTACACTTTTCGGTGTACTTTGTACAAAAATATGCAATAAAATCGTCTGCTTAAGAAAAATTGAATTTTTTTGGACAGTTTTTTATGCTTTTGGATGCGTTCTTGGTCATAAAAAGGGTCTTCCTCTACTCGGATGTGGGCGTCAATTTTTTTCTACACTTTTCGGTGTATTCTGTGCAAGAATATGCAATAAAATCTTCTGCCTAATAAAAATTGAATTTTTTTGGACAGTTTTTTATGTTTTTGGATGCAATTTTGGTCATAAAATGGGTCTTCCTCTACTCGTATCTAAGTGTCAATTTTTTTCTACACTTTTCGGTGTATTCTGTGCAAGAATATGCAATAAAATCGTCTGCCTAAGAAAAATTGAATTTTTTTGGACAGTTTTTTATGTTTTTGGATGCGATTTTGGTCATAAAATGGGTCTTCCTCTACTCGGATCAGGGTGTCAATTTTTTTCTACACTTTTCGGTGTACTTTGTACAAGAATATGCAATAAAATCGTCTGCCTAAGAAAAATTGAATTTTTTTGGACAGTTTTTTATGCTTTTGGATGCGTTTTTGGCCATAAAAAGAGTCTTCCTCTACTCGGATCTAAGTGTCAATTTTTTTCTACACTTTTCGGTGTATTCTGTGAAAGAATATGCAATAAAATCGTCTGCCTAAGAAAAATTGAATTTTTTTGGACAGTTTTTTATGCTTTTGGATGCGTTTTTAATCATAAAAAGGGTCTTTCTGTGCTCGGATCTGGGTGTCAATTTTTTTCTACACTTTTCGGTGTACTTTGTACAAGAATATGCAATAAAATCGTCTGCCTAAGAAAAATTGAATTTTTTTGGACAGTTTTTTATGCTTTTGGATGCGTTTTTGGTCATAAAAAGAGTCTTCCTCTACTCGGATCTGGGTGTCAATTTTTTTCTACACTTTTCGGTGTATTATGTGCAATAATATGCAATAAAATCGTCTGCCTAAGAAAAATTGAATTTTTTTGGACAGTTTTTTATGCTTTTGGATGCGTTTTTGGTCATAAAAAGAGTCTTCCTCTACTCGGATCTGGGTGTCAATTTTTTTCTACAGTTTTCGGTGTATTATGTGCAATAATATGCAATAAAATCGTCTGCCTAATAAAAATTGGATTATATGGACAGTTTTTTATGCTTTTGGATGCGTTTTTGGTCATAAAAAAGGTCTTCCTCTACTCGGATCTGGGTGTCAATTTTTTTCTACACTTTTCGGTGTACTTTGTACAAAAATATGCAATAAAATCGTCTGCTTAAGAAAAATTGAATTTTTTTGAGTTTTTTATGCTTTTGTATGCGTTTTTGGTCATAAAAAGGGTCTTCCTCTACTCGGATCTGGGTGTCAATTTTTTTCTACACTTTTCGGTGTATTCTGTGCAAGAATATGCAATAAAATCGTCTGCCTAATAAAAATTGGATTATTTGAACAGTTTTTTATGCTTTTGGATGCGTTTTTGGTCATAAAAAGGGTCTTCCTCTACTCGGATCTGGGTGTCAATTTTTTTCTACACTTTTCGGTGTATTCTGTGCAATAATATGCAATAAAATCGTCTGCCTAAGAAAAATTGAATTTTTTTAGACAGTTTTTTATGCTTTTTGATGCGTTTTTAATCATAAAAAGGGTCTTTCTGTACTCGGATCTGGGTGTCAATTTTTTTCTACACTTTTCGGTGTACTTTGTACAAGAATATGCAATAAAATCGTCTGCCTAAGAAAAATTGAAT